>NW_027185387.1:2008016-2735516 GCF_022577435.1 Embiotoca jacksoni | reverse complement strand
ATAAAAAATAAATAAATAAATAAAAAATAAAAAAAAAAGCAGGAGGATTCTGTTCCTGCGGTCAAAACCAACGACCCGTGCCTCAAACCCGCGATGTCAGCGAGCTGTGCAACTCGGAGCTGTTTTAGACGTGGCTTCATATACAGCTTGTTTGAGCTTTTACACCCAAAGGAGGTTTTTCTTTTTTTTTTTTCTTTTTTTCTTTTTTTTTTTTTTATAGTTGTACATCAAAGTTATGAAGCAGAAAATCATCCCGGGCCCCCAGAAACCATCACCTCGTCCATCATTTCCAAATTGATTCCCAGTGGACGTTAATGTGACTTTACAAGGCAGGCCTTCTACTTATGGGGCTCTGGGAAAGAAAGAAAAAATAACACGCTCACTGTAAGGACTCCTCCTGCTTCTTCAGGTCTTCCTCTTTTTCTGCAGAACAAATCGGCTATTTTAGGAGCACAATATTGTGGTCAACGTGAAAGTCTTACCTGTGCCCTTTTCAGACAGCAGGTTGAGTATGAATAAGGTGTTTATGTAATAAAGGTATCAGTGCAGCGCTATGCATGGACGTAATAGTTTCAGCACCTCTTAATAAATCAATTTTCAGTGCAGATGCTCTTATTTTAAAAGGAATTACCAGCTGTTATATCGACCATTCAGAAATGACTAATGACGCGTTCTCCTCTGAATATGAGATTAATCAACGATGACTGGTGTTCATTAAAGACAGAATGCATGCTAACAGTGATGTATTTCAGCTGAGATTTCCTACAGGAAGTAGCACCTCAGAGGACAGGGGGGGGGGTGACTCTATAAAAGTCCTTGCAGCCTTTTTAGGGGGGGGATGGCGGTTCAGCAGGATGCGTGGGTGGGGGTGGAGGGGAACCTGAGTCCCTGGTGGCTGCAAGGGCAGACGGAGCAGCAGTTTGGATGAACCGTGGCTGCAGCCCAAGAACTTCTATTCCACTGTCACTGCAGACAATCCGGCTCATGGTGCAGTGCTAACTTTTCACTGAATGCGGCACATCGCAGAATACTTGGGAAATTCTATTGAGGGTTGGGACATGATTTTTGAATATTCTAATAGTTATTAAAAATCTCTTCAAATCGATTAGTACTTGTGCCGGTCGTTCTTCCATATTTCCCCTGTTCTCCTGGCGCCTGGTTGTAATGCAGTACTCCCATCAGAAGGTGGAGGTAATACGTGTATAAGATGTCTGCCAGCCGCCATTAAACAATCCGAATGATTTTTAGGGCCCGAGCACCGATGGTGCCAAAGCCCTATTGTTCTTCAAGGAATTATTATTCCGCGTCATTATTATTCTCCGTAAACAACTGCATTTTTGGAGGCTTTTTCATGTTCAAAAACTCATGAAAGTTGGTACACGCGTCTCTCTCGGTGAAAAATTGCGTATTTTAGTGGAGTCGTGAGTGGGCGTGGCCAAATGGTTCGCTAGCGGCCCCCAAACAGATGCCATGCAATTTGGTGAACATGTGTATCACACCGACATGTACCAAAAAGTTCCAAGGCACCATTACGTCAACTCAACAGGAAGTTCGCCATTTTGAATTTAGTCGCCATTTTTGGCGATTCACATGTTGTATTTTAACGAACTCCTCCTACAGATTTTGCTGGACCAATTTGAAATTTAGTCTGTGCACTCTTAACATGTTTGGAATTAAAAGTTATCAAAAGAATTCATTTTTGTCAGTCGGTGTGTCTGTGGCGGCCAAAAAGTGACCCAAAAATGACTTTTGGGTCACTTTTTACTGTAGTATGACTTAAAAAAAAAAAAACTCATGACAAAAGGGGGGAGGGGGGGCTCAAACCCCAAAACCTGAACCATTAATAGCAACCTTAGTGAAGTCGAATATTTTACCTGTTGAGTTAACTAGACTGCCGAGGCTCATTCTTCGGCGCCGAAGATAATCTAGTGGTCTACGACACCGTTTCAGAGCTGGAAACGACTTCATGAAGACACGGGTTTGAGCCCCATTCAGGTATTACACATGGATCTCAGCGGGTGAGTCCCCTTAATAAGCCGCACGGCAAGCGAGTCCCTCTAAGAGTAAGCCACATGGGTTCGGGTTTGTACGTGCAAGTCATATTAATACCAAACCAAAGGTCAACAACAATACAAAACTCCAACAAAAATAAAAATTCCCCAAAAGAGCCTTTTTTTTTTTTTTTCATATTTTGAACGTAGTATGACACAGTGGTGCACTGGTTAGAGCAGTTGCCTCACAGTGAGAACTAACTTGAGGCATGCATGTAAAAGGTCATACTCCAAAATATGATAAAAAAAAAAAAAAAGTCATCCAAAATATCCAAAGTATGTCGTCCAAAATATTCAAAGAAAAGTCATATGTTGTCCAAAATATGCTAAAAAAAAAAAAAGTCATACTATATATACTATTGCATGTTGTCCAAAAAGTGAGCCAAAATAAATTTTTGTATAGAGTATAGAGTATTGAGTTTTTGAAAATGTTAAAGCCGCCAAAAAAAGGCAATTTTTTTTTAAGACGAATAAGGAACGAGATCGAGAAAATCTTTTAAACTGCAAGCCGGAATATGCAGACCATCGCTTGCTGCACGTCGGGGAGCCGGCGGCCCCGACCTGCTGGATCCCCGACGTGCAGCGTGCGAGGGCCCGCATATCACTGCTTGCAGTTTTAATTTAAATTGTACTTTTTGCTTGAAAAACCCATCGCGTAGTTCTACAGTATGTTAATTTATACATGTACATGCACGCCACTACATTTTACTCTACACTTTTATCTGACAGTTATGTATACTGTAACTTTTCAGATTCAGATTTTACAGACAAATGATTTAATCATCTTAAAAGAATATGGATTAAACTAAACAACTGCATAGATGATAAATGATCTACACCAGAACATAGACTGTGTATAAAAGTGGATGGAGCCTCGAGGTCTGAAAAATGAGACCAATGCAGAAGTGCCATACAGTGCAATACCGCCGAGGGCCACTAGAGGCTGGTTCCAAAAAGCCTCTGGCTCAATAGACTCCTATTTAACTTCTCTCATGAAATACAAAGTTAATAAATTTTTTTCCTCAAGATATTTTGGTGTAAAGTCGCTCCTTCTTATTGGTTTTCTGGCAATGTATCTAAATGATCCCATCATTAATTAGACAAAAAGTACATCATTTTGGGGGGCGTTTCTGTTTGATTAACAAGTGTGTAGTGCAGTCAGGTTTCCTTTATCGGTGGGCGGGGCGTACTATCCTCCGCTTTCAAATCCGATTGAGTCAGAGCCTCCGCTCGCTCCTCCCCGGCTCATCCATATATGGTCACTTCTGGTTCCAGACCGCTCTGTGCAGGCAAGATTACAGCCGAAAAGTCTTCACAGCAGATCACAGCAGAACTTTTAGCTGCAGTAAAGTAATAGTTCATTCTGGATCCAAGTTAAAACTAAATTACACCTCGCTGATAAAAAATATTTTGGGGGAAACTTGGAAGTTGTAAAGTCATGATTCATACAGATCGATTATTTATACAAACTGAGAGTGTTAATGAGGTTTCCTGCTGTTGGAGACGTTGATGTAGTAGTCGTTAGATTATGCACAGAAATATATTCAAAGCACCGTGAGAAGCTTTTTTTTTTTTTCCTCTTCTCTTTCACTTTGATAGTGATTTTGAAAGATGCCACAATTACATAAAATAGAGGCTTTAAGTGGAAATAAAACAATGACTTAAATGTTTGTCAGTCAGGTGTCTTCATCTTTAACTGTTTAAATAATCGGAAGAACAAAAACTCTGAAAGCTTCTTTGATAACTTTCAGTATAACTTTTGATGATGCATTTCAAACATCACTTCAAACATATTGGTGGACAAAAATGACATATAATCGCTAAACTATATGTACGCAAAAAACAATGTGCACGACTTCCACTAATATGCTGAAAAAAATGACACACAAGGCAACGGAAAAGGATCACGACAAATTAATTACTGCCTCATATCAGTAATTTCCATGTGGGGGCAGATTTGTTTTGATATCTCTGCTGGTCCATCTGAGCCTTTCACTCATGTAATCTGAACGAGGTTTCAGAAGATATCGACTCGCTCCTCCTCGTGCGTGGGAGGAAAAGGCCTTGAGGCTGCGGGCCATCCCTGAACCGTTGGGGGGGAAAGAGACGAGGATTTGCTTTTAAGTCTAAACAGGTAAGAAAAAAATAGCAGCGAAGCAAGGCCGAGTAGATTAACAGGATTTATGAGCAGCAGTATTTAAGCAGGAGAGACAGTTGGCAGGTGGAAAGCTGTTACAGATGTTTTAGAGAGAACCCGACTTTCAGCTTCAGGTTCAGAGCAACAACAGAGCGCTACAGGTAGGTTTCACACGCCAACCAAGCTCAAAATGTTTTCACAATTCTGGTGTTAATGATAAAATGAGATTTCACGGTCATGAAACTGATTTGAACTTTTGAACTTTCTGTAACAAAAACAAATGATAAAACAGCCAAGTAAGAGAAAAAAAAAGCACCAGTTGCAGACTTACCTGTAAATAATTTAGTTAAAATATCTTCATATGCAATATATTGTATATTTATTGTTTAAATTGACTTTTATATATATAAATGTGACTTAAAGGTTTTTGCTGATGACTATTAGGTGGATATATATGAGGATGCAAGTGTGCATAGAGGGGTTTAATTAAAACACGGGCCTTAAAATTCAATGATCTCATTGATCATATTTGGCCTGCTGGTCTTCAATTTGTTTAAATTATTTATAACACAAAGTTTAATGAATATGTTTTAATCCACTCATGCCCGGGGAACACAGTTTTAAGTTAATAATTTAGTCTGGACAGTAATCTTCTGTCTTTTTGTTTCCTAAAGAAAACATTTTTACTCCCTGTGGTATCCACATGTAGATTTGGGTTTTCTTCTGCGGGTTCGGAGAGATCCGTGTCTGAGATTTCTTTCACCATCTCTGATGTCAGCATTCAAAATTTGCATGTTAAAAACAAACTTTACAGACAGAACACAGTTTTTCTTTTGAGTGCGGTGAGAAATGGAAACAATATTATTTTATTCTACTTTTTAGTACTTAAACTTAACAGAACTTGTTTTTTTTCACTGACTTAATGTTAAGATTATTTTATCAGTTTTTTATTAGATGCAACGACATCTGGTCACAGTATGTTGATTATTAAAAGTAATCTGCACAGTTTTTTATTGATTTGTTTGAGTTTTGTAACGTTGTTTTGTCTGTAAACTAATTTAATTTACCTCAGGTGGAAGCAGAAAGTTCAGAGATGGATATCTTTTCATCTAATCAAATACAAACTTGAGATATATTCTTTTAACAGAAACTAGCTGGATTGTTGTAATTTAATTTAAATCCTGATAGACGGTCTCCAGGAGGAACATTAATTTCTAGGTAAGTAAATCCTGTTAAAAGAAGCCCTCTGAAAATAACTTTGTTTTCCACTTTTAAATTGATCTCCACCATTATACATTTCATTACAGATTATACTCTCTTTATACAGGACATGCGTACTACTTACTACCACTACTACTAGTCCTGCGATGGTTCACAATCTGGCTTCAACAATGACACAGATTTCTAAAGCTCAGCTGCTCCTGATGCTGTCAGATATTAAACGCAGATGATTTCATTGTAATTGCAGAGGTGTTACAAGTCTAAAATGTTTTAAACGAATCTCTACTGTAGATCAAATACCGCCGTTAATCCACAATCCCTGAACCATTTAATCACCACGGAGTTGACGCACGGCGAGGCTCACACACTTTAATCCACATGAATTTGTTGGATCCTCTGACATGTTGTTTTTTTTTGAAGTGTCTGATGTTGAGACCTGATCCCCTCTTGTGGCAGGCGTCTGCGCTGCACCTGGCAGAGGATGCAGCTGGTTGTCATGGCAGCTGTGCTGGCACTGGCGGGGGCAGGGCAGGACTGCCTCGACTGTCACCTGACGTCCTACACCATCGAAGTGGAGAGCTGTGGCACCACCGAGTACGTCAACACCACCGTGTGTGTAGGACACTGCTACAACGAGGTGACGGATGACTCAAACTCTCAACATATTGAACATATTGCCTCCAACTTGTTTATGATAATGAACGAGACTGATGACACTCCGCATTTAGTCTGCTTTTATGCATGAATATTTTAATATATTTTATTTTTCTATGGCGAGCTTGAGGACTTTTTTTTTTTTTTTTTTTTCACCTTACAACTTTATCACATATACATGTAGACAGTTACAGTAAATCAGGATGAAAAGAAATTATAAGCTAAAAGGTTAAACCAGTAGTTTTATGACCTCATAAATTGTAGATATATTAACGTACAGAATGTGTCTCAATTGAACCAAACTTACGGATGTGAATAAACCTTTAACAGTGACAGACGTCCTATTAGGTGTAGTTGTGGACAAGAATCAGTTCATTTCTGAACACAGAGGTGGAGGCAGGAATTTCAGAGCTGGACAAATAGAAACTAGATTATGACATCTTAAAGAAATATTACTAACGTCAGTGTTATTTAAGGAGGCTCAGTTCAAACCAAACTCACCTCATTTTACAGTTCATTCGTAGAAAAATCTTTCAACCTTGTGGTTTATTCGCCGTTTTGGTTCTGTCACTTTTCAAAATAAAAAGCGTCGCAGGAGTCCTCGATGCACGAATACCGCTCTGATATCGCTGCACATCCTCCTGGGATCTCTGCTCAGACAGATGTAGGAGGAGCAGCTCTTTATGAAAACCAAAAGCATCATGCAGGACCCCACACACCTTCTCTGCGTCGCTTCTCAGTGGCTCTAATAGGATTAATAGACGGAGCTCAACCTTTCATTCAGTGGCTGAGCGCCTCTTTGATCTGAGCCCCGTCACAGCCAACCTCGTTCCACGCCGGTGATTGTGTGTCACAATCTATTTACATTTGTATCCATTCATTTTGAAATTTTAATGTGAATCTGTTCATCATTACCTTATTCGTGTTTAATATGTGATTACATTATCATGAAATCTCAATCATTTTAAAAACCTGTCAAGGAAGTAAAGATTATAGGAGGTTTTAATCCAGTGTTTGACATTATGGTCGCCATATCACGCTGTGTCCTTTTTCTCATTCGTCTTGTTTGAGTGAGAACGAAGACCAAAGTCCGCCGTTATATGCGTTCAGTTGAAATGATCACAGTTCACATTCATCTGATGTTTCAACCCCGATTATTCTCATTTAAAAGCCGAGATGGCTCTGGCGCAAAAAGCATCATCCTTTCATGTTTTTAAATGCCGGTGTTGATGACAGGATCCCGTCTACATCAGCCATCACGAGTGGCCCGAACAGAAAATCTGCAACGGCGACTGGTCCGAGGAGGTGAAGTTCATCGAAGGGTGTCCAGAGGCCGTCAAATACCCCGTCGCCAGAAACTGCAACTGTATCGCGTGTAACACGGAAAAGATGCACTGCGGCCGCGACCCGGCACACATACCCAACTGTGTGGCCGTTTAAAGAACCCCCATGTTCTTCCTCCTGATTATCTTTGTGCCACTTTGACGTTAAATAAACAGGTATCGCTGACGTTTCTGTGTTTTTCTCTTCCTTCTTTTTTTTTATTTTTTTATTTTTTACAACATTCATTGTGTTTTAAATTTTCTCCTTTTGTATGTTGAAGTAACGACGGCCACACCGACATTACTTTTTGATCAAAATGATCAGTCAGTCTGTGGCAGCACATTTCAACCTGCTCTGTTCTCCAACAATTGGCCAAAATGTCAAAAGTCACGGCAGAAGAAATTGTCTGTAGATGCGGCAGAGAGATGGTGACTTTTAGAGTCTCTGAGAGATTAAATGTCTGACCAACAGTTTCCCTTTTTTTTTTTTTTTTTTTTAACCCTGAACGAGGCGACCGACCCCCACAATTCAATAATCCTGCGACTCAGGTTTTTCACGCCGAGAGCGGGAGGTCATCCGTGAGAAAATGAGAAGGACTCGCTTCTTTTTTTTTTTTTTTTTGACAGCTGGAAATGAAAATATAGAGTTTGCGTCCAAAAGCTCCACTAAATGTTCCTGCTGATCCGCAGCTCTCTTCAGGAGGCTTCACCAGAGAGAGGTAGAAATAGCTTCGTAGGGAAAAATCCTCAAATCTCTTACAACTCCTTGTACCCTTGCAATGTCATAATGCTGCAGATATAATGTTAAGTACTTAAAGCTGTTTCTGTGTTTCCAGTCTATATATGCTGAGCTGAGCTCTCCCGGCTTCAAATTCATGGACTGAACTAGAAATCAAATAAGTGTAATTCCTCTTAATGCTAGTGTCCAGTAGATTCTGTGTATTTGAATGTATTGCCTCCATCTTAACACTTTTCCAAATGTTCGCTGCTCACTCCAGCCAATATTAGATTGTTTTATGATGTCTCATTTGCTCTGTACTTCAGATAACTTCTGTCTGAAAATACAGAAACTGCCAACATTGTGTGTTTGGATTTGAGGAGGCCTCAATGTGAATACAAAGCAAAAAAAAAACAAAAAAAAACGGACTCAGTATCAGAAGTCAACCAGTAGAATCAGTGTTTGACATTTTGTCTGCAGGACCGCATTAAAATTCAGGACAGTAGAATCCAACAGTCCACACAGTCAGAACTAATGGACATATCTGCAGGGAAATGAGAAGAGGAATAAAGCAGCTCTCTACACTGACGTCTGCTGAACTCTCATCGTTTCATCTTGGAAAAAGGCTTGTTTTTAAAAGCAGGTGCATCTTCTACGTCTGCGGATGGTTTGTTTGAAATCGTATTAATCCAGAGGCTTGAATAAACCCGAGGCTCCTGCTGACGATACACGCAGCAATAAGCTTTTAACTACCTTCAGTGTTGTGACTTGGCATTACACCAGTTTGATCCTAACAAGATCTGCGCAGTGTATAATTTAAATGAACTGTATATTGCGTTGTCAGCATTCCTTCCACGACCGGCGACCCTACCCTGGCAGATGTCGGTTTGATGTGCCAGTTTGGAAGATTTTTTTTTTTTTTTTCAGGACTGTGAAATCGTTGTATATATCTTTTCTGACAAGGCTTTTCTCATTAATTGAGTGCCCCATAAATTTAGTATTGCGCTGCCGTTACGTTGAGAAACTAACAAGAGATAGATTAAACAAAGCAGCGGAGTATACTCGTAGACTACGAGCTCTAACTACAGTAGATCGTGCATTTCCGATAATGCAACTCGGCAGCGTTTTACATGAACTCGTTCCATCTCTGAGGTCGCGTCACAGCAACCGGTCCGCATCTATTATAAAAGCGCCATCTTAACCAAGGTCGCAGAGAATTGCACGTTCCCTGAAGATTGAAGACTGAAATCCATGCAGCATCGGTTGTGCTTTATTTTTGTTGCATTAAAATGTGTCAGAGTTGCAGTTGAGACGTTTTAGACCACGTTCAATAACATCTGCGTTTACTGACTTAGCGTTATTTTACTCTCTAATTTCTAGTTTTGATGAGGCGTGGCAAAAATTTTAATTTTCTTTCGAGGGTATTTCAAATTTTGCTCTGGTCTGGTGATAAAGACAAGTAAACTCAAAATTGCCTTTGATCCAGAGAGCCCAAGGTTGTAAACTTGGGTCTCACAGTTTTGCACTGACTGTTACTGACTGAATTTAGGGATGTTTTGTCAGGTGGAAGTTTAAAAAAAAAAAAAAAAAAAAGAACAAAAAAGAACAAAAAATAGCTTAAAGGGTTAAAAACTCATCAAGAGAATAAACCGCTGCCGGCTACTAAGCTGGTAGCGTGAAGGTCAAAGCCGAAACGCCTTTAACAAGTAAAACAATCGATGAAATGATCAACGATCGCAAAAAGAGGTCAGAAGAGAAACACGCCGTGGGATTATTACAGAACGTTTCCAGACCGATGCGGTCTGAAGAAAAAAAAACAACATGCGAGAAACAAAGTATTTGTTGGACACAGAAATGTTTCCAGAGTCTCGATGCAGCGATAACGGAGCCCGCGGGGCGAAGCTGACCTGAGCGCCTCGCAGAGGAGGGCGAGCCGGCGTGTAGAGATGGACCGTGACCCGGAGGCACCGCCGCTTTCTCACTCTTTCGCAACATCAACATTTGCCGTTTTCCCGACACGAGCAGCCCGAGGCGTTCGTCCAGCAGAGGGTGTGACATCATCTCCGGCAAGGAATCTGGACATAAGATACAGTTTTCAAGAAGAGCAGGAACCACCAGCGCCTGACGAACTACCCGAAGGCATCATTTCTGCCGCTTACAGCTTCGGTTAAATGACGTGAATCGATTTCCCCCCCGCCCCCCCCCTCCCCCCCACCGAACTGTAGAGCCACATTTGGAAAATCAATCTCTTGTTAGTTTCATATTTATGGACAAATCCCACTTTTAAATCGATCCTGTAATTAATTTCCTCAGCTCGAGGCCGTCCAGAAAAATGTTGATAAAATCTGAGGTTACATTTCAGAGATAAGCAGCTCACAAACCAACACGCTTCAGCTTTCTTGCCCGCGGTTCAGATTTATCAGTGGATTAGCAGGACGGTAAATTAATTCAGGGCTCGGGGGGTCATTTTTCTGTTATTTTTCAATTAGTGTTCATAAATTCTGAAAGCCCGAAGTGAGCTCTTTAAATTCAGAGAACGGATCGGACCAACAGTTCAAAACCCAAAGATATTTAATTGAAGACAGAGGAAGGCGGCAAATCGTCACATTCAAAAAGCTGCAACCAGCTAATATTTGGTATTTGGAGTCTACCACGTTGGTCCCCACTGAAATATCTCAACACCCATTGGCGTGAAATTTGGTGCAGACGTTCGTGTCAGCCTCAAGGTGAACTGCGATCCCTTAACTCTTAATGTCGTACTTTCATCAAGTCAGAATTTAAAGCCGTTCGCACACGAATACCTGCAAAGCTGAAGATGTCGTCGTCGCCCTCAGTCACGTTTTCTGCTCCGAGATAATTAGCAAAAGATTAGCGCACTAAACCGAAACGGCGCCGATCGGGAATATAAAAGCCCGTCGAGCTGTAGTTGTGGGCGTCGGCGTGGTAAAGTTATAGCGCTCGGCCGAAAGCACACGTTTCCCGTCGATGGAATTTTCCATTTTACTGAAGCGCCTGGGAGTTCGTCGGATTCACGATCGAGCGGAAGAAGCGACGGCCCTCTCACGTCGTCTTCCAGTCAGACCTTCGACTTCCTCGCCTTCATCCCGCAGACTCGCGCGCAGACTGCGGTTCGGTGTGAACACTGCAGGCGTGACATCCGCCGACACGTTCCCGTCCGTCGGGGTCACGGCGTCCTTTAATAGCGGCTTGTTGTTTTTTTTTATCCGGCGGCTCCCCGGAGGTTCGCAGCTCGCTGCTCACCGCCGCAGCCAATATTGATCGAGACGTTTTATCAAGTTTATAGACGAGCCTGTCGACCTGTTTCCTCTGCCGGAGGCAGGGAATAGACACGATGATGTAGTGGATGGCTTCATGACCGGCCGTGATGGATCGAGATCGGGACGGGCTGTTTATCGATGTTGTATCGCGGTATGAAACTAAATGTCATCTCAGATTTTGGATATCGTAACATTTTGACACGGCAGGAGTGATGTCACAGTCAAGTGAAGAAACGTTTGGAATTTGCTCGACTGTTTTAGGCTTTATATTATTTGTCTTAGAATTAATTTAAAAAAAAAAAAAAAGCCTTTATTGTCACTTTACAAAATACGAGATTTGGAGTGCTGCTCCTGATCAGTGCAATTTGAAAAGACAAAGCATATACGCACAAAAAAAACCAACAGACAAACAAAGACACGTCCTAGAAATATAGAGATATAATAAATACTTATAAAATGGAGAAATAAATCAACATATTGAACTTAAGTGAATCTCACACCAAGGGTGTTTGTAAAAAGTGGCTCAGTGGTGGTCAGATGAGGAAATTAAGTTTCTGAGTTCAGGGAAAGAAACTATTTTAAAGTCTGTTCCTGCAGCTGTTAAGTCATTTTATCCACATTGTTAATGATTATTTATTAAATATACCGCATGTATGATAATGGCTGACTCAGCTCTGACGGTGCAGATGAATATTTACTTTGCAGGACTTTGCTGACGAATGCTGTTACGATGTGTTACTTTGCTGTTTTGTACTTTCCTGCATCTGTTTCATGTTTTTTATTTTTATGTGGTATCCTCCTGATTTTAACTGATGTGTTTTTAGCCCAAACTGTAAAAGCAGCCGGGCTCTACGTCACATTTCAGTGTCAGCTGTCTTTGGAAAAAAAAAAAAAAAAAAAAAAAAAAAAAAAAATCTCCTGAACTCCTGAGCTGCTGCAGCACAAATTGTCCCTCTGGGAAAATATTTAAAACTCAAATTTAAATGTGGAACAAAACTCGCGTCGCCGTGATGAATGACTTGTTTGCATCGACTCGCTCTCTGCTCTCGTCGACGGGAGTTTTTTATAAATATTAATAAGCTTTATTTATATGCAGCCCTTTCAAAATGAGCTAAAGAAAATGCGGTGTGAACACAGTGGCGGTGAAAAGCACAAATAACACAACAGCACTCCTACATTTGATAAAACAGCAGGGGTTTTTTGTGACGTTATGTAATCTTGACTGCACACATTTCTCTTCCAAGACCACGAGCGCTTGCATTTTATTTACATGAATAAATATCTCACCGGTTTAATTCCTCAACGTTCAGAAATTTGGCAGCGCCCTGGTGTTCACCACCGGCTAACCCCCCCCCCCTCCCCTCCCCCCGTGGACACGAACAGAGGATACCTGCGTGACATTTGACCTCCGGCTGAGCTCAAGGACAGCAGGATGTGGAGAAATGAGACGTCGCCTGTCTGAGGGGCTGCGCAGGTCTTTCTTTAGCCGGCGTGATGAAGTGCTGTCAGGCCGGCTGCCGGCTGCCTCGGGTCGGGACGTACAGCAGGAAATGAAAAGGACGGCTCTCCAGTGTGATCGGGGCAAAACACGACCTCGTGGAAATAAAAATGAATCACACGTCAGGTTTAATTTACCAGCTGGATTACTGAGGTGACTCCACGCACACACATTGATGAATGCTTCCAGTTGTTACGAGGCCTTGGCGTGACGGAGGAAGGATTAGCTTCGTCCTCCAGCTTGCCTCTGATCGATCACAGATGCTCCGATCACCGACGTCCTGACCGTCAAACCACACCGAGCCTCCTGTTTATTTATTCTGACTCAGTTGCACGAAGCAGCTCGTCATGTGTAGTTTATAATAATTTGCGTCCAGTTTAGCACAAACCACGATGCGTTTCTTAAATGCTCCTTTACCTCTCATCTATTTGTCATTTTATTTATTTGCTCTAGTTTTAATTGACTTTTTTTTTTTTTTTTTTTTTTAAATGACCTTCTTTATGATCTGTAATCTTGTTTCAGATCAACAGTTGTGACTGTGATGAGCGTAAAGAACCAAGATTTCTGAGTGGAGATTTAGCGAGAACTAATTAATATGAAGGTGTTGTTGTGAAGTTTGAACACTGCAAAGTGTTTTTCTCCGTTTACTGTAAAATACTCAGTGGTGAAATAATGGAAAATTTCACTGTTTATTATTTACGATTATTGATTAATGTAAGTTTTCTTGTATATTTTTGGTCCAACCTTTTTTAAACTATATAGTTCACTTATCTTTCTTAAATTTTTACTGAAACTCTTAATCTCTTCAGCTCTTTAAATGTTTTGCGTTCTCGTCAGCTGCCCGTTTCAAACGTGTTTTCTCTGCTGTAAAAACCCAATTAGACAAGAAATTTAAAATGTTCTTAAAAATATAAAAATTATGACAAACTTATTTTAAAGCAATAACACTCTAAAAAAATTCAGCAACTTTCACTTGAATTAGTTGGATATTCAAGGTGAGGTGAAACATGATCTTACTTTATTCCCACCTTTGGAAATGTCACAGTAAAACAGCACAGACATTAAAAATCAAGAAAACATTTATTGACATTAATTGGCACTGGAAAAAAAACCAAAAAAAACCTGAAGGAAATACAAACACAGATTTTAAGAACGGAGTTTCTACCAATCTCTGATAAATATTCATTATTGTTGTGGAAGATTTCTTTAAAAGCGTCACCGTCTTGAATGCGCCGTCGGTCTGACTTGCATCCGAATCCCCGGAGAGGCCGTTTGACTTCCCAGAAGCCCCCTGACACCATCTGATTGAGCATCGAAAAGATGCGCTGGAAGCTAGACAGCAAACTTGTTCCGGATGATTTCTCCCCCCTCCACCTCCACCTGCTCGTACAGCCACTTCCTGTCGCAGCGGCACTCCACGCCGCACTTGCGCGATCCGCACTCGGGGCACGGGTAGAAGCATCCCATGCAGTCCACGTCCAGACAGTCGCACATGTCCTTGCCGTTGGAGAGCAGCCGGCCTTTGTTGTCGTACACTCTGCTTTTGGCTCCGACGGCCTGCCTGATCAACAGTTCAAACTGACGTGATGTGATCTCTTCACTCGGATGCAACAGGCTGAGTTAGATGTGTTGAAGCGTTTTACTTACCCCCCCTCCTCCTCCCTCCCTCCAACCCCCCCCCCCCCCCCCCGGAGGTTTTCTTTTAATTACTTTTTCAGTTTTATTTATGTCTGACATCATGACAGTGTAAAAAGGATCGGCGCTGAATATAAACTGCGTCCGACGCATTCTGGCAAAGTCAATTAACACCACGCAGCGTTCAGCGAGGTGTAAAAAAAAAAAACCCAACCTGGAAACACTTTCGGCTTTCACTTGGTTAAACTTAACTTAACGGTCAAACTTAGTTTCATATTTAAATATATATGATTAAAACAACCCAGAACCTGAAGAGACATCCAAGTTACTGAAAACTCTTGCAGGATTGGTTATCACCAGTTTGGGATGTTCAGTTTATTCCAGCTGTTGTTTTGTCATAAAGTGCTTTTATTTTTTACAACAAAGTTCTCTAAACTATTCTAATTACTACTTCCGAATATAAATCGCTCATGTTTTTTTTGTTTTTTTTTCCTACTTTACACTTTTACTAGTCAGGTGACCTCAAGCTGGAGCTGACTGGGACTCTTAAAGGGACAGTAAACTCTCTCTCACCTGTCAGACAACTGTTTTCCTCCACGGCCGCCTCGTCCGCCCTACAACAACACAAATGAGTACATTTCATGTTGCGGTAACTTACCTCCACAATAAGTTATACATTTGCTATATTTAACCATAAGATAGAAGACAGACGTCTGAAGTCCATCGGGCCCAGTTCAGACAAAAGATTCACAACGAGAGGATTTGAAACTTGCAGCGACTCCCAGTTCTCCCGTCTGCAACACTCTGGAAGCTGCCAGTTTACACCACGGCAACCAGACCGGGACGATGTGACATCTCCATAGCAACGACTCTCAGTACATCCGTTTTAACTGACGGCCCTTCTTTTTTTTTTTCCAGGCTTTTTTGTAGTTGGGAATAATTTGCAGGGGTCTTAAAACATGAATGAGCATCGTGATAGTAAGTTAGTGGCAACGGTTCAGAGCAGTTTCAACGTTTAGAGGAGTTTCTGTCTCCTCTAATGATCAGAAACAAAAACACCAACTGTTGCGCCTTACTGTATAAAAACTGCGTCACAGGTGACAGCGTCAGCTGGTTTGAGTCGAGCTGAGACGGGTCAGTTCACGCTGCTGTAACTTCTCCCTGCGACAGTTTGATCTCGTCGCGAGTCTTCAGTCTGAATCTGATCTTAAAACAGCGCAGCGACTGTTTCCGGCGATCCGATTTAACCGGTGGATGCTGGAGAACGTTCTGCTGAAGCTCTAAGCCTCCGACAACAAATACGTGAGCGTCCTATACTAAAGCTCCACCAGGTGCACCTTTATTAACAACTTAAAAAGTTAAGGAATCCTTGAAAAAAAAGAATTGGCTTGTGTACACGCCGATTTAAAGTAAATGAGCTTTTATGCTCAAAAACACTAATTCGATACTTTGAAGAGTTGAACACAACAGGAAACTCACCCTCATGCCTCCTCTCTTGTCCCTGCGTAGGACCGCCTCTCTCGCTCGGTCTCTGTCTGCTTGCGTCGCCAGCTGAGGGACGACGTTCGTCTCCTTCGGTATGACGCCTCTTTTACGCAGCTCGATCTGTGGAATTGTCCCAGATATTCACTTCGCGTAAAAGAAGAACGGGCTCAACTCGTTTAGGCCGCGGACAAACGGTCAGGAGAAAAACGCACCTTGGAGGAGTCCTGGGTGAATATGGTGGGCACCGCATCCTCTCGCAGAAACTGCTTGCCGTTGTAGTCCCTGAAGCAGTCGGTCCTGAAGTGCTCCGAGCAGAGGCAGGTGTTGGTGGTCGGGATGAAGTTCTTCATCCCCAGGCTGTTCACCCATTTGCCGGCAAGTTGAGGTTTGCTGAGAGGAAACCTGGTGCGCAGGAGAGAGAGAGAGAGGAGAGCGTTTAAAACCCGGCAGCAGGATGTTGAGTTCAGCCGCCGTGCAAACTGTCTATCAAAGTAGACGATTTAAACACTCGACAACTCAGCGCAGAGGACAGAAAACATTCTTCGGCAGGAACATAAAGCTGAAGTATTAGTTGTCTTAACAGCAGTTCGAGCTGCTTTCCAAAATCTGAAAAATGCTGAAAACTTTTCCTTCTGCTCAAAATATTCATGTGGACAAATTAAACTGTCTGAAGCGTCAACAGGGGCCTAAATTTCATACAAAATGTCATCGATAATGTCAAGTAAGTTATTGTGACACACAGCCGGGGGCCTCGGGTACAACAAAAGCGACTGTTTATTCAAACAAATGCATTTGGGTTCACAAGCATCACTTCAATAAAGCTCTGCTGAGTAGTGAACAACAATCTCTCGTCTCTGTGTCAGTCCTTGACCCCACCCCCCCACCCCCACCCACCGCCCTGGGGGAGAGCTGCACTGCTGCTTATCTTCATGTGAACCAAAGCACCTTGAGACACAGGAAGAGACTCCCTGAGACATACTGGGATTATTTACGATGAGCAGGTCAGCGTACTCAGCGTAGCCACTTGGTGAAGGGAGAACTGACAGATTGTAGTACAAGGCCTCTTTCCACACATAGAAAATGGTAAATATATAGAAGAGAGGGATTTTTCTCCATCAAATAATATAATAAGTAATCCCGCAAGTAGATAGATAGATAGATACTTTATTAATCCCACAAGGGGAAATTATTTCGCTACAGCAGCATTATAGGTACAGGAAAAGCAATAAAACAACAGTAAAAAAATCTGAAATATAAAAATGCACCGTATATACAATAAATAGAATAAAATAGAATAATCAAATTCAATTAAAACTAACTAAACAATAGTGCAAAGATTTAAACAAACAAGAAAAACAGACAACCAGCGGTGTAGAAGTGTTGAGCGTCTTCAGTGCAGGTTTGTCACTAATTCTTGGTTGAATCACCTCCAATTTACGTCCGAAAGCCTCGTCAGACATTTCTGGTGTTTACAATGTTTTTTTTTAAATATCTTTTAGTATTTGATTATATTTTAGTATTTATATGTATTATGAGGTTATTATGTGATTAATATCCCCCGCTACACTGCCATCAGGAATCTTTTTTGACTCCCGGTTAGACTTATAAAGTTGTGTTAACAACATACAGGTGAGTTTAACATTTGATGTGTGTTCACATTATCAGGCTCTTTTAAAAACAACAACGCGTGTTGAAATGCAGCAGCGGAAAATATTTGCAACAGGCCATCTTCATCTTTGGGGTGAATCTTACTTCTAATTTCTCACGTAACTTAAAGTTGTTCACTGGTGGTAAAGCTGTATGCTGCTGCGTTATTTGCATACTTACATCAATACAGTGGTGGCATAAGTACTCAGGTCATTTACTTAAATAAAAGTACAAATGTAACAGTGAAAATACTTCAGTGTGCTTCAAGTTAAAAGTCCTGCATTTAAAACTTTACTTTGGTAAACGTCTGTCTTTTCATCAAGTCAAACATATTTAAATAAAATGGAAAAACTCACGTAAAAAAGTACAAAAACTGCATTTCAAGTTGCGAGTTTGGTTGAGTACATATTAATACCATATTATACCATATTTAAACCATATTAATACCAAATTATACCATATTTAAACTATATTAATACCATATTATACCATATTTAAACCATATTAATACCATATTATACCATATTTAAACCATATTAATACCATATTATACCATATTTAAACTATATTAATACCATATTATACCATATTTAAACCATATTAATACCATATTATACCATATTTAAACTATATTAATACCATATTATACCATATTTAAACCATATTAATACCATATTATACCATATTTAAACCATATTAATACCATAAATATGCAACATTAATAGATGACACTAGATGAGGTTGAGATATGAGCTACAATAACAGCGTTAGCTCTGAATTGCACCTGAACGCGTTTACCAATGCAAATATTGTTTTCCTTTGAAATTGAACACTTATTTTCAGCGGCCAACCGGTAATAAAAAAATAAAATAAAATAAAAAAAAAATAAAAAAAAAAAATCATCCGTGTCAGTTTTATCAAATTAACGTTGAGGCGAAAGTGTAAAACTTCAGCGCCTCCGCTCATCCGGGGAGCAAACTTACCTGTAAAATCGTATTTCCGACCCTTTGACGAACTTGTTGTTGCACCCTGTTGCCGCACAAATAACGGGCATGGTGTCCTCTCTGCAGAAACTTCGCGATGATGCAAACAATTGTGCACGAAAGACCGGACAGACAGCAGTTTGTGCTCTTTTCGCTCGGCTTCTTCTGCTTCTTCTTCTTCTTCTTCTTCTTCTTCTTCGGCAAAGAAAATGAAACCTTACTTCCGGTTCTGCTTTGGAACAGTCTGCCCTCCAGCGGCGGGGTTGTGTTATTACTCAGAATATAGATTATTGCGCCATTTTACTAAAACGACTTTCAGAGTTTGACTTTGTGTTTTGAATATGTGATTTTCACTGGTACTGAAATGTATTTTTTTTTTTTTATTTTTTTTTTAAACATTTTTAGGACCCTCAATGCTTCTTCTATCACTAGCTGGTATAACTATGACACCAGTTAGTGTAGTGAATGTATTTATTAGTCTATGAAGGTGTGTAAGGTTGTTTTTTTTACAGATGCAATTTAAATATTTGTTTGTTTGTTTGTACTATATGGCAACACAGATTATTGAAGGTGTTTATGCACTGAATTTGGGGCAAATTATATATATATAAAAAAAAAATGTAGCTATGGGACTTTGTTGCCCTTTGTTTGACCTGTCAGGGCCATTAATGCCTGTAACATCAACCCAAAAATAGTAAAACAATGACAGGGAGAATTTTCTGCAGCGTGTACTTTTCCTTTTGATCCCTTGGTATTTTTTTTCCTTAAATCCTAAAAAAAAAACCTTCCCCAATGACCCTTAAAGGGCTCCGTACTAATATGTTTACGTAGGTAAGAAGGTTTTGAATGCAGGACTTTAACTTGTAGTGGAGTATTGTCACATTTGAGGTATTAGTACTTTTTTCTTAGGCTCAATAAAGGACCTGAAAACTTTTTCCACCACTGATCCTCTCACACGGGAACTAAAGCCCCCTAGATTAATTAATCTTCCCCCCTGTCACCCCCAAAAAAAACAAAAAAACAAAAGATAAGATCAAACAAGATAGGATAAGACTTTATTAATCCCACTGTGGGAAAATGTTGTCATCACAGCAGCATTTAGGGAAAAAAGGTGCACACAATGAGAAAAAAAATTACAAATACGTATACAATAAAATAAGATAGATCAAAAATAATTATTAGGTTAGGGTTAGGTAGTTACTTTATTAATCCCCGAGGGGAATTTTTTTTTTCGCTACAGCAGCATACAGGAAGCAAAAACATAATAATAGAATAATAGAAAGCAATAAAATAGCAGTAAAAATATTCAATATTAAATATAAAATATAAAATGCACAGTATATACAGTACAGTATATATCTATATATATTATATACAAACAACAGTGTTTAGAAAGAGTAACACAAATGAATACACACACACACACAAACTACACAAAAAATAAATAAAAACAAACAAACAAACAAGAGTCTTATTTTTGCTGCGAATTGCAATATTATTATTTTTTTTCCCCCAGCATCATAATTTCTAAATACTGGAACCTGAATATTTTCCAGGATTAAACTGCCTGTGAGACCGAACAGCGGGTATTAAAAACCTCCGGCCGTTTCCGGTTCCGTTGGCTGAGATCCTCTTCCGGTTGCCCGGGCCGCTCCGTCACATGACGAAGCTACGACGGCTAACACGTTTAGCTCCGGTTGTCAAACCTCCGGTCCCGGAACGGAGAAACCCGACTCGGACTAACAAAGCGTGTCGCAAAAGTCTTCGAAATCTCTGGTAAGCCAACAGCTTCTTCTTCTTTTGTTGTTGTTGTTGTTGTTTGTGTGTGCGCGGCGGCTCTTTATACTAAACTGGTTCAGCGGGCATCGTATACCGTTGAGTTTTGCCGAGCTAGCCGAGCCGAAGTAGTAAACAGGGAGTTCCTCCGGTGTCGGAGGGGAGTTCGGCTCACGGTACCGGCCCGGTTCGGTTTTCACCGCGGAGATAATCTCACCCTCCAAACTTACCTCCGTTTAACGTGTTGTTTTCAACCAGCGTTGTTTGAAGGTTAGCGTGGGAACGTTTTTTTTTTTTTTTTTTAACTACTTTCATCGGCAGGTAGTTGTTGATGTTGTTGTTGTTTGTTTGTTTGTTTTTTTTCCAGCCGAACTCGTCGCCAGCTGCACTTTGTTTGTGTCTCAACGCCGCCAGTTAAATATCAACACACACCTGGTTTAAATAACTCGATGAACGAGCAACAAGTCCGGCGTCAAAACAAACCCGAGAAATGTACCTGGAGGAAGTACCCGCGTGCTCGGCTCGACTCGCCTCGTGACTTTCTCCTCCCTCTTTTTTTTTTTTAAAGTGTTTACCTGAAATGACTCCCAAAAAAACAACAACAACAACATCGCTAATGCTAGCATTGCTGGCTGTGAAGTAACCACCGGCCTTAATTGGAAATGAGCTAATTGACTGTTTGACCTCCTATAATCTGTGATTTATTGATTTATTTTGCTGTAAAGGCTCGTTTTTTGTGTAACAAGTTTGCAGCCTGCAAATGTCGCCGGTCTTTGTTGTCGGTGACATCTGTTCCACCTGCTGGAGGCCTCACGTGTCTTCATCGTTTTCTATTCGTGCTGGGTCACCTGACCACACTTCCCACCACAGCGCAGAGAGGTCTGCAGTCAGGAGAAAACATCTGGGCGGCTCTTGCCGCCGTGAACTTCTTCTTCTTCCATCTGTGCGTGGGAACGTTCAATTCATTGTGATCCGTGAAAGCACTGACTCCTTCCTTTCACACCCGAGTTGTTGCTGAGTGTGGATGTTGCATCCGTTGTCACTTGAGACTTTTGACAAAAGGGACGTTTCCCACCTCGTATTTGCACTCAGATGGGGTTTTTTTTGTGTGTGTGTGTGTGTGTGTGTCCCCACCCGACGCAGCTTTCTCACCATTACTGTACCGACCGTGGTTGCTGACACTCGCAAGTAATTGTAAAAGTTTCCCAGGCCCATTATCACGTTCTTAGAAAACAGATTATTTTGTCCAACCGATCATCTGGAACCAAATGGTTACCGAGTTAATCACGAAAGACGAACAAAACCGGTGGTAGCCCGGGGAGTCGGCGAGGCA
The DNA here is from genome assembly GCF_022577435.1 of Embiotoca jacksoni. Classification (NCBI taxonomy): domain Eukaryota; kingdom Metazoa; phylum Chordata; class Actinopteri; family Embiotocidae; genus Embiotoca; species Embiotoca jacksoni. Next base: position 2,713,778 of record NW_027185387.1, on the reverse strand, counting down.
CTTCACTGGCGTTACAAATCAAATTTTATTGTTATTACTTTGAGTGGGCCGCTCACAATTACTGCACGAGCGCCTCTTTGCAATATTTAAGCATAATCGTCAAAATCGTATTTGTTCATCTGTACAAAAACAGCTGGATGAAACGAATGGAAATATCAGATTTCCGTCACTGTTTCTGTGCCGTTTTCCACCTTTTTTTTGAGGTTCAACTGACTTTTTTTTGTTTAGTTTTTTTTTACATTAGGTTTAATGATACATGAGTGGAGAATTAATACTATTAAAAAAAAAATTTAACATTTATATCGAGGTGCTTAATTTCTCATATTCAACCAACTCCATTTTTTTAATGAGCATTTTTAGTGACCTAAACTTAACCGATGTGTTTGCAGAGAGGAACGCCGCAGCCGCTCAACAGCTCTTCTTCTTCATAAGCTGTGTACTGTCAAGTTACAATTATCCTCATACTATAAAATTTGGCATCAACTGAGGTCTCCTGATGGTGACAGCCCCATCACAGAGCAGACTGTTGATCCTATCTTTTCAGTCAGATGCTAAAGTATTCATTTTCACTTTTCAGTTATAATGGACTAATGATATTAATCATGAGCAGCGGCATCGTTTTGGGTCACGTAATGTGCACGCACATCACTTCCTGCACCCGCCGGTGCTGATTGGGCGCGCTGCAGCGCGCGGTCGACCGAAAGGTGGTCGTCCGGTGCCTTTATTGATTCAGTCCGTGTTTTCATTTAATTTCCAGCAGTCTATGAAAACATGACAAAGGTGACTGGCTGATAAGATGCGGGGGACATTGGACTTTTAACAGAGAGAAATCAGGGTGGGGATGACATGAGGGCACACGCGGAGGAGGAATATTTTACAAGTGAATTCACCCGATAAAACGCGGCACCTTTTTGATTACCAGACGTTACGGACTACAGGGATCGTTTTACCCGCGTCTGGGTCGTCGTCGTCACCACCATCATACATCATACATCAAACGAGCCGCGACGCTGACGTTATTGATTTGTGGTTTCTCAATATGTGAAAGTTAGATCTGCTCTGAATCTCGATGCCTTCTAATCTCGGTTCAATGATTGATAAATCGAGATAAGATTTTTTTTTAATTTTTTTTACGTCTCATAAACCGTGTGCCGTTTTGGTCTAAGGCCAGCGGACCGCAGTTCGGGCGCTATTTTGACGGAAGTGGGGAAATGATGAGGTTTTGGTGTCTGTGGGTGCGAGTCTGTTTGAAAGTTTGTGGTTCCTTTTTAAAAGAAAGAAAGAAAAGCTGCAGCGCTACAGTACCGCTGGGGTTTAAGAGCCACGCTAATGACCAATAGTAACCTACGGTGTTCCCTCTTTCACCCTCCCTCCGCCTCTCTCTCCCGCATGGCATTGTAGAGAGGGACTTCTCTTTCCTACTCAACCTCTTCACGATACCGAGTCATTAAACTTCTGCCTGATAAGTCACGGGAGGTTTTTTTTTTGGCATCTTCGAGGCGCATCAGGGGAGCTCGTCCGTCGGACCCGCAGATAATATCGACAGACTGAGGTTGTGGACTCACGTGGGCGAGATGGAGAGCCCGTAAATAAGACATCAACTTCAGAGGTAAGGTCAGCCCGTCACAGAACCGCTGTTGCTGATTTTTATTTATTTTTTTTTTTTTTTAATTTTTAAGGTTAAATAGGTGCTTTGTGTCGAAGTGTTGCGCTTTTTATTTAGGACTTCAGCTCATGTTACCCTGCAGCTAAAATTCCTTTTACTGGAAACCGTTTATGTTGTTTTGGTGGTAAATTGGAGGCCGCTGTTGTCAAAAGCTGACATGGATGTTTTAAAGGCAAATATAGTCATTGTCATACTTTTGCCTCATTTTTTTTTTTTTTTATTAGCAATGTTAGCGAACACGAAGTAAATATTGATATTATTATGGCGCCAAAAGTTACCCGGGTCGGCTTACGCTAACAGAAGTGTTCTCTCGCTTTATTACTTTATCCGTCTTTTTATCTTTGTCCGTTCTGAACATTAACCACTTCACTGCTGCACGACGGTTAGCAGCTCATCGGGAGGGCTCGGCAAATTATCACCCACACCGCCACGCTTGTTGTTTCGTTCGTTCGGTTTTTCATTTCTGTTGAACATAATCTGACCAGAGTTTTGTAACTTGAACAGGTCTACGTGTAATCGTATTTTCATTTTGCTGCTGGTCCTCGTGATACCATGAGAAGAAATAGAACCACGTTTTTATACCCAGCAGGTCGTTACAGCGGCTGTTTTTTTATTATTATTATTATTATTATTATTATTAGTGGAATAGGGCGATATGATGCTATACACCGTAAATTGACTTTGTCAGCTGATTTTCCTGTGCTGTTTATGCTTACCTTTTACGGTCTCTGTTTCAGCACTCTGGTGAGTTCATTGCATCACTGAGATAAAGCAGCTTCATTTGTCAGCTATTAAATTCACTGCGTTGTGCAGTGGCCTCTCAGACTTCATCCACCGTATCCAGGAGATTAGACTAAATATCGGAGACGTCCCTCAATAAGAACAACAGTGCTACAAACTACAATCTCTTGAAATGACCATAGAGTTGAATCGGCTTTGCTCTAAAACCGTCCCCCACAAAAACTGAATCTAATATCCTGCGTGACGGGTCGAATTTACTGCAGGACCGTTGAATTGAACCGCTTCTGTAATGTAGACCGAATCGACAGGCAGTCGATTTAACAGTCACAAAGCAAAGCGTTGCCTTGCATGACGTGACAAAACTCACCCGATGGCTTTTCTGCGTCGTTTTATTTGTCACGCAAAGTACCCGACGTCTGTCTGTCTGTCCGTCTGTGGCGCGTTTCCGTCATTGCAGGCCGATTTAAGAATAGCCCCAAAAATAAATCCTGCATGTGTGTGCGTGTCTGCTGAATCAGTTTCCTGAAAATGTATTCTTGTGTGACACATGACAAGACTTTCATTTCTGCTTTTACATCCAGTTGGCTTCTCTGTGCGCCCACGGGCCGGATCTGAGCTAAGCTTTTTTTTTTTTTTTTTTTTTTTTTTAATATATTCCAGATCTTTCTAAGAAGTAAGTTGTGCTTAAGCATAATAAACGCCCCTCCCGTGCCATCCAACCACATCCCTATTTTGGACATGTACAGTCTGCTCAAGAGCGTCGGGAGGTTTAAATCCCGACCTCGCTCTGCGGTAACGGCGTACACGCATGTGGTGTCTTTGTCCATCTCCTCATTGGAGATCATCGTCCCCCCCTTGGTGAGGGACATTGTGTGTGCCGTAAGCCGTCTTGTTCTCTTATTTGTGCCGGATAGTCGTCGGACCGCTGCTCAGACCGCTGCGCCTGCAAACATCTACGGTGCCTTGCGGATCCGCAACAAACAGAATCTGTCCAATCCACCGGAGCTTTTGTGCAGCAGGATTTCCTCGGAGGAGGAGGAGGAGGAGGAGGAGGAGGGGCGGATGCAAGTGAAAAATGTAGCTTCAGGGGATTTTCTTTTTGCCTGAGGGGATTTTTTTGTTGTTGTTGTTGTTTTTTTGTTTTGTTATACTGCATAACATTTCCATCGTAACTGAATGTTTTTTTTTTGTTTTTTTTTTGCACAGTTACACGTTGATTTCGTAATGACAAGCTGCTGTGCAGAAGATGTCCACGCTGTCTGTGACTGATATCCCAGATGTTGGTCATGGTAAAAGGAACTCCTTCTTTCACTTGTATTGTTGTATTGTTTAAAGGTCTTGTTTTTTTATGCTTTTGGAGTGGGTGTGCAGGCCGTCTTCATGTTCTGTAATCCTTTTTTTCATTTTTTATTTTTTTTTATTTTGGGCCACTTAAAAGGAACGTTTTGATTTAGAATGAAACAAAGTTCCTGAATTTCTGGGTTTCTTCTGAATAGTAGTAGTAGTTTTCCTGAAATACATACATATATATATAACATGACAGTTTATTTCTGTAGCCTCTAACAAAAGAGTAGTTTCAGCAGAAGTTTAAAAACGTGCAACGGTTGTTTACATTTTTCTGTCTCCGAACGTAGTTGTTTCTTTCCGACACCTGTAATAACTGACGAAGATGAGCGGAACAGTGCTGCAGGCTGGCCGGTGTTTGTTTTCAGCGGTTTTTGTTCCCCCTCCGTCAGATGAGAGTAAGGTGTTTGACGGGGCCTCTGAGCTGCAGCTGGACTGCATGGTTGAGGAGGGCAGTGGAAGCTCGGCAATGAAGCGCGAAGGCCTGCTGTCGCTGACCGACCTCTCGCAGCCGGACGACTTCCCCGCTCCGCCTCGTAACGGCCCTCCGCTGAGCGAGATGAGCAGCCCTCTGCCGATCGAGCCGAACGACATTAAGCCGGATCCGGCTGCCGGCGACACGTCCGCCGGCACGGGTGAGAGAAAAAGTCCTTCGCTCAAATGTCGGCGTGCGGTTGCTGCAAATGTTGCTGCCGCAGTCACTTTTGAGCGATGTTTGAGTCCGTTTCACTTGTGGCGTGTTTGTACTGAGACCGGCGTCACAACCGCCACAGACCGGACTAACCTGTCCTTTTTCTTTCTTCTAATAATCCCCTCCTAATCTCAGACATGTCTATACCATAGTTTGACCTTTTGTATGATTTGGTGACACTGAGCATGCTCATTCTGAGCTGGAAATGCTTATAATAATAATAATGATGATTAAAAACAACAATACAAATAATAACAATATTAATAATAGTAGTAAAAAGAAAAGTAAGAATACAAAAATCAGAATTATTAAACAAAAATAAGAAGGTATAATAAGGATTAATGATAAAAAATAATAATATGAAAAACATACAATTAAAATGATTTCAAAATAAGAGAAGAATACAAATTCAGAAAGTTTTAATGAAAATTATATTAATAATCTTTTGCACATTCAAGGGGGGGGTTAGCTGAGGGTAAATGAGCAGACGGGTTTTTATTGTTCGCTGTTAATATGGTTTATTGTGTGTGTGTGTGTGTGTGTGTGTGTGTGTGTGTGTGTGTGTGTGTGTGCGTGTGTGTGCGCGTGCGTGTAGATGGTCAGCCGGTGAAGAGAAAGAAGGGACCCGCCCCGAAGATGCTCGGCAACGAGGTTTGCAGTGTGTGCGGCGACAAGGCCTCCGGCTTCCACTACAACGTGCTGAGCTGCGAGGGCTGCAAGGGCTTCTTCCGCCGCAGCGTCATCAAAAGCGCCCAGTACTCCTGCAAGAACAACGGCCGCTGCGAAATGGACATGTACATGCGCCGCAAGTGCCAGCAGTGCCGCCTGCGCAAGTGTCGGGAGGCCGGCATGCTGGAGCAGTGTGAGTGTTTGTCGGAGGGGACGGTTCAGATTTCGAAAAACTTGACCGGGTAGATTTAGCGAGTCACCTCTCTGACCCGCAGGTGTTCTTTCTGAGGAACAAATCCGGCTGAAAAAGCTGAAGAAGCAGCACGAGGAGGAAACGGCCCGCACGTCCGCCGTGGTCACGCCCACCCCTCCGCAGGAGGTGGCCGCACTCGAGCCGCAGCAGCAGGAGATGATCGAGAAGCTGGTGGCCATGCAGAAGCAATGCAACAAGAGGTCGTTCCTGGACCGACCGAAAGTGACGGTAAGTGACCCCTTTTCAAAGGAAAACTGCTTTTAAGATGTAGCTGCTCATGAAGTCCACGGCGGTCTGTCTTCAAATGATGATGAAGAAGAAGGGAAAAAAAAAAAGCCTATATTGTCATCGTATTGTGCAAAAATACAACAAAGTTAGCCGTGATACTCCAAACGCATCACAAAAACAAGTCCTATACAGATAAATAAATGCATAAATATAAGAAGTCTCTGTAAACAGTGGGTGTGGTACTCTGCAGAGTTAATATGATTGTTGTATTTTGTGAAAGCTTGCCGTTTGGGTTGATTAATGGTGCGACTGGAGATGCATATCAAACAGCCAGACTGTGTTTCCTTTGAACCCTTTTAGCGAGATTTACTTGACTACTCTGATTTCCTTCCAGCCATGGCCGCAGAGTCAGGACCTGCAGAATCGAGAAGTGCGTCAGCAGCGCTTCGCCCACTTCACCGAGCTCGCCATCATGTCGGTCCAGGAGATTGTGGACTTTGCGAAGCAGCTCCCTGGTTTCCTCGAGCTCACAAGAGAAGACCAGATCGCTCTGCTGAAGACGTCGACCATAGAGGTGTGTTGGTGGGGATTCATCATGAGATGCTGTTGGTTCGGAATTAAGCTGACGTCGAATAAACTCTTTCGTAGACGTCGCAAGTGAATGAACTGCAGGCATATTCAAACAAAACATATTCGCATCCTCTGAAGTCGTGCATTACTTTGACTATTCCATTTCCATTTGTCTCTATTTGTTCCCGTTTTAACGTCTCACTCGCCGAGATATTTGTCCCCCTCAGATTATGCTGCTCGAGACGTCTCGGCGTTACAACCCCGCCATCGATAGCATCACATTTCTGAAGGACTTTAGCTATAACAAGGAGGATTTCGCCAAAGCAGGTGCAGTTCCTCATTTCTGCCCGTCAGGTGTTTGTAGACGATGTGAATATTTGGAGTCAGTGAAGCTGATTCTGCTCGTCCCATCTGTCTCATGAAATTTAAGAAAGAAAGTAACAGGAAGGTTTTGCCATTGTAAGGTTGTTGTTTTTTTTACTTAAATGGTCTTTTTTTGTACATATACTAACAATTTTACATTCTTATAGTATAGGCTGTTTGATATGCATTTCCTTATAGAGATAAAGAAGCCTTTGTTGCTGTTACTTGTTTCCAGTAATGTCATCTCCTCTGCTCAGTAAGCCGTGAAGCTCACAGCGTATTATTGCTCCACATTTCCTACTTTGAAATGAGGTTTTGCCTCCTCATCTCTCTCTTGTATCTCATGTCTTCTCCCCTCAGGGCTTCAGTTTGAGTTCATCAACCCCATCTTTGAGTTTTCAAAAGGAATGAACGACCTCCACCTGGACGAGGCCGAATACGCTCTGCTCATTGCGATCAACATCTTTTCTGCAGGTCAGAACTCATGATGGACACAACCTGCCGTTAACCCTGGTTCGCGGGGTTCAATAAAATCTCAATAAAATGGTTCTCCTTTTAATTCATTAAGGGGCAAATAGATGGTTTAGCGTTTCAGTTTGACATTTTTTTTCAGAAAGCAGGCGTCACATTTAGACCAGAATCAAATCTGATTATCCTGCAGTGGAAGAGATTAACATTCCTGTGTTTGATGATCTTTGTTTAGATCGGCCCAACGTGCAGGATCACGACCTGGTGGAGCGGCTGCAGCAGCCCTACGTGGATGCCCTGCGCTCTTACATCATGATAAAGAGACCAAATGTAAGCACCCGGCAACATTTACATAACCTGTTCTCTGGTAACGGGACAGTGTCTCATCATAACCTGGTTGACGTCATCGCGACAAGCACATTGGGTCACGGCTGAGGTTACGTTTTGTTATTGAGATTAGTGGTGGAGGTGTGTGCTCAGTGAGGCCATTTAGAGAAACTGTCAGGCAGCTTCTAAGTACAAACCACCTTTTTTTTTTTTTTTTTTTTTTTTTTTACATCATCTGAAAACGGTTCAACACTTGTGAAGTGATCATAGAGTTCAAGTTTCTTCTCTTCAGTTTCTTTTTTTTTTTTAATTAAATTTTTTTATAATTGTGTTTCATCGTTTTCCTCAGGATCACTTGATGTTCCCGCGCATGCTGATGAAGCTGGTGAGCCTCCGCACGCTAAGCAGCGTCCACTCGGAGCAGGTTTTCGCCCTTCGCCTCCAGGACAAGAAGCTTCCCCCGCTGCTGTCCGAAATCTGGGACGTCAACGAGTGACTGCGAACCTCGACGTCACACTTTGCGGATTTTGACGAAGCCCGAGACGAACACGGTATCCAGCAAAGATCACTGACTCCTCTTTCTGCCGGCCTGGTCAGGGACTGCTTACAGCATTGAGGAGTTTTTTTTTTGTTTTTTGCTTTTTTTTCGTGGGAAGGGGGGCTTCGTCGCTCTCCAACAGACCGCTAAACGGTTTTATGTTCATGAGGAGAAACACGAACACCTAGTTTTCTTTAAACCTTTTTTGTTTTGTTTTTCCTTCAGTGTAGATGCTGACGTGATTGTGGTGAAGTTAAGTACCAGCATCCAGCTCGTTAACCAGTTATCTCTGATTTCAATTCTTGTCCAAAATGATGTCACTCTCTCGTGCAGTTCTCTACTCTTTCTCTAACAGTTATAACCAGGAAGTACTGAGCAGGTCTTGGCTGTGGTCGTCTTAATTGTGAGGATTACTTTTGAAATGGTGACATTTGCAGTTGTGCAATAGATGGGAACGGCTGCAGAGTCGGGGCACGAGCAGACCCACGTCCGCTCTTCACTTTATTGATGTTAGGTTGAAACGGTAGGCCGTCTGGTTGGTGTTGTGCGTCGTGAAATGGCGGCAGGTTGTTTGTGTGTTCCCCGTGGCGTCGGTGCAGAGATCAAACGGTGGGTGTCGTCGCTCAGGTAAAGTAATGTGAAGTCCACCTCTGGAAACTGGAGGCGTCTTTAAACTTTAGTTCGATTACTTTGCTTCCAACCGCATAAGGGACCTTTTAATGGTCATTTTTCTAGATACCCATTCATGTAAATTGTATATTTATTTTTCACACATAAAATGTATAGCGTGCACACATGAAAAGCATCCACAAGATTGTACAATCACATAACAAACGCACAAACCTCCGCAGATGTTAAACGGAAAGCAGCGGTGGGATCTTTTTTTTTTCACTTGGTGCACTGGTACCTTATTTGAACAGGTGGTAGTAATGTGACTTTAAGTTCCATTTAAAAGATTAAATGTTTTTTGTTTTGTTTTTTTTAAAAGGAAGTTGAGCTGACATCTCCGTGACCCTCCTCTCAGACAAACAAAACGTTGTTTCCACAAATCCAAAATACAAAGAACTCACTGTATTAACGGCTCGTTCGTGGTTATGTGTATGTGAAATGTACTTTTAATCCATTTCATTAATATCTAATTTGTCACTAGCATTTAGTGTGAGAAAATGCATATACAGAGTACATTTTAGTTTGATGAAGATATTGCAACCGTTTATGTTGATATACTGTATGAATAATACCGAGGGGGGGGGTGGATGTGTATCTGAATATCTAGTGCGAAAACTAACTTGATCTAAAGGTCTTTTATAGTCCTGAGTATCCTCCTTGAACAGATACTGGACATCAACAGCTTTAACTCGTCAGATTTTTTTAAAGCCTCTCCTCCTAAAAACAAACAAATGTACCAAAACGTTATTAACAGGGAGCAGAGAGAACAACAGGAAATGAGTAGACATTAAAATCAAACTTCCAAACTAACTACAGAGATCTCGATGTGTATATATTCGTGCTGCGTTTTCCTGTCAGTGTGAAACGCCGCTGAACGGGTGTAAATTCTTAATTGTGAAGTTTATTCTCTCTTCCTACATCAGTTGAAACGGTCAAATACTGGACGATGTCTTTTGCAGTCGGTCATTTCACCTTCAGACGTCCTGAACCGAAAATGTAAAAGCTGTTTGATCTTATATTAAAACTGCATCGGACCGTTTCAGCTGAAGTGGGACATTGATTCTTCACATAAGCTCAGAAGTCCACTCTTCTAACTGTGAAACATGCACACGGGGTGTTGTTGTGATCCCACCTGATCCAAATTAGTTCATTTTTGTCCTAACGCACTTCTTGATGGTTTTTAATATTATAATTTTTTTTTTTTTTTTTTTTTTTTTTATGTTAAACTTCCACCCAAACTGGACTTTTTTTTTTTTTTTTTTTTTTTTTTTTTTACTCCATCCACCAACATGTTCGTATTGTATGTTTTTGTTTAAATGAATCACCTGTTATGAACCTCCCAGATGATCAGATCATGTTTTTATTTAATTGTTTTTATTAGTAGACTTTTTGACATGTCAAAGTAGAGAAAGCACACGTGTTACAAATGCCTTCGTTGTACTAAAGCGTCGCAGTGAGCTGCCGCCACAAACTGAAGCGGCTACGAGGAATTCGCCCGTCTCTCATTTTATCATTTACACTCGTGCTTTTCCAACTGTGGCTTGTTAAAATGTGAAAAAGAGCTCAAATTGCTCAAGATCAAGGGAATACTACAGCATTTACTAATAAAACTCTAATAATGGTAAAGTCATAAATTTGTGATTTAACTCCTCTTAGTTCAGCTAGAAAATATAAAACCGATTATGTTTCGTCGTGCTGATTAAATGATCCAACGGCACGTAATTCGCTGCTTCAGCCCCGGCTTGACCCTGGCTTGACCCTGATTTTAAATGTGTACTTCTTAAAACGCAAAAGATTGTAAAAACATAGTGAGCGCCACCTGTTGGTCAGCTCAATGAATACAAGCAATTTTGATGTTGTTCTTTCACATTCTTTCATTGTATTAAATGAAACGGCAGAATCGTGACAAACACATTAGTAACCAGAGTGTTTTTCTTCCTCTTCCTCAACTGTACAAAAAAAAGGTTACAGTTGAGTAATTTTTCCTGCCACTGGGAGCTTAATTGTACAAGACGACAGGAAGAGTTCAAGTTTCATTCCTGTCTTTTAGCTGTGTCGCATTGCTAAAAGTTGCCTGAATAAAATCTCCAGCGTCATATTGGTGAAATAAATTATACTGAGTGTAGCTTTACCCACTTCTTTTATTTAACAGCAGGACCTCATCGAGTCGGTGGTGTCCTGTCATTTTTCTGACCACGTATTGTATCAAACCTTTTGCCTTCCTTGTCAAAAATTTAAGTTTTTTTTCTTTTTTTTTCTGATGCTCTAAAAAAAAAGGGGGAAAATATTTTTGCTATTGATTTTCTAACATTCTCACAACCCTTCAATAAAGTATTTACTGATTTTATTTTGTTAAGCAGATTAGCGAGTACACGATTGTTAAACCACTATTGATTTGTTTCAGTTGGCTCTGCAAAACTTTCTTTTGCGTCCCGTTTTGCAATGAAATGTGAAGTTGTTTTTTTTTTTTAATTTTTTTATGTAGATTTTGGTTTGATGCTTGCTGAGTATCTGTAGCCAAACACTAACCATCAAGTTTTAAAGTCGCCGTTGTAGTCCTGGGGGGAATTTTCCAGCTTGCCCCGGGTTGAATCTCATGTCAGTAGACACGGGGAGTTTGATGAAGCAGATTTATTTTGTCACAGCGTGCTCTAATCAAATCAAAAAAGCATCAGTCGTCGGCTCTTTCTTTGTGTACAGGTCGTGTTCAATGCTGTAGGTATGGAGGTTAGTTGTACTGTATATACTGTAATTGTACTCTCTGATCTCATTTAATTCCTGTCTTCGAAGGGTGACACTGTAAACATTATTGATATATAGAAATGCAAACCTATTTTAATACTTGTAACTCCTGAAGACCTTCTGTTTTGTATGTACAGTATAAATTAAAGCTCTGCTGTAGTGCTGTTATACGCTTGCAATCAGAATGTTTTTTTTTTTAAATTTTTTATTAGTCAGACAAAACCTTAGTGGTTGTTTACGTATGCTGGTGTTTATTTGATGCGTAAATCAGACACCTTCTTGTCTCAGTTTATTTGCCAGAGAATGAAACATTTTACTTTTGACTCTGATTCCATCATTAATTATTGGGAATCACAAATCTGAGGGTTTTGAATTGATTATCAAGCAAACAAAGGGAACTTACTGTAAGAAAGGTATCCTCAGAGGTCACAGAAGATGATGTCTGCAACACATTGATGTAACCCTACCATATAAAAAAAAATGTATGCTCGATAAAGTACAAAACATCCTGATCATATTCAAGGTAAACAGGCCTCTAAATTATACATTTAACAACATACTGTACACACCAAAAATAGCATTTGCCTCTCAATTTTGTAGGGTGACTAGTTAAGTCACTCAGATTTATATTGTAAAACAAATTGTTAAATGACAGAATTAAAAAAAAAAAAAAAAATACATATATATGTATGTATTACATTACATTACATTTCATTTAGCTGAGGCTTTTATCCAAAGCGACTTACAATAAGTGCATTTCAACCATGAGGGTACAAAACCCAGAACAACAAGAGTCAGTTCAATCAATCATTTATATAACAAAAGCACACACCTGCAGAAAAATATTTCATTCGGTTCCCTGCAGAGGCACAAAATGATTTATAGAATACAACAGGATATTTTACTATATGTAAAAATAGTGCTGCTCTCTATTAAGGTTCTCTTTTTTAAAATCATTTTGTTTTCTTAATTTAAAATGTTGAAAGGTAAGAAATGTTTTTTGACCTTGGGAGGGAAAAACTAAAACTTTTTCCAGAACTTTTGCTTTAATTATTTGGAACTTTGAAAAACATTTTGTGAATGAAGAGCAAATTTTCACACAAATATCACAAAACCTATTTTAGTATTAATACTGTAGCGAGTAAATTCTTGTTAATGCTTTCTCTGCACGGTTGGAAAGGGAAGAGGGAAGCTATTTCATATTTCCTCTGCCCCGTAAAAGGCTTTGTAAACTGTTCAGGCTGATTAGTTAGCACCTCAAACACGCCGGTCAAAGTTGAGTCCGCATTAAGGCGCTTTTGTTTTGTTTAGGGATTTGTGGCGGCGTAGAAAATTATTTGTAAAAAAAACATTCTGGGATTATGAAAGATTTGATGGTCCTCACACCACATTTGTGTGCCTTAAAATGTATACCAGTGTTAACAATCAATATTGATTTTAAATTTTGTCACAGTTTATTAAAATTGAGTAATTTTAGTGGTAGAAAAAAAATAAACAGTTTGGGAGGGTGATGGGGGGGGGGGGGGGGGGGGGCTATATCTGACCATATCTACAGGGCCCCCCAAAAGGCTTTGACCGGCCCTGTTTACTGATTTAAAAAAAACCACCTTCAAAATAAAGAAAATGTATTAATGAGTAAAACTAAAATATTGAGTCCCTGCAGCATTAAGAGTTTTTTTTATTTATTTATTTATTTTTTTAGCCAGGTTTGTTTGTTGTTTGTTTCGGTATGCGGAACTCCCTGCAGACTGATGATGATGATGATGATGGTGATGATGATGATGAGGAGGAGGAGGAGGAGGAGGAAGAAGGCAGGTTGTAACTGACCGAGCCACTCGTTCATCGAGCGGAGAGAGGCGGACACTCACATCCGTTTTTGGTTTTGTACTCTCCGGTTCTCGCTCAGTCAGACGGAGCAGCCAGCCAGCCAGCGGTGGTGGTGTGTTTTTTTATTTATTTATTATTATTGTTGTTTGTTGTTGTTGTTGTTGTTGTTTCCGGCCGCTGTCGTCTCCAATGATCCGCCGACGTCTCACGGAGAAACGCGGCTGAATTCGGACAAACATCGCCGGCTCTGTGACCGAGGAGGAGACCCGACACCACCACCACGCAAGGCCGTCATCGGCAGCTGGCTCACCGGCTAATATAAAGCAGGTACGGATGTCCCGGCGGCGGCAGCGGCAGCAGCAGCGTCTAGTACCGGTTTAAAAACAAAAACAAAAACAGCCCACTCGGTCTATTTTGCGGATTATGTCCGCCTCCGGTCTCCCCGAAGCGGCCGGAGTTCAGCTCCGTTTCACCGGGTTCGTAGCTGTTAGCGGCTAGTTAGCTCGCGGAGCTAGGTGGCTAATCCACCCGTGACGTAGGAGAGCGTACGGCTAGCAGAGGATGCTCCTGTTGGCGTGGACACCTTGGACGAACCGCAGCCGGACAGCTTGTCATTAATATATAGATATATACATATATATATGTATATGTGTTTTAAAAATAAAAGATAACACCACTACGGGCCACACGGGTCGCCTCTCTCCGGGCTACCGGGAGGCGTCGGCGGCGCCTCCCCGCATTTAGTCGTGTTGTCTTTCCAGGCTAATCTCCAGTTAGCTCGTTAGATATCTGGGAATAAATAAAATTTAAAAAAAAATGTGCCTCTATCATCTCGTAACCGGCTCGGTAATCAACACCCGTGGCTTTCTTTTTTAAAATTTTTATTTCTTCTTCCCTCCCCGTTTTTTGGGGAAAAAAACTCGCCTTCAAAGCATCGTTTTTTTTGTTTTTGTTGTTGTTGTTGTAATCGTGTAATTTTTTGTTTTTGTTGACACGATGTCCCGAGAGTCCAGCAAGCTGGTGTAAATAATGTCCATCTTGAACTAAACGTGGAGGGTTTCTGTCTTCGAGGCTGATCGTGAAGTGGATCTCGTGACCTTGAGGTAAATTCAGAGGTTAGTTATTTGATGACAGGAAGGTGAAGAGCATCATCGTGGAGGGGACGAGCCAACGTGATCCTGCTGAACAATATAGATTTACTTTTAATACCCGCGTCACACGTATAATAATAACACCCCCGTCCAAAAATCACACATTTCCTTACGAGAAAAGGTCTTATTTCAGGACTCCCACAAGAAAAGATGTCATCGTCGTGAAATTTGAGTTTTAGGTTAAATTGCCTATTTTTTTTTTTTTCTGTTCGCAGGTCCGCCGGTGTCGGGTCGGCCTTTGGCGTTAAAGAATAGAAAAGAGAGCCAGTTGTCGTCATTGGAACGTTCGAAAATATAAATAAAACGCCGCCTTTTTTTTATTTGTCTTTTAGGTTTTGAAAGCAACAATCGGATATGGCGTAAAACGTCGATTTGAATATAGAAATACTTTGACCTAAATATACAAAGAAATGACTGACGTTAACCTCTAACGCGCCGTCCGTGTGCCATTTAAACCGTTGCAGACAAAAGGAAACGATAGGATGTCGTTAAAAGAGCATCGGGGGGGGGGGGGGGGGGGGAATAACTAGAGATGGAAATATGACATCCCTGCGAGTTTTGTCCATCTGTTTTAATACACACGAATGAAAACAACCCCAACGATTATGCAAAATGATTGCAGTCGGCTGAAATACTTTCAATCAGGCAATTATGTAATAACTGTGACTGGCGTTGTCACAGGCTCGCTCCAAATTGATAACATCGGCTTGATAGATCGTGATGTTGAATTTTGTTTTGATGTCAAAGCCTCGATGCAAATATAGAAAAAAAAAAAAGGCTCACAAGTGGTTACACACAACGCCGTCTATGGCACAGTAGAGTGGCATCGCTGTGACTCAGGATATCCTGTGTGACTGCAAAATGCAGAATGGGGTCTTGCACAGTGTTTTAAAGACGAGCGTGTCGACACGTCATTTGTTTCTAAAATAAAAACGGGGTCTGCATGTCGGCATCGTCATGCTAAACACACACACGGCTCAACTCGCTCCTTGTCACTCAAACGCAAACCGTCGCACACTCGGCTTTGACGTGTGCTTGAGAGATGGCCGTTGGCCCAAATGCGACCTGTCGTCACGCCACTGCACCCAACGACCACGGTTACTGCACAAGCGTCAAGTGGACCAATAGGATGTCACGCAACCATTTTCTTTTCCCCGTAGACACACGGGTGACCGGACACTACCGCTGCTTTGGTTATGGGCATTTTGATCAAAGAGTGAAGGTCTGGAAACTTGGCCATGCACAGAGCATCTTTGATGAATCTTTAGAAATCAATATATAACCATACAGGAGAGCGCTCTGCGAGTGTTGTCCTTAAGAGAACCAGGCAATCATTTGGTGCAAATCAAGTTTCATTGACAAGGGGACTGAAATATATCAATATCAGTTCAGCCGGGGAACATTGCGCCATCGGTTCAATCAGAAAACATTGCAATCAGAAAGCGAGAATGCAGCAATCGATTCTTTCTAAATATGCGCTCCATCCCGCTCCTGTTTTTTTTTTTTTTTTTGGGGGGGCCGTGCTGGACTAAAAACTAATTCAGCAGGCGTCTCCATTTCTAGTTTCTGCTGTTCGCTGTGGCTGGGAAGAAGCGCTGTCCATATTGTGGGCCTGTGAATCATATCTGTCTCCTCTCCGAGCTTACATAACCGGTGATTGCTGCCTGCAGACCACTCTGAAGAGATTCATCTGTCGCGTTGACCTGCATCATTATGTTGCCTTTGATTGCGGAGCGCCGTGCCGATTCTTTATTCTCCTTCTTTTTTCTGTTTTTTTTTTTTTTTTTTTATCTTAACAGCGAGAAACAAGATTCGTTACCACGTTAAAAACAATCAGTGAAGTGGCACAGTCCTCCCATCCTCATCTAAAAATAATGTTGTGGTCCTCTATCTGGCTGCTGGAGGAGTCTGCCTGCAGGCCCGGCTGCTTCACAAAACAGCCATTTTGGCTTCGTACCGGGAAGTGTTCACGTTGCCAGACCTCCATGCAGATTCATCGTCCTGATGGTTTTCTAAGATAAAATGGTCAGATCTGTATTCTGTCCAGGCCTCGCTCTCACTGTGGGGAATATTTTAGTTTTTGTTTTTTTTGGTGCGAGCTGTAATCACCCATCGCTGTGAGGAAGGTTTATGTTGATGCTGTTGTCCAAGTTCCTCAAAGTTTTGCTCAAATTGTGTGACGAACGAGCTTTAAAAATGTTTGTTTGGACATGAGGATAAGCAGCCATGCCCGTGTCTCGGAGCAGATATTCTTATTAACGTTACGTGACGGTTTACTTTGGTAAAAGCCATGCAGGAGACTCGTCAGGATTTCAGCGCATTTGAATAATTTCGCAAAGCGTGAAGAGTGCTGACGTTAAGCTGACTCGGCAAGACGTGTTTAGGCCCTCTGCGTATTGAACCGTGTCTTCATCTGGCACCGCACGCATCAGATACGGTTGCATTTAACAGTGTTGGCAAGTTCAGTAAATTTCGGATGTTATAACACCGTCGGAGGATGAGCCAGCTTATTTTCCTCCCAAACTTGAAAAGCATCATAAGAAAGGATTACGTCAGCTCCGGTGGCTGAACGGTCTATATTTCCATGCTGATAATTTCAGTGATGTTTATGCACATCGTCTCTGTTTTAGATCTATTTTGATAATTGATTAAAGTTTGGAGCATTTTGTCACTGCGCTTCAGGATTGGTCATTCAGACGACGTCCTTCTGTGAACGGCTTCTCTTCTCACCGGCGGAGTTATTGGACATAATTAGACCCGCGAGGCATCTGATGTGATAAAGTCACCCCTGATGTCCTCATGTCCCACCGGACGCAGCTGTGTCGCACACTCTGGCTGCCGGGGTTAATGACAGCCTTGGTCAGGACTGTAACACCCCCCCCCCCTCCCCCACCCCCCTCATGATTTATCCTGATGTCCATTTTCCTGCCCCCGTTTCCTTTGTCAGAGCCCACATCTCTGAGGCATGAAATTACCTTGTGAAATGTCAAACATTTATTTCCTTTTGTCTCCAATTCTTATTTAATCACGCATTATCACATCATCTTCAGGGCTGCTACGGTTTTAATGGTCATTTAGCCAAATTAGTTTTGCAGCAGTAAAGCGATCAAAATGCAGTGTCTTTTATTTCCGATGTTGTTTTTTTTAACATATAAACAAATGTGCACTAATGAGTCTTTGGGGAGGATGACAGGCTGTCTGTTTTGAGAGCTCAATTATCTCTGATGTGATGTTCAGAGCCTAATCTACGTGCAACTGAACTCTGGAAACCATGAAAAATTTACAAAAACAACACAAAATCTCTCGGGCTGCTTTAAGAGGCGCTTCCAGTGGACATCGACACCATTGTGGAAACTTGACACGGCGGAGGCAGCCGTGTCCCGATCGATCTTCACTCGGAAACAACTCCTATAGCTGCACTGAAGCAGGAACGTTTGCTCTTTCATATGAGTCCCATCTGTCTATTTAATGGGCTGCAGATTTCTCTATCTCAGCCTGGACCTCGCTTGCATATAATTGCATTAATGAGGGGTCTGGTCATTTTTACGCTTGTGACGAAAAAGAAAAAATCCTACTCATGAATGGTGGAGTATGAAGCACTGGCTCAATTAGAGATCCTTCAGCTTATCAGTACGCGGATGACCGCCTTTAAGTGACGGTGAAAAACTGCTGCAGGATCAGTGTGTTTGTGTTTCAGGGTGGAGTCTCTGAAGCGTGGCCTCGTGGTATTTGTTGGTGTTGGGAGTAGAAGCTGTCTAACACGGTATGATAATCCCGTCACTGCACGGACACGTTTGACAGTCGTTGAAGCGGACTGTTCTTCTACATATTGAAGTATAACATAATGACAGATGCATGTTTGTTTTTCAGCTGTTCGAAGCTTCACATTTTGCAGCTCATCAAAAACAAAAAAACAAAAAACGAGGGCTTTTTGTTGTTGTTGTTGTGCCGCCATTTTGTGTTTCACAATCATGCTGGGTGAAGTCTGTTGTGGAGAAGACAAACACACTCCAGACAGAAGTTCTGTCTGACTGTCGTCTCAGAAAGACGCTCTTCTCTGCACACACGGGAGGTTTTTCTTTGAAATGAAAATGTCTAATTGTGTTATGGTCTCTCTACTGTTATTATGCTGTAGATGTACAGCAGGATGATAACGGCCATTAACACATACAGATGTAAAGGAAGCAGGTTTGCGTTTGATCCTGACCTCTGACCTCGGTGTCAATTTCCCTAATGGACATTGATGAGGCAGTCGATTGGTGCTGCTAGTCGCGTGAAATATCTGTGGGAATGTGAACAATATGTCTAAGGGGTTGAGCTCGGTATAACCCTCACCATGCACCGGTTTGTTTTGTTTGTTTGTTTTAAATTTAGGGACTTATGCAGTGTCATCTTACAGGAGGTCATCCAGAGTGATGTGCACCGGCTGGTACAGCTTTATTCGAGTTAAAAACGGTTGTTTTGAATGCTTTGCGGTTTACGTTTGTGTTTAACAGCTGTTTTAATGTCCTTAATGTTAATACAATTTGAGGATTACTGTACCTTATGGCCTCCCGCAGAAGCCAGACGTGGGCTGGAGGTTAATAGCGATCTGTATAGAGGTGCTGGTCGAGGTTGCTGCCGTCACTTGCTCGTCCTGTGAGGACTATTGTACAAGCTGTCAAGGGGGCTCATTCCACCGAGTCCCCTAAGCTGCTTACTCCATCAGCGAGCCTCTCTTTATCCTCCCAACAACAACAACCAGCTGACACAATGGTCAAAACGGTAAACTCGGCTCGGAAGCGCGACGCTGTAAAAGTTTTATAGACGTTTGTTTTTGAGTTGAGAGGGATTGTTTTATTGTCTTATTATTTTTGGGTAAAATATTTGCAGAATCGGGGACCTGGAGGAGCAGATGGCTTTTCATGCCTGACATCTATTGTGCTCCTCCTGCCTCCTTTATCTTATTGTCTTGTCATATGCCCTGGCTACTGAAGGTAAAATGGGAATGCGGAATATATACAGGACGTACCGGTGTTAATTTCCTGCCAAGTAAAATATAAAGTAAATAGTGACCTTGCGGTGACATTGCCAGCAGAGCGACAAGACTGTTTGATAACAAGAACGCAACTTAATCATTAACTCGCTCTCGATACTGTGCAAGAGCTCTTTTTTTCTTTTCTTTTTTTTTTTCGGATTCTAATTTTTCACAAATAAAGAACTGTCAAACTGAAAGGAAATTAAATTTAGAAGTGAGAGATTATCAATGAGCTAAATAAACTAGAAGGCAGCGACAGTTTGACTCTTTGCTGATCTGTCATTAGTATTTTGAGAAACAAAACCACTTCCTTGATTTATTACTTTAGAATACCTGCACAACACAACTTACTGTCTTCCTCCATCTCCTATCTCATGAATCTTCGTTCTTGTCTAATCTGATCTCTATGTGAGCCGCCGGGTCGAAAGCCGTCTTGTGAAAATGAGTGATTGCTGAAATAGTCCACGAGACAGGTAGAGAGGAAGTAGACACCGCTGCAGTCTTTGGTAGAAAGAATGTGCACACAACTTAGCCCTTGACATTTAAAACAAGTCGGAGGTTATAAATCATGAAACCATATTTAGCCCATTTTTGCAACTCTGAAAAAGCGTGTGGTTGTTTTTATGCAGTCGTAGCGGACCGGACGCCTTCATAATGCATCACTGTTGTTTTACTCCAAAGTTGATTTCACCGTGGCCGTATCAACACACGACATGGTGCTAGATTATTTGTGTAACCTTCTCTTTTTCTGTGTTACAGGTCTGACTCTGTCTTTTTTCAACCGTCATAATGGTAATCAAGGAGCTGTGTTTCAACCATACGCCTGAACTTTCCCAGTTGTGATGGAGAGGCACCATTGACTCCAGAGGGAACATATATCCTGGATGCCGTGACATACGGGACGTCGTCAATCCAACATGGACAAAAAGAAACCGTGCCCTCGCCTCCTCGACTACTTGGTGGTGGTCGGAGCGAGGTAAGAAGATAATCTGACTTGTAGTGGATCTGATCAAGGAATATCTGAGTCGACTCGGTCGCAAGGAGAATGACAAGCCTGTTTAACATTTACTGTTCAGGCTGGATATGTAATGCAGACATCTGTAATTCAGTTCTTCCTTGTCAAAAAGAACATTTCAGATATGAAAAGTGACATTCTTCCGAAGCCAAACGTCCTTTATTGAATTTGAGATATCTGCAATTCACCTTGTGGATTATAACTAGTTTTAATTCCGGCCTCAGATATCTAAGATATCTTCAATTTCCCTCAATTGAAGACATCAATGTTGCCCTCTTGTATGTCTTTTATATGTCAGAATGATTTTTGAATCTTGAATTGGACTCATGACGAGAGATCTCAAACTGGAATTGAAAATAGTCATGATTTAATTGTAAGGCTCTGTTATTGAATTCTTCCAAGTTAAAATGAATTTACATGACGTATACGAGTTAGATTTTTACTGTCCTAAGATGGCGTGTCGGATATCTGGTTTGGTCAGAAGCTACAGAAAGTGTTAGATGGGAGCGGCTTGCTGTGTAAACAGACTCTGTCACTGCAGCTGCTGTAAATTCGTAGCACAACTCTAATAGAACGAAGCTCTAGCTTGCCACAAGTTCCTTAATCATAAGCTTGTGCTCTTTTACGGCATTTTCTAACTATATTTTATCCACAAAAGCAACCGCCATTGCTTCTGCTAACGTCCATTCAAATGCTTTGCTGGGTCACTATCCAATGGGAGGCTTCGCATTTGGGCAACGTCATGCACAACAATTCATCTACTCATGATGACGTTTGAGATATCTGGAACTATTATTCAGACTGGTCAAAGCTGAATTACAGATGTAGTGGTTTTAGTGACAGCACTGCTGATATCTGAAATATGAATATCTGTCAAACTGTCATTCTGACTAGTAACAATGTATTTATGAATTAAGATATTTGTGATGTTAATTGTGGAGAGTCTTAAATTGTCCAATAAATGTTAAAACGGCTTGCCGTATAAGGGGGTTTGTAAATATTCCTTTGAAAACAGTTTTATGCTGCTAATAGCGGAAATGTCTGTAGTCAAGTCCCAAAGTAGTTTGGTCTACAGTGACTAACAATATATTTATGTATATTTCTTGACAAGACGGCTTGATACCTCGCCTCTAACATAGGCACGGTGTCTCGTAACACTGCACGGGATCAGCAGTGTCAACAGCTGCTCGATCCATCCTTCCTACCAGACCACCAATTGTACCAAAAATGGGGAAAAAAACCCATTTATTTCAGTGGCACCATGTGTTGCTGCTGTAGGGGGTGTTGTTGCTGCAGAAAAACTCAGGTTATTCCTGCAAAAATATCAGTCCAAGCTCTTATTTTGGACGAACCACGAGGCAGCGTCGTCACCCGCAATCACAACACCAAATACTGTAAGTGTAAGCAGACATAAGAAATGCAGTAGTCGGAAACCTGGTGCCAACTATGATTTATATTTGGGTTTTGTGGTGTCTTGGCACATGATAAACCCACAAAGAGGGACCTCCTTGTTGTTACATCATCCATTTATACCCTGCAGCAATTGATGTACACGTAACCCAAGTACACATATTACACTGCGTCCTAATTGACTGCTGTGTTTAATGGTGTTTGGGAAACTCCCCGTCTTGTCTTTTGATGTTTTTAATATGTCGCTTACATCAATAACATTCCCGAGTTTTTGCTTTGGAGCTGTCGCAGCGGTTACACCCATAAGACGGAGGATCTACGATGAAGCATAGTGGCGCATTGTTTCAGGCGCAGTAGCTGCAGGAGAGATTCACATGAGCACAGTGAATTTGAGTTGTTCACCGAGCTTCTCCACCGGGGGATTTAAATGTTTAACGGCGAGTTCACAAGTTCTTTTTTTACGTCCAGATTTTCCAAAACAGTTTTTCATTTTTAACGCATCATAAACTTGAATTCATCCTTAATTCATCTCATTTGATGACCATTACAAATTCAATTCACAATTCGGTTTACACATGAGCGGAAACGGATTTGCTGATACGTCAGTTCAGAACAAAGAAAGTTTCTAACCCACCAGGACCTCATATTTGGCACGGCTCTACAACAGTACCTTCTTTTAAAACGGAACAATTGTTTTCTCCGTCTACCTTTCAGGCAGCCGAGTAGTGACAGCGTGGCCCAGACCCCTCAGCTCCTCCGCCGCTACCCGCTGGAGGACCATCACGACTTCCCGCTCCCACCAGACGTGGTGTTCTTCTGCCAACCGGAGGGCTGCCTGAGCATACGCCAGCGCAGGGTCAGCCTCCGCGACGACTCCTCGTTCGTATTCACGCTGACCGACAAGGACTCGGGAATCACCCGCTACGGAATCTGCGTCAACTTCTACCGCTCCTTCCAGCGAGGACATCACCGTCCTCGAGGGGACAAGAGCGGCCACGCGGAGACGGCGGCCGAGGCGGCCGAGCTCGCCGCCGAAGGGTCTGACGGCAGCGGTGGCGGTCCACCGTCCGGGTTATCGCCGCCGAACAATGCCGAGTCAGCGCCGCCGCCCGCCTCCGGAGAAGAGAACGGGCAACCGGGTTCTGAGTTAACCGCCGGCAAGTCGCCGCAGCACAGGCGGAGCGCCGCCAAGATGGCGGCCAGGAACCGCAACAGCACGCTGACGTCGCTGTGCATAGTCAGCCACTACCCATTCTTCTCCACGTTCAGGGAGTGCTTATACATTCTCAAGAGGCTGGTGGACTGCTGCAGTCAGAGGGTAACTCAACGAGCCGGGCTCCCTCGCACCACCCAGAGGTGAGGCTTCAGATTGCATTCACTGGGGCACACACAGCTTCTTTGTTTGTTAAAAGTCGCTTACTCTTTACTGCTCTAGTCTTTCAGCCAAAGCTTACATTAGCCAGGTTTCCACCGCATCGGTGCTTCGGTTTGAAGGTAGCGCTTGGAAACATCCCTTCCTACCGAAACAAACTGCACACTAGAAATACCAACATCTAGTGGCTCATTGCCGTTCAGTCGCTGAGCACATTCATGCTCACGAGATGATGAACATTCAGCATTGTTGACACCACATGACCTTTTTTCATTGTGCCACCCTCGGGCCAAATATCAGCTTAGATCACAAGGTCTCATAATCAGTGAACGGGCAGATTACTCTGGAATCTTCTGAAACATAAAAGTGTGGCTGAACGAATCTGGATGAAATGAGAATCAGGATTTTTTTTTAATTGACATTTCAATTCAATTATTTTTTTTTTTTTTATAAAATGTTGTATTGCTTTCAATTACCTGATACAGAATACAACAAAAAAATACGGGGGTGCTTGATATGGGATATAAAATATCCTATTAAAAGGGATGGGCATTTCAAGCAAAAATACTACTTAAAAATGGCTCAGAACTATTTCATTATTAATTGACTATTACTAGCCGTCGATCAACTGTTAATAGCTTTGATTTAATGAACCAATGGCGTGCACTTTAACACCGTCAAAGTTTAGTCAGTCTATCGTTCATTCCCTCCACAATTTTGCATTGTGGCCTGTAATGCAGATTAAGCAAATGGCTGATAATACACGTGTTCATGTGCACACGGGCACTCCTTCAAAACATAAAGAAAATCAGCTAAATACAGCTCATGTTTGACACCTTACTTCATTGCCTGTAAGCTATTGGATAATTTACAGCAAACTATTGACCACGCAGTCACGCACACACACACACACACACACACACACACACACACGCACGCACGCACGCACTTCCCCTTTTTGTGTCCGTTTTATATTTTAACGGCTGGAAAAGTTGGCAAACATTAAAGAAAAGTTTGTTGTTTTAACAGTGCTGATGTTTTCTTTAATCCCCGACTGCTTTCTCTCCCCCCCCCATCTGCTTCCTCCATTGTCCACCTGTTATCTGTATGTTTGTGCGGCAGTATTAATACAGAAGCCTTTGTCTGTGGCTCCGTGCGGTTTTGCGGGCCATCTGCAGCTTGTGTCATGTTTTCACAGTACGCTTTAAGCTATCGCACTCCACCTCAATGATAAATAATACAAGCCAAAAATATCCACAGTACATTTCATCAGTTTTGTTTTGGAAGAATTTGTCTGGGATCAAATATTGTTTGAGGTTCAGTTAATGCACAGGGACAGTTTCATTCCATAGACATGCGACCGTAAGTGTTTTGTATTTGAGCGTGTTTACCAAGTATTTAGTTGATGCCTGAACAGCTGAAGGGTGAAACGGCGTTCGGTGGGCTGTCGAAACGAAGAGTGGATTTATTTCAATTAACTATCACGGGGGAATGGGATCATATTTTATTTGAGCAGCAGAAAGATACTCCCAGCTTCATACTGTATTATGTTGAGTTGTGATGTGGCAGTATTTGCTGTGCTCTTCGGGCTACCCGGTTGCCATGGGTGAGCAATATATCGCAAGTTAGGAGTGATAAAGTGTTAATTAGGCTGTCACTTTACCCCAGCTCAGACCTCAAACGATTGTTATTTATAGCTGTGGGGCAAGCGTGGCTTCCCCCCCCCGCCCCCCCCATCACTAAGAGGGATTGCAGAAATGTATAATGCACCTTTTAATCTCGTACCCTTTCATCGGTAGCATCCACTTATCAGCGGTCTGCTATTAGTGGCGTCTCTGACGTCCTAGGAAAAAAAAAAAAAAAAAAAAAAAAAAGGCTGAAAGGACCTGAGAATCTTTTGGCGTCAGGGGATGAAAAAGATTCTCAGGTCCCTTCTGCTTGAAATGCGGCGTTGCAATGACAGAGAAGGAGGGAGAGACATTGCATAATGACTGCGAGCGCTTTGTCCGACGGCGGCTCTGACAGATTGAGGTCTCCGGCAGCCCGTGGGCAGCAGCTGCAGTTGGTGGGAGGTGCTCCGAAGGACTAATGATTTACTTCCCTCCTCGCTGCACACGCACCAAGTATACAATCTAGAAAGGGTAATGGCAGCGCAATCGCTCAAGAGCCTCTCGTGTGTTTCGATTCTCATTTGCTCATCATATTAGTGAAGTCGCTGGGTGTTTGTTCAGGCCTCTTGACGGCTGTTTGCAGCAATTAAACGGGCCACTGAGTAATTTCAATCCATGTTTAAACTTAAAGTGATTGTTGACTAATATCAGTACATGAACTCATGAAGCTTCGCTTATTTTACATGCCAGAGAGAAATTAGGTAAATATTTTGATAATCGGTGCTCATATGGGTTGCTGTATATAATGTCGGTGTACCATGATGTGGCATTTTAGGGGAGGCTTTGAAAGCTTTTATATCTAAATATAGACAATATTTTGAGGCCAAATAATGGTATTGATCATGAAAACATTTTCAATTTCATATTTGATATATTTAGTTGTTGGACTGTTAGAAAAAAGAAAGCAGTACGAGGTCTTAATGTTGCTTGATGATGTCACGTTACAGTGTGACATCACATGTATTGTTAGAGCATTTGAACTCAGTTTTCTATGGCACGGACATAAACAAATACTCTTTGCAAATGTTGTCTTTGCATGTTTTGTCTGCTGGCGTTACAATCGGAATAAAGGATCTTGTTATGTAAACCAAGCCTGTTTGTAAAACGGGCATTAACTAACTTTCAGCTTCTCAGACTTGGGAATTTATTTCCTTTCTTTATTTTATATTATAACTTCTGAATATTTTATTGACGATAAATGTAAACAGTGTAATTTGCTATTGGGCAGTTGGTTTAAAAAAAACAACAACAACTACTAATTACATCACATTGTGGTCATTTTCACCATTCTTTTAAGCATTCTATCGATCATCAAAATAACAAAAGCAACTCCATAATGAAAATAATTGCTGGTACGTTGACCTTCAGCCCAAAGAGGAAAGAAGGAAACGACCAAGTAAACAATTCTGAATGCAGACTTTGTTTATGTGCTTCCCAGGGACACCATGTGGCGAGTGTTCACGGGTGCGACGTCGGTGGAAGAGAAGGGAAGCCAGCTGCTGGCCGACCTGCGGGAGATCGAATCCTGGGTGTACCGGTTGCTGCGTTCTCCGGTGCCGCTGGCGGGTCAGAGACGTGTTGACGTGGAAGTGCTGCCCCCTGAACTCAAACGAGCGCTCACCTTCGCCCTGCCTGACAACTCTCGCTTCGTCATGGTCGACTTCCCCCTGCACCTGCCCTTAGAGCTGCTCGGGGTGGACGCCTGTCTTCAGGTCCTCAGCTGCATCCTGCTAGAGCACAAGGTGAGGACGGACGGGATGCAGGCTGTCGGTTATCAGTCATCGCTTTGGCCTGTCTCTTTAGATTCTGTTTTATTTATGTATATTGAAGACCAGCAGTATGCAGTTGTCTTCCGCTGTAACCAAAATCTTTGGAGTTTTATTAAAGACCAAACTAATTGGTCAAAGAAAAAAAAAAGACAGAGCAAAACCATATTTAGTGTGTTTTGATTGGTCAGTGGTTTCCTCTGGGATGCAGCTGTGTGTCCCTGCCTCGACAAAGAACTTTTTTTTTTTTTTAAAGACCTCAGAAATGTCTCGAGTGACCTTAATCAGACATTTTCTGTCGTAGATGTAGGTCCACTGATGCCATTTTACTGCAGTGCGCACAAAGCATTATGGGTAAAAGAAGACTCCTCTCTTTCCTCTCTGCCATCTCCTATTTTTACGACTAGAAACATCAGTGTGGATGTAATGGGAATCCTTGTTTGGCTGGCAGCTGGTGTGGTGTTACTCGTGTACGGTGACATTGGTACATTGGCTCATTTGCATATGATGTCAAATCAAACCTGCGCTTCTCGGTTTCACTCGCACCCCTGAGAGATCATCTTGTTGGATAAATTCTGGGCAGTTTCTCTGCTTTAATGTCACTCTGTGCTTATCAAGGCCACCTACCTAAATAGATCTTCTGTCCCCGAGGCTTCTTTGTGGAAATTTCAGGTGCAGATTGAGTGCGCAGTCATTAGTTAGCTTTAGTGTTATTTGCAGCCCGACCCCACACTTCCCCTCCTTGTGTTAAAATACAGCAAATGAATTCTCAACCTGTATGAAACGCTGCCATCTTGTATTTATTCGTCCATTTTGGGTTTTTGAAGCTTCAATACATCATTAGGTTCAGTGAGTGACTGAGTGCTGCCTGAAAGCTCTCAGAGTCACTTCCGTTTCAAGCACTTTGGGCCGTGTTGGAATGAATTTTTCATAAAAGCCCAGTTTTTAATATTGCCGTTACAAATCCGGGGCAAAATGAGTGTTCATGCCTTTGAATTATGGACAAAAAGAGGCAATATGGATAGATGAGTCAAATCTTTGCGTCATAGAGCTCCAAATCAAGATGTCAGCTGGGTGAGTGTCTTATCTATTTGAAATAGTAGTTATGAATATAACAAGGCGGTGAATACCCACTCAGTATTGAGACCTGTGGGAAAATAACAGTTCCAAAGAGTTGCCAGAGAAACCCACTGTTGTGTTTTTGTATTTCTTTATTTTCAGGTCATTCTTCAATCCAGAGATTACAATGCTTTGTCAATGAGCGTCATGGCCTTTGTGGCCATGATCTACCCGCTGGAGTACATGTTCCCCGTCATCCCCTTACTGCCGACATGTATGGCCTCCGCTGAGCAGGTAAAAACTTGTCACACCTCATGAATGTATTTTGAATAAATGGGCGATTTCTTTGTGCGATTTTTACATTTTCAACACATTTTTCAGTTGCAAGTGCCGTCTGTTGTGTCGACGTCCAAACTGTAACGAGCTGGTATGTTTTGTCCTCCCCACAGCTCCTCCTCGCTCCTACTCCCTACATCATAGGAGTACCGGCCAGCTTCTTCCTCTACAAAGCTGATTTCAAAATCCCAGACGATGTTTGGCTTGTTGACCTTGACAGCAGCAAGGTGTGTACATCAACATGTTGTTCTACGCCTCCTTCTGATCTAGTTTTGTCCGTCTCCGTGATGTGCGGATTAAAGCTAATTAACATGCTATTGGAGGAAACACGTATGGTCTTAGATATTCATGCTTTTTTATTTTTTTTATTTTTCTGTACGGAAATGAAATCAATTTAAAGGACTGTTTTCGCCCGCAGGTTATAGCGCCGACCAACGCAGAGATCCTGCCACCTCTTCCAGAGCCTGAAGCGCTCGAGCTTAAGAAACATCTAAAACAGGTAATGCCTGTGATTTGTCTTGATTACTTTCAATTTTGCGAGGGTAAAGTTTTCTGATTGTGGCGGCTCCAACTGGTACTACTGGCACTCATGAGCACTTTGCAGAGAAATGTGTGGAACTCCTCCGGACCTTTGCTGTTTTCTCTTCCGTGACTGCTTGTCGATCACACTCTCGTATAAATGAAAAACTTCTCTTTCAGCCGTGTGAAGAGTAGGGGCTTCCCTCTTCAAGCAGAGTTGTATGTATTTGTAGATGAGCGTGAGAGCATTTGAAATGGTTTTGTAGTGCACTAACATAAACAAATGTTTTTTCTTCCCCCTCCCCCCTTTTTCCTGTTTTCTTTGCATGCTCTAGCTGTTGGAGGTAAAATCAGATGTTAGGACCCTAACAAAATCTATAGTGTTACTGGTAGCCACTAACTCGCCCCTCCAACCCGATAATCTAACACAACATTAGAATCTGGTTCTGATTCACGGAAACACCTTGCTTTTTTTTTTATTTTTTATTTTTTAGCATCACCAATACCAGAAAAAACACAAAACCGCTTCACATCTGAGCAAAAATTCAAGCTAACAATCTGTGAACACGCAGTGTGCTAAACTGAGTGGCAGCTAAACTCTTAGCTGCGATTGGCTGCCGGTAGATTGCTACGTATCCGTGTTTTGTCATTCCTTCAGTAGTTCATTGCAGTCATTTTGAGTTTACTGGTTATGTTAAACTCTCTTATTTGAACAACTGGTTGCGGGAAACATTTTTTTCCAACATTTATTCTTCAAAGTAAAACTCTTGTAATGTAATTTTTCACAGTTTTCTTAATTGTAAAACAAGACTAACTAGCTACCCTTAATTTTTTTTAATCATGTATTTCAATGACGTACTAAAACCCGTGGTCACTTTTAATGAAAATAATTGTATTATTTTGAAAAAATGTTTTTTTTTTTTTCACGCAGCCAAGCTCAAAGCTTCACGAGCTATGAAATCAATACGCGCTATGGTACATAAGTAACTCTTGTAGTCTCACTGAATCCAATTAACCTCGTACCTTTTCTTCAAAAACATTTCTCGTACACACACCTCTCTTTGGTCCTGCCTTGAATCAGAGCCAGGTTGTTATCCGTGTGTGTGTTTGTGCGTGTGCGGTTAGCAGCTCTCTCCCTGTGTGCGGGCGTGTGACTGAGAGGCTGGTGTGTAGGAGTGTGCAAAGCCTCAGTTTAGCAGTTGTATATTTGGAAACGAGCTCACCACGTCGATATCTGTGAATGGAGAAAATGTCACTGACGACGGTTTTTAACTGATCATCTGAAGACTTTGTGATGCCACAGCAGAATGCTGCTGATGTGAGAGTCTCTGAAAATACTTGCACTTTAACGCTAAAATAAATCGGTCCTGACAAGCGACGGATTTATTTACTTTTACAAGGTTGGTCGTTTTATTTCAGCTCGCCTGACATTTTTTTTTTTTTTTTTGGTTAATTAAGACTTTCATTTTGATACGGGTGCTTTGTTGTGCAAGTATTTTTTTTTTTTCTACGTGTCTGAAAAGATCTGCTGTTTTGTATGCGTGTCATCACCACTCCATTGTAACCACTGGTTTGTCCCAGTTGGTCACCATGGATGGTCTTCATGTGTCTTATCAGCGGTGAAGCCTGGTTTTTGGTCACGTTACTGCTTTGTCTGTGTTTCTCACTGTCTTTCATGTTGAGCATAAAAACACCGGCCCTCTCTTCATCTTCCTCCTCCTCCTTCTTCTCTCTCTGGCTGTCCATCACCTATGAATATTTTCTTATCTCCTTTCTTCAGTAAATTGTCCAATTGGAAAATGGAATGGATAAAAAGAACAAGGCCTCTCTTTCATTGCAGAACGAATTTCTTTTTACAATCTTAGATCAGCATTCAAGTGTATTTGAATGGCACCAAAATACACTTGAATGCTGTCAGCAAAAAAAAACAACAACAAGCAGGCGAATATGGAAGTGCTATTGAAAGGAGACCAAGAAAAAAAGAAAAGGAAAAGGGTTGCGTCCCTTCCGTCATGTGCTGTTCCAGTGTCGGTCACGAAGTTGTCATCCCAGGCCTTCATGTGATTCTCCTCGCATCTCTCTTATCCCCCTTCCTAGTGTCTGGTTAGGTTGACCGTGATCACCCAAAAGCAGATCTTCTCCTCTGAAAATAAGGTTACTCATTTCTCCTCCTGTGGAATGTGTAATGCCCCTGCACGGATATCTTCTCTCTCACATTATTTTGCTTGTCACTACTATTCGTCTCCTCTTCTTCGAGATCTGACTAAAATGCATAACAGTGTCACAGACTAGTGTTTTTTTTTTTGATACACTGCTTAGCTCTGGCTTGAGCATGACTGAATGTGCGTGCATCTATCTTGGCATCAGTGAGTGTTCTCGTAACCAAAACAAGATATGATGAAGCGAAAACACTTTTGACCGAGTTAACATTCATCCAGACCCAGCAACTAAATGTTCCATTTTGCTAAGCTAAACATTGACACTTGAGTCTGCAGCAGTTTCCCCTCCCTCCCCAAAGCAAACCATGCATAGTGACTTACTTCCCTTGTGCTCCTCCTCTCCAAAATGACACACCCACCGCAGGCATCAACATGCAGCGAAACTAATCCTTTAGCTGCTATATGTAATAAAAGAGGAAAATAAATAGGTAAAACTAGGGTTGGGACTCCATAGTTTATGATCTCACTTCAAAATTGGTTAATTCAAACTATAAAATCTCCATTCAAGAGTCAAACTCTTTGGCTCTTGATTGTTTCCCTCTTCAAAGAGGGTAAACGGTTCCCTTGTCCCCTTAAGTGTTGAAATTTATAATCTTAACGAAATGTTGATGCCGATCGTGGGAGTGGTCCATCGCAGCGCTGTGCTTCTGTCTTTAAGATCCACTACCATGTTCGTAATTTGTGTCACCGTCACCTGTCGTAGGCCTTGGCCAGTATGAGTTTGAACACCCAACCCATCCTGAACCTGGAGAAGTTCCAGGAGGGCCAGGAGCTGCCGCTGCTCCCGCCGGGACGAGATAAAGCCTCACCGTCCTCCACGGAGTTCAACCCTCTAATTTACGGCAACGACGTGGATTCAGTGGATGTGGCCACCAGGCAAGCCTCAAATATCTCTTTCCACTAACTGTCTGTACAGTTGCCGCAAACACGAGGTCAAATTGAAGCTCCAACATAAAGGATTAATTAACTAACTCGTCTTCTCTCTCTCGCAGGGTTGCCATGGTGCGGTTCTTCAACTCTGCTAACGTTCTCCAGGGGTTCCAGATGCACACTCGCACTTTGCGCCTCTTCCCGCGGCCAGTGGTCGCTTTTCAGTCAACGTCTTTCCTCGCGTCTCGGCCGCGACGCTCTGGCTTTGCAGATAAACTTTCTCACACCCAGGCAGTGGAGTTTTATGGAGAGTGGGCTCTCAATCCCGCCAACCTCGCCTTCCAGAGGATACATAACAGTAAGACTCCTCTGAGATCGTAACAGCCTGATGTACAGAAATGGTGTTAAATTAGTCGTCATCTATCCGCACACTTCTGTTTTTAGATGTGTTTGACCCCTCCTTAATCGGAGATAAACCCAAGTGGTATGCACACCAGCTACAGCCAGTGCTCTACAGAGTGTATGATGGGAGCTCCCAGCTGGTTGAAGCTATGGCTGGACCTTTGGAGGACGAGGGCAACGAGTCGGACCCCACAGACAGGTAAAGATAAACCAACGTCCTTCTCATTGTTCATTTTCATCCAC
Organism: Embiotoca jacksoni; assembly: GCF_022577435.1. NCBI lineage: Eukaryota > Metazoa > Chordata > Actinopteri > Embiotocidae > Embiotoca > Embiotoca jacksoni. Next base: position 2,681,633 of record NW_027185387.1, on the reverse strand, counting down.
TTCAGCCTGCTAGTTTTTTTTGTTTTTGTTTTGCTTTATTTGACCAAATACTTGGAGTTGGTTGATTAATAATCTCAATATCTTGCAGCGGTAGTGACAGTGAAGCTTACGATGACTCCAGCTCGTCCTATTCTTCACTCGGAGATCTAGTGAGCGAGATGATTCAAGGTGACATCCAGGGAGACACGCCAAGTAAGTTGCTATTTGATCGCAAGACGCGCATTGACCGTGTTTATACATTTTCCTTTGATGTAATAGTTTACCTTGATGTCTTAGGCTTGGACCCGCCCACTCACGCTGCACTGGGAGACGCCAGTGAGGTCGAAGACTTCCAGGACTTCAGGGAAGGTCATGGCTCGGATGGCCCGCCCGGCGGGGATGGACCCGCAGACCCCTCTGATGGACAACCTCTCCGCTCGAGCTCCAGCACAACTGCAAGCTCAAGTCCCAGCACAATCATCCAGGGAGTCAACCATGTATGTGATCATTTCAAGTAGTGTAAAACTTACATTCACTTTCCTCATTTTGTGTACTTTTGTTGAAACTCGGGTGTCTATATTTTGATGGCTGGCGTGGACGCAGCCTTTTTCTTTGCTATTTAGTTTTTGGAAATACAACTTTTTAAAATGAGCAGCACATTATTCAGTCAGTTCGGATCAGTTCGTCCCTCCAGGGTTTGCTGAGTTTTTTGTGATTGTAGTTTTTTGTGTATTGTGATGTTGCGGCGGATTGCGCTGTCATTTGCGGAGTTTTAAGTGAGTTTTTTTTGTAAAATTGCGGCAATTAGAAAAATTATTTGTAAGCACTACCTGATAACAAAATAAATGTGATCACTTCCTTTGATAATAATCATGCTTCACAACACAGAAATATTTTCGTTCTAATCTTTTTTTTAAATTTAATTTATTGAACTTAGAAAACCTTGGTGCTCACAGTTACAGAAAACATACTAAAAGTGACGCAGCGTTACAGAACAGACAGTCTGTGACTGTAACATAGAACCAACGACTACATCAGCGGTCAATATAAGAGCTTTAGATGCGGTTTAACTAATTCACCACGTAGACCTACTGTATTCACAAAAACAAAGTGCAGTCTCTTACAACTTCAAGTGTCTATAAGATTATTACAGCGCACAGCATATTGCTGTAATTAGCATTTAATTAGCAAATTGTAATATGAAGACCACATTTCCCACAAACCTGTCATTTCCGTTTTTTGTGCTTGTTCCGGTTTCAGCACAGCTTGTGCTGATAACATTTTTTGGTGGAAAAATAGCGGGAGTTTTAAGAAATTGCAAACTTATGCAAATATCGCAGAGTTGCCCTAAATTTGCGTTAATTAGTGCGATCGTGAGATTTCCTGGAGGGGGGACTGCACATTAAGGAAACATTTGAAGAATTTCCCTCTCATCTGTGTTTTTCCATTTTCCAGGAGCAGGGGGAAGCTCCTGAAATTGAGGCCTCAGCCAGTGCTGCATTACAGAACGCTGTCCCCGGACTGGGCAGTCAGCCGTTCCTCAGGCCCGCAGCTGATTCTGGTCTGGTGGACCTGGCCAACAAAAAGCAGGAGTATGACAACCCATACTTTGAGCCTCAGTATGGCTTCCCCTCAGAGGATGACCCTGATGCAGAAGAGCAAGTGGAATCATACACCCCTCGATTCAACCAGAACCTCAATGGCAACAAGTGTGTTAAACTTGTTCATCACTTGAATGAATGCGCTATCATCATTCAAACGGGCTTTCTGACCGACCATGCAATGTTCTCTCTGTCGAAACCACGCATGTCGGATTAAACTCCTCATTCATGGTCTTGAATCTTTGGTGGTGTGATGTCGTATGATGTGAATGTTTGAGAGTCTCCCATGGTGTTTGCAGATGTTTCCGTGTCTATCGTGCGCTGTAATGTCCTTTTATCATTGTTATTTTCAGGGCGCAGCGTCTCTTGCGTCCCAGTAGCTTGAGGCTCCCTGGAGAGTCCGATGGAGAGGGAGACTCGCGCAACAGCTCGCCAAACTCAACCATTTCCAACAGCAGCAATGATGGATTCGGAGGGCTCATGTCCTTTGCCAGTAAGAATACTTAAATTTTATCATCAGCTAAATGCAGGTTATAAAACAACATGGAAACTGAGCAGATTTATGTGGACGATGGAAGAGCATTGAAGCCATTAACACTAAATTCATTAATTCTTAAAAAACACACAGCCAGTTAATCAGATATGCAAAAGTGCTTTTAAATCAAGAGTGCAGGGTGTGTATTTGCCTACACGAGTCTCCCTTTCATAATATTTACTTAAGAGTTTCTTTTTTGTCTTCGAGATTAAATTGCTTGATCCGGTAAATAACTGCAATTGCAGTTAACACTTGAGGTTGAGATCAGAACCAGTGCTCAGTGTTATAAAGTGACTGCCCACATAATCTAGTATCTCTTCCTGGTGAAAAACCCACAGAGATTTGTCATCTGACTCTGCAGTCAGGAGGCCAGAAACACAACTTCATACTAATACTAATAATAATGTGTTGGTGTGTAAATTCAACTGTATGTTCGCACACATTGTGTTCAGAGCTTGTCTCCACTGGCCCCAGTTGGCCAAAAAGATAATCCGTTATAGCAGGTTCAAGATATGATTTACATCAGGAGTTTTTAAAAGGATATATATTTTATGAAGTCTGGTATTATGAAGACCGAGTTAAATTTTGTTTCTAATGTAGACAGAAAAAAAAAAAGACAACGTGTGTCCACTTACACATCAGCTGCCTCTTGTTACCGAAGGCTGCTTCACCACTATTTTGATGAGAGAAGACGTGTTTCTCCAAAAATTCACATTAAGAATCAATCGGGTTAAATACCTTTTTTGCTTTTGCTCAAACTGTATTCCTGTTTTCTGAATTATATTATTGTCACTCCGACTACAGGTAACCTCTACAAGAACCACGGCACCAGTTTCAGTCTGTCCAATCTCGCTCTTCCCAACAAGGCAGCGAGGGAGAAGGCGACACCTTTCCCCAGTCTGAAAGGTAGGAGAACACAGCTGTTCGAGTTCGGGTGTGTCTGTCATGTAATTGTGTGTTCAGTGTGGTTTTAAAGGTAAACATTTTAGGACATACAGGTACAATTGAAGAAGTTGACGACATTTAATGAAAAGATTTAGCTCTGTTGTCGTCAACATTTGTTTTTCAGTCCCACTTATTTAATTTTATTTGTTTCACCTGGCTTCATGTTTGCAGTCATCTATCTGATTATTAAGAGATTTTTTTTTTTGTAAATGCCATTTTAATACTAATTTGCCAAACTAATTTATAATACTCAAATACTGCCATTTAAATCGTCAGCTTTAATATGCATTTTGATATAAATGAGGATAATTAACAAGTCCTAACTGCTCGTAGACCCACGTCGTAAACCGTAACCTATGTAGACTTGTCAAAACAAAAAAGTATAGCATTTCAAGTATAGTCAGTATTTTTTTTACATCAATATTTAACCATAATTTTTTAATTAATTTACTGTCTGTCCTTCTCTGTTTGTATTTTTTTCATTTGTTTTTCTAAATAATCTTTCGGGCTAAAAGAATATTTTAATTTTGATATTGAGGAGGAAGTGGAGCAAGCAGGTTTGTAGAACTGTTTTTTTATAGCCTGACTTTTCTCCCTCTGGATTGCCAAAACTTATATGGCACTATTTGAAAGGAGAATATTGAGGATGTAGTACAAAAAAAAAAAAAAAAAAAAGTTTTTCTCTCACGAGGCTTAACAGGAAAATCCACTCGGAAACAGACTTCATGTTTGTGGACGCCGCGGTCCTGCAGTTTGACGAATTACTCTTTCATGCAGTTTTTCTCAGACTATTGATGAATTGCCTTTTTTTTTTTTTTTTTTTTTTTTACACTTCCTACTATATTTTATTGTGCCCAGATATCATTTGGAAGCAGATAAATGTGTGTAAAGTGGCTCTCAGTATTTCCTCCCCCCCAAAAAACTGAGAAAATCTTAACTGTTCCGATCGCGATGAGGAAATTTAGCCCACACAAACAGTCATTGTTACAAAAATTGCATTAAAGTTATTAAATTAGCATTATTAAACTAAGTTAAGTTAAAGAGGCTTAAATTAATTCTGTTTAGGGTGGATTTTCACTTTAACTGAGAGAGAGACAAAAAAAAAAACAATAACAAGTGCAGCATGGTCAACTAACTCAATAGCTCCACTCCATGTGGAATAGCTGCCATAGAAAATGTTCCGTTCCTTTGATTATGATGTGTTTTGTCTTTGTTGTTCAGACGACCCTGACAGCCCGGGTATGTTATGTCTGGTGTGCTAGTTTGTTTTAGCCCCCCTGACTAGGCCTCTCTTTATCCTTGCAGTGACCTCTACCTTATCTCGCACCCTGTTTTCTCAGCGTAGGCCTAAGATAGACGATACGCCTTTAATATCATGTTGTGCAGTCTATCCGTGTCTTCCCCCCTCTGTCCCTTCGCCTTTCCTCTTTGTGTGACTGTTGGGAGTCTTTTTGATGCGCTAAGATGCACACATTGATAGCAGAAAGGATTTCTTCAGGATGTTATTGGTGTGGCATCTGGACATCCTTACTACGACGAGAAGGATGTTTTTTTGTTTTTTTTACTAGATTTACATGCTGCTAATGTTATAATGCAGCAACATGTACAGTAAATATTTGAATGATGCTCACAGAAACATCAGTGAATGAAGTTTGTCTCCCACCTGCCTCTCGACTCCGACATGTTTTGCCTCGCTTGCTTGTTTGGTGGCTCAGTGTTTCCTTCCCCTCTTTGAGAGATCATTCACTGTTTTAACAAAAGTGGTAATGACATTTTGAAGATCATTGGTTTTCAAATGAAGAATTTGTGTGTTTTTGTGCTTAAAACAAGATAAAATAACATTATGCACAGCTTCTAAAGAAACAACTCCATCCATTATGAAGATTTACATTGTCATTGTTGAACTGTTCAGCACTAATCACTTGGTCCATGATACTGATGTACAGATACACATCGAAGTAGAAGCTACACACCCCTATTACTCCTGTAAGATGTTGAATGTTTTGTTAAAAACTCTGCATTATTCATTGTATCAAACACTTTCAGGGTCAATATCATCATCAGTACATATTGTCTATTTATCTTTTCTGTCTGCCCTTTTCTCTTTTACTTTTTTTCTTTAACTTTTCTGTTTTGGCGCCACGTCGAGTGTGCATGTCTCTTGTGTTACGGGTTGATGTTCAGACTGGTTGTGTCTGGGCCGGTGTCCCTCTCTCTGTCCACCTTTTTCGCGGCACTAATTCTGGGTTTTGTGTGCAGTATTTGGGCTAAATTCTCTAATGGAGATAATTACAGACGCTGGCCCGGGGAGCGGAGAAGGTGGGTTCTGCCCTTTTAATCGCGTGAGCTGCATGCTTCTCCAAGCCAGTCAACCACATCTCCCAGCATCCCCCTCCCCCCGTGTCTCTCCCCATTTCAGTCACTCTGTGTCATCATCAAAGGTCCAGTGAAACATTGAGTGTGTCGTGTTACCACACTGCCTTCCATAGTGACCGTTCTCCTTCCTCGGACTAACTCTGATTTCACCTCACAGTGTTTAATTTCATTTATTAAACTGGCCTTATCACAACGCGTTTCAAAAGAGTCATAAAACAGTGATACTGGGATCCATCAGTAATCACCAGAAAGTGGAGCAATATATTTTAACATGTTACCACAGGGAAGCAAATGAATTACAAGACACAAGAGGATGCTAAAATACAGAATATGAGAAGAAAAGACTAATTCACCAGCGTCCTTTGTTCGTCATTGTCGTCTTGTCCTTCGTGCTCCCACAGAGTAAAAATGGGGTTGGGCTCAATCATGCTGCACAATGAGCACTAACTACAGTGAAATTATGCAAATTTCTGAACCGAAGTGGTGTAAATCTTTTTTTTATTATTATGAACTAAAGTTATTGTTGTACCAGGCAAGATTTTACAGCTGTTTTGATGAAACACTCCCGACGACATACACGTGGCATTATGCTGCATATACTGTGGGACATTTGTGTGTTTTATGGGAGTTTTCTGGTGGATTTGGGGGAACTGAGGCTGTCACTGTTTGTCAGAGCTGTCGAGTTGCTGGTATATTTCCATCTGTAGTGATTGAAATATAATTAGTTTATCAAAAGCAATGAAGAGTGTAATAATTCACTAATAGATTTATCAGATTTAGCACTTTGGCCTCACAGCTACAAGGTTCTGGGTATAAACCTGCTGGTCGGCTGGAGCCCGTCTGTGTGGAGTTCGCATGTTATCCCTGTGCTGGTTCTCTCCGGCTTCCTCGGTTGATTGGTGTGCGAGCATGAAGGGTTGTCTGTCTTTCTGTGTTCCCCCCCCCCCCCGAGCTACACTCTCGGACACTTTGAGTTTTGTCAAAGTAGCTCTCAGTGGAACAAAAGTTGGAGACCACTGCTATAAAACCCATGAAGCGAATGAGTGTCAGCCAATCAGAGGCGGAGTAGGTTGGGTCTTCACTCAATGCGGGTGTTCTCTGTAAGTGACAGCAGCTGCTCAAAACACCAACACAAAATGTAGGTGTCCTCCTATAAGCCTTAAATTCTCTTAAATTACCATGGTAACTGATTAAACCGAAACAACGGCGCATCACTCTCCGTCTGCTCAATGTCAGAATAGAAGTACTCCAAACATGGTGATAACACCCGATCGTTTTTATGTCTGTTCTTTATTTGATTAATAATATTTAGTCAGTGAAAATGTTAAACTGGCTTTAAAAGTTTGCTGTGAAACTGTTTCTGACCTTAAATTTTTGGCAATTTATGAAGGCAAACTCATGTTTAACTGACAAATCTCGGCCCCGGTCAGTACAGGCTTAAAAATCTGACTGATGTCGGTACAAGAACACGTCTTTATAAGCTGGTGATCTTCCAAGCTTTAATGTCGCAGGTTAGCTTGTGCACTTGTATTTAAGCTCTCTTGGCTCAGACTCACTATTCAGATCGACTCCACTTTCATCTCTCTCTCATCACTCTTGTCGTTCAAGCATTTGACCCCGAAGGTTAACGTTTATTTTCTAGCCTGAGTAATAAATGCTGTTTTCATTGCAGTCACCGTTAAAATACATCATAAGGACAACAGAAAAAAAACTGGCAAACATTATTGGATTCCAAACTGAAACATGGTGAAAAATCCAGCTTGTGCAATCAGAGTATTGGTGTCGGCAATCAAACCTCATTTCTTGTCCCCATGAGACTCCAGCAACCATAATAAACAATAGATCCCTGCTGTCACATAAAAGTGATAATAACGCAGGCTGTAATGACAGATGTCAAGCTAGAAAAGCTTTCTCTCCTCCTCATGTAGGAGGCCGCTCCTCCCCCAGTCCTCTCACGCCTTACAAACAGAATCAGCATGGAACAAAATCAAGAAACCTTCAGCTCATTCCCTTAAAGTTTGCCTTCATACCGTGTCTGTACTTTGTGTTGCTCAGGACAGATTCATGAAGTAAATTCATCACAATGTGGGCAGTAACGCTGCCGTTTACTCTGCTTGAATAATCTTGGATTTTTCAGCGACCCCAAAGACAAACTTCAGTACTTGTATTTAATTTCAAGTGTCGCAAGTTCACGTGAATTTTTTTTGTATCGCAATGATACAAAAAAAGGTGGTCATAGAATTACTGAAGTTTGATCCTCTGAAATTTTTTATTTGTATAAGGTAACTTTCAAAGAATTCTATCATCCTTGTGTTGAAAATGATCCCGAGAACTTTAACTCAACCTCGTGATTAAGTTTGATCAGTTTAGTTTAAAATGCAGGTAAAACTCCTAAATCTGAGTTTGATCAGATTGGGTTTTATTTGATCAACATGTGAACCGGTACACGGCGTCAACTAGTGACAGGGACTTGGGCTTAATTAGAAGCAGTCGTCCTTCACTTATTTTAGACGGGCGCCAACATTTCTTCCTTCGATTTGCAGTGTGCGGGAGGTCGTTTCACATTAATTGCTTTTGCCATCAAGGATCAGGCTGTTGGACAGTCAGGTGGATTACTGACTCGTTTTATGCATTTTATATGATGTATGACCATATGTGATATGATACATTGTCTGCATCTGGCAGATATGTTCAGCTCCCTATTATTCTGTATTTCTTGTTCTTTCTGTCCGAAGTAGAATACCTCAAAGTAATGCTGCCGTTCTCTCTTTTTGTCAGCATTGCTAAAAATACATCTATTATGTTTGAATAAACTTTATTGTGTTCAGTGTTAGCGCCGCGTTTTGAGCAGTGCTTACAGCACGAGTTATAGAGGTCACAGGTTCAAGCCATGAGGAACAGCTGATTAAAACATGTAGCGTGAATCAGCACAATATTTACATTTAATAGAATCTTTACCCAGTTTCAGATAGAGTGAAATAATTAAATGCAGGATAAGATATAAAGTATTAAAAACAAGGACTCATTCATGACCCGTTTTATTTTGTGGTTCTGACTCAAATCTATTAGTCTGGGTTGGTCATAAATAAGTTTTTGACTTCCTGAAATATTGTGAGCCTGTTTAGTAATAATATTATTTTTATAATAATAAAATGATTAACCCAACCCCAACATTCGGGTCACTCGGAGATACCGAGCCTCCAACGTCAGTGTAGCAGTGTATTGAAATACGTTGCCATCCATCCACTCACCTCTTTATTTTCTTTCATGCATGACGTCACTGATGTAGTTGCTGTATCCACTGTCCTCCCTCTGACCTCACATCTTTCTGCTGTTAATGTGTGATGCCACCACCAAGAGCACCATTTGGACTCTCGTGTGTGTGTGTGTGTGTGTGTGTGTGTGCACCATGTTCCTGTTTGATTTGTCCTTCACGTCTCCTGTTGTAATAATAGACTCCAGCAGCTCCAGTAGTTTGTCTGTTCAGCAGCAGATAACCTTCAGTAGAACACAACCGTGTCCGTCCTCTTCACAATCGATGTAAACTGTCCCCCCTCCCCCCCACTATTTGATGTCGTAGTTTTAATAAAAACAGAGTAGTTTGAAAGTTGTTTCCTGTCCCGGTTTACAGTTCCTGGTGAGCAAGTGCCTTTGTGTGAGTCCAGTCCACTTCTACCGAGTGCCCTTCTGTCTAGTGATCTCGTAGTTTGCAGTTTTTGTTTGGGTGTTTTGCACATGTGGCTCTTTGTGTGTGTGTGTGTGTTTTTTTGTTTTTTGTTTGTTTTTTTGTTTTTTTAGAAACCTCATTGTTTTGGTTCATCTTTCAGGAGCACGAGCACCTCGAGCACTCGTGGACCAGAAGTCTTCGGTGATCAAACACAGTCCAACAGTGAAGAGGGAGTCGCCCTCTCCTCAGGGTCGAGTCAACAACACCAGGTGGTAAATTCTTTTAAATGTACAACTTCTGTCTGACAACATGAAAGATTCCAGCAGGTTGTCATCATTCTTTAGTTCATTGTGCTTTCTTTGACGGGTGTTTCAAACATAGTCCATATTAATAGTTGCATGTGTTGAGAGTGACTGAAACTGTGCTATTTTGATGCAGTGAGAACCAGCAGTTCTTGAAGGAGGTGGTGCAGAGCGTTCTGGACGGCCAGGGAGTCGGATGGCTCAACATGAAAAAAGTGCGCCGCCTGTTGGAGAACGAGCAGCTCCGAGTCTTTGTGCTGAGTAAGCTGAACAGAGCCGTGCAGTCGGAGGAAGATGCCAGGCAGGAGATCATACGTGATGTGGTGAGATACTTCTTTTTTTTTACTCTCCCTACTCCCTACATGTTGTAAGACGTGCACAATATTTACAACAAATCCACAGGAGTAAATGCGAATATATCATTTCGACCTCTAATTAGGGCCTAAATGATTCAACTCACCTCTCAACTCAGTTTTATTTATAAAGCACCTTTCATACAACAATGCATCCCAAAGTGCTTTAAAAAAAAACAACTAAAAATACAATAAAAACAATAAGAAAAAATAATGCTAAACAATAATTGAAACAATAAAGCCTCAATTAAAAGCCAAGCTAAAAAAAACACGTCTTATAGTTTTCTTTTAAAAATAAACTATTCCAAAGCACACGGCCACCGACTCCCCATGTAATATATTCTATGCTTTTTGTTTTTTTATTGGAGGTGGAATACTAATTTGCAGATATTTTTTTTTCATTAATTATTTCGGAATATTTATTAGCACTGAAAATACTGCTGCTTATTATTTTCTTCATAATGTTGTCAATAAAATGTCAGAAAATAGTGAAAAATGCTCGTTGTAACATCTCAAAGCCCAAGCTGATGCATTCAATGTATGTTTAATTCAGTCATAGTCATTGTAAAAGGGACAAATATATCACATTTTCTATCACGTATAACAAAATGACATCTTCAAACCCATTTTAGAGGTTGAATTTATCAATTTATTTGCTTGTAGTTCAGTTTGAATGTTCATAGATTGATGTTTTGCAGCAGCAGGTTACTGGAATTTAATGTTTACGACACCCTGTTGGTCACAGTGAAGTGAACTCGCTGCACTCGCTCGCACCAGGACTTTGACTTCACACTTATCAACTCAACTTTTTATGTAGCCCAACATCATAAATTTGTCTAAGAGGGGGCTTTAATCGGTGCAACTTCACACCGTCTATCGTTAAGACCACATGGCTTTTAGTGAAATCGTCATAAACCTGGTTTACTGTGTTGTGTTTCCAGGAGGTGAGCAGGAAGGTGTACAAAGGCATGCTGGACATCTTGAAGTGCACGGTCTCCAGCCTCGAGCACTCGTACACCAACGCTGGCCTCGGAGGAATGGCCAGCGTCTTCAGCCTGTTGGAAATAGCACGCACACATTATCAAACCAAAGGTATGTTCAGCTCAGGAGTGTCTAGAGTTGATGTTAGATTGTGTGATTTTTGTATAAAGTAAATTTTTTATAATTGTATCAGCTTATTTAAGACTTTTCTGTGGGCCTCTGCTACTAACACGTGTCCATGTCTTTGCATTGTGTTTATATTAAGCTCTCTATGCTGCATGTTAAACGTTGACTCACTGAAACTTTAACTGTAGTTTTTCTTTGCTTTTAATCCTCTCACAGTTTCAACCTCCACGTTTTCTCTTTTCCTGTCGTGTTGATCAACTCTTGTCTTTGGCCCCTTAATTTTCGGTAACTCGGTGTAGACCCAGAAAAACGCAAGCGAAGCCCCACAGACAGTGCTGGCAGCCCGGGGAGTAAAGAGAGTCCTTCCGGTCGCATGGAGACCGCCAGACCTCAGGGCCTCCTGAATATTCCCCACCTGCAGGTGTCGCACCACACAACGGGCAAAGGAGCCCACCATTTTGATACCCGGAGTCTGAACGAGGAGAACTTTATTGCCTCGATTGGTGTGTACAGCACTCCGGCCCCGGTTGCATGTGCACTGTGAAAATTTCCTCCCCACCCCAACACCCCCTACCAGCTCATCACCCTTAATACCAGCCCCTCCCCACCCCTCTTCTTCCAGCCGTCTCAAAGAAAGATCCCTTCACTTGTCCCAGACAGATTCCCACAGGTGCAACAATATTCCACACGCTTTGACTTGAAACACCGGTGAAAAATCACTGCATCCTTTTGCGCAAAATTTATAATATCAAAAGTGTTACGATTAAATGACAATTGGTTTCAAAATCAAAATGAAAAGTGAGAGTTTGGCCTCGTTTGAGGATGAAAATCAGCGTTGAGAAGTGTCTGGAATATTTTTCCTGTCTTCCAGCCTGGACTGCGTGTGTTTGTGTCCCTCTCCTCCGACATCTGTGCCCCTGTTTGCCTCCTCCGGAGTCCTGTTGTTAGAGCCTCTACGCACCTTGAATGCATGTCTTTTGTTTTGGTCTTCCAACACCTAAATCTGCAGTAGTGGACGAGGGAAACCAGAGGTATGCGCATCGACAGTCAAATCGGTGCTCGTCTTTGCCTTTACTGCAGGTTTTCTGCAAGGCGTGCTGTAGATACCGGCAGCTTCCTTTGCTCAAAGCATGGAGGGTGGAAGCATCACTCCCCAGTAAACAGTCCCAGTGAACAGACAAATCTCACCTCAGATGTGTTTTCTATTGGTCGCCAAAGAAAAACCTGACCTAGAAAATCCTTACTAATCTCTTTTTAGCAGTTGATTTTCTGAGAATGACTCTGGGTCTGTATACGGGGGACTCTTTCAGTCCGACCACCCTGACTCCTTTCCTACCTGCACCCCTTCTCTTCCTGTTAGAAGTTGCACCTTCAATTCTACAGAATGCTGTGAGACTTGCATCCCGGCTTCTGCAACTGCTCCATTTCACTTGCTGGCTAGTCGGCCTCTCGACCCCCATCCCATGCTCTTCTCCGAGTCAGCCATCTCTCTCTCTCTCTCTCTCTCTCCCTCCCTCACCTTTGTTCTGGACAGCCAGACCAAATGCAATCGATGAAATCAGTGCTCGGAGCCAACGCTCATTCTGACGTCTGGCTCTCCAGGACTTTGTGCCGGGAGCTCTGGGTGTGTTGTAATGTTACCTTAGTAGCTGCTACACGCGGTGGATTCAATATAACAACATACTTCTTTTTTTAATTTTGCCCAGATTAAAGCGCAGCTACATGCCAACATTACAACATACCTTCCCCTCGATAATGACAGATTCTCAATGCTTATTTTGTTTTTGTTTTGGTTTCAATGCTCATCCACCATACATGCCTTTTCAACCAGCTCTCTGACTCTCTCTCTGTCTTTCTCTCCTTGCTTGCAATGCATCTTGGGTAGAATTGTGGAGCAAGCACCAGGATAAGCAAAAAGCTATGGAAAAACCACAGAGTAAGAGACTTTTCACACACCAAAAAAAAAAAAAAAAAGAATAAAAGACTGGGGTGTTCAGCTGCTGACCTTTTTCCACCCGTTCTCTGCCTTCTCATCAGTGTCTTTATACATGAGTACATAAAAACCAGTGCTCGAATAAACATGTTACAATGGATAAGCCAAACAGGCATAAGAGTCTTGGTTTGAGATGATAAGCTCCAGATGTTTAGTAGGGCTTCATTATGTGCTACAGATGACATGTGGATCAGGGTAAGTTCAGCTAAAAATTTGAATTTATTTCACCCAAATTGAGATGCTCAGGTTCTGTACCTGCTGCAAGTGACACTGGATTTATTATGTGTAGTAGTTTTAGTATCCTGTAGTGTTATAGAATTTGCTGTTTTGCTATACGAGATCTCAGGTCACAGAATTTCACACAGATACTTTGCATTCAGAAAGTATTCAGACGTCTTCACTCTTTTCACATGTTTTTGTGTTGTAGCCCCACCACAGACTGTATATAAAAGTTGACGTAGCTCCAGAGTCTGAAAAATTAGGCGGATGCGGAAGTGCCTTCAGCTGCAATGCCACCAAGTGCCACTAGAGGTTAGACATTGAGTCACATTCAACTTCTCCAATAAAATTCTAAGTAAATATATTTTTTCCACCAGTTATGTTGCCGTTGTTAACTAAAGTCACTCCTTTTTAGTTTTCTGGCGGTCAAACTGAAGTAAATCCCATTTTTATTTTTGAAAATAGGCCTCAAAAAGCCGTGTTGGGTGAACCAGCAAGATGCCGATGACCAAAATCAGAACTCGAGGCTTCATAACGGCCGATCACAAACCAACGGGTGACCGAGGTTGCTCCTTCTTATTAGTTTTGTGGCGCTCCACCTGAAAATAGTCCCGTCGTTAATTATAAAATAAGCTTCAAAAATATTTGTTTTTGGGGGCGTGTCTGTTTGATTGACAGGCCTGTGATGCAGTCTGGTTACAGCTATCGGTGGGCGGGAAGCAGTATCGTTGGGTTTTCAATCAGGTCCACGGCGCCGGCCAAAATCCGAACTCGAGTCCTCATAACGGCTTTGGTTGCCGCTTGAGCCTCGCGCTAAAATTGTTGAAGTAATTTTTCCCTTCATCGCTCTACACTCAAAACCCCATCATGATGAAGGAGAAACAGAAATATTGAAATTTTAGCAAATAAATAAAAAAAACTAAAACTAATGTATCACTTTGACGTAAGTATTCAAACACTTTTAAACACTTTTAGCACGAAGCCGCAACATAACCAAATGTGATGAAAAGGGTCTGAATACTTTCTGTAGAATTCAGTGAGAAATGTCAGCTTTGTAAATATTACAAACATGTCGTGTTGTGTTTAATGGAGACATCAGACGGCAGCCAGTCCTGGGATGTTTTCTTTTACATTTAAAATACAAAATAATATACTGATGTGGATATCTAGTAGAATATCCTGTAGATTGTCTTTGAAGTCCTTGACATAAACAATATGGGGATGTTATGTTACAGTCACTGGTTTAAGCTCAAACAACATGTAATTTTGTTTTCCAGTGTGTTTTTTTTTTCTCCCCTTTGTGACCGTGCATCAAGATGAACAGATATTAACTCCTGCTGCCCTGTCCTCCTCTTTTAACTGTGTCGTTTCCAGTTTCAAGTGGCCGGCTGTAAATTGTAGCTTTACGGTCGATATTCCACAGTTGCTGGTGCATTTTAATGCTTTTATTAAAACGGCAAAAAAAATAAATAGAAGGTGTGAAAATGTTAAATGCCACAAAGAAGAAAAACAAAAAACAAGGAAGTGTCAGGATGTACTTGTCACCTACGGAAGTGATAAATAACACTTGAAACAGAAAATGTCTCCTTTACCGTCCATCAGTTTGTCTGCATGCCTAACTGCCTGTGTCTGTTGGTTGTTTTTGGTGTAACTTGGGCCACATTTGCAGCATTGACTGAGACTTAATGTCGCGCTCTTGCAGCTTTGTTTCCATGTGTAACCTTTTTCACAGTTTTTTCTGCACTCTGCCTGCCCCCCCTTTTGTCTTTTCTCCGTCTGGTCTCTTAAAATTTCATCTGTTAGTTAACTCAGTCAGGCACCTGTATTGTACTCGGAAAGCTATGAAAACATACCGATCCAGTTTCTCCTGTCGATTAGATTATTATCCATTAATACAGTCGCCCTCTATTTTGAGCTCGAGGCAGCTTGCAGCTCTTCGATATCAGAATTTATTTCACAGACACGACTAAGCTAGTGTTAAACTGTACGCTTCGCTGTGCACAAGTGTAATGCAGTGTTTACATGGAGGCTTTGGCTCTTCAGATGGGTGTAGCGTCAGTGTTTGTTGCTGTGCTGGCTTTGAGTGAGGCGGCTCTTGAGTAAGGTAAGAAACGACGTGTCGTCGCATTCATTGAAACCTGCTGACGGTCACGTCTTGTTTCGCAGGGGCCGAAGGAGCGAAGCAGCAGCGCCCCCCGCAGGTGACCGACGCAGAGGAGAAGAAATCTCAGATCAGCGCTGACAGCGGCCTCGGCGTCGCATCGGGATCTCAGGTTTGTTCATGGAGTGAAAACCTGCTGCCGTTGCCAAGCGGACAATTTAAGAGTGTAAAAACAAAACAGTTGGACGTGATTGCACGTCCACCGCTGACATCTGTCCACTTGCTCTGTTTTGTTTTGTTTTGCGTTTGCAGAAGAGCGACACGGAGTCCGTAACGAGCTCAGAGCCGCCGATCCTGACTAGAAGCACCAGCCAGGAGTCGGAGGCCAGCACAGTGGTAGGGCACGGCCAAGTCGGCCAACTCATCACGCACTTTCTTTCTTTTTTTTATTCCGTCTGCGTAGTGCTTTATTATCAACTGTAGGTTCTCGTAGGATATGTTTTCTTTGTGTTGTTGTTCCGTTTTCTGCCATTTACAGAAAAAAAAAAGAATAATTGAGAAATGGAGGGATCGTTGGCATCATGCCAGCAGTGCAGCGTGATGTTTAAATTGGACAAATTATGGTTTTTAATCTGTGTTTGACGAAGCTGAAGTTAATATACTTGGAGATGAATTGGACTCCTTCATCTTCAATGGCGAACGAGTGTCCGTCGTTACAAACTCGAGATGTGCAGCCGAACGTTGTTCAAACAATTATTTTGTAAATATTCAAGTGGAAACCAAAACTTTTCGAATGCACTAAAAATGCTTTAGTGTTCGGTTTGTTCCCGTCCAAAAAAAATGAATCCTGATATAAGAACTTTAATATATTTTGGTGTATGTAACAAAAAAATGCCCAAAAAACATGTAACTTCAGTGAAGGTCAGGATCAGGTTGCTATGCTGTTTAATATGTAGGTTTTTCTTTCACAACCACCCTTCTGCCTGTAAAACTCCTCCACATCTGTATCGTTCTTACCTGGATTTTTCCTTTTTTTTTTTTTTTTCCAGATAAGCAACAGCTCCGGAGAAACTCTTGGAGCTGACAGCGATCTGAGCAGCACAGCGGGAGACGGCCTCGGTGGGAGGATGGCTCCTCATTTAACTCAGTCCAGAGGGACTCTTTCTGACAGTGAGATTGAAACCAATCCAGCCACCAGCTCGGTGTTTGTAAGTAGAATAAAGTTCTTGCGTTTAATTGTCCTCTTCCGCCAACTTTTAATTAGACGCCAACTTCATTTGAAGTTATAAAGTCATGAATTTGTTTAAACACTTTTAAGGTTTCAGTGCATACTAGAAAAACTCGGAAGATTCCCGTTTTTGTTTTTCCACCAGTTTAATGTCCTGGAAAATAGTTTCTGTCAGCAATCCTGCATCTATTCAAAGTTTGTGGTGTTTTAAAGCTCAAATGGTGATTTTTTTTTAAAGGGGTGAGAGGAGTTCAAATGAGCAACGTTTGTTTACATGTTAAAAACACTCTGAATGCACTTTGTGTCTGGAAAAGTGATGCAACGATTAAAAAAAAAAAAAAACAGGGCAAAAACATTTGCAGCTAGAACAGCGTAGACCTGTTTGGCGAGGCCAACAGTCCACTCCTCTAACGGGGGAGATGGTACAGTTGTACCCGAGTGCTCCATAACAACTGCAGGCTGTATTTGGTTTCGGGGGGTACATGTGTATCCCGGAGGATAACTGTTATCAGTGAATGTGGGTTGTATTTTGGACTGCTTGTCTGATTACTGTATTTCTGGAATGGCCTATGTTTGTCACTGTTAAACTTGACTTCCATCTACTGGATTTTAAGATGCATGACATTTAGCAGAGTCCCTTGAAAGTGAAAAATAACTTCCGGATCGGCCACATAATTTGGAGAAATCGGGTCGCTGGTGTTTTCTGTTATCCGCCTGACAAACGAACTGCAAATACGACTTCCCTCGTGCAGGTAACGGTACTCAAAATGCATTAAGCCGTACAGTGTTTGCTGTTGACCTTTCCACGCCCTGTTTCCTCAGGGAAAGACTCACACTCTGAAACCAGGTGTTAAAGATCCCCTCCCTGCTGTGGCGAAGGTGCCGCCTGCACAGCCCGTGGAGGACATCAGTATGAGGATCTACCTGTGCGAAGGCCTGCTGGGTAATGTTCGGATCCATAAGTCGCACAGCTGACCTTTCTGCTTCCTGTGTTCTTATAAACACTTCCTTCTGCTGTTACTGCACATTGTGCCGCGTCACTTTACTAACATGGTCTTTGTTGTTTGTCAGAGAAAAATCTTTCGTGCCAAACAGCTGTTCACATGATGAGATGCTTCCACCAAAGCAAAGAAAGCTTTTCAAATTTTCACTTCCGAATTTTTACTGTAATTTTTGGCATGCGGCCTCCGCGTTATCGTAAGCACGGTGAAATTTCTCTAACGGTTATTTTTATGAGAAAAAAAGCAGAAGTCGGACATGTGATGAGCTAGAAGTGACATATAAGTGTTACATTTTTCAACCCGGTGAACTAAACCGCTGTTCTTTTCTCTGATGTAATTCCACATAATGTGATTGACTATTTATGAAAGGGGCAAGTTATGAAATATTATGGAGTTCTGTTTGTGGCATGTTTAAAATTGAGTTGCCATTTATCGAAATATTTTCAAAGAAGTATTTCTTACACAGTGTTATTTGACTTGTTTCCTGAGTGGTTTTTTATCTTCTTCCTGCTCGTCAACTATCACGTCAAGTCAAAATGTGCTTTTTCCTGGAGCTGCCAACGAAGGGAAAATAAACATTTCAACAGCTTTGGCTACAAAATTATGACTTTAATGAGTCGATGACAGAAGAGCCAGATGTAAAGTATGTAAAACTACTATTGATCTGTTCAAAATATGCTAGAGGGAGCTCTTTACTCCCAAGAAGCCCGCTGCCTCCATCACTGCTCTGCTGCAGCCCAGCGGAAGAGAATCTTTAGTGCCTGCGGCACGAGGAAAATCATTCATTTTGTTGCCTCTTAAGAAGAAATGTTTAGCTCAGTTTATTGTTTAAACAGTTAAAAAAAAAGAAAAAGTTTTGCACTGAAAACGCCAGTGAACTAGTAAACAGGGGTCGCAAACTGCTGGGAATAAGATAATGCGGCTGGATTTGGTCTGATCAGCATAAAGCTGCACTGTTTTCATTTTATTAACGGTCACAGGAAATTAATTTTTCGTCGGGGGGAGGGGGGCAGGGGGGATTTGAAGTTTGCCGTAGAGTGGAAACCCTGAACTTTAACTTAAAATTTAATCAGATCGTAAACACACAGCCTCATCACCACAAACCGCAGTTAAAAGATCATTTATTTACTCGTACAAATAGAAATCCTTTGAACGTTTCCATTCCAAGCTGGAGGCTCGTTGTTTTGGTTTCCTCCGGTTCGGGTCTCGTCTCGCTCTGCTCTCGTTTTTGCCGTTAAACCTGCTCACCTCTTGGCCTAACCCCCTTCCTGCTCTCGCTGCTTCTCTTCCCTCCTGCTGCTCCTGCTGGGAAATCCTTCCAGGCCGCGATAAGAGCTCCGTTTGGGATCAACTAGAGGATGCTGCCATGGAAACCTTTTCTCTAAGTAGGGCTGATCTCTTGCGTTTGTCCCTTTTTTCCCCCCCCCTAGTATGTGTGTGTGTGTGGGGGGGTGTATACAGTGGGATGTGGGTGTTTTTCTGTCCCTTAATGAGCTGCACGTCTGTTTAACGTGGATAGAAGTGGATATAATATAAGCACCGCATGGAGATCAAAGACTGCAAGATGTTTGTGATTTCTATTATCTTGTGCTTCAACTCTCATTTACTTCAATTTCTGCTCACAAACACTTTCTGACTGACTTCCATTTTGATTAAAAGAGCTTAAAATGTTGTGGGTTTGCTTGTTGGATGAGTGCCATCAGAAATGCAATAATGAGCCGAGCAGCCAGCTGGTAAATGAAACTGGGAAATGTCAAG
This sequence comes from Embiotoca jacksoni, assembly GCF_022577435.1. Taxonomy (NCBI): domain Eukaryota; kingdom Metazoa; phylum Chordata; class Actinopteri; family Embiotocidae; genus Embiotoca; species Embiotoca jacksoni. The sequence goes on along the minus strand of NW_027185387.1, from coordinate 2,662,468 downwards.
ATTTCCAACGATTAACCGCAGAAAGGAATCGAGTTGGTATTTTATTTCTATTTTGCATCCTGTGAAAATAATTCCTAGTGTTCATTCTATTCTTTAAGTTAACGCCCATTTTTAGTTGTAGTGCTTTCAATAGTTTTGGGACTGTTTGCAGCGTGATTTCAGGAAGGCTACAAACAGCAGCACTTAAAGGCAGCGTCGGACTCCCAACTATAAATGCAGCATTAAGACAAGACGATAACAATTCAATTAAAGGCTTTAATGGACCTGGTTGTCGTGAGCTTCATCACAAACCTCCCAACTGTTCAGTTTTATGTTACAACAAGCATCATGTTTATTTAGACCTGGTCTTACTGACTCTTTTTAAGTTTTGGGCGTAATGGTCAGAGTGCGACCATCTCTTTTTATATATATATATATATATATATATGTGTATATATATATATATATATATATATATATACACATATATATATATAGTCTGGTGTGAAAGACTTAGTGTGTGTCTGTGGCTGCATGCGGTGTTTAAACAGATCAACATTTGAGGAGCTACGTGTACCGGTCTTTGTGTTTCCAGGTAAGGAGCGCTCCACTCTGTGGGACCAGGTCCAGTTCTGGGAGGACGCCTTCTTGGACGCGGTGATGTTGGAGCGTGAGGGCATGGGGATGGACCAGGGCCCTCAGGAGATGATCGAAAGGTTCGGCCCGTTCAAACTGTTGTCAATAAAGCTGCTCCAGATAGTTTTAAATCGACGCCGTCCTTTACGAAACCCGCCCCGGACTGTTAATACCGGCCCGTCTTGTGTTTTTCTACGTCGACACAGATACCTGTCGCTGGGCGATCACGACCGCAAGCGTCTGGAGGACGACGAGGACCGACTCCTGGCCACCCTGCTGCACAACATGATCGCATACATGCTGATGATGAAAGTACGACAGTCGGTTTTTGTCTCCGTTTTAATCGCAGGAGTTGTTTGCTGACCGCCGCGCATCTAAACTTTGGATCCCCGTTGATGTTTCCGTTTGTTTAGTTGAACAAAAATGACGTCAGGAAGAAAGTGAGGCGCCTGATGGGCAAGTCGCACATCGGCCTCACGTACAGCCAAGAGATCAACGAGGTACTGGACAAGCTGGCCAACATGGTGAGTATCCGTCCTCTTTCAATCTAGCTACCTCAACGTCCTGTTCTGTCCTCTGCGTTGATTCGTGCTGAACGTTTGTCCGTAGAACGGCCGCGAGCTGCCAATCAGGCCCAGCGGAAGCCGTCACATCAAGAAACAAACGTTTGTCGTTCACGCCGGCACCGACACCACGGGAGACATCTTCTTCATGGAGGTACGCAGATTCCGAACGGGAGCTTCTGCACGAAGTAGACGTTTCTATAAACGACAAAGTTGTCTCGTCGCGTTGAACTTGAACTCCTCTTGGTTTCAGGTGTGCGACGACTGCATCGTCCTGCGCAGCAACATCGGCACCGTGTACGAGCGCTGGTGGTACGAGAAGCTCATCAACATGACGTACTGCCCCAAGACCAAGGTGCTCTGTCTGTGGAGACGCAACGGCCAGGAGACGCAGCTCAACAAGTTCTATACCAAAAAGGTGAGAAACTTCACCGCTCTGAATCCTGAAGCTTAAACTGACTGCAGGAGAACATCAGGGACTCATTCAGATAACGCTCCTTTGTGTTCCAGTGTCGTGAACTCTACTACTGTGTTAAAGACAGTATGGAAAGAGCTGCAGCCAGACAGCAGAGCATTAAACCAGGTACGGAGGGTCTGTCTGTCTCTGTCTCTGTCTGTCTGTCTGTCTGTCTGTCTTTAAGGGAAGGCAAATACTATTCCACAATCGCTTGGAACTACTTCACGATTAACCCCGCGTGTACACACACTCCTTCCTTCCTTCCTTCCTTCCTCCCTCCCTCTGACTACTGTACGTTGGTTTCAAGGTCACAGTTAAATATTTGTTTGGTACGGTGGTTAAAAAGCAGAAACTATTTAGCATCATTATTACAATCTTGTTATCAGAATGTACTTTAATGAACAGTTTGGTGAGAATAAAATCAGCTTTTCAGTCCTTCAATGTCCTTTCGAAACATTTGAAGGGTTCATCTTCAATATGAAGTGCTTTCAGTGTTTTTAAAGACTATTTAAAAAAACAAAAACAAAAAAACAAACAGCTAAGACAAGCTCAAATCTTCCCTCCCTCCGTCCCCCCTTCAGGTCCGGAGCTCGGCGGCGAGTTCCCCGTCCAGGACATGAAGACGGGTGAAGGGGGACTGCTGCAGGTCACACTGGAGGGAATCAACCTGAAATTCATGCACAGCCAGGTAAGCGACCAGGACCACAGCAGAGAAACGGCTTCTCATCTCACACACGGGCATGAGGACACCAAGCCACTCACGATGGTTCAGAGCTCATCCCGTCCTTCGGTCCACCATCCGCTCGTCTCTCCTGTTTGCCTCCGTATCATTTCCTGTCATCCCCGTGACGTCTTCCTCTATCGTTGGTAAAATCTCAGTCCAAACGTTCACAGCTGATTGATCACGACATCTTTTGATTGGCATTCAATCGCACCTGATGTTTTCTCATAGAGGAAGAATTCCTGTTTGTGCTTTTTGCTTTTTTGGATTTGCTTTTTTTTTTTTTTTTTTTCTTTTCTTTTCAGTTTCACTTTGTGTTTGTTTGTTTGTTTGTTCGTTTGTTCGTGCGTGCGTGCGTGTTTGTGTGCATGCCGTGCCCAGAACAATATTAACACGCCCTTCCACACAAGTTTCTTTTTCATATCTGTGGTGCTCAAACCTCGCGTTCATTTCCTGTGTGGGAGGTGACGAGGTGTTAATCTGTGTGTGTGTGTGTGTGTGTGTGTGTGTGTGTGTGTGTGTGTGTGTTGTGCTTCAGTGGTAACACAGATGACCTTGAGCAAAGACTTTTCATTAATAATTGGCTATTTAATAGCAACTTTGGAGTTTGGACCCTTGAACGTCGTCATGTGTTGTGTTCACGTCTGCAGGTAGAGGTAGTCGGGTTGACGCGTCTCCTCGGGCTCGTTAGAAGCTGCGATTGAACGATGTTGAGTAGTTTTGATAGAGATGGAGCCGAGCAGATCAGGGACGCACTGCAGGTAACGGACACCTTTTAAATACAACGAAACAAACGAGGGAGGTGCTGCCGAAGAGGAAATACAAAACCTACGTCACTTAAACTGATTTCAGTTCCCCCAAATTAAAAAGGGAGAAACATCGAGCCATGCAGACGGTTGTTGTTGACAGTTTTTCTGCCTCCAACTCAGTACAAGTGAAGCGAAGGGAATCTTATTTGTGGAAATGAATTTATCTTCAACCTCTCCGCCTCATCATCAGAACAAACCACTTGCTGGCTGACTGGAAAAAAAAAAAAAAACTAGAACAAAAGTAAAAAACAGAAGTGACGGCTTTAATTTCAAATTTATTGCAATGAGGAATATGTTAAATTAGTTTCGTACACACTGTAAACTTGTGTTTAATCATTAAAAGTGCAATTAAATCCCTTATTTTTGCAGATGTTTTAGCCTCTATTTTTTTTATATTAGTCACAGATTGTCTGTTTTGTAAAGCTACGTATTTTTATGATTTTGTAATTCTTGGTCAAATGTGACAGATTTTTTTTTTTTTTTTTTTTTTTTTTTTAATAAGTACTCAGATTCGTTGCAGATACATTTTCTCTTAGTTGAGTAACAGACTAAAAATGTAATATCCATAAAAAGTCAAATCAGTGCAGGATTAAATGTAATTTTTCATGTTAAGATTTCTGCGTGGCCAGATGTTCCAACTGGGGTGAACTGACCCTTTATCCTGGATGTTGCTCCACTGAGCAATCTTTCAATCTTTCAATCTTTCCACCTCAGGCTCTTTGGTTCAAGTCGCCCTTCACGTTGTAAAGAGTCGAGCGGCACACGACTTAAATGAAAAGCTTCCGCGCGAGCTGGATAAAAAGAAACGAGACTCTCGGCGTGGAGCACCGCACTTCTAGAACGAGTTCACATCCACGGTTTAGATTGGGGTGATTTGCAGCTCATGAAACGGCCTTTTTTTTTTTTTTAACCACATACCTCAGCAGGAGCTTTAATCGGCCGTTTCGAAAGTTGTTTTTTTTTTTTTTTTTAAACGAAAAAAAAACAAAACAGACTGAGCGTTGTCGCGAGCGGCCGGGTCGGGTTCCCGGGCTGCTCCGATGGAGCGACGGTGTCGGGAGGTGACGTCCTGCGTCGCGGTGGCGATTCGCTGTCCGCCGGTGGCTCGCCCTCATTTATCTTTTTCTGCTGTGTGAGCAAGTGACGTTGGTGTGCCGGCCCTTGTTGCTGGAGGAGGAGGCATTGGAGGGCTCTGGCGGGGGTAGGCGGGTGAGGGGAGGTGGGGGGGGGGGGGCGAGATGTTTAAAGTCCGGGAAAACAAAGGTGAATCCAGCTCTCGATAACCTAGTCAAACCTCAAGTCCTGGTTTTTTTTTTTTCTGTTCTTCTATTTCCTAGTTTTTTTTTCAGGGGGGGCTGAGTCCTTTTGTTGATGTTTTTTTTATTTTTTTTACTTCTATTTATTTTATTTTTTTTTCCATATTGGCTCCGGTAACTCCGGTGATCTGAATCTGTACGAGGCTCCTGTGGATGACGCCCTCTCGGAGGGCCGTCGAGTGTTTGTGCTCTTCTGTCCGATAATAATCCAAACCATTTCTCTCCCATGCTCTCTCCCCCTGCAAGGAGCGGAAGGTACACAACCTCTGCTGTGTTTGCTTATTAGCAGTTACATCTTATTGGGTTGTTTTTTTCTTTTTTGTGTTCATTTAATTATTTTTTCCTCTTTCATTTCTTTTCTTTTTCTGTTGTTGTTGTTGTTTTTCTTCCTGTCCTAGCTGTATGGCAAACCTAATTTTGTGTCCTTGTCTACATTTTGTATGGAACTTCCATGTATGCATCATGTGGGCCATCTTGCATCTCCGAGCATTCAAAGAAATGTGTCGTTTTATTTCTTTTTGTATCTAGTTTTTTTGTTTTGTTTTTTTGTGTGTGCTGTTTTTCACTCAAATCTAAGTCAAAAGGATGAAAGCGGTCATGTTGAGTTAGTTGTTGAGCTTCGAGCAGACTAAATGCATTTCTCCTCATCGCCCATGTATGCGTTTGATCATGGAAACTTCTCACATTGTGCTTTACCTTTTCTTTTCTTTTTTTTTTGGTTTTCTCGTTCGTTAAGCTCTTTTGAAAGCTTGCATTTCATGTGTAGCTGTTGTAAATTTTCTTTTCTTTTTTTTTTTTTTTTTTTCCCTTTTTTTTAATACCTTTTCATACTGAATGAAAACGAGTTTAACATGGCAACTTTTTCTAAATATGAAGTGTTTACTTTTCATCCAGTGTTGTTGAGTTAATAATGGTCTGTCTTGTTTTTGTTTGTTTTTTCGTTTGTTTTTAGGTTTTCATAGAGCTGAGTCACATTAAAAAGTGCAATACAGTGAAGGGAGTCTTTGTCCTGGAGGAATTTGGTAATTACACCATCTATTGATTGTAGGCCTGTACTCGGCACGGCAGTAACTCAGCTTCACGGCAAATCTATTGACCAGAGCTAATAAGGGTCCACTCAATTGGATACTCGCTCTCCTCGAGGAGCGCTCAGACGCTGACGTCTGCAGGTGATTCAGTGAGTGATGGATTCTTCGTGAGGCGTTCAGGTTCATCCCGTCATTTACAGTCAGAGTTTAAACATCAGTGGTGAAATAAGTTCTGCGGGAGTTCGTCACATCTACCGAGTCTCCTTTTTTTTTTTTTAGAAATTACGAAGTTTATATCGTTTTAAAAAGCTCACGAAAAGACCCAAACTGTTAAAAAGAAAAAAGAATTGCCCCCGTGTGCATCCGAAGCCTTCGTTACTGTGCTCGTTTTTATTCGATTTCACGTTTCGACGTGCTGCTTCTGAATATTCTCACCGGAGCACGACGGTGCGTTTTAATCTGTGGCTGAAAATAGTCCCCGACAAACTCGCTCACTACTCCTGTTTGAGTTCCCGGCTGTTTTAAGAAGTTCTTTTAAAATACGAAACCATGTAAACGAAACCCGTTTTCGCGGATTCGCGTCTGGAGTAGGAACCGATGGGCTCGGAGCAAAGTCCAGGCAGGAAATGCTGAGACGGGCGACCGACTTGTTGGTTTTGACTCTTTCCCGGGACAGTTAAGAACAAATGTAGAATACCATCCTCCTTAAACTGAAAGAGTACTCCATAATAAATAGATTTATATTTTTTTAAACGTTTTCCCGCGTTATGAGTAAAACTTTTACTCTGAAATCGGCAGCGAGCGTCCGACACGACCGGACGAGTGAACGAATGAACGACGGCGGGAGTTTTTTTGTTTGTTTGTTTGTTTTGTTTTTGTAGCCGTTCGAGTGAGTTTCTATTAAGTTTCCTTAAAACAATCGAACTTCAGAAAAGATCCAAAAACATTAAAAAAAAAATACAATAACCTTATCTTCGCTGACAATAAAAACAAATATTCCACTAAAACGTGTTGGTCGTTCGCCGAGCGGGCCAAACGGGAGAGCTGGGGGGAGAGAGAGTTCAACCTTTTGTTGCCTCCGGGAGTTTTAAGTAGTTCGTAGCGTTGTTGTTGTTGTTGTTGTTGTTGTTGTTTAACGTGGATAGCAAATAAATGCGAAGCGCTGACTCGGCGTGCCGGTCAGAGTAGCGTCACCAGAGGCTGAAGTGGAGCGCCTGGCTGGGTTACTGTCGTGTCTCTGTGCTGCTTTTTGTAATGTTGCCCTCATCTTTGCCACTATGAAAACCTTCATTCTCCAGCAGGTAAAGTGTCGTCACCTTTCTCCTTCCTTACTCAAAACTAAATCCAAATATATTTCCTCACTCCATCCGTCTCATTGGATATTCATTTATTTCGACCCCCCCCCCCCCCCCCACCCCTTCGCCCCACATCTGCCACCCACTTTTTCTTTTCTTTTCTCTTTTTGTTTTTTTTGTTGTTCTTTCTGTACCAGGAGTTTCCCCCTCCGCTTCCTTCCATCACCTTGCTTTTCATTTCGGAGATCGCCCCCCCCCCCTCAGACTCTCACCTCTCCGCGGGTTCACGGTTACTAATGAAAAGTCGGTCCGTCCCGCGGACGGCGACCTGGTCCTGGGTCGAAGGGTTTTGGGGTCCTCTCGTAGCTGCTTTTCTGTCGATGTCCTAACTTTCAGTTCACCGGGAGGGGGAGGGACGGGACGGGATGGGGGGGGGTCGTCCTTCTGTTTGTTGTTCCTTCACATGTAAAACTTTACGACGGTCTCCTGTTCCGAAACATTTGTGTCTTTTCATCCGTCCATTTCGTGGGCCACGAACGTCTCCGCGAAACGGCCGCCGGGCTCCCGAGCACGGCACGGCCCGGCCCGGTTCAGATCCATCCGATCGAACCCAAAAGATCAAACCCGAGCGCTTTGATTCGTCCGAATGTGAATTTGTTTCAACGTGAAAAGACAAAAAAAAAAAAAAAAAAAAGGATGTCGCGACTCGATTCGACCCAAACTGGACGAAGCCGCCCTCGCTCTTCACTTCCTGTCCACTTCGGTGAACTTCCAACTGTTTTCTCGGCGGACTCTTCTTGGCCCACATCTCATATTTCACCTCGTTTAAAGTCCAACCCTCTTAATCCTCCCCCCCCAACTTCACCCCCTCCCCCAACCTCCTCTAAAGCTTCTCAAACATGAACTCATTGAAGTTCCTGCTGCCTTTGAATTCTGTGTTTTGTCTCTTGCACCGGCATAGTTCCTGAAACTAAAGAAGTGGTGATCCACAAGTACAAGACCCCCATGGTGAGTCCTCTGCTGTGTTTGTATCTGTATCAGAGATGGTGTTAGTCGTGCTTTTCAAAAGTATTTGAATAGTTATTTAAAAAAAAAAAAAAAAAAAAAATCTATAGGTTTTTACCTGCAGCTGCATGTAATATCTTCCTACGGCCAGAAGGTGGCAGCAAAGCACCAAAAAAAATAAAAATAAAAGCTTGTTACCAATGAAACTGAAGCTAAAAAAAACAACCTATTGTTTGCATATCAGTGAATTTTAAAAAAGTTTTTTTTTTTTTTTTTTTTTTTTTTGTATGAACTGCTTACTCTGGAAAATCTGAAAACTGAAGCCGTGACGTGGTGGAAGCAGAAACTGTGAACACTTAATACTGAACCGCCTTTTGATTATCATTTCAATGCCACGGCACCGTTTTCAGAGTTCGGTCCTCTCGGCAGACGCTGCGTCCACACCGACACCGTTTCATTTCAAAATGCTGTTTTTAAAACGTTTATAAAACTAGGAGGGGATTTTACAACTCCAGAAAGTCCCCGATATTTAATGGTGTATTCTGCACTCGACATTTGAGCTTTTTCCAAACGAGGAAGTTTCAGCAGTTTTAAAACGAAACGTTTTCAAAACGTCGACACGGCAATATTGCGTACTTATAATTAACATTACACATAAGTTACCGGTTAGTCAGCAGGTTTTATCAGGTGAGTTCAAGGGAAATGGGAAATTTAGGAGAAGAACACACGGAGGACATAAAAAGTTCAAGGAAACCTGTGGAATTTACTTGTAAACAAAACTTAACGTTCAATGTTGTCACACTTTGTGTTTTCTTGATTTCTACCAAAAAAAAAAAAAGAAGCTTTTTTTGGTAGAAAAAGCTTCTTTTTTTTTCCCTCTTAAAATATTTGCAGAAACATTTTAGACGCGTCGGCTCGATTAGTTTGTCTTCATTGACGATTCAAACCGCCAAACGTCTCCAGCGGTTTACCGCCGCGTCAGGAGCTCGCGCGTCACGGCCGGCCGACTCGCCGCGGATACACAAAACCAACATTGTTTGATGATGTCATCATCGGCCCGAACCTCCCGTCGGCTTTTTTTTTTTTTTTTTTTTTAATTTTTGTGGTCTCCTCGTGTGATTCGCGACTTCCGTCCTCGACTGTGTCGCCTCACGCTTTGTGCCGTTTGTCTTCCTCTGCAGGCGCATCAGATCTGTTACTCGGTCCTCTGCCTTTTCTCGTACGTGGCTGCCGTGAAGGGGAAGGAGGCGGAGGGGAAGCCCAAGATCCCGTCGCCGAGACCCCTCCCCAGCTAGTCTCCGCCCGCCCAGCTCCGACACCCGCAGACTTTTGACAATCCTTAACTTTACTCGAAGCACACTGCTCCTCCCCCCCCCCTCCATCCCTCCCCCTCCCCCTCCCAGCTCTCTCCTCCTTGTACATACAAGCCCTCAGGCCCAGCCCCCCCCCCCCCTACCCCCCTCCCTCCACTTTAGATCCACGTGTGTCAGACATGTTCTGGTCCGTGATGTCGTGTAAATACTTCCCGACCCGTCTGCACCGCTGTCGTCCCGACTAGTTAAACGTTCCGTGAAAAGTCTTCAATCGTTCCCCGTTGTCGCTAACAACAACAACAACAACAACAACAACCCGGAGTGGTCCCCACCCCGCCCCACCCCCGAGGCGCAGAGTGCATGCAGGTCCCGTGCACAGCCCTTGACCTTCACTAAAGTGTAGCCCCGCCCCCTCCCCCCCCCCCAACACTCCCTCCTCCCTCGTCTCCGTGCGACTGTGTGCGTTATTCTGTGATATGTGGTTTTACTGTAAAAGTTCCAGTCTGTTCCCAAGTTGTTTTTTTTTTATTTTTATTATTTTATAACTATATAAAAAAAAAAAAAAAAAAAAAAAAAAAATGGTGAAGCATTCAGAGACCCTCCCGTAGCGCAGGACATCCCGACGCCGAAACTCGCTACCATCCGCCGCAACCGGAGCGCCGCATGTAAACGCTTCTTAAATGGTGTTCGAGCCCCTAAAAACTACCGCGGGTGTTCCCTCGGACGCGTTCCCTCGGACGCGTTCCCTCGCCCCGAGCTCGGCGCCGCCCGGCTCGCTTTACTGTTCCAGTTCTGCCGTGAACTTTTTCTCGTCTGTGGTCTGCTGTTATGGATTTGCATGTTACTATGACGACGGAAAATAAATATTATATATATATATATTTCTATATATAGTATTTATTTAATCTACACGTATATCGACTGTACATTTCTCTGATTTAAAAAAAAAATAAAAAACAAACAAACAAACAAACGAAAAAAAAAAAAAAATACAATGTTACAAAAATTTTGATTTGCTAGATGTGCAATACTTAATAAAGTAGTTAGCCGTTGTAGAGCCGGGCGATCCTCCAGATCGCCGGCTGTCACAGGGTGACGAATGTAAGAAAGACTTTTTGTTTTCTCTCGTACATTTTTTGTTTTGTTGTTGTTTTTTTTGTTTGTTTTTTTGTTGTTGATCGAAGCGAACGCGTCGGCGCGACACGAACGCGCGAAGTTCGTCTCCCGGAGGTGATCGCAGGTCAATCACAACAGGCAGGAAACAGCTGCTGCGCCGCCCGTAAGCCCCGCCCACCCCCGCCCCGCCCCCGGCGGTGACATCACAGCAGGCGCTCGGCCGCTCGTTCGTCGATCTCGCCGAGGAACGTCGTTTAAAAAAAAAAAAAAAATAACAAAAATCGCCGTCGGGCTTCTTTTCTTCTGCGATCCAGTTGTTTCGCTTGTAATTCCAGAGTTATTGGAGGAAAAAAAAAAAATAACAACAAAAAAAACTCGCCAAGTTAGTTTTAATGAGCGAGTTTAATAAGAAAAAAAAGAAAACAGCCATAAACTGTTTATATTTGAGGTTTTTGTTGTTTTTCCATCCCGCCGACGTCGTCGTGGTTACGGGGTTTTAATGTTCCAGGCGCAGCCTCGTATTTATCCGATATGTTTCATTTAGCATTAGAAAACCCTGTGGAAATAATAATAATAATAATAATAATAATTAAAAAAAAAATCCCGTCATCTACTCGGCTTTTCTTTAACCGTTTATAAAGACCGAACGATGCAGGAAAAAAAAAAAAAAAATTATAAAGCGGACAAACGTAAAGTCACAGAAAATATGACCTTGGAAACTGGAGCAGCTTCAATGTTTCCACCCGGAGCTTCAACTGTCGATTATTGTTTTCATTATAAATTCATCATTTGTTTAAAAAAATAAATAAATAAATAAAACGTCCGCGCTTCAAAGCCGGCTTATCCCGGCTGCTTGTTTTTGTCCCAGATGTTCAACGTAGCTGTCGGAAAACCGGTTAACGGTTCAAACGTGATGATCTGAAACCGGCGGTGACGGGGAAACGCCCGCTGTCACGTGACCGACTGAAAAAAAATAAAAATAAATAAACAACGTCCCTGAAGTCGGCAGCGGTTTTCCGTCCTCTGATTGGTCCTTCAGACCCGCTGGTGTCTTAATGTCGCTGCCCCCCCCCCCCACCCCCACCCCGTTACCTTTCACAGTGAGAGAGTGTGTGTGTGTGTGTGTGTGTGTGTGTGTGTGTGTTCACCAGATCAGCAATATGTTGGTACCGCTGTGTCTGTCAGTGGAAGATGTTTTTTTTTATTTTTCATTCTTGTATTTTTATTTTTTATTTTTAGTAATTTATCTGTGCAGAGGAAAAGAATCAGTAGGATGTCGATCGCTGTTCCATCAACGAGCTCCGAAAACTGATCCGGGAATTTACAGCTTACGTTAAAAGGATTTTTTTTGTTTGTTTTTGTTTTGTTTTGTTTTGTTTTGAAACTGGATTATTACAACTCGTCTCTGTCATCGTACTCGCTGGCTGCTGTAAAGAGAAGTGAAATAAAGAAATGGAGATGCCAGGTGTAAGTAATCCAGTAAAAAGTATTTATAGAATATGTACAGCTTTGGCAATATAATAAAGTTGTCCCAAATAAAGCGGTTCATTGTCCTTCTGTGTAACGAAGTGTCTGGGGAAAAAAAAAAGAAAAGAGGACGACACAAATTCAAAGCTTTAAAGATTTATTTTTGCAAATCATTTTTTTTTTGGAAACAAAAACTTTGTACGGATATCCGAGTTCGCGTCGCAGCTCGAGTCCTAAAACACACAACGGCCGGAAACACCGGGCGACGTCAGAGAAGCGTGTCGCGTTCAGAAATGACTTCGCCACCAGATGGCGCTAAATCCGACGCAGACGGAGCGGGAAGGTCGTTTCTTCGGTTCGTCGAATGCGTTTCGTTTTACCGCCGCACGGCGAGAACGGAAATAAAAGAAACGGACATCGTGGAAATCGAACGCGGGGACGCCGATCGGCGAGCGGGAAGTAGAAATGTCAGACGCTCGTGAAACTTCGGGTGTAAAAAAAAAAAAAAAAAGGATTTCAGAAACATCTGGAACCAAATATTCAAACGGGGAACACGGGGAGTCGTGAATTAGATTAAAAAAAAAAACACACAAAGTACACGATATCATAATGATGATGGTGGAGTACTCCTAAAAAAATATATATATAAAACTTTAGAGTTGAATTTAATCTCGTACAAACTTTTTATCAGTTAAAAAACACCTTTATGTTTAAAAGCAGGGTTTTTTTTGGGGGGGGGGGGTAGGGGGATGGGGGGGGGGGGGTCTTTTGCATTGTTGCGTTGCGATAACTTCTAATCACTTTTGAATGTGATCAAATTAATATTCTACGCGTTTAAAGCTACGCTGACAGATTTGAGTTTCTCTCGTCCTCTCGAGGGTTTTAATTTTTTTATTATTATTTTTTTTTATTTTTTATTTTTTATCAGAGCTGAACTCGTCGTCCGTTTGGATTCTCCGCGGAGCTCCTCGTCAAAACGTGTTTGTCGGGGCTCAGGCGTCCTCCCTCGCCGCCGCCGCCGCGCCGCCGCGGAGGATCCGGAGGCGGGACATGACCTCGTCCCAGTCCAGGTAGGCGCCCTCCAGGTGGCGCAGCCTGTCCGGCCGGCTGACGTAGCTCCTCCGGCCGTGCAGCAGACGCCAGTTATCGAAGGTCACCATGTCGCCTGAAACGCAGACGACAGCCGCGGGTCAGTTTCACTCGTTCCCCCGACCTCGTTTCACCGAGAGGTCGGAGGTCGGAGGTCGGCGGCAGAGCGGCGGATGTAACTTTTTACTTTCACTCCGCTGCATTAATCTTGACGGGCTTTCGTTTCCACTTCCTTTTTCCGAATATCGTTTTTTTTTTTTTTCATTTCCTTCCCGTCCAAATTTACCGATCTTAAATAATCTTCAGCAGGAATTCGTCTGATAAACCGAAGGATGAGATGTTCTGTATTCTTCTACTTTTATAAGATAAATATAGTGTTTCAAAACCGACTCGGACTCACCGGAAAACAAATCGTTTTTTTGTTGTTGTTTTTAACTGAGCTGGTTGCGTACAAACAAGATGATCACATAAAACACGACGCATCGTTGTAGATTAAACCAACAAACTACGCAAAGTAGGTAAAAAAAAAAAAAAAATCCTGAACTTTTAGTCCTTTAGGTTCGTTTTGCGGGTCGTATTTAAATAAGGTTTTGAACGGAGGACTTGCAGTGGATTATTTTCACAAGTTTTGTTTTGAGTGTTTGTTTTACTGAAGTTAAGGACCTGAACACTTTCTTCCACCGCCGTCATGACATCAGACCGTCACGCTTACCTCACTTCCAATCTGGCAAAAATATCCTCTCGACGTTTTACGAGCACTTTTACCGCAGAGAGAAAAAAAAATATTAAAACGGCTTCTTGTTTGTGTTCAGTTTTACTGACTGACATGAAAACTGTCTGGCAGCCGTTAGTAGAAAAACACTTTTTTTTTTTTTTTTTTTTTAATATGTTTCCGGATGACTCGTTATAAAAATAATATTCTTGTTAAAAAAAAAAACGGTCTTAAACCTGAAAGCGACGGCTACATGCTCCGGGGCAAAACACCATCCGCCTCACGCCGAAGTAACGAACACTGATCGTGTATTAAAGTGTATAAATAATGGATTCTGGCATCACGAGTAGGATTAAAAAAAATAAAAAAAAAATAGGGGGGGGGGGGGGGCGAACACTGACCGGGCTTCATCCTGTAGGTGACCACGTTCTCCGGTCGGCTGAGGACGTCCACGTAGGCCTTCAGCGCCCGGTAGAAGGGCTGCACCTGCCGCAGCGGGACGTCCAGCACAGAGTCCCTGGTGGCGTTGTTGTAGTTGATCCTCTCGACTCGTCCCTCCGCGTCGACGCTGCTCGGAGAGACGGACGGGGGGGGGGACGACGTCGTCAAAAGCAGGAATTTACAATTTCACGGACCGGAAAAAAAACAACAACCTCAAATTCAATGACCTGTAATGAACAGAGAGGAAGAAGAAAAAAGGCACGCGCCTCTCCGGTCGGGTCGGCATTGAAAGGAATTAAATGAATGTCTGAATACCGGTCGCGAAGACAAATCGTTGATCCAACAATAACGGGAATTAGCTCAAAACCTAATTAACTACGTTTTCAATCTCTGTCGGTGACGACTAACGCTGACAATAACTAACGTTGGAGCTGCATACATGGAAAATATGACGCGTTGATAAATGGAACATCAAATTGAAACGTGGAAACAAAATTCCCTGATATTCCAGGACTTGCCCCAAGAAATGATCAAATTCCCTGATATTCCCTGATGTTTCCTGATATTTGCTGATATTCCCTGATATTCCCTGATACTCCGATATTTCCTGATATTTCCTGATATTCCCTGATATCCCCTGATATTCCCTGATACTCCCTCATGCTCCCTGATACTCCCTGATATCTCCTGATATTCCCTGATATCCCCTGATATTCCCTGATATTCCCCGATACTTCCTGATATTCCCCGATACTTCCTGATATTCCCTGCTATTTCCTGATACTCCCTGATACTTCCTGATATTTCCTGATACTCCCTGATACTTCCTGATATTCCCTGCTATTTCCTGATACTCCCTGATACTTCCTGATATTTCCTGATACTCCCTGATACTTCCTGATATTCCCTGCTATTTCCTGATACTCCCTGATACTTCCTGATATTCCCTGCTATTTCCTGATACTCCCTGATACTTCCTGATATTTCCTGATACTTCCTGATACTCCCTGATACTTCCTGATATTTCCTGATATTTCCTGATACTCCCTGATACTTCCTGATATTCCCTGCTATTTCCTGATACTCCCTGATACTTCCTGATATTTCCTGATATTTCCTGATACTCCCTGATACTCCCTGATATTCCGATACTCCCTGATACTTCCTGATATTTCCTGATATTCCCCGATACTTCCTGATATTCCCTGCTATTTCCTGATACTTCCTGATATTCCCTGATATTTCCTGATATTCCCCGATACTTCCTGATATTCCCCGATACTTCCTGATATTCCCTGCTATTTCCTGACACTCCCTGATACTCCCTGATATTCCGATACTCCCTGATACTCCCTGATATTTCCTGACCTGTGGGAAAAGCCTGACTTAAAATCCATTTTGAAATAAAAAAATTGAAGTCAAACATCCTAAATTCAAAAAGGAATCAATCTATTAATAAAGTGCAAATGGTATTTTGGTATTTAAAACATTCGAAAACGATGATGTTGATGTTGTCAACGGTCCCGCGCACGTTTCTACGTAACTTAAAAGAGTGATTACGAAATTTTACTGCAGATTAGTTTCCAGTAAATCGACTAAAACCGATTAATGAACTAATAATTTCGTCTCCGCTCTCGACTTCCTGCTTCTCTGCCGCGACGATTTGCTGCTTTAGTTAAAACATATTTGGATATTGTACCGTCGGTCGGACAAATAAAGCGATCCAAAGACTTTACCCATTATGAATACAGTCAACGCTTTCGGTGTGTTTACCCAGAGTGCATCTGGAGGGGCTCGTTTATTGATCGGACACATTGACTTAAATATCAACCGTTCAAAAGAGAACATCTGATTTGTTTTTGTCTTTTTATTTTTTGTCTTTTTTTTCCCCTCCAAGTTAACAACATGGCCGAAAGGTCTTGCACGCAGAGTCTTTTAAACAGGAGGCTCTTTTACAGCCTCCGGCGGGGCGGGTGTAATATTTCTGGCCAGCAGATGGCAGCGTCTGATTTCAAATCACCAAACATCACACACAGACGTTCACCCTGGTTTCGGACGTGTTTGATGAGCTCCGAGTCCTTTCCCCTCAGTTAAACGCGTCCTCGCGGACGGACGGACGAATTCGGACCGCTCCCGGCCGCACTCACTCGATGATGCGCTTCTTGGACTGCAGCATGAAGTCGCAGTAGTCGGTGCCGGTGTCGGTGAAGTCCACGCGCAGCGAGGTGAGCGTCCCGAAGGCCTCGGGGTCTTCTCTCTGCAGCTGCTCGGCCGTGTGGAAGCCGTCCACCACCTCGCTCTCGCCGCCCGACGCCGCCTGCTCGATGCAGTGCAGAAACTGAACCTGCGACACGCACGCGCACGCACACACACACACACACACACACACACACACACACACACACGCACGCACACACACACACACACACACACACGCGCGCGCACGTTCGTCTCAAAACTCTGACAACATTAAAACCCAAAACGCCGGCAGTAACTCATGAACTGAACCCGTGTCTGTTTGGTGCAGTTTCACTTTTTTAATGTTTTAATTGTTTCATTTTTTTATTTTTTTGTACTCACTCCGGGTGCGAAGTGTAACGCCGGGTAGTCGGTGTGCTGGCTGAGCTTCCCGGACGTGTAGGCCACGTTGTTGGCCATGGGTTTGTCCCGCACCTGCCATGTGGGCCTGAGGACAGAGATAACGTTCGCTCATGAACTCCGCTTTCGTCGTTTGACTTTCGGCTCCGGGAGGTCGGCGACGGCAATTAGGGAGCCGAGCGGAGAGAAGACCAAAAAAAAAAAAAAAAAAAGGAAAGAAAAGAAAAGAAAAATAGGATGATAGGTGAAGTTCGCAGCCCCCCCGCCCCCCCCCCCCCCCACCCCCACCCCGGACGGCTTCGGCGAAGTCGGTGCTTCGTTGAGATGCGGCGGGAGTCGAGCGCCGGTGAGGTAAAAGTTACCTCCCGTGTTCTTGTTTTGCACGACTCGTCTGGATGGTGTCCGACTCGTTAAAACAACAAAAAAAAAAAAAACAGGGCGAGTTTCTCTGATGGCGGCGGGCCTTCGAGCTTGCCGATGATGTCATCGGCTGGCGGGAGGAAGAGCTTCACGCTCCAAAACCTCTGTTCTGACTGAGTGCACCAGGTAATTCCTCCTGGCTTAAAAAAAAAAAAAAAAAAAAAGAAAAAGAAGCTGGAGTGGTGTTTCGGTTGCTTTCTCCCCCCGTCCGCGTCCTCGAGTAATCAGCGCCGCAATAAGTCAAAGTGACGACGAACTCGGGTGTGATGAAAACACCGCGACGGGAATCGAAGCCGCAGATAACCTGACAAGCGAACGCATCGTTGTGAAGTTGTCTTGCATTAAAAAATATCCATCCACTTTATTCTTTTCCAGAAAAAGGCGAGTAAATAAGACGATGTCGGATTTCTTTTCTTCTTCTTTTCTTTTCTTCTTTTCTCACTAATAACCCTGCCGGGCTCGGCTCCGGCTTAAAGACATGACCGGCGGGGGGGGGGAGGGGGGGGGGAATTCAGCAGCTCGAGATTTAGCCGGGGGGGGTCGAGATTATTAAACGGCGGCTTCGGCTGACTCGCGGCCAGAATCGGCAGAGTCTTACCCGTAGAACGTCAGCCGGAGGTAGCCGATCCTCTCGGCCAGCCGGGGCCACGTGGCCCCGCTCGGCGGGAGCCCCCTTCAGGTAGACGATGCCGACGCGGCGCAGGGCCAGCAGCCAGGCCAGCGCCGCCTCGTCGTCGCGCAGGACCTCCCGGTAGTCGGCCGTGGGGGATGCGCAGCGTGGAGTCCCAGTAGTAGCGCTCTGCAAAACGGAGGAACAACGGCGTTATTTCGGATTTGCCCCGGACCCGGGGGAAGGGGGAGGGGACGGGACGGCGGATTTCCTCGTTCTCCCGGCTGTCCGTTACACACAAAAAAACAAAAAAAACCTTCTGTTCGCTTCTCGTTCCACGAGAACCCGCGTGTTCTTCTTTTATGCGTCGCCGCATTTTACTCCGCGTCACGTGAGTAAATCTCAGCCGGCGCAGACGACCCGCTGAGAGCCCGCCGAGGTTTTTTCTTGTTTTTTTTGGGGCCCGCGAGACGCCGGCGGCGCCTTTCGGTCCCGTTCTGTGTTTTTTCGGCCTTATCTCCGCGCCTCAGCCGGAGGCGCACGGAGCGCAGCGGCCTCCGTTATCTCGCGGCCGCCGTCGGCGCGCGGCTGACCCTTTTTTGGGTTTGTTTTCATTCTGCTGCGCTACAGGTACAAAGAATATCAAGTCCATCAGTTGTATCTGGCCTGAAACACAACTCTCCCCCCCAAAAAAAACAACCCCAACCCCCCCCCCCCACCTCTTATTAGAAGTGGTTAACAGTGTGTCAGACTTTGTTTGGATACAGAAAGGAAACGACTCATTCACACGTCCATCATTGTCGCCCTGCTTCATTAGAAACCGTTAAATCTATAAACGTCGCAGCTCGCGGCCGGACGCGTTCGTCTGCGCGCTTGGAGGTGAATTGAGGCTCGCTCGCTGAGAGGAACCGGCACGTCTCCGTCGGACGGACGGACGGACGGACAGAAGTGGTGGGGGGTGTGTGTGTGGGGGGGGGGGGGGGGGGGGGGGGGGGGAAGAAATCCTCCCGCTGCTCTCCGCCCAGCTGGCTCCACTCCTTTTTCCATGCAGCCTCTCTCTCCAGCGACTCCCGGAGAAACAGCTGCTAAGTCCATTTTGCTGGAGGAGGGGGAGGAGGAGGGGGAGGAGGAGGAGGTTTTTAAACTGAGGGGGAGATTGTGTACCTGTCTGGTGTCGGCGGTTCCTCCCGGCGTCTCTCGGAAAACAACTTTCCAAATGGCTGCATCACGAGCCGGATTACGAGGTTGAAGCTGGCAAAAAGGGGGGGGGGGGGGGAGGGAGGGAGGGAGGGAGGGAGAGGGTGAAGTCGCCGAGCTCCAATGCGAAATTTATCATCACCTGAAGACTCCGAAACCATAAAAAGGAAGATGGGGGACGGCTCACTCTGAAGGCCGTAGAGATTTAGGGACGCAACAAAAAGGATGCGGACTTCCAGGAGGCTGTTGGTGTGTTTTTTTTTTGTTGTTGTTTTTTTTTTGTGAGGTACGAAGCGCGCCGAGATGTAACGGCAGATCGGCAACACGGTTGATCATCGGGACGCGCCGGAGCGTCGGAGCGTCCCGAGGTCTGAACCGGAAGGCGCGTCGTCGCGCGCTGCCGCCGTCGAGAGAGTTCACGGCGCGGGCGGGCCGGGGTTCGCGCCAGACGATGATAACGCTGCGTGAATATCTGCCCTCCGATCGCGTAATCGCGGCAGCGTGTTGTTAACTGGGAAGGCGAATCACAAATCTTAGATGTGAAGGGACGACGAGAACGTTTTTTTTAATTTTTTTGGGGGGGGAAAAACAAAAAAAACAACCAAATGAGGTCTTTTTTTTCTTTTATTTTTTCCCTGAACTGATAAAAATCCGAGTTCAGAACAGTTTTAGTGGTTAGAAAGCACTTTTATGAAAGCACTGTACTAAAAGTCCACTGGTGAAGTAGTTGTCCTACTTGCTGTACTTATAATGCTTAATTTCACGAGTTGTACTGTTTATTCCGCTGCAGTTCACGATCCAGCACCAGCTACCTTTCAGAATACAATTTGATTTAAAATGTTGTATTTCATAGTTAAAAACAGATTTGACAAAGTCAACATTTATGTTGTATTATGTATTATCAATTATCATGTGAAGGTGTGCCGCTGATAATAATCACAGTTCCATAGAGACGTTTCGCTCCACAGTTTGCTTCATCTTTATGGAGCCTCTTTTTTTTTTTTTTTTTTAGCATCTTTCAGCTTTCTGTTTTGGTTGCTGATGCTCGGTGGTTTATCGTCAGGACAGTTCACTCTCAGCTCTGGTAGCTTTGTTCAAAGACAGCAAGATGAAGTCTTCGGCATTGAAGCTCCATCGACGGGCTTCACATGCTCGGCACCAACCAGCTGACGGGCGCCGTTGACAACCAGCTGGTAAACGGTTCAAAACCTCTCAGGTCAGGAGAGCAACCAGGTGGGCTCCCTAACAACGTGATCCTCGCTCCCTAACAACGCGATCCTCGCTCCCCGACAACGCGATCCTCCCTCCCCGACAACGCGATCCTCCCTCCCTAACAACGCGATCCTCCCTCCCCGACAACGCGATCCTCCCTCCCCGACAACGCGATCCTCCCTCCCCAACAACGTTCCAGCAAAAAAATTCGACGTGTGCTCGGCTCAAGTTTTCCGGTGCACCAAACCTCCGCGGGTCGCAAAAAGGCTCGTAACTCAGGTGCCGATCGAGCAGTTGAGATCGAGCTGAGCCAGCGGTATTTTATACTTTCCTACTCGGCACTCTTATTCGCTCCAAGCAAATTCAACACCCAGTTTTATTCTTTTACTGCATCCACATAGCCAATAATAAAAAAAAAAAATCATGTCTTGCATAGTTTCCACCTGCGGTTAAAGATACTATGTCAGAATTAGCATGCGTTTTTTTTTTTTTGTTGTTTTTTTTTTTTTTTAAACCTGTGAATGCAAGAAAAATAAAAGAGCGAGGGGGAGCGTCAGGCCGAAACAGCCTTGAGCTTCTGCCGTGTGCTCATTCGTGTAAAGTCACTGCGGTTTTCACAGGAAGGACGACCTCTGACAGCCTGACAAGATAGTATATGTGCATAATCCCCCCCCCCCCCCCCCCCCTCTCACCCTCCACCTCCCCTCCACCCCCCCCAACATCCCTCCTCAGCCGGGGTCTGCTACAGTGGCTTTTCCAGATGAGGAAACCTGAAGCCGAGGCTCCGGTGGCTGTCAGTGCAGCTCATGGCAGTTTGGCTCTGCCCTCGCTGTGGTCGGTTTGAAGCTCGCAGGTCTGCGTCACTCTCCTCTGCAGCTGCCTTCAAAGCTCCGCTCGAATCGCTGCAGTTATCCACAGAGCTTTTGTTTTGACTCGGTTAAGTTTTTTTTTTTTATCGCAGAGCTCGGATCAGCACACTTCGATGGTCTGTCTTGAGGAATGCACGGCCGAGGGTTTCGGAGCCAGACGGGCATAAACAACCGTCTTTGAAAGAAGACTTTATGAATTAGATTCAAGCTGTTCTCGCGGAAGCATTTTTTTGAGAGATTTTACTGAAATAAATATGGGATACGTTTGTCTGATTTCAGCTGCAAATTGCCCCCAAAATATCCCTTTATTGGGTGATTTTAGTTTTTTTTATTGACGTATCGATGTACGTACTTTGAGATGCTTGTTCTTGGGCTGTTTTATATTTCTACTACACTATAATTCAGGGGTAAACATTGTACTTTTTTACCACAATACAGTTTAGTTACTTTACAAAAAGATATGCACAAAACATATAATGATCTTACAAAATATGTATTTTTATAGCTTAAACTGCCCTCAGCCACTCAACACTTAAACCCATCTTACCCATTAATGCATCAGTAATACAAAAATCTAATAATGAAATATGTAATAGCCATATTTCTGTATTATGAGTACTTACTTTAAAATATAATATTTATGCAAGTTCTATTTTGATATCTGAATACTTCTTCCACCACAGAACAAAGCATCTTCAACTTCCTTAATAAGTGCAGCAAGTAATACATCATTTACATTCTTTTGTCTCTATTAATGTGTGTAGTAGAGAAAATATGTGCGTCAATATAGATTGTCAACTCTTATTTAAATCAGGTTTTAGGCAGGAGATCTTAGAGCAATTTAATTATTTATTTTAAAGAACAAAGCACCATATTCAGCAACTCATTTATATCCATATTAAGAAATGTAAAATGCTTCCCCCCACCCTCCCTCCAAATCTTCCATTTTTAGTCATCGCAGGTCTTTATAAAGAATATAAAATGTTCCAATATAATCCTAATCCTATTAGAGGTCCAAGTCCAGGACACCAGACATTAGAAAAATAAAAATAAACTGGGTTCCCATTTATATTCCAGTCAACAATTAATATGCAAGTTTCTGTTTTCACAGTGTGTCTGATGTGTGTGCGTGTGAATCAGTGGAGCAGCACTCCACCCTCCAATAACTCCACAAACACACTTCTATTTAGGAAACAGACCTTGGATGACGGAGCAGCCAACCTCTGCATTCCCAGGTTGGAGGAGACAGTGTGAGCAGTGTTTTCTCACCGGAGCGCTGCAGGCCGTCCACACACACACACACACACACACACACACTAATCCAAACTAAAACTTCTTCTCCGTCTGAGCCTCGCGGTCGTTTGTCAAACGATGTCCTCTTTTTGGCAACCTGCATTCAAACGCTTTTCCGTGTTATTTTAACTACCAAGCGGGACGCCCGCCTCGCCGAGGAGATGAAAAATCCAATCATTATAACTATTAAGCTTCCCCTGCAGTCTGATGTAAAGGTGTTGAAATTTCATAAGAGATGACAAAGAAAAGGGATTTAACCCAAACACAGCTGATCCGTGAAGGAATTATAGGCACACGCGGTGAGAAAAATAAACTGTGTGTGGGTGGAAAATAGTGAAATTTCTAGATTTCTGGAAAGAGGCGCGTGATGCGTGGAAGGTTTGGCTGACCGTCATTATGTCTTGACAGGTCTGAGTGGCTAAACGGCCTTTACAACACACTACAAAACAGCTAATGATGACCAATGAAGTTGTAGTTTACGGTATGGATTCCTCAGATTCCTTTCAGGTTGATAACGCAGCCTCGAAAAGTTGGAAAGTTGGGTTTTTGTCGAAGTTGTAAATGGCGTGTGAGGTGACGGTCAGGTTTTGGAAGAACATCCAAGTTTTTCCACTGATGGACCTCCACGGCAATGTTTCCAGGAGCCTTTCTGTCAGCTGAAGAAGGGGTGACATAGAAGGCTAAATTCAGACCAGATGGCAAATGGAGGGGAAGAAAAAAAAAAGAAAAGCAAACACAGCCAGACGGGGGAATTGACAAATCAGCTGCTACTTGGCCGAGTTATGGAATCAGTCAGCGGACTTAATGGAGAAAAGTCCAAAGTCAACCGAGTCTGTTTGAGAGAGAGTCAGGGACCGATCCGTCAGCGAGTTTACGGTAAATGTCCGAGTCAAATAAAATTTTAATGGACTTAAAATCTCAGTATTTGAAACAGGAAACGAGGTCAATTTTCGATGCCACAAACCACAAGGAAGAGAACTACCAAAAAAAAAGAAAAATAATAAAAAAAATCACTCAAAAACTTGATCTCTTTAAAAACCAACAAACAACTCAATTGTGAAGTAAAATGCTCAACCTGATATGTAAAAAAAAGAATAAAGATGAAACTTTATAAACAGTTACTTTATAAAAAAAAAAAAAAAAAAAAAAAAATGCTGAATCAAACATCTAACAAAGCCAATGTGTAAAAAGATTTCAGTTTTAAGTGCGGCTCCCCTCTGGTCCTCCCTCCGCCTGTTCTGCAGCGCCGGTTCGACTCCCAAGACGCAGAAAGATGAAGTGCGAACGTTTCTGGGTGTCTTGCACGGGCAGATGCGTCTCACACACGTGCAAACTGCACGTGGTCACAAACCTTTTTGCCTCTACGTGGACGTCCCGGCAACGTGAACGTGGAAAACGTCATTTGACCTCAAACGTCGGGACTACAAGAGCTTGCTGCACTTGCAGAACCAGGGGAAAGGTTTGACTTCAGAAGAGCAACGCTCCATTCGTGTTTATTTGAATTCATTCAAAACCGGGCGGAGCGAAGCCTGTCGAATGGGGACGCGGCGTTCGCTCCCCTCCCGACTCGTCGGCACTCAGGCAGCACGGCTTCCAAATCAGCTCGAACTCGTCTGTTACTTTTTTCGGTCGACAAGACGGAAAAGCGTTACGCTTGTCGAGGCCGCTGCAGATCGTCTCTTTGTGTTGTTATCAAAGCGCATTAACAAGTAGCACAAATAGCTGCACAGTTTACTACAGTAGACGTTGTCAGGGAATATTTTCCTCTTTGTATTTAGGGCATGCATGGCCCTTATCAGACTTTTGACAGAAGAAATGCTTCATGTGTTTGGCTGCGACTGGTGACTAGGGAGGCTTTTTTTTGTTGTTGTTGTTTTTTTTTTTGGCAGGCCAGAGGAGAATATAATAGGGAGAGCTGCCACAGTCAGAGAAATCTCATTGCACCTTTAGTGTCTTCACTGTTTTCTTTCACTTTTTTTTTTTCCAAAGTACAATTTCTCTAACTTTGTCTGACGCACTCCTTTCCATGTTTCCTACACTCGTCATATTATTCTAAATTGACTGTTCAGTTTTTACTGACAACAGCAGCATTGATCGATTCGAGAGTTAAAGGCACAAAATACAAGAATTGAGAGTAAAATGAGAAATCAAATCCGAGTTTTAACTCGGTCCAGCAACAAAAAAGAAGGATGACATAAATTGCATTAAGACCAGTTTAATCACGGCGATTAAATTCTTATATTTACGGTTTATATCGTAGGTGGTCATTTTAGATAAAAGCTGCACGTCAGCTGAGCTGTTGTTCTATTAATAAAATCAAATCAAGTGGAAGGAACAGAAACACTTTGCAGACAGTAATGGTCTTGAAGCTCTTTTGTTTCTCGACTCCACGCCACTCACTTCTATTAGTGAAACCCATTACACTTATTATGACTGATCATAGCAAATGAGTGAATTTGTTACAAAAATGACACGGCGTCATGCCTCTTTGAGGGCGAGCGATTCGAAACGGTAAACTGAATGGTTGGAAATGCCCTTTGGAAAGAGGACTGACTACATTTACAAAATCCCAAAGTGAAGTGGTGTTTGAGTGTGATGAAAAGCTCTGGACTTGCCTTTGGGCATATTTTTACTCGGTGAAAAAAAAAAAAAAAAAATCTGTTTAACCTCTCTTATAACCGTCTTTTAAATATCAGTGACATGAAATTAGTCATGATTCCCACCCCGACTAAGTAAACATGACAAGGACAAAATGGGAGACCTCGCGACGATGACGAGGTTCAAATATTGAAAGCATCTGGCGGCCGTTAAGTAAACCACCTGACAGATTTATTGGTGAAAGGAAGAGTCATCGCAGATAAAAGGGAGGGGGCGGGAGGGGGGTTGGTGACACAAGGTCTCGGTGCTCCCGAGAGCAACTTGACATCGTCGCTCTCCTAACAAGAGGCCCGGAGTGCACATGTCAGCGAGAAAATGGCACGCGTGCTTTCCAAAGGTCCTGAACACATTTGCCAATAAGTTGTAAATCCTTGTGTTCGACAGGAGCAGAGATAAAGGCGTCTGATTATTTTTTTTTTATCACACAGTGTTTGACTGACGTTCCACTTGTGACGCCGACTACCGAGTTGGCCCTTAACGACATTTGTCCGAGGAAATGGAAATACATCAGACCGAAGGCGTCCCGGGGACCGTTTTTGATGCCTGGGGATGATGAATATCATACCGGGATCATCCTCCGGAGACCGTGACTGCCTCTGCAAGATTTGTTGTCACTCCGCGTTGCAGGAGTGAAAAAGCGAGCGGATCGCGACGGTCTTTGTGCAATTCATCCCGAGGGGAACGTGAACGCCTGCGTCGAATTTCACGGCGATCTGCTTAGAAGCAGCCGCGCGTTTCACTCAAAACCGCAAGCGACGACCTCGTTGTGGCGCTCGTGGGGGGAAAAAAAACAAAACGCGTTTGGATAAAAAGTCGCCGGCAGTTTCTGGCCTCTCATTAATCTCTGGCGTTGTGTTGAGCGCATAGTTTACATAGTCCGAGTGGACGAGTTGTTTTCTGACCTCTCTTCTGAACTATTTGCAAGTGCTACTCGGGATGTGTCGTAGTTAACATCCTGTTCCCTTTTCGGTTCGCCGAGTACACAACAGCAGTCTTTGCTGGCTATTTTTTTATTTATTTATTTTTTTTTTTTTAAACAGTACTAGAAAATGTGAACGCAACGATAACAGCCAACCTCTCAGATCGGATTGGTATTTCAGTCCTCTATTCGCACTTGGAATACGTCTGGTCAGGAAAGCAGTGACCTGCTAACAATTGCTTCAAAAAAGGAAAAAAAAAAAACAAATGAGGACGGGCTTTAAAAAAAAACTAATTTCAAGGACGTTTCCCGAAAGATGAAGCAGCTGAATTGTTTCCAACGAGCTCTGTTCTTTGGCAAAACATTTGCAAACAGAAGGCGGAGCTGCCGAAACGCACGAAGGAAAGTCGTAGAATTAAAAGACAGTGAAAAATCCAAATTTGAAATGTCCAAACAACAATAATAAATGGTACATTAAACTATTGGAGACTTGGTGTGAAATCGTCTGAAGAAGTCCTCAGTCTGGAGAAACCGGGCAGTTTGAGTTTGAAATTCCTGGTTACACGCATCTGCAGGCTCAGGGATTTGTTCGTTCCCAAGGAAGGAAATACTGACAACGGCGAGTTTGTATTTGGTCAGAACATGCAGCTATTTCCTTGACCCTCACTCTAAAACTGTTTTCCATATGGCAGAGACAGATGGGGGCCTGAATGAGACTCTCAGTTATACAGACGTCAGCCTTTCTCGACGGTCCCGCTGCCTTAACGCTGTTTCACGTCGCGCGCCTCAGCTCGGTTTTGCCTGGAGAGGATGTGCAGGGACGGCGAAGTGGAGGTGCTGACAAATTACATGCGCATCTAACACGCTACAGCAGACATTTGAAAAATAACTACCGGCCTGAAGATCAGACTGAAATGGTACTTTAAAAGTAACAACTCCTGTTTGAGAATAAAGGTTTCCTCTCGAACCGACCGTATCCTTAAGCTGACCCGAACAATTGCTGCTCTATTAAAAGCTATTCTATTTCAAAAAAACTTTGTTTTTTTTGTTGTTGTTTTTTTTTGCATTATACATTTCTTTTTAGTTTAATAAGGGCCCTTGAACAGTAACATTTCCATGTCTCGCTACTAATCGTCGCCGCGGAGCTACACGCTGTGGTTTTAAAAAGCACAACTCTGTAGAAACAGTAAAAAGCAGCAGAAGAAAACATTACTTAAGATGTAAAAACAGAAGTAGGCTGAATAAAAAAATAAATTAAAAAAAAAACAGAGCTCCGATTATCATATTGACCTCACAGTGTCCCACGTGTGCTCCGCTTTCGCTGTTGGAGAGCACTTAAACGGGCCGACCTGGGGGCCTGTAAAATCGAAGCGCGCTGCATGAAAAAGAAAACATAAATTCAAAACTGCGGACTTCGCTTCATCGAGTTAACGTCAACGGAGAAGTACGGAGCGAGAACACCGGCGGAACCATCCATCAGTTGACAGCGGAGACCTTCCCGGTATTTTATCAGGAATTTCAGGTTGGTGCTCGGGGTTGGGGGTGGGAGGGTGGGATATAATTAAACCCAGAGAAAGCGCGTGTTTAATTGTGTTTTAGTGCGTGAGCTTAGCACCGTCTTCCAAGGGGGCACTCTTGGCTCTGAGCTGAGTGTTTTAGAAAAAAGAAAAAGAAAAGAAAAGATAAAATGTCTGTCTGTTAATTACGACGAGGGGGATCTGTTTACATTTCAACATGAACGGGAGGAGGTCTGAAACACGGACCCCTTAATCAGCGTGGAACAGAGCGGCAGCCGCTCAGCCCTGTGGGTCCTTCAGGACCACGTGTGTGTACACAAACCGACTGCAGTCCATCCCCCCGCACCACTGAAGTGCTGCTACCTTGTTCCACAGCTGAACTTTCTCCTCGGCTGCCTGGCAGACTGTAAAGCGTATTGGGCCATTGTAAATGTACTGTAAAATGAGTTCTCTTCCCAGTCTTCAGAAAAAACTTACTTCCTGACCAACCCTGTAATGTCGGTGAGAAAAAAAAAAAAAAAAAAAAAAAAAAAAAATGTGTGGAAAGAAGAGTTTAAATCGGGGGCATCTTTTTTTTTTTTTTTCCCCCGGAAAGTTTAGCAGAGCGAGTACGCTCATTTTTCTTTTAACACACACACACACACACACACACACACACACACACACACACACACACACACACACACACACACACACACACACACACACCGTGCTGCTGCTTAATTCCTTATCATTTAACGACCCCTCATTTCCATTATGGATTACATTTCAATTCACATATATTTTTCTCTTTTAGGTTGTTCCTTGACAATTTTATAGCTTAATAAACAATCTACCGGTGAACACACCTAATTCACATTTACTGCAGTCAGAGAAGATTATATCAATATATCAAATTTTTGTAAAACTAACAAAAAAATACATGAAATGAAATGACAGAATAAACCAGAACGAAAATCACATTCTACAATTTGGGTTATTTTACACAAATGTCGGGAGATATTATTTTCAGTAACCCTCACATCCTCATCAGCTGACAACAGGGATGAGGTAGAAAGGAATAAAACCTTAAAATATAAATGTGATACAAGGAAATACTGAAATTACTACATTTACGGGTAAACGCCGCAAAAACAAAATGGACAATAAAAGTCAAAGCATGACGGTACAGCACATAACTGCACACTTTTGAAAGTATAACTATAAGCATCACTACAATCCCCCCTCCCGCCCCCCCGTGTTTTTTTTTTTTTTTTTTACTGGCGCCTAGTTGTAATGCGTTACTACCACCAGTAGGTGGCGGTGATGCACGTAAAGGGCTGTTTTACCGACCGCTATCAAACAAGAACACGTTACGACCGGGTGTCGGTAAAACGTGTAGTACAGTTAGGAAGGGGTGGTTGGTGGGGGGGGGGGTGTCTTTAAATAATAGTCGAATAGTTCCCAGCAAATATGAAATAGTATTTTGGCTTGACATGCCCATCCCTATCTGTGACAGGCTTCATCGGACTTGCCGGTTTGCTATTCATACGCGGCAGGTGACACCTGCAGCTTGGCAAGCTGACAAATTGCTCTTCTCGGATACAGCCTAGAAAATGCAGTAATTCATGACAGTGTTTGTTCATCCCGTTAATTCGAAGACAGCTGTGTTGTGATTTATGGCCTCCTTTAAAAGTAATCTCTTTTACCATTACATCAATAACAATTAGAAAGTAATTATTAGTGTCGGACTGAAGGAGGGCCCGATAACTACAGCCCTTTTTTGTTGTTGTTGTTGTTGTTGTTGTTGTTGTCAACAGAGGTATAAATTGTGTACTTTTTTTTTTTTTTTTTTTACATTTTCTGTAAAATGGCATATCTCACCTGACTTTATGTTCACAGCAAATATAGTCCAGAGGAAATGAGCCAATCCTACTGTTCTTTTTATGTACATCACACATTTAACAAAAGTTCCACATTAAAAAGCCTTTGATACCCATGAAACACTTAGTGGTGCCTTTATTACGTACACTAAATAAACTAAAGCAGTCTAGTATAGCAGCCCTGTAATAAGCCCCACCACATTAAGAGTCCCCTTTTTGTCAAAGCTTCTGCAGAGTGGAAACTAATGTCACTGCAGAGCAGCCCGGCACAATGCAGAGCCGAGCCCAGAGAACAGCCAGAGCAGAGGACGAGGCCTCGGTACCAATTCATCACGTGAACTTCTAAAATACAGACTTGGGACATTAAAATCAAAAACAACAACAACAAAAAAAGCCAGACTCACCGTTGAGGAAAAGCTCTTCTTGCATTGCTTGTCTGGCAGCAGGAGAGAAACAGCGTTTCTTCAACCACTCTGCGTCAAACACACTGATGTGCTGGTCGGGCCAAACAATGGAAATCTGCGGGGATATAAAAGCTTATTAATCTTTTTTTTTTTATTTTTTTTTTTTAAAGAAAAGCTCCTTCTCTTTTTACTTCCTAATGCTTTGTTGTGATAGGCCGTCAAACGAAAGTGCACGGCCTCTCTTTCGAATGAACAGTATGCGACTTCCTTTATGTTCCAGATGAATATTTACTTGATTTATTCAGTTATTTTTTTTTTATGATGCGATTTTAAATGTCAGAAAAAGAGTGGTCTGCCTCGTGAAGGTTAAAGCTTGAATGTGTTCTTTTGCTTTATAAAACTGAGAAAGACCTATTTTGTTCCTCTCAAAATTACGCTTTACTTTGTTCACCATCTGCCTTTTAAATACCTGCGGAGGGTTTTGGATAATGCAACCATTAAATCTTAGCTTTGGTATTTTCCCACAACCAGATGCAAGGTTGAAATCATCGATGCGGTATTTAAGACACACGTTTACTATTATTTAAGTCGTACGGGAAACTTAGAGCATTTAAATTTAATTGACAAAAACAAATGGCACTCTGCACCGCCGTCACATCAAAGCAATCTGTTCGGAGCCCTGTCCCATTTCAGGGGGCGACTCCTGTGAAGGACAAAGCTCACAGCGGCGATTCCTTCAGAGGACTTAAAGGTCAGACTGAACGTGTGCGCCTGCCAAAATTAGATCTCCTAACCTCACCGACCTCCACAGTTTATCACCAGGCAGTTGCCCTCAAACAGCCAGCAAAGTGGAAATGCCATGCATAAACTAGAGCAACGTTAATGATACCTCAGTAAAAAGAGTCTTGCTGTTTAAAGGTCTCGTACTTTACAGTTTTCCTGTTTTTCTTTTATTGCAGTCTTAATATATAAGAAGATATTCTTGTGGCTTTAAGTACCCCAAAAAAACATCTCATTCCAGTTTTACATCTCTTCTTCTAAGCTCCTATCTGGAGATCCAACAAGAACCAGCTGTTTTGTGTCTGTGTCTTTAAGACGCGGAGCTATCAGCGACTCTCCTCTGATTGGCTGACTCTTTTGTGAGTAACGGACGCCCGCGACAACGACAGGTTTTATTCGGTCTAGCACCACGACCGCTCTGTGTTTCCTTCTGCATAACAAAAAAAAAAAAAGACGGTAGGCTGCGCTAAAGGCGAGCGTGACTTTGTGACATCACAAACTTAGGAGAGACCGAATGGCACAGTTGCACTTAGACCTGCTTTATCGTATAAAAAATGGAAACCTGAATTTATACAATATGAAGACCTTTAAGTTTTGAGCGTCTCGCCATAAAAATACAAATTGCTGTAAATCTTATATACATGGACTGACCTCCTCCAAACATTACAGCTTTGATAAAAGTCACACCCTGAAGACACCCGTATGGTCATATTCGCTCATAGTCATAGCGCCACCTGCTGGTAACAGGAAATTTACGTTTTTCATACTTTCACGTGCTTCGTCAAGCATGAATATCAAATTGGGTCAGAATAGCCTTAAGACGTTATGATATATTGAGAAGCCCGTGCATTTTTCTGACAGGGCGTCGCCAGGGCGATGCGGCAAAGTTTGATGTTTCGCCGTGACACAGGAAGTTGATGTTCAAGGTCCAGGGATGCTCCAAACCTCACGAAACTTTGCAAATAATTCAGGCACCAACTTTCATGAGTTTTTGAGTTAGTTAAAGCCGCCAAAAATGCAATTTCTTGTTAAGAAGAACAGAAAAATTTAAAGTGCAAGCTAAAACATTGCAACCGCTTCTGCTCGTCCAAATTTTGGTATGACTTTTTTTTTTTAATCATAATTTGGACGACACGCTATAGTGACTTTTTTTCATCGTAATTTGGACGACGCGCTATAGTATGGCTTTTTTTTTTTTCCACATTTCGGACAACCTACTATAATATGACTTTTATTTCATATTTTTGACAACATACTATAAAAGGAAATGTTTTTCCTATCCAGCTGGGACAACTGGCACAGTGGTGCAGTGGTTAGAACAGATGCCTCATAATGAGAAGCTCTTGGGTTCAATCCCCACTTGGGACATGCATGCCAGTTAAAAAAAAAAAAAAAGCCATACTATTGCATGTTGTGCAACTACTTAACTACTTAATTAACAACTATGTCATTCAAAATGTGCAAAGCAGTCGTACCATCAGTAGAACAGTGGTTAGCGCTGACGTCTCACAGCGAGAAGATTGTGGGATCAATCCCCACTTGAGTCATGTAAGGCAGTGGAAAAAATAAGTTTTTTTTTTTTTCATAATTCAGACGACATGACTTTTTTTTCATTTTTTGAAGTATGCCTCGACCTGCTGGCTCCCCGACGTGCAGCTTGCGAGGGCCCGCATATCACTACTTGCAGTTTTAATTTTGTTTTGATTCCTTTAAAATGCATCCTCCTGGAAATTAACACGGCCAGTTTTGCTCATAATTTAAACATGAATGTTTGTCTATTAATACAGAACATCCATGTTGTACGAGTCTGTTTGCACCCTGAAAAACACGTCAGACTTACCTTGTTGTCATTGGTGACCTCTACGACATCCACTCCTGTGTGGATGTCAAGATCAGACAGCAAGAGCGTCCGCGCCTGAGCCGACGCCAGCGTACAGTGTGGACACCGGCAGTTGTCTTTCAGCCAGGTGAACGGGTACAGACTTTGGCCTCCATCCTCCCACTCCACCTCCATCAGCCTCTCCTCATCCAGAGCCCGGACGTGCCTCACCGAATGGCGAGCCACGGGGAGGGAGGCCGAACCCAGAGTCTGCTGCCCACGAAGCTGCACTGAAGTCCGGCAAGATGGTAGCGGAGCTGCAGCTGGTGCCCGACGCACCCTCAGAGCCTGGCAGGCCGCGGCACAGGTGCTCCTCTGTAGGGCCGGCCGGGCAAAACGTGCAAATGTACTCATCCACATTTCTGAATGGTTCCCTGCTGGCAACTTCACCTCCAAATCAGAAAGTGCTAATAACTCTGTAGGAAAGATGGGAAAGACTGAGAATTGTGCACTTCTATTCTCTAGTTCATGTGTTGGAAAAGAAAAACAGGAATTAATAATAACCAAATCTATCCAGCTACCAAGTTTTTGTCTATATTTACTTATGTCAAAATTGTCATATGCCTAAAGGCCATTTAACTAAACCTAGTGGTAGTAGGCACGGGCCAATGACTATTAGAAAGGGAAGATAGTATCCTCATGTATCAAAGAGCATTAACAAGCTTTTTGTTTTTGTCATCTAAACATCAACTCATATCTCTTCAATATCCCATTTAAGAAGCAAAGTCACTGTACTTCACTTGTTTTCACTTGTTTTTGAACGAACGCCAAGCTATTAAAAACACAAAATGTGAACTGTCTATAAAATGGCTTCGGGCGCTGTGATTGGTCGCCGTGCCAACCAAAAGGTATTTGCTGAGCTTGGTCTGCTGACTGCAGGGTTTCTAACATTGGAGCAGAAATGTGGGGATAAACAGCAGCATTATTTTAAGGTAAGCAAAGTTTCCAGTGGTCTAAAAATACCACGTCTGAAAAGCAGCAAACTGCCATATTAAAAAAAAAAAAAAAAAAAACTGGAGCTGACAAATGTTAGAAGAAGAAGAAGAAGAAAAAGATGACTTCCAGCAATAACTGCAAGACAGCTGGTGTCTGATTTCTGTTTGTTGTGTTAACTTGATTATGTCCTGTTATCATCTATATTGACATGGCTTTAGTGTAGCCGTGCAAACATAGCCTGTCTTTTATTAAAGTGTGGGAGCTTGTTGTTCTTACTTGCAAGCTTCCACTTTCTCTTTAACACTGTTGGATTCAAGGTTTCGTTCAACCGCCTCAGGAAGCACCACCACCACCACCACCATAACAACAACAACAACAACAACAACAACAACAGGTGACTTGGGTGTTTGATTAGCACACACAAACTCACCTCCACTGAATAAGCGTTTGTAAACAAGAAGAAAAAAAACAACTTGAACTGCGGTGACGAGCAGCTTAATTACGTGTTTATCCGGAAGTCTTTCGCGTTAAAGAACGAGCTCAACCGACGTTAAGTGACCGTGAACGCACCCACCGGCGACATCCTGAATCCAGTTTCAAAGCTGACAGCCGAGACTTAAAAAAAAAAAAAACAGCTGACCTCCTTTCACAGCTGGGTTCTTCACCGGTTTTACTGAAATGTTAAGTTTCTTAAAAAAAAAAAATAAAATATTAAAAAAAATAAAATAAAAAAAAAAAGTGTTCGTCGGTGTTACGTTACCTGTAATATATTTGTTTTGATATCCTTTGATATCGTTGAGCCCGCGAGCCGCTGCGTCCGTCAACAGAAATGCCGGTATGTGTGTGTGTGTGTGTGTGTGTGTGTGTGTGTGAGAGAGAGAGAGAAAGTAGGTGAAAGGTCGACCGGCAGTTCGAGCTGGATGACATAACCGCAGCAAGTGCGTAAACTTTGCCCCACTTTTTTTTTTTTTTTTAAATCCCAGCCACAATACGAGCCACGATCCCAGCTGATAACGCGGACTTGGTGTGTTTTCATTAAACTATAGTGATACGGTGCTGGAGCTCCACCCTGCAGATCAGACAGGAAGCTAGAAAGGTTATTTCGTTTGGCACTAGTCTCCACCACTAGGACATGTTTTTTTTTTTTTTTAGTTAAGCTAAAGTTTTGTCTGATTGGAGTTAAAAAAAACAACAACAAAAACATTTGATAATTGATTAGCGTTAAACAAAAGGGCAGCTGAGCCCAACTAATGTTAAATAAAGGCTATATCACTCATACAAGTTTAACAGCTGGACAGAAGATGTCACATATGTCATTAAAATCTCTATTCTTAGTGTATGTGCACTAGAGGTTTCAAGTTGCCCCATTGTATAGGACCTTCCTGGGAGAATGAATGTCAAGTTTTGTGGGAATCCATCCAAAATCGTTATTATTATTGTTATTATTATTATTATATAATTCTAAACTGCTCATTTCTCAGTGCCCGGATGACACCAGGGCTTTGTAATGAAACTGGATTTGAAACAATAGGTCAGATAATAAAGTAGTTTTACAAGAGAACATTATTTCTCATACATTTATTTGGCAAATATTCCAAACATTCGCTGGTTTAACTTCTGAAATGTAAAAAAAAAAAAAAAGTTGCTGCTCTTCTCCGTCGTGTGCGACAGTAAATGTCATCTCTTCGGGGTTTAGAGTGACGGTCAGATAGAAGAAGACGTTTTTGGACACCGTGTTGAATTCCAGTAAATAGTATTCAGCGTTTTTCAATATTACTCTAACATTTTTACAAACTAAAATGATCGCTGGATTAATCAAGAAACGCAACATGCATCC
Organism: Embiotoca jacksoni; assembly: GCF_022577435.1. Classification (NCBI taxonomy): domain Eukaryota; kingdom Metazoa; phylum Chordata; class Actinopteri; family Embiotocidae; genus Embiotoca; species Embiotoca jacksoni. The sequence continues at coordinate 2,627,530 of NW_027185387.1, read as the reverse complement.
GTCATGAAAGTAAAGCAAGTACTTCAAGTTTTTTTTTTGTCTTCAGTCATACCTCTTTCAGAGTTTAGCTTACATGTCCTTCGCAGGTTAACGGAGGATGAGCGGTACCCAGCGGACGTGCGGTGTACAATCTGCGCTCCCGGTGGCACCTGCGAACATCTGAGTTTAGGGTTTTTAAAATCCCTGGAACACACGTTCACCGACTTTATAGGCCCGAGTTTCAAAGGGTAAGCGATGATTGCAAACCCAGTCACCTCTTACGACCGGCATCAGCGCGTATGTGTTCATTAACAACAACAGCAAGGCCGGTATGTGCATCATGTGATGGACTTTGTGTTCTTGATTCAAGCACCTTGTGTTCTGATACACAGAACTATATACAGATTTTACAGATGACAACGGGAGGGTTAAACCTTTGCAGGTGAAAGGTTAACTACGTTCTGCTCAGTGTCAGCCTGTAAATGATACTTCAATTTTCAACATCATTTCAGGGATTTAACTGAATAAACCAAAGGTTAGAGTGTTAACATTGTGTAACACTGGAATTGATATAAAGTAGAATAATAGTTTTTCTACTGTGGAATTAAAAAAAGCAGATCTCCTCTGTTCAAGATACATGTTGCGTCTGTTTTTTCCTCGACACGGTGCCAATAATCTGTTCACCTAAATGGGGGGGGGGGGGAGGAAGGGGATTTCCCTTCTCATTGAAACATACAAAGTGGGCTAAAGGTTTCTACTCTCCGCTCTCCGTGTTAGTTGGATGTTATATGTTGCTTCACGCTGCGTGTAATCAGTGGGCTCAAAGTATGCACAAGGAAAACTGTACTTTGCAGTGTTACATCATTTACAACAGTTAGCACTTTTTTTTTTTTCTTTCTCGATACCGCTCGGAGTAGCGATATTTTAATTCCTTCCATTCGAGGCCCCGAACTGTTTAACTCCACACCTTGTTTGTGACCTTTATAAAAGGCTGCGGTATTACAAAAAAAAAAATAAAAAAAATGTTTTTGTTTTCAAGAGCACAGCACAGGCACAAAACAAGTTGTTTGTAAGGCCACTTAAAAACACCACCTCCACAACATCCTTAGATCTCTGTTCCTCATAAAGACCAACAAGCAGCTTCTTCCTTCAAAGCGCTCATAATTAGGGGAGGGGGGGAGGGAGGCAGAGGAGGGGAGGTGGGTGGGAGGTTGTGAGGGGGGGGGGGGATGCCTGCGTGTATAATTCACAGCAGACCTCAAAACCTCGTAAAGCAAACACGGAGGGGAACTTTGTAATTTTGCAGCACGTGGCGATATGTTATACAGTCCCAATTGTTAAAAGCCTGAGTGCTACCGGGGGTCTGCTGAACAGCACAAAGTCCGGGGGGACCTCCTGGACGCAGCTCCGTGGGGATCCCCGGGAAACACAAGGGAATGGTTTCATCCCAGTCGCACGTCATTAACCACTCGAAGACAAACAACAGCAGAGGGAAGCGGGAGCGCTTTGCAACCAAGTCAGAACATAATTTCCAAGGAACCCCGGCGCTTCAAACACAACTTCTTTATTTGAGAAGACACGACACAATCCGGTAAAGCACGTTGTTATACAGATTAGCGTTCGACACAGAAGTCCACGAGTGCTGCCTGCAGTCTCATCCATCAAAGTAGTACATCTCGCCGCGTTATCTTAAAAGGTAAACAAGAATAGATATAGGTTGCTCTATTTCAAAAACAAAAAACTTTATATAAACAATGAATACAGATTAAGGCGTTCAGTAATAAACATACCGGCACTCACAGTATTTACTTACTCCTAATAATACACTGTACATTTTACAAGATTATACTACCTGCGCAAAAACAGCACAGTCACAGAGGCCTCGCGTTTCGAACTATGTCACAACCTTTAGCACCGCAACAGTAAAGAATTGTGCACAGTCTGCCGGCCCTATAAAACAAAACAAAATACAACAGGTACATGTGTCCATATGTAAACATTCCTGCATAACATTCATCTGGGGGAGTCAACGAAGAGCAACTACGACTTTAAACCAAGGCTTACAGCTGCTTCGCTGCAAACAGAAGGGTTTTCCCAAAACTCACCAGTTCAAATTTTTGGTGTCAAAAATGAAACTGAACACATTTCACTCAGCAGAGAATTATGGAAACTGGCACGTAAGCTGTCCGATGTAAGCAGGGTTTTTACTCACTGACCGCAAGTGGGTCTGATAAAAAAAAAAAAAAAAAACAACCTCTCCAATGAATGAATGAGTTTTGGAAAAGCCTTACCTATACTTATGTGTTGGAAGCTGATCGTTCTGGTTCCCACTTTTTTTTAATTGGCTGACTCGTATTCAAAGCCGTCGTTTTACACGCACAACCACACGTACGCACACACGCACACGCACACACACACACACAAACCTGTGACAAGTTACAGGTAAATACAACGCAGAAAGGACAACACACCAAGGAAAGAGGCATGTTTGATGTACCGCTTTGCAGACAGATAATATTTGCGTAACATTAACGCCTCACATAATATGCTGGAAAGCGTCACTGTAATTTGTATTCACTTATTTAAAAAAATTTGGGGATGTAACTCCTGGTCTGTGTGTGATGCCACTCTGCAAACCAGAGTCAGACGATATACGGGTCTTGAAATATTATCTCCGAGTGCTCTGCAAATCACTGCTTTTTTTTTGTCAATGCTGTATTTTAAAAAATAAAATATTGTTTATAAGATGTGATCTTTTGTATCAATGTTTTTTTTACAATCAATATTTAGTTTGCTGGTTGAGCCAAAAAAACAACAACCCAGACATTCCTCTCATTATTTGATCCATTGGCAAATTCTCAACATGCTTTTATCCAGAAATTGTAAGACAATATCATAATATTAAATATGGCGAAAAAGAATGTTACCCATATTTCAAACATGTTTGTTTATACTTATTAAGTTAATGTTGATGGTTTCGGACAGGCTACAGTCCAACACACTTTTTTAAAGTTTAAAATGACACATTTTCTGCCAATGGAGACAGGTTTTTTTTTGGTATATAACCCTCTCAGAGATTTCCGCCAATGGATGTCAGTGAATCATTACGAGTGTATTTCACAATATAATAATTTCTTGTGTATTAAAAAAAAAAACTGCTTAATTTAGGCATACGGGCCGAAAGAGCACAGCGCATCCTATTAAAACTCAAATAAAGCTCAAATGAAGATTTAAAACCTTTTTTTCCGAATCATGGCTCCTCTACTTAAGAGGGCCCCAAGATCACAATGTCCTCATGGTTGATAGTGTGCAATTTGCAAATCACTAAAACACAACACATTGAATGTGGGGATTTTTTTTTTTTTTTTTAGCTTTGGAGATATCCTACATGACAAAAACCTGGCACACAAAAGCGGCACAGATACCAAACAGAGAAAATGTGTTTTTTTTTAAAAAAGGTGAACTGACCCTTTTGCGCTCTGGTTTTATATCCCTGATATGAATTTTCACCCCCTGCCTCTTGCCCTCTTGGTCACACTCCATAAAAAAAAACAACAAAAAAAAACCCCATTTTAAAAGGGTGCTTTAACGAGACGCGCAGGGACTATTTTCTCTCAGAACTTCATGTACTCGTTCTTCAGTCTGCTCAGTCTCGTGCCGTGGCTGCGGATGATCAGAGACAGGAGGTCGTGCTTGTCCCTCAGGCCCAGAGAAATGTCCAACGTCTCCTTCAGGACGTCCCGCGTGTGCACTATCATGCTGAGAAAGTCGTCATTGAGCCGGTGCTCCTCCTTCAGCTCGCTCTCCTGGCTCTGCTTGAATTTCACCTCCAGCTCCAGCAGCGACTTCTCCGAGTTTGTGAACGCCTCGCTTATCTGAGCCGTCTCCCTCCGCAAATACCTCCCGTAGCTGTCCTCTCCGTCCAGGTCGTACGAGATGCTTTTGCCGATGCCCTCCAGCACCCTGGCCGAGTCCTCGATCTGCCTCTTGATGATGGTGAAGTCGTCCCGTATGACGGCGTCCTGGTCCTGGTCGAGACCGCACTTTCGCTCGTCGGTCATTTTGAAAAGCATCTGGCAGTGCTCCGGGTCGTCGTTGTCCTCGTAGTCGCCGTCCGGCACGAAGTAGTGATGAAAGGTGCCGTTAGACATCTCCGGTTGTAAAGGTCCCTGGAAAAAAGCTCCACACGTCGATAACATCCCGGCGCACAGGAGCAAGTGAAGAAAAGCCATGATGACGGCCCCCCCCCCCCCTCCTCTTCTCTCTCTCTCTCGTCCCAAAGACAAATAAGAAACAATTCAGGTTGTTTTTTGTTTTTTTTAAATTGTTTCAGCGACCTGATTGACTCTTTAATTCCCACGCAAACATTTCAATCGGGTCCAAACTGCGCAGTTAAGTTGAAGCTTTGTTGCAGTTTCAACGTCCTCCTCAATGTCCTCTTCGTCCCAATAGATACAAGTGGCGTGAAATTGTTTTTTTTTTTTTTTTTTTTTTTAATTTTTTTTTTTTTTTTTTTTTTTTTTACAACTTCACTTTCTTCTCGCTTCAGTCCAGCCTGCCAGCTCCCATCACGGTTGGCGAGCGGTGTGTGAGAGGTTGTTGTACTCCCGACTTCGACTGGTGCCGCAAACGCAACATCTGGACGTCTCAAGTGCTGCGCTCCGGGTTTTTTTTTTTTTTTTGGCTAATAATACCTCTCTGCTACTCTCAGATTACAGCCCCTCCTGTCACTTGAAAGGCTGCTTCCAGTCTGGACCGGGCAACCGGCGGGGCCAAGCTCTTAAAGCCTCGCTGAAACCGGGAAAAGACCCGAGTTTGTGTTCATTCACGTAAGCGTGACAAGTTGGCGCGGATGGTTAAACAAAGTTATTGCACTGTTGAGAAATACAACAAGTGACCGCGTCCCGTATAGCCTATATTTACCTGGCCTACATATATATGCACAGTAAGCTTTATTGCATGTTATCAACACATCAGTTTTAAATATAGTGTCCTGTTTATAAAAACAAAACAAAAAAACAAAAAAAAACGTTTAACTTTTTACATACCGGATGGCATTTTTTGCCCAATATGGTAATATTTGTGTGGCTGTTGGATCAGATTATAAAGATAGATAGATAGATAGATAGATAGAAAACAGATCCAATGTTGAAACTGAGACATTTTATTGTTTTATCAAAAAAATGAATCCCCATTTTGAATGCCAGCAGGGGCAGAGAAAGAATAGAAAAGTTGTGTCGTGCTGGAAAAAAAACTCACAAAAAAATTAGGTTAATTTGCAACAGGTCAGTAACATAAAATGTTACTTACAGGTTTCTGTAATGATCTGACTAATAGATTATGATATACCTGATCTGGGTAATTCTAATGCTAACTATTTTTTATTTTTTTTAACTAAAATACGCTTTACTGACAATACTTTCAATCATCGCCCTCTCAATCCCTGCCAACAGTCTCATTTTAGGTGAGAATTGTAATTTAAAACTACATTAGAAATTGATTTTTCATCTGCAATTGATGTGTTTTATTTAACAACGCAACAAAGCTTAAACGTCGTGATCTAATAATAAATAGGCTGGTGTATGTGTGGCCTGTCTAGTTGCCAGTATGTAAACAAGTTGAATCCAGAAAGTTGAAAATACATCCTCACCGAGTCCCTTTGTCACTTGTTGACTGACGACAGCTGACAGCCTGTTCGACCAACGATTTTTCTCGATTTTTTTTTTTTTCCTAGACTACGCACATAACTATTTATTTGGAAATAAAATAAACGTTGTGGCATATGTTTCTGTATTAAAACAGCATGGCCGTAGTATTAAAGGCCGAAATGGATGAGATGCCGTTCAAATGAAAGAGCACTTTTCCAATAAGCTGCTATTGTCAGAAAAGCAATACCCCCGGGGTTAAGAACATTTGGGTTTTTAAACGTGATCTTACAGCTCAAGCACCAACATGCCGAGAGTGATCTAATATGCCGAACACACAGTTCCACTCCGTGTGTGCGTATCTTTCCAATGGGAACAGCCAACATCATACCATCACCTGCCTCTGAGGAGCCCTGCTCTCATTTTTCCACTTGCGTGAGTGATTATTCAGGGTTGCAACGTGCATGAATCAAGCTCGGGAGGAACAGCTTTTGAGCCGTAAACATGTTGTTCATGTTTTTTGATGAAATGGAGCGAAGGACCGTGTTATATAAGCCTTACATAAACCCGGCTCTGCTATATGTATCAGTCTGATTCACAATGTGGAGAAATGCTTCGCCCCTCATCTCGTCCCGTCAGTCTGTGTCCAACCCCGACGACGGGAGAAACTGAAAGAGCACAATTTGAGGTTTTCTGCCACCCGGTCCCCCGTCTCCGTGTCAATGTCGGCAGATTCCACCATCATGAATTCTGTACGTCGTGACAGTTTCTGACAGTCAGAGATGCACCCGAAGTGTTTTTCCCTTTTGAGGTCGCCTACAGGTAGAGGTGGGCTGAGCCGGCTGATCTGATGTCCGCCGGTTATTTAGGCTGGCAGGGGTCTGTCTGTCTATCTTGCTCTCTCGCAATTACTCTCTGCCCTTTTGGCTTGCTTTTTCCTCTGTGTTTGCTTTCATCCAGCACTGCTATCACCACTGACTTTCAGATTAATTAATGTTGCTTTTGTCTCGAGTTCAAATAAAGCAGTTCAAAATTACTTTCGTTTTCTGTTGCTTACTGCATCTGGGTTGTGACAGCAAGAGTGCACAGCTATCTTTATTAAAAACCTGCCGTGCAAACTCCACTAAAAACGGCATGAACGGTCAAAGACCAGAGTAGCCTGAAAAGACTTAACAGTACTTTTTCCTACAACATGATTCTGCAAAAGGAATTAATATATGGTGTCCGACCAAAACAAAAAAATAAGATGGAAAATGAAGTCACATTTTGGATCCAGGGTGTAACAGTTTTTGGATTTTTTTTTTTGTGTGTGTGCCTTAAATTGACAAATAAATCATTTTTAAGAGAAGAAGAACTCCACCTACTCACATAGGACAGTCTCATAAAAAAAAGAAAAAGCCCAAAAAGGATTTGTGGACGACTTCCCTCTTTTAGCGCTAAAGCTGTAACACAAAATACAACTTAGGGATTTTCCCTCCAATTCTCTGCTGAAGTCTATTTTGTCTTCCCTGTCTGGTTATTGAATGGAATTTGAATGTAACAATACAGAACAGCGTTTAACGACTTCATTTGGGATAAAGCGCCTCCAAGTTTGAGTTAAATTGACCAAATTGGGATTAGATCCCATTTTGGCAAACTGCTTCCCAAACTGAGCTTGACTCAAAGTGATTCAGCAATCAGGCTCAGAGTGCCTCCTGTGATTGCAGAGAAGGGTTTACTCTAAGCTTCTGGCACCAACTGGGACGGATTTCTGCATCGAATTGTATTATGTCACTGAGACCTTGTTATAAGATTAATAAGACAGCGTTGATCAATAATGGATCCACTTAATGTCACCGTTTTGGGAGGTACGGCAGACGGAGCAGGTGACATGCAAGTTTACTTGGGCTACATTCAATACAGCAGAAGTCCAAAATAAAACAGGCTGCGATCCGAACTTACAAACAGGAAACAGATGGCGGCCGGAGAGCATTGAACCATCTGGCAAAGGGCTACTGTTTGTAAGCAGGTACATGCAGTATAAAGTGAATGAAAAATGAAGTGGAAATTAGAAGAGGATGTGCTGCCAGATGATGATTAGATGACCGGCGAACGGTGGGAACGGTTCGAGGAATTGACAGGCTTGCAGTGGGAGACTTTTAAAATGACAGGGCTGTTTAGAACTGGCAGGAATGGATATTGGCAAGAATAGTGCAATTATAAATACAGTGAATGGATGTCATATTGGAAATGTCAAGCTTATGAGACTGACTCAACTCGAAGGGATGTTTATCTGTCCTACATCCCACATTTTTTAACCATAAATGGATGTAGTGATACCCGACTCTTCGGATGCCAAGTCAGTCAGGTAATTCAGTTTTTGGCAAAAGCACAAGTAGTTCGACAACAGTTTTGCTGTACATGAAATTGCTGGAGTTACTCATGGAAATAATCGATGAATGCCAAAATATTTGAAATCTGTGGATGAATTTCGGCATCTGTTTGTTGTCAAGGGTTGAGTCTTAAACTGGAGATGTAAAGCACATTTTTGGAGGATTTGGTCAAAACAGAACCCACATTCATTATCCCTTAACTGCCTATCATCAGAGAAGTTTGCTTTACAATGATAGTGTTGTTGTTGTTCTTTTTTTTGTTTTTTTTGTATTACATATAAAATCCAAATTCAGGTACAGATAATTTACTGTGTATTTCCCGACTTACACACGTAGTAGTTTGTATATTGTGCATTGAGTTGGTTGAAAACTGTGAAATGCTGCAACAGATGTCTGCCACACTCAGTCTCCCCCAATTACACGTAACTTAAAATCTCCTATGAAAAGGTTCTTGGCTGCACTTCTTACGAACTTGTTAACCGGAGCCCTTATGTCACAGTTTGCTTCAAATTATATCCAGCCAGCATTCTGCCCTGCAGCAGTCTGCTGCATAGCCGCAAGCCGAAGAAATGATGGCTCCGTTTAGTTAGTTTTAATTTAATTATTCTATCTATCTATCTATCTATGGGATGGTGCCAGTGACATCATACATCATGGGGACTTTTAAGAGTGTGTTTTTTTGCAGCAGCAGCAGCTCAGACTCTGTAAAATGCAACACAAAGAGAAATTCCAATATTCATTCTTATCCTTTTTCATTATCAGTTATTCCTCCTAGTCAGCAAATCTATTGTATTTCCTGATAGATTGTGGGCCAAGGAGGATTTAGATCAGGGCAGGGGAGACAGCCACGGCTGAAGATGCATGGCCTTGTCCGAGGGGCCTCAAACTATGTGTCTTGTGTGAAGCAAAAAGTCCCTCGTATCGGCGAACTCGAAGGTCCGATCGTTTTCTGTGTAAAACTGTCTCTGTGGTGAGACAGAGTTTGATGCATACAGTGAGCAGGATGTTCTTTCTGCTAACAGCTGTAATACATTTTGGCCGTGTAACAGAATCTCTGTCCAACTTGCAAACCAGACTCATGTAAGCGTAATATGCAGAACATGCCACATGAACAGACGTGCAGGCATGAAGGGGATCGAAGTGTTTGGTTTCTCATGGTTTTCCAGGGCTACCCGGCTCGGGCGTGGACAGGATGACGTTGCTGATGCCCACAACTGTAAATGCAGAGTGTTTACGCGTGTTTACCGTGTTTATCCATCGACTTCTTCACCAGAAGTATAATTTGAGAAAAGAAACCATGCGCTGCAACAATTGCCGTTTTGTTTAACCCCGCTGACCCCTGTGGATGACCAGTCTGTCCAAGAGCACAACATGTCAACAACTATCGGATGCATTACCATGAAATTTAAAATCATCAATCTCCAGATTTTTTTCCTCCAGGACCGGCAGCTGGTTAGAATGCCACTAAGGTGTGAAGACTTTCAAGGTTCTCAGGTGATTTATGCTCCTTTGGTGATACCAATTGGAAACCCACCCTGACCTCACCCATGGGTTTTAAAACTGCCCTTTTGAAGCTTCGAGTCTGGCATTTTGGCCGTCGCCGGCTTGGTTTTTTGGAGCCAGAAGTGCCCATATTTGGACGAGCTGACGGCGGAGTCACCGCCCAGCGGAAACGTGACTGCACCCCACGCATGGAGGCATGCGTTCAAATGTACCTCCTTTTGAGGCCTGTTATTGAACTAATTGTGGAATTATTTTCAGAAGGAGCAACAGAACACTGACCACAAGGAGTGAATTTAGCTTCTGACACTATGATCACTTGTGGAAAAAAAATGTATTGACAGTTTTCAAATGGGTGTATATTGGAGCTGAGTTTTTCTTTTTTTGGAGCCAGCCTCTACTGTCCGGCACGGGTATTGCACTTAAAGGCACTGATTTATTGGCTTCACTTTCCAGACTCGGAGCCTACATCCACTTTTATATGCTGTCTATGGTTGTTCTACTGACCCCTTGAAGAATGCAGGTTGATATTTGTTGTCAATAGTTGAATGGACTGTCATGAAATCCCTTAACTTTTAATTTAATGCGATCATCGGGTCAAAAATGTAATTTGTCCAAAACTTTTGACTTAACAGTAAATATCTGTCTAGCAGAATAACTTGACCACCAGTGTTTGGTGTGATTATCAGTATATGCAAGATACAGTATGTACTACGTTTGTCTTCGTTGTGTGCTCTTACAGAGTTTGCACACACACACAACTCACGTTTTTTTCCGTGCATGTTTGGCATTTTTAATTCTTACACTTCTAATATATTTTACTGCTATAACTGCTGTTCGCATTGTGTTTACTCTCGCCTAATCTATTCCATTCCCATTCATTTGTTCTGCCTTTCCTTCCATTTTCTCTGTCAGTCCGTGCTCCAGCGACCCAGGCTCACAGTATGTCCCCCTGCTCTAATGAAGTTATTTCTTTTCAGTCTGAGATAATGGCCCGAGAACAAATCAATTTTTCGGCGCACTCAATGTCCCTGTCATTACAAAAGACATTTCTGAATGACTCGTAATTCAGTTTTACTTTGGAATATTGTATAATATATTTAATGTGTTCTTCTACTTTTCGTGAGCCTCGTGAACTTTTATCATGAAGTGCTATTGAGGATCCACGTTTGATCTCTTCCTCAATGATGTTTACAGGCTCTTCCCGAACTAAGAATGTTTACTGAAATATAAACTTTAGCTTTATGACGCATTTAGCAAGTCATTATTTACTGTCCTTAAGAGAAGTGCAGGATTAACAGAAGATTTTCTAGGTTTTGATGTTAATTAATTTAAACACAATCTAAAATAATTTTTTTATTGATAATTTGATGTTCCATGAGGATTCAAAGATCATCACTTTTTTTTTTCTTTCTTTTCTTTCTCATACTGTTTACACACAGTTGATTTTTTTTTACGTTATTGAATGTGAATGTGAATTGAATGTGGTAAATTGTCAGATAAGGTCAGGAACCTTTATCTTAGTTATAAACCACCAGATGCACAGAGCTTTATTTGTTAAGGATAAAAAACACTTGAGAAAAATAGTAATTCTCAAAATACTATCGGATTTATTGGGATTTTTATTTATTTATTTATTTATTTTTTATCTTAGAATCCGTTTTTTGATGCTCTATGGTCTGGATGCACTTAAATGTCGATCATCCGAAGCCAAAGGTGAAGCCTCTGAAGCATTTTATGAATCAAAAGATGAAAAGATTGTTTCATAATGATATACACACAATTTTATTTTTTAATGTCAGATATTTGGATGTTTATTTGAAATCCTAAAAAATAAAAACACGTCAGTCTGTGAGTGCTCTTGTTTGAAAGTTTCCAAGTTCTTGTCTGTTTCAAATCACAGACTTCTTCCCCTACGGCTACTGGCGGTCTCCAGCTGTTGCTTTTCAGGCTAGCTCATATCCTTTGACTCACTGTGTAAAATAAAGACAGTTTTGACTAATAGACAGCAAAGCACGGACTTGTACTGGCAGTACGTCAATGCACATGTGTGGCTTGACTGATCTTTGAGAAACAGGGAATACTTCACCGCAGTGAACCTCATGTGAACTTGTTTTTTAAGCCAAGCTGGATTTAGGACAGTGGGTGTTTCGTCATTATTCCTGTGGAAACTAATAAATTAAACCCATGCAGATTTCAGCATTTTCTGAAAAAAAAAATTGGGTTTCTGTTTGTGGTGATTTCTTTCCAAGGGCCGTATAATATTAACTGGCAAAATCTTCACGTGCCAAAAATGATTCAGCCCAAATAAAACTGCAGCGAAACTTAATCGCTGGACTTCATTTGTATGCCGTTCAGGAGCAATGACTTCAGTCTGAACACAAAGATGTTTGTGCTTTATAAATAGATACGATTTTTTTTTTCATTAATTTTTTTATATAGCAGCATTCGGTAGCTTAGCATTGAAGCAAACGTTGAACAGTTTGTCAATTTTGGAAACATTGCTTTCTGACAGTGAGTTTCTCATGTCATGTGATATACAGTAAATGTACACCGGTGGCTGATGTTCCTCGCTTCGCATTACGTTGGAAACAGGGTGAAACCAAAAAAACAAAGTTTGCTTATCAACATCTCACAATATATCTCATTTGTTTAAAAAAAAAAAAAATATATATATATATATATATGCAAAAAGTGAAGTATAAAAACAGCTATTTACTGTTTTGCTTTTTCTTCGAACTTGAGCAGTTGCCAGAAGTTATCCTCTGAGACTCCGGAGAGGTATGATGCGTTCATGAGCAACTGGGAAGTCGGAAAGTCACGACACTGCTTGGTAGAAAACCTGAACGCTTGTCGAACAGGGAATATCCCACTCTGAAAGTGGAAGGTTTTTGAGAGCCCAGAGAAGTAGGCCTACGTTTGACATCACTTGACATGGCAGCGTTTGTGGTGAAAGGTAGAAATGTAGGCTACTTGCATTGAAAATAGCCAGACGGCTAGCCGAGCCTATCTGCTTTGCCAGCTGTGATACGTGTTACAAATGGCAGTACAAATGGTATTGACGTCCTGGGCTGCATTTCTTCTGGTTTTTTTTTGGTTTATACGTTCTGACAGCAGTACATTTATTGGTGAATAATAATGGCGAATTGTTCATTTTCTCCCTCTTTTTGGTTGGTGGAGCAAAAAAAATAATGTTCCAATCAGTGAACTTTAGAGGTCCGGCTTGATGGATTTTAATACCGTTGGACAGAGCCGGGCTGTTTTCCCTGTTACCAATCTTTGTGCTAAGCTAAGCTAACTGACTGCTGGCTGTAGTCGAAAGACAGATGTGAGCTTCACATTGGTCAACCAGCACATACACATACTTCTTAAAACCTCAAACTATCCCATCAACATTCCCTCCAGACAGGTATTGCTATGTATATAAAATACTCTATTTTATAATTATTCTGTGGAAAACCTCTATCAGGCACAACATATTGTTGCAAAAGTCCTTCAAATGACATTTCCCGCTTCTCGCTCCTAAACAGATCTCAGAATATATTCATTTTCTGGTGTAAGGTTTTGGACCAGTATCGGCTTCAAAACCCTTTCTGACGTCACAAATCACGCCAGTAGGCCCGCCCCTTAAAATCACATTTTCAGTGAGCGCAGGGAAACTTTCCGCCCTTCTGCAGATGATTATGAAAACAGCCCTCTGGTTTTAAACTATGCACTCGCCTCACTCTGCACAGGGAACCTCAAACATTCAACTGTCGGAACAAGGAGGGAAAAAAAACACATTTTTGAGCGGAGGGGGGGACGTAAAGCTTCCCATATGGGCCTCCACGGGCAAGTTAGAAATCACTGTACGAGGTCGTTCCATCATGAATCTGCATCCTTCACACTGACTCAGTCTCAGTTCTCATGATGATTTTCTAAACATTGAGGAGGGAATTGCTTTGACGCGAGTTCGACAAAAAGTGCCTCTCCAGCATGCAATAAAAGGCGCCGCACTTCAACAGCCATGAAATCTTTATCTCAGTTATCAGACGTGATTACATTTTTTGCACCGTATTTTATGGTATACCACCTCGTACTCAGTTTCCCGAAACAAAACCATTTTAAAGCCTATTAGAAGACATAACACATAATTTAAGCCTTATCTCCAGTTACATTACTTACAATTACTTACAAAATCATTAATTCCATTTGCATTTTCATTACATCCCAATCCACACTTCAGCAGAGCAGCAGTTTTATCTGCGGCTGACACTGGGCTGTTTTTCTTCTGATGTACGTCACAAAAATTAACTGAGGGAGCCAAGAACTGAATGGAAGTCGGATGCTTGTTGATAGCTTCAGTAGTGCACAACAAACTGCACTATAAATTTAATAAGACAACTGAACTTCACAAAGACAAATCGCCTCAATTAACAGAACTATAAGAGAAATATCAGGCATTACAGAGCGAACAAAATCACACAAATCTCCTGATTAAGAGATTTTTGAAGCTTGGCTGCAGTCAAAGCCAACCTGCGTCACTCGTCTTCCCCCGAGTGATCAGGCACATAATGCTCCTTGTACTCTGACCAGTGGTGACTTCAGCTATTTAACTACAAAATTACTGCCATTTAAAAAAAAAAAAAAGCATAACAGAGACTGAAGGGAACTTTGCGGAGACTTTGCATGACAGAACTTTCAAAATTAAATTGGTAGCAGCTTTGAAATAAATCCTCGGTAACGAAATGGATGTCTTAATGCTGATAGAGTTCATTTAGCAGCATAATATCCTGACTCTATCTAATGGCTGTTTTTATTGTGAGTCACACAAATAAACAACTTAGTTTAACAAGAATAAATGAGAGCCAAGACTGTGTGCAGAATAAATACACTGTATTCTCTAAAAATGAGTAAAAAAAAAATCTGCTACGAATGATAGATACAACAACTTTTTCCTAAAGCATAGATGAGACCTGAGATGTGACCTCTTTGCACCTCAAACCCACAGCTTATAAGGACAGGAGAACTATAATCACAAACGATAACACCTTGCATATGCAGCCAGGGGTGACGTCGCTCGGTGCATGTCTCATTCAGCGCATAATGACTTCAGGGACCTTGCGGTGAATGAACTTTGGGAAGCATAAATAACACACTACTCCGTTCGTAACAGAGTAAATTTGGAAAAATAAACAGGGGCAGCTGCCAGTTAATTCTGCACGACTCAATTTTGATCACGCAGTGCTGATGAAAACAGTTACCAAGTGGGTCTCCGGAGCCAAATTGACTGATTGCGGTTTTATGCTCACCAGCAGAACTGGCGAGGGGTTTTAAACCCTGCAAAAGTTACTAAAGGCAGTTGTTTTTAATTTAATGTTGAATTGCGCTTATTTGAACTGACACAAGTTATAAACTGCTGCATTCGGTCGGTGGTGCCGTGGGATTAGTCGGCCTGTCGCGGTGCGTTAAAAGTTTTCGTTGATTAATAACTTCTGCAGATTCTCGGATAAAAAGGCATCCATCAAGAGCCTTTAGGGGGTCAGTGTCTGCGGAGTCAGCAGATTTGAAGTTCGTGGCTCCTCGGCGGGTTGAAGACAGACACGCTTTGATTTGAATCGGGGTTTTTTTCAGACACAACAAAGACACACACTGAAAGATACAATTTCATGGCTTTCATATTTATTCATTCTGTTAATGTTACCTCTGAGAGGACAAGGCGGGAAACCAGGTGCTTCTAGTGTGTCAGTGTTTGAGTGCTGATGACTGACACCAACTAAAGACCTCTGATACCTGCTGCTGCTGGTGGAGTACTACTCATTCTAAATCTTTTTATGTTATATGATATCTGTTTGGGTTGGCAGCGTCCCCTGAGTTTGACATCTCTCATCAGGCTTCTCTTGCCAGGTTTCCTTCAAAGGAAATAAGCAGCAGACTAAAAGGCCATACTGAAAGATACTTTTGTGCAGTTAAGCTGAAATTATTTGTAAAACGGCAGGTAAGGACAGCTTTTCAAGGATCTGGTGCTGGAGCGTCATCCATTATGGATTCAAATAAAGATAAATAAAAAAACATTTCCAGCAAGGCTGAAATTCTTTCACATCTTTAGATCCTAAACAAAATACACAAGCTGGAAAATGAGGTTTCAGTCATTTTTTTGAATTCCTGCACTGACAGCAGAGTATACAGTACAGTAGCCTACATGCACTTTTTCCTGCTCTTTCAATGTCTTTGTGCAGGAAAGCGCAAAAGACAGCAGCCAGTTCAATGTTGTATCCACTGAACTGCATAAACAGCCACAATTACATTCAGATGTCAGTCGGTGAGTCGACTGAAGAGACATATCATGGAGGACTGCATCTCTGTGTAAGATTGGATGTCCATTCAAGATAATAATTTCAATACTGTACAAAAGCTGGCAAGTCTTTAGGTTTACTGCAGTGTAGTTAATAAGAATATTTTTTTTTAATGTTTAACCGAAATTCATTTTGGTACTTGCGGTGTTTTCTCCAGGTCAAAATGTGACAGCTTCTGCCCCAGCAAGCGAAAAAAAAAAAATATGTGAAATCGTTTCTTTTAACTAATTCAGTTCTTCCAAGTTTGCATTACCAACTCCAGCGGGCAACTGCCCTGCGGCTTCAGACCCTGAGGGTGCGAGGTGAGTCAGTTGGTTTGTGGTCATATTTGCAAATTTGTTTATCGCCGAAACCATAAGGTCTATTATGTCTCTGCAATATCACCTAATGTTTTGAAAAACAATAAGAAAAAAAAAAAAGAAAAAAGAAAAAGTGAAACCATTTGAATAACCCAACTCATTATAACTGTTAAAATACCACGTTTTCCCACCATACCATGAGACGCTGCGTGGGAGGTAGCAGGTGCAGAGACTGCAGCGCTTGGGGAGTTGCTTGTTCCAGATTGGGAGAAATATAGGTACAAACCCCAGACTGTACATAAAAGTGGAGGTAGCTTCCAGGTCTGAAAAATGACGCCAATGCCAAGGTGCCATTAACAAAGGGCCACTAGGGGTTGGCTCCTAAAAACTGCCGGCTCCGTAGACTCCCATTCAACTTCTCTCGTGAAATACAAAGTTAATACATTTTCTCCACGAGGTATTTTGGCGTCGTCAGCTAAAAGCCCTCCTTCTTGTTAGTTTTCTGGCGGTAAAACTGAAAAGAAATCGTATCATTGATTACAAATTATGCCTCAAAAAAGAGCGTTTTTGGGAGCGTCTCTGTTTGATTGACAGGCCTGTGGTGCAGGCAGGTTTCCGTTATCGGTGTGCGCGGTGTTGTCTACTCGGGTTTCCAATCAGGTGGAGTCAGTTCCAACGCTCGCTCCACCCCCAGCTCGTCCAAACATGCTCACTTCTGCCTCCAAACCGCTCCAATACAGCAAGATGGCGACGGCCAGGAATCCGAATTTTCCAAATTCATCACGGCTGTTTACAAACCAATGGGTGACGTCACTGTTGGTTGCCGATTGGTAAAAGAACAGAAAACCACACAAAATTGTTGTGTCATTCTTTAAACAATGACTAAGCTTGAACAATCGGCTTCCAGGGGTTCGGTATACGCAGTGCTGATGACACATAAATTCATTTTAGGAAATTTAGGAAGTGGACGATGACAAATACAAGACAGACAGAGTGACTCAGAATTAATTTAGCCACATTGTCTGACAGAATTTGAACCATACATCCACACAGATTAGAAGGAGACATTTATGTTCATGAGCAACGCTCAGCAATCTTTGCAAACAATAGGATTAATCCGAAGCATCGGGCAGACGGACATTTTCCACGACGTACGAGGTGAAAATGAAAAGTTTAGTCAGAATCGACAACACAGTTTTGAGGAGAAGAAAGGAATAAAGACCGGTTTAACTGAGAGATGAATCATGTCACCACAGTGAATCAGTCTGGCAGTGTGTTGGGAGATTTGACATGAGCCATAGAATCGCTTGGACGCAAACAGAAATGACTCACGGCATATCGCATCGAGGACCGTGTGTAAATCACAAGCTGTGATCGGGACAGGCGTGAAAATCTCAGAATCAACGCTTTGTCCAGATCGGTTGACCAAATCTAACTCCGACTGCTTTCACCGAGGTCTTCAAAAAGCATTCAAACGCGCGCAACTTAGGGTCAAACCACATCCATAAAGGAGTGAAAACCAGTCGGTAACGAAGTAGAGGCGTGTCTCAGTCTGAGTTCAAAATGATTTACAGACTACTTGTGGTGACGTCAAATCCCAGAGAGCAAACCGGACAGCTGTGTCTGCAGCATGACACATGCCTGCACATCATCTTCCTCTGTTGTCACTGATTCTACTTGATGTGAGGGGTTAAACGCCGTGACTAAACGCTGCGGCCTGAAGTGCAGGAAGATACATCTGTATTTCTCGTCTCGCCTGCAGTTCGCCTTTTCTTTTGTTTTTCTTTTCTAAAGAAAGAATTAGCAACACCGTGCACACTCAAGCCATTACCACAACAGCTGCTGAAGACATATGGTAATTGAGCCAAGAAAATGGACGCAATCATTTACAATTAACGGCAAATTCGGAAGATTCGATTTGTGAAATGAGATTCGTGAGAAGTTTGAACATTTCGTGAAACAGCCACAGGAGACACACTTCTTAAAACACTCATTCAACAGACTAATAGTTCGACATCGTGGGAAATATACTTATTTGTTTATTTCCTATAAGTCAAATGGGAAGATCGATTGCTCTCTCATGTCTGTGCATTAAGTATGGCGCTAAGGAAAATACGTATTTCACTGGTTAACTGGTTGTAGCTTGCTTATTTAATCCATACACAAAAGGAAATGTTTTTTTTTTATTATTCCAGACAACAACCTGCAATGTTTAATCTCCAAAATTAGGTGAGAAGAGTAGAAGGCCCTCAAGCAAGAGTTCACCCAAATTTGAAAATGGTGTAATTTCTTACTATCTCATGTCAGCACAAACTCAGATCATTTCTCTATAGAAAGGTTTCAGTCAAAATTCTCTACAACCTCTAATTTATCAGAGATGCTAAAAAAAAAGGTGAACGTTATTATTCAAACAGAAAAGAAAAGGAAAAGAAAATCTGAAACTGAACACAGGCACCAACAGTCCAACAGCGCGCGCACACACACACACACACACACACACACACACACACACACACACACACTATATAGACCATTTATTTTCACCACAAAAACTCCCAACAACAATGCACCTGATCAATAACAGCGCTCCCCTGTATAATACTTCTCCAAATCTCCCATCATTTCCTGAGGCTGCATCAGAGTGTCTCAGGAGAACTGTTCACACGGTGAGCGGACTCGCTGCGAGGATGTGAGCTGAACAATGTCTGGCCCGTATTTTTCAACCTCCTGAACCGTGCATGTTTCTGTTACCTCCGAGAGGTTATTTTTCCCGGTCCGTGTTGCTCCGCGCTGACGGGGATTGTACCTGACCGTGTCCTTCTCATCTCAGCCGGTGACCTCACGTAGCAGTGTTACAGTTTAGCTTTAATGGGCTTTGTACAGATGTGCTGCGGGGTCACGGGGGCCAACAGGTGCCGAACTGCGAGCCTGGCCTCTGAAGTCGACTTTTGTTCTGATTCTGTGCACAGGTTTTGTATTTCAGTTACTGCACAACCAAAAATAGTGTCGTTTTTCCACCATGGAAACAGCAGATTTTTAAAACAGTCTCACGAAAATAATAGAGCTAATACAGCTGCGAAAATAACCTAGTGCCGGGATCATTTTTTTTAACGACGGCAAGTAAGTTAAAAAACATGTTTTCGTTTGGAACTTTTAATCAAAACGAGGAAAAGCAATTGTCAGAAAACTGGAAGCTTTAACATTACTTTGATAACATTTTGGCACCATCTGTTGATGAAGATGAAGTGTCATGACTGAAAGCTCCAGAACGGCTATTAAACAGTGATTATATTCTTAATGTTTTGTCAACTGATTGCGTAGTCAGGAATAATACCGCCTTTATGAACCCCTGCTTTGTAATTTTGCTCCCAGGTTGTCTAAGAAGCATAAACACCTTCGCTATGATGAGGTTATGATTCTTATTAGTAACCCTCCTCAATCATTTAGCTTGAAAATAAACAATATCAGCAACGGGCTTTCAAAGTTTTGGCTCAGGCTGGGTCTCCAAAACTGTGGCAAAGGTTGTCATTTGACCGATCTGGTCCACAGGCAGCTACAATACGAACGACTGAGATTGATTTTGTCTGCACACTGACTAAAAATACTACTTAAATAAGAACCAGAGGCACATACAGTATAAGTCAAGAAAACGTTTTAAATCATGTGAAAATCTGTCTCATTACTGAACAAAAAGAACCATGGCAAAAATAACAACTAGTCTTCCCCCTTATATTGGGGCATTAATTAACCTACACATATTTGCTGAAACACAGCATTAACTGCAAAAAAAAAAAAGAGAAGTCAACTCTGGATACAGTGAAAGGAATCATTGTCTGGCTGGTGTTAGTGGAAGGAAGGCAGGAGTCGAGTCAGTGCTGAGAGCCCTTAAAGAAACCATGACTGCCCTTTAATGAAGCTTATGCCTTTATTGCCACGGTGCCGGAGTTAGCGGCATGTAATTACACAAGAACACTTATTAACCTCAGAAAAAGGTCACAGATGGCGGGAGAGCGTAACTGGTACACCTCTGACTAGTTAAATTTAGAGAGTGCACTTGCAGCTTGCATCGTGAATTGAAATGAATCCCTCAATTGCAATCAAAAAGTAATTTAGGTGCAATTTGAAAGAACAAAAGAAAGGATTTTTATGAGCTTCGCACATCATTTCCCCCCCACACTATTTTTTGTCAGTGTTAACACTGTGTAAAATGATTAATTGTTGCTTTCAGTTGGCCAAATTTACAGCGCGATTTAGAAATTGCTCAGACAGAAATCAGAACCTTCGTGATAAAATCGCACCGTCCGTGAGCGGGTATCGTTATAGAGATGCTAATAACAGAGTGCAGCCACTATGGCACTTTGATTTGAGCTGCTCATGCCGTGGTTACTGTTTTAAAACTTCCATTCAAACACAGCACAATAGAGTTGTTGAGTGCCTCTTGAAACTCCGCCACATGGTCGCTTACTTTAGTGTGGGCGCATGCTTTCCACATGCTGTAAGCAATTTGTGTGGTATAGTTGGCAAGACAGCTGAAGCAGTGCGGTAATCTTTGGATCGTGCTGCTACATGAATGGTGGCCGAGGCTCTGCGAGTATCCTGACTGCCTGCCTGAGAGCCAGGCCGCAGGAATGAGCCCATCCCTGCCACTGTCTGCCTGTGAATGACACCGTTAATGCCCACATTGTACCTTCTATTTTCTGCAGAACTTTTACCTTTTTAAGCAACTCATTTACAGTCCGGGGAAGATGTGCTCCGCATGATTGTCTCTACAGTGATTCTAGGTGGCGTTTCTCATATATGCCATAAGCTTTTTTTTTTTCTTTTTTAGCCCCATTGGGCTTGACTAAGCAAAGATATTGAGCCAGTTAACTCCACACGAAGCCCTTGCTTCTTTTTGGCAAAAAAAAAAAAGCATTAAAGATAAGGATATATTTACCATCAAAATTCTTAATGAACTTTTAAAACAACACATTTCTCGGCAGCGACAATCGATTATGCCAGTTGAAGTAACAAAAGGTCTTTCGGAGATTTTTTTTCAGCTATCTGGCTATCTCATTAAACTAATGTTTTGCCTAATTAGTTGGCAGATGATAAATGATCATATCATTTTCTCGTAGAGCTGTAAATACAATGAGCAAAAGATGAAACCATCGTTTCTTTTAACATAAACAGGTTTGACCGCTTAGCGATTGTTGCGTTGCATTTTTAAAAAGGCCCGTTTCACTTATTAGGCTTCATAGGCTTATTAAACATGAAGCTATTTCTGGTCATGTTGACTGGAGTTTCTGGAAAATAAAATTCTGTTCGATGTGAGATTCAATTAAAAGCAAAATGGAGCAGCAGCTAACTTTAGCCTGAACTCTGCCAACGCCCAGGACTGTGGGGAAATACTGGACAGTGGAAGTGCTCATTGTGAAGCGGGCTTATATTTAAAGCACAAAAGTGTAATTTGTAGCTTCAAAAACAAATCTTTTTAGTATATATTGTGTTTCTGGCCTCGAAAGTACTGATTAGTTCGATGTTAGGCTGATGATAAAGCTTCTTGACGGCTATATAGTTCGTTTTTTCTGTATTTTTCAGAAAGGATTAATAATACAACAAAAAAAAAATCAGCATTGAAACTCTTTAAATGTCAAATATCATCCTTACTGCAGAGACAACCGACCCTCACAGGCCCGCTGAGCCTTCGGACCGTTGCTGTTCAGGTTGGGTTTTTAGCAAACAGTGGTAGGAAGCGCTGACTACTTTTTCATCCCATAGTTACATAATATCTGTGTGGGATAAAAAAAAAAAAAAAAAAAAAAAACACCACCTGTGAACAAGAGTAACCATACATTGGTGTTATTTCCTACATTTCTCAGGCTTTAGTTCCATCTGGGCATTTGGCCATTAAACGTTAAACACAGACTTTAACATCTGTGTTGCAGCTTCCCCGGAGTTTCCTCAGAACGTACCCACTGCACCCACACCATATTAAAGTTATTTTTGTTGAACGGTCACTCAAGTCGTTTTATTTTTAGCTCCATACCCCACTCTTCATATTGTTTTACGTACTTTGCATGTTAAAGTTTTATGTTATGGTTTGCTTCATTGATATTGTGGTTTCTGGTTCTGTTCGTTTTTTTAAAAAAAATTCTCATTTATTTAACGTGATAATTTCCTCAGTGTCGTAAAGGGCTCGAGGAAAAAAAAGTACCTTTTTAATTTTGATTGTTAACACCCTTTGATAGTCAGGAGTCTGTGACACACCGCGCAGTTTAATGGTGTGTCCTATGATTTCAAAGGAAACCATTAGAAAGGAGCATATGAGGTAAGTATTGTGGTTTTGGAGTCATGAAACAAAAGCCTTTTCAGTTCTGTTCTCCCACAGCGAACTAGAAGAGGTGCTGCATACGCAACTCTTTCCATTTGTCACCAAAACAGCGAATGACTCCAGATACTCAAACGAAGCTGAGCCTCTGAGACATTTCCTGGACACATTAGGTAAGATCATATCGAAAGGACTTCTTTTTTCTTTTCTTTTTTTTTTTTAACGGAGAATGATCGAATCAATGGGGCTATTATTCCTTGAAGTAAAAATTGAAGTTTTGTAAATGAAAATCAAAGATTATGGTCAGGTTAGCAAGTGGCCTTTTTGTTCCACATCACTGTAAATCTATGAAAAACTGAGAACAGCCTTAATCTTTTCTGATTTATAACACCTATTAAATGCTGATTTGGATTTAAAGTTACAAAAATCACAAACATCTAATGGTGCTGCAGGGAAAGTGACGGATTTTCTCCAATGACCAGGGCAGTAAATTTCACTTAAGGCAAACATACTGAGCTTTAATAATGTTATTTTAGTAGTATGGGTCTATTTAAATAAACATATTAAAGTGGTAATTATATTTAAAAACAGCAAAAACTATATTTCATTTTTTTTTTTTTTTATCTTATTATTTTATCCAGGTTCCCTGAAGGTCTTTGGGTTTCTTGTGTATTTTTTTTTTTTTACAAAATGACACGTTTTAATATATATATGCCTTTCATGCACATTTAGGCTTATTCCCAAAATTTCGGAATATTACAGATGTTACAACTTACTGCATTTTCAAGATGTTAGGCTAAATGTGTAATTATGTTTTCCTACACAATCATGCGTTTGGGGCTTTGCTCTCTTGACAGACATTTGAGGCTGAAGAGGTCCAAATTTCTTCACCTTCTTACAGAAAATGCTTCCAAAAATGTCATTTACTGTTAGCTTGACGCAGAGCTTCTCAGTGTGTGGCAAACCTCGTCCTCCTTTCATTCTGAAACCTGCTTTCAAACACTTAAAACCGCTCCGTCAGTGATTGCGTTTGGTACAGGGCCTTCTGTCTACATTTGCATGTGCACCAATCACACTAATTCTGTTTTATGTTGTAACAATCAAATATTGAAATGAATGTAGAGCAACACAACATTGCATCATGTGTTTCCATTTTGCAAACCAAACAAATGGAAGATGGCATCCCGAGACGTCTGCCAGGTACGCGGAGCCAAGATGCTGCACGCATCTGACAAAGTGACAGTCTCATCACAGAGGATAAAATACCAGCGCACTGAAAAGAAAAAGAAAAGAAAACAAAAAATAGTTGCAAAAACTGCAGTAAAGATCGCAGTTTGATTTTTTTTTTTGATTTTTTTTAACTTATTTACCAGGTAATTTACAGGGAAAAGAAATGTTTCTGCTGGAGTTTAAACATCTCTGTGCGCAGAAGAGAGAGTAACGTGTGTGAAGGCTGTGAAAAATTCCCATGGATTACGTCAAGGACTTCATCCAAATGAATCCTTCCCAGCGCAGATTGGACACACCGAGCATCCAAGAGATGTCAAAGGAACAATGGAATTAATCTGAATGAATTCCTCGGTGCATCCGTCAAGATATTTTCTCAGAGATCTGAAGGTGCCTGTGATGTGTTATCCCTCTTTTTGCGCGCGCTCCCTTTATCTGTCTCACTGTCTGTGCGAGTTCGGAGTTTTTTGCGGAGGCAGATGTTTCAGCTCATGGCCGGGTGGTGATGTCATCGCTGGTGAAAGGCCTCCAGCTTTTCTGTTTTGTTCCAACGAGGACCGAGAAGCTACCTATGTTTATTTTATCCTAATTGATTTCATTCATATTTAAGAAGCGACATTGTTGTAATTTATGCTTAGTTTGTAAGTGAAATATAAAAAATAAAAATAAAAAAAAATGCAGAAAATGATCTGATGAATGTCAGTCGCTGCCAAAGATTGGAGATCTTTTATGTCAGGGACATTTTTTTTGTGGTAACTGCCTCCAAAAGCTGCCAACAGTATGTATTTATTTAGTAGATTCAGCGTATGCAAATTGTTCACAAATTGTTTTTAAATTAAAACCAGTGACAAACCATAATTCTTACAATTTGGATTGAAAGAGTGTAAAACCCTTCCCAAATGACCTTAATCGACATACGACTTGATGAAATACACAAATCATGAAGTGTTGTTTCAAAACGTCATGCTGCAAACATTCAGGATCTTGGACGTTTACAGGTCACTTGAGTAAACTAAACATGCTGTCAATTTCTTGGAGTCGTTTAGAGAACTTCACATGCGAAGAAGTGTATTGTTGCTTGTCGTCATGAATTGTGTTGGCAGGATCATCTTCATGTTTCAACACATCATACAGCGCCGCAACACTTTCTTCTCCCCTGAAGGTCGTCTCAAACACAAACAAACTGAATTTGCAGACGGTTGGATTAAAAGGATTCTTGTAAAACAATAATGACTGCTAAAAATTCAATAAACTTTGTTTTCACTTTGCAACATGTTAGGCAGCTGTGTGCGTGTTGATCTCAGAACAGATGCAAAGTGTCATAAGAGTTACTGTATGAGTCATTTTAAAGGCTCTGAAATACAACCAGTTATCATAAACACGGGTTTTTTTTTTCATTGTCCTTTTTAGGTTATTTATAAATGATGATTTGCTGCTATAAAAAAAAAGAACAAGGAATTGCATGGTGTTCTATTAAAGGCACCGCATCAGCAATGACCTTTTTGAAACATATATATATTTTTTAATCTTTTTACAGAACTATTTCAAATGTTTAACATCAGCAGTATTTTGTAAAATCTGTTAGCCTCATCTTTTATCCATCTTTGTTCTGATACTTGTTAAAACTTCTGCTGTTTGGGATTTTAGACATTTTTCTGCCATTCGATTATCGCATTTGAAGCTAATGTGTGCGTAATGTAGCTTTAAGTAACTAACTCTTGTGCTACTCTTGCTATTCATGTGAACCATGTATTTACAAGATTGATTTCAGTGTCGTATTGACTATAGGGTGTTTCTTTTCTTTCTTTTGTTTCAACCACTCGTCGCCCCCCCCCCCACACTTTCGCAAGCCTGTATTTCTGTCCGTCTTTAAATGTCGATTTCAGAGTCATCTTTTCAGTCAAACTTTTAATTAATGTTGATTTTTGGAGGCCTCGGTTATGAGAAAAGTGCTTAAATTGGAATTTAGAGACAATGCCAACTCTGTCTTACCTTTATGTGATTTTTAATGACTTCCATTACACGATTCACTTTTATTGCAAGCGTGTTTAACTTATGTGCCTACACACACAGTTTGTGCAAATTTTAAATACACGTGGTTCTCTGTGGTACAGTATATTTCAGCCTTGTGACCTTGCGTGACTAAACTGCATGCTGTACGTTTACTCTGGAGTGCTGCCACGATGACTCTGCTTCTTTACACTGTAAAACTACTACAGCTTGTTTTATCTGCCTTGTAAACCGGCCTGTCTCTGAAGATTGATCTCCTCTCTGGGGACGTTTTTATATGTTGGTCCTATTATTTTCTCCTTTTCCAGTATTTTCTGTCAGTGATTCACGCAGTGTTTCAGCCTGTCACAGATGAATGTCAAATAGACAACCTGAGCAAAGCTGTGCAAATGCAAAGGTTAGTCTATTATCGTCATCATCACCATCACCATCATCTTCAGGGATCTTTTGTCAGTGATCACAGGTGAAGGTGTTGGTTGATGATGACATCTAGTGGTCAAACGTGCACCAGCAGCGTCATATCACTGCTGCAGGGGAAACTATAATAGAAATAAATAAATATACTTAAAACAAACACATGGGATGTCAAATAACGTTGGGGGCCTCTTTGATTTCCCACCCTGATAAACTGTCACTTTATTCTCGTGTAACAGAGTCGACTAAAGCTGCTTCATGGAGCGTCACCTCTTCAAACATTCAGCAATCGTACCCGGTGAGTTTGCATATTTTATAGGTCATTTTTTATTACTGTTCCAGTTCCTCAGTAACACAGACAATAATCTACTTAGTATTTGTTCTGCATTTCAATGTAAACTCACCGATGTCTTAATTAATTAACAAAAAAAATGTAAAAGTTATTTTTCTACCATAAAGGTGATCAAACTGGTCAAAGAGATTAAATCTTGTACTTTACGAGCTAAATTGCTGTAATAAAGGTTCTTTGGATTTTAGCACACAGTATATTGAATCTAATGAATACAAAATGAAGCAAAGACATAGAGGTCTTTGTTCTTGAACAAGAATCAAAAATATTTTAGCTAGCTCTGCCACTAAAATTAGTTTTTTTTTTTGTTAATGTAATATTATGGATCCCTCCAGATTACTTCAGGATTAGACACACATGCCCACGTCAGACGACATCACGGAATCCTCCAGTTACTTAAACTTTAATGTTTTAATCGCTATGCCATTATTAGTGAGCAGAGGGGATGAAGTGACATAAAGTAAAACCCGCAGACTTAAAGGAAACATTCTGGGCTCAATTCTCGATTTGTCACATCATAATAATCTGTAAACTACGTGTTCCTGTGATGTGTTGATTTATTAGGACGTTTCAGGCTTCCCCGTGTCACATCAAACCCATAAAATTGACAGAAACCATTTTAAGTTCTGAAAGTCGGTGGATGTGCTTTGGGATGGTGGGAAGGAAATCACCTTTTTTTTTTTTAAAAAAAGTATCTTTTCAACTGTCCTGGACGTCTTCTTGATAATTTCTCTTTTTGAATTATGGTTCAAAAAGTGTTCAGACAGAAACTGTTTGGGAAGAATTTCCTGGAGTCTTTAAAAATGATGGTTGGCACAACAATTCAAAGTTTGCTGCTTCAAATTTATCAGTGTCTCAAAGGTAAATAAAGGATAAACAATTACCACACAAATAATACAGATGTATTTTTTTGCCCGCGGTCACTAAGCACCTTGGATGACTTATTACACAAATATCAGATGACAGCATAAAGGTATGTCTTGTTTGTCTGAGTGTGTGTTTTTGATTACAGCAGAAAATAATGTTGGAGTCATCGGTCTAGTATGTTGTTTTTTATTGTGCATGTGTTTATACTCCTGTACAACGCCTTAATGTAAGAGTCACCCAAACCAGTAGTTGGTAAAAAGCAAACGTGTCCTGAAGTTACATAAAGTGACACGCAGTCACATATGTGAGGGGAAACTTCTCCTGAGAGTGTAAACAGAAACAAGACGGGCTCGTTGTTGTGACACATACTCGCAGACAACTGCTCGGTGGCTCGATGAAACTTTTAGCTCACTGTTGCAGCTTTACAGCACATTTGCTCTGCGGGTTAAGTCTGATCCTGCAGTCAACTATGTTCTCAGCCAGCAGCTGGCTGCTTTCAGCTGACAATCAAGTACAACTCTGCAAGATCTCCCCCCCCCCCCCCCCCCCCCCCCCCCCCCCCCTACCACCAAACAGCCAAAACAGAGTTTGCAACGACCCGGTGAAGAGATAAAAGACAGCTTGGACAGAAGTACAACACCCGATGAATGCTAATGTTGCTAATGCTACGAATAGATCAAATCAAAGGAAACAAATTACAACATCTTTGCCCTCCACACCAAACTAAACAGGAGGAATCGTGATGAATAAAAACCCCGCAGGAAGCAACGACTGCAAACTCAAGAAACAAAGCCTTCAGCCGGAGGGAGAAGCACGTCTGACACACATCAAAGCTGGAGCGATGATGAGTCTGGTTAGTAGAAGAAAAGGGATACGCGCCCTACCCTGCTCACGTTTTTGCCTCCCTACCTTGTAAAGCATCGCCCGGGAGGAGCCAATCACCTGCGTGGTCTGGCACCTGTACGGCCACCTGTCACGGGTCACGTCCATACATAACCGCCGATGAGGGAACGCTTCAAACTGACAACAACTCACTGTGATTGTACATAACGAATCAATTATTTAATGGGGTACACACCTCTCCCCTTGGCTCCGTGTAGTAAATAACTTTGCTGGAAGTTTTTAAAGCCCCCGCTTAATATTTCAACACGATCATTACAATACGTGACTGTATTTAATGTGTGTGGGGTGGCCGGATGGCTCACTTTTATGTCAGAGATGTGTCAGGAAAAATCAGCGAGAAGGATCCAGCTCGAGTTGGCAGGTTGCAAGCAACAGGAACAAACAGCGAACAAAAACAAGTGCCTGTGTAAAACGTGTGTGAAAGGTGGTGGGACAAACTGTGCGTTTCCAATAGACGTGCTACCATATTATTTAGTATGCTAGGAAAACATTTAGTTTGTCCCAAAACATAGTATGTAAAACGTAGAAAGCCAAAAGTACCAGGATGTCCGACTACTACACCGTGGTCGCATTTTGCAGTTTGGGCTGTACTGACCCACAATCCTCTGCGCAGTGGAAGATGCGTCACATCAGTTGAGAGAGAGAGAGAGAGAGTTGGTGGCGCCAATGCAATTCGCAAAAAGAAAAAGAGGTATCGATACAAGGGACGAGGGATATGACCTAGAGGATCAAAGTTCAAGGCGCATTTTTAATGACAAAATAGTAAGTCCCTGTTGTACGCATACTACAAGCAGCAGTACATACTTGGTAAAGGTAGCACCGGCACGTATTGAAAATAAACAGAAAAAAAGTATGTGAGCTGGAATGCAGCTAAACTGGCAGGGAACAAAGGAAGGATGGCTGGAGGAGTTGCAGGTGAGATGGGTGAGGTGGACACGTGACCGGGCGCAGAATGAAAGACTGGAAGTCAGAAGACGTAATATATGCAGAAGCAAAAACACAACTGTGACACTTCACTGGCATCATGAAACAATTCTAGCAAAATTAGAAAGACATTAATACATCGTAAATAAACCTGTGGTACACCGAGTGTCCTCCATCAATGGCAGACAATCTCAAGATATGCGTGTTAACGTCAGATCACTCACCCAGAACGGTCGCCTGTCAATCAATCACTGCAGACACCGTAGACGTATTCTGTTAGTTTAGGATCGGCCTCAGTCCTTTAAAAGAAGTTTACAAAAAAGTATTGAGAGGAAATTCTTGGTTAGAAACGTTCACAGCCATTTGCCAGGAGTACTAACATAACGTTCATACATTACGTTCTAGTACCAGTCCACAACCAGTCCTCAAAACCAGTTTAAAACCAGTCCAGAACTAAGCTTAAAACTAGTCCAAAACCAGCTTTGGTTCTTTTGGAGGTTTCTTCCTGTTAAGAGGGAGATTTTCCTTCCCTCTGTTGGAGGTTTTTCTCCCTTAAAGAGGAGTTTTTCCCTCCTAACTTATGTGGGAATTGTTGAATTGTTTCATTTCTCTGTAATATGAAGTAAAGTTCTGTTGTAAGGACTTTGATGTGTTAAGTGCCATGAAATAACCTGTGTTGTGATATAAATAAAATTGACTTGACTTGACTTGACTTGAATTCAATTGAATCTTAGTGGTAAGATAAGATCCTTAAAGGCCCAGTTATTGTTTTCAGGAGGCTGGTTGAGCCCAAACCAAAGCTAAAATGGACAAGAACCGGATGAATATCAGCTCATTAGAAACGCACTCCAAATATATAGTGGCTAAGAATGATAAACCCAAATGCACGACACAGAGACAGGCAGGAAAATTTCACTGGTAGCTTTCTGGGTTAAATTCACTTATAATACAGGCAAAAAAATAAAATCAAGATCCAGGTTTACAGGCAGAGGTCAGAACAAAACAGGCTTTTTAAATGCTGGAACGTTCAGACGAGGTGCACCAAAAACAATCAAGCAGAGAATGGATGATGATCTGGTGGTAAATGCAGTCCAGTGAGGGGAATAATGAGTGAAGGAGAGGAAGATGAACGAGGAGGAGGGGGAGTTCAGGTGATGGGGAAGCAGGGAGGTTGGAGTGGCTGGTCTGAAGTGTCAAAGAGAGTTAGGGGATGGGAAAACAGAAAACCAGAAAAGAACAAACAACTGAGATAAAAACAGACAAAATAAAAAGCTCATGTGTCTCTGTTTGCTAGCCATAGTGTCTTTGTGTGGTCATAAGTATAAAGTGTGTTTTCAGCTTGTTTAGTTCTTCAGTCCACTAACGATAAAAAAAAACAAAAAAAACAACAACAAAAAAACAACAAAACCTGTTAATGCTCCTTTAACTTAGATATATGATTTGAATATAACATTAGACTGAAATATTTAGACTGAAATATTTAAATGGCCGTTTCTGTTGCATTCTGAGCTTGAATAATTCGTGTTTATACAAACGTGTGCTTTGGCTCCATGAAGAGAACACCCTCGCTCCTGGCTGCACTTTGAGTTAAGCTGTTTACATGTACCTTCGACACCCTGTAACCGAGTCTCTCAACGTCCATTAATAAACCAGATTATTCTTGTGCCACCTGAGGTGTGCACCTACAAGCGGACGCATCAGTTCACCAGGAAAAAAAGGTTGAAAACCTTAATTTATTATCTGGTCTGAAATGACAGCGTGCCTTGGGTGTCATAAAGATATTTTGAATTACATAAGGGAAAATATATATGAGAAGTGTCAGATGTTTCTGTGTCAGTGACCTCGTTTGTGTTACAAACCACATTTCTGCACAATAGATTAGAGCATGTCACATAAAAACTGCTAAAAACTGGCCAGCTGAAGTCAGCCTTCAATTACCAACAACAATAAGTTGGCACAGATGTTTTATTTCCCTTTTTTTGTTTGTTGCACATACTCTACTGCTTCTTCTCTACATCAAATGCATCTTTTATTGAGATCTTGACAAATCAAAGACAGCTTGCGAGCTGTATTTCTCATGTCAAAGACAGTCATGAGCAAAAAGAGGAATCCAGGAAACTCCAAAATAGGCTCATAAAGCCTTTATTGGCTGTCTGTAATGAAAAGTTAACATGCAGCAGCCAGAGCATCTTCAGCCTTATGAGCCCCTTATGAAAGCCACGTGGCTGACATGATGCAGGATATGGCGGATTAAAGGCATTGGAGCTAGTCCCAAAGGCGGTAAAGAAATAGGAAAAACTTAAGATGGTGTAGTGTGTAACTAAGAGTTAAAGATATCGAGACAGAGCCATTCAGCTTTTCCCTCCTGCCTTCTGGGTCTCACTGGTTCCTGCCAGACACAAACCTGAAGAAGATAATTCAACTCTGACAGTGAAGTATCCTCCCTTGTGCCGCAGGAATACAGCCACACACACACACACACACACACACACACACACACACACACACACACACACACACACACACATCATATCACATGCTCTTTGGGGGTTTTAAGAGGGTATCATTAATGCTTTTTGTGAGTTCGCAGCAATGTAAGAGTTGGACATAGACTGTAATCGAGCCGTGAGAGAAAGCTCCAAGCACTAGAGATATATAAAGCCGCATCCTGGCTCTGTCTGTAAAAACAGCTTTCCAGCATTTATTTTCACGGCATACCCGAAGCCATGTTCCTTTAGTTGAAACTGTAAGGGCTTTCTTTCGGTTCTTTAAATCTAAATCGACACCCTGATTCTATATTGAACACATCCAGAAGGCCGACTGAATCAGTATGCGGGGATGTGCCAGGAAGTTGTTATTCCACTGTCACCAACATGCTTTGTAATTACATGTTGTTACCTCATAAATTTGCCTTCCAGAGGCAATTTACTGCAAAATTTCATTTTCACTGACTCAAAGTCAAAAATCATTAAAAAACCTTCTGAGGAAACCACACAGGATTTAACTTGGTAGAAATTAGGCACTTTTTATGATCAACTGAGGAAATAAGTGAGAGCAAGCACGGTTTGGGTTTTTCATTATGCCTCTCCAAAGATTTGCAAAGTGTTTCTGCTCTGACTGAGCCACACAATCTTTAGCATATAGGGAAAACACTCATCAAATCTAATGTTTAACAGGCGCATCTGAGAGCTTCATTTTGGAGAACTTACTGGAGAAAAATAGAAAATCATTTGAATTGTACACACAAAACTTTAATTGGAAATTCTCACGACAAAATTGAAAAGTAAATTAAAGAGGCTGTAAACAGATTGCGAAAGCATGAAAACGCCACGTTTCACGAACATATCTCGAAAGCGGAGACGAAGAAACATGAACTGGGTGACCTGTTTTTCTGTCAAATCACAGTGAATTAACCTCAAATACAACAGTAGCTCAGCGTATGCTGTACGAGATACAGATAAAGTGCAGATCCATTATGGCATTTAGGTGTCACATGAGCATTTTTGGTAGCCATTTCCTCAACTGACTCTTTCTCTGCTAATGTCTGAGATACATGTTCACATGTTATTGCTTATAATTGTATGTGTCCAAAAATTGCTAAGGACATTTCACAAGAGTGTGATTGCATCTTAATGTGACTAAATTATTAATCCTACACCGGGAAAATGATATCTCTGAATTTTCAAACCGAGCATCTTCCTGTTTTTGATGGGAAAAAAAAAAAATATTGGGGTGATTTTAAGGCATTTACTTGAGCTCTTGTCTGTAATGTTTATGTTGTACTAGTGGCGAGTCTGGAAGATAGAAATATTTTGGCAATAAATAATATATATGTAACATCCACATTTTTATGTTTGTGAATTTCCTGGAACCGGATGTCAGCATGTTGTGGATAAACTGTAATATTTTTTACATGCAGTCTGTTTGAGTCTACCATCAGATGCGTTAACCATTCAGCATGTATGCCAATGACAACTGCATTTGTCTATTCAACATATAATTTATGCAAAAACCTGCATGCAGACATGCAT
Organism: Embiotoca jacksoni; assembly: GCF_022577435.1. Taxonomy (NCBI): domain Eukaryota; kingdom Metazoa; phylum Chordata; class Actinopteri; family Embiotocidae; genus Embiotoca; species Embiotoca jacksoni. Next base: position 2,594,365 of record NW_027185387.1, on the reverse strand, counting down.
GCATGAATGTATGAAACAATCAAATCTGTATTCCACGTTAGGAGATCTGGTGCATGAATGATTAAATGAGATATTAAAGCGAAGAAGAAAATCCTTTCTCCACCCTCATTATTCACTCCACTATGAATGTGTTTGACAAGGTTTTTTATTTTTAGTGATCAAGGGTCCTCGCTGAATTTATTTGACTATATGTATCTACAGCATATGGCAGTCGAGATAAGAGCTGGTTAAATCTTCCAGATAGAGAAAAGGAGCTTCGGTGCTTCTTTTTCTTTATCCAGGAAAACCAACCATTCTTCAGGAGAAGAGAGGAAATCTGTTCGGTCTGCAGGAGATGATCCGTTTCAGTTCGTCTGGTTTTCATAAAAACACAGTTAACATCATGTCTTAGGCAAATATAAAACTCATCTGCATGTTGATGTCATTAGGGCTTTATTAATGGCATATGATGAATTTTGTTTTGAATAAAGCTGCTAAATTTTATGAACTTTTAAAAGAAAATGTACAAAAACAACAATGAGCTGTTTATTATAAAAGCTACAAACTTAATTTATTTTGGTTTCTGTGAGACAGAACTCATTTACTTACAGTTTGTCATCTAGTTTTGTTAGATATATTACCTCTGTGTTTCTGTTTAAGTCTTCCTTCGATAGATAGATAGATAGATAGATAGATAGATAGATAGATAGATAGATAGATAGATAGATAGACAAAGGGACATTTTTACATCTCTTTTACAAAGGTGACAACCCTCTGATGTCACCTACTGCTGGTGTACTGCTGTTTTGAAACCTCCAGTCTGGTACTTTGGCCGTCGCCATCTTATTTTGGGCCCGAAGTGACCACATTTGGATGAGCTGGGGAGAAGCGAGGGCTCTGACTGAAAACCCAATTATAATATACCCACCGACTGACACCAGAAACCTGACTGCATCCCAGGCATGTCGATCAAAACAGGCCTGCCCCAAAACATATTGCTTTTTGAGGCCTAATATGGCATGGCAGTCTGTGACTAGAAATCGTGTAGCTTTCACGCCTAGACAGCCCAAAGCATGGCTACCTCACGTTTTGGTGTATTGGACGGGCGTGTCTATTTCACGCTTTGCCGTGATACAGAGTTGCACTTGTGGAAATTTTGTGGGACATTTTATTTCAAGAGAGAAGTCAATGCTTTTTTTTTTTTTTAAAGGGAGTCTATTAAAGTTTTTTTTGGTAGCCAGCCCCTAGAGGCCCTAAGTGGAATTTAGATCCAGTAACACAACTTTACATAAATGCTAATGTGTTTAATGTTCTGTATGTAAATTTGTTTTTTAAATTTTATAATCCTGATGCCAAAGACAAAACTAAAACAAAACTGGGTGTCACATTTCTATCTCTCCCTCTCACTCAATACTGAGTGAAAGCTGATAATAAACTTCAATCAGTATTCATGAATACACAATGACTCTGCTATAAAGCTCGTCATAATGTGTTTGCCAGGTTTCAAAGTGCTCGACCTTTTTACTTTTCATGCACTTTTGTTTTGCTGTGAAGTTTGAAGCCTGTTTATCCTCTGTTCAAGATTTAGACATTTCTATTATTCACGTCCCTGATGAGGCTACATGATCCCATTAACTTCAAACACTGGCAGGCCACATGAGGTGCCAGCGACAAGCTGTCTGTGAGGAACTCTGTGTGCTCGGGACAGTAAGCCACTGTTAAACCTCGTTTATGACGCTATATCACCGGCTGAACTCTAAACAATGATGCCTTCACCGCTCTGTTTTAAATATATGACATTTGGTTATGATATCGTAGCACATGTCTGCCTTGGACATTATAAAACACAAGTTTAACAATCATCTGAGACCTGGACAGACAAAACAAGTATGACAGGCTTGTTCACAGCTGCTGCAAAACATTTGACCCGTTCTATTGATGATTCAAAGACTCAAACCGAAAACCACTTCGCATTTAAGTGTACCTGCTCCTTCACCATCTGGTTTCAGTCATGTCTTATTTCATTTCATATCTGTTGGATTGTAACAATTTAAGTCATCCCTTCGCTTCCCATCCATTGCTGTCATCTGGTCAAATGTTAATATTTCCATACTACTTTGCATTGAGATCATATACCTGCAAAACTAATGGCATTCACATCACCTTCAGCTGTACTTTGTGTTTAATGCCATTAACGAAGAGATCGAGTGCTAACGTGCTAAGATAAGGCAGAGAACAAGGTAAAGCTGATAAAAAAAAAAAAAAAATCAACATGTTAGCTAAAAGCAACATGCTTTTCCACCTATAGCGAAAAATATGATTTTCATTTGAAATGGATTTAAAATGTAAATTCTAATGAGGAAGATATTCAAATGGAAGAATCGGCTAACGGGAGCCACACGTTGTTCTTTACCGTAAAGTATTTTGAGGTGTCTTTGTAGTGATTGAAGCTGAGGCAGCTCAGCATTTGTTGAGCATGGTTGAGCATGGTTGTGTATGAGCGTATTAAATTAATTCTGTACTTTGTGCATTTGTGCCGACAGGGAAATAACGCTCAATTCACATGGGTGAGTTTGGGGTTTTTCCTTTTTGGGAGAATGCAATTGGTTTTTGTAACAATTTGACGGAAGCAGTTTCATTAACAAAACAAACGCAGCCACTCCTTGTTCTGAACTTACCAAAGCATATCGGCTTTTGAGTGCCACTCCATCCGCCTCACTCGTCCACTCAAATGAAGTCCGGACGCTGCATGATTCACTCGACCAATGAATAAGACAGAAACAACCTGGGCTGATTTTGACGTACGCTACCTGGGAGTTCACAAAGTCAGACGTCACCTGGTAGCCTGATATAGACCGGGGACAAAAGACGCGGATGAAACCCGAGCTCGCCAGCTTTCTTTCTGTTACCATGACGACAGCAGCCGTTTCCAGTAGAGAGAGACAGGAAACAAAAAAAAAAAAAGAAAAGGCTCCGCCCACAAGGGGAATTCACAGAGCTAACCTGGCAACCCAAAATTATTATAATCAACTTGCTTACAAGGGAACATGAAATAACCAAGTGGTAACAAATGGGCCTTCCTCGAACCCCCGCAACCCTCTTCCGCTTTCTCTTGTCTACTAATTCATTCCCATCCCTGTCCTGTGTGGCCTTTACACAGCGTGCATGCGGTTCAGGGTGTGTTGCTGTTGCTGGCAGGTGTAGAAGCAGGTTGAGCAGGTTGCTCCCTGAATGCCACTCGGTTGGGCCCTCCTCCCTCTTTCCCTCCCTCCCTCCCTCTCCAGGCTGACTGCTGATTCACTCTCACGTTGGCAGCTCAGTGAAGAGATTTTGTTGCCTGTGCACCTGTTCTCATCTGATACAGCCTAAGCATAAGGTAAGGATTTACTGAGGAAGGATTTAATTTTTGTCGTTGTCTTTTACTGTCACAGGAAACGTGTAAAGCTAAAAGTGGAAGGAGGTTTTTTTTCTAAATACGTTCAATAAGATTTAAGTTGCTGCTTTATTTTTAAGTAATTAAATAACTCACCAATAACCTCTTTTTTTTTTTTTTTAAGATATTTTAATATAAATACATGACTGACAATATTTGTTTTTGTTTGGCAACTGTAACCTGAATAAGTTACACTTAAAATGCGTATAATGTTTCATATTTGGCTCTACCCGGCAGGTTTTGTTATTGTTTCCTGTTTTGAAGGAGTAAAAATAGAATATCGGACAGAAGAAAAGCTTCTGTTTTCACTGTGAGAGTAAAAACAAGTTTGTTGCTAAGTGTCATAACATCACAATGACAACTGACATACATAACTGAAGGACCTTATATAACCCAAGCAGAGGAATACACGCGGCAGTCACTTTTACAGTGATATAAATACAAAAAGTCCCTAAAACCCTGAGTGCGATGAAATATGAACTTTGAAAGTGTGGTGGAGGAGCTCTTCATCATTTATAAAAAACAATACAGCACTAAAAAAAACACTCCATTACAAGTTAAAGTCAATCCAAATTGTACTTAAACACACATACACACACACACACACATATATATATATAAATAGAAGAGGCTCAGAAAATCTAAACTTTCAGTATCATCACATTATTGAATCTTATTGAGGTGAAACTACTTGTATCTGCTTCAAATGCTGCTGGACAGATAAATATGTTGCAGTGCATCGTCACTATTAACTGGTCGAACGTCATACATGTTAAATCTTAATTTAAAACGAAACTGGTGACTTGAACTGCTAAGGTAAAAAGTACAGTATGTCTTTCTGAAATGTAGAAGAGGAAAATATCGAAGCAGAATATGGAGTCATGTTAAATGTTAAAAGATATTGAGGCGGTACATACATAAATGTAACATTGATTGCAGCATATTAAGAGCAGGGGGGGAGCTTTGAAAAGCATAAATGCTAGATAATTAGTGTCTGCATGCAGGCTGAAGGAGTTCAGAGTGTTTACAGGATGTGTGTTTGTGTTGATTTTAATCTATGTGTGTGTGTGTATCGGTGTGTTTATGTGGGACCGGATGTCTGTAAAGTCAAGGCTGACAGAGTTGTTGAGGTGATTGCTGCTCCAGACTCTGACAGACCGGCAGAGTGGGAGATCTTTTTTACCGAGTGCCAAAGGGTCAGAAATAAACGTCTCTCCCGGTGTCTTTCACCTGCTGCAGCGTTCCGACTCGTCGGCGGGACGCCTCGGTGTCAAACGGCCTCTCAGTGCAACGGACAGTTCACCGCTGTAATTTCTAGAAATGGGCTGGAGAGTTGTTCCACACAGCTAGCTATGCCCAGCGTGTATGGGGGATGCGAGAGCGATTTGATGGACAGCAAGTGACACGTTTACACAAAACAGGGATCTCGGTTTGACATGAAATGGACCGCGTGTGTCATACGAGCACAGAGTAATGTTTCCAGCAGATATGAATCAGTGTCACCTGTAACATTTAAAGTCATCGTTTACAGTCTGGTCTTTGTATGATCCCAATTATCTCCCCGCTGAACACGTACTCAGTTACACAGCAAAAAAAAAAAACCAAATCCAAACAAATTTGTGACTCTCCTGAGCCGCCTGTTAAACTGGTTCTGAATTGGTTTCATTTACACTCGATTGTCAGCGGGCCTGCAGCACCAACATCGAGCTTTTATCCTCTACAGAGTCTTCACTGTAGTGGGATTCATTATTATTATTATTTAGTCATTAATTCCATATGATTTTTTTCTCGAGTTGTTGCCTTAAATTGATGATATATAGTCAAGTCACAGACAGGGAATGTGGACAGGAAGAGAGGGAGGGAGGGAGGGAGGGGGAGAGAGAGGGGGGAGGGGTGCGCGTTTAACCCCAAGGCTGAGTCTCTATTCAAAAATCAACTTGCATTTCATGACTGGAAAACAGCGGATAAATTAGTTTTTTCATTTCATAACTCCAGTTTATTATTTTCTTTGCTGCACTGCAGTAAACTGTAAACAAAAAAACAGTGAAACATGGAGTGTGGATGATAAAGAAGCTGAAACAGAAACCACAGATGAACATTTCTGGCTCATTGGCCATTGATAATCAATACAACTGCGCATTTCCCCATTTATTTCAGAGAAGAGGGAAAAGTTTGAGTTTTTTTTTCAATAACTCCCAAGAGTGCTTTCGCACATTGTTTGGCCCGAAACTTAATAGCAGGTGTGAAAGGTGCCAGAAGAGTTGGTCCCCGGTCTGGGTCAAACTAAATCATGGTTTGGTTCGTTTGTCGAGAGAGTATGGTTCGAAATTTCATATCAGTTGCAGTAAGTTAAGGGGCAGGATTTTCTCACCCGTTGAACAATAGAAGAAGAAAAAGATCCGGAAGAGAAGTAAAATTGAGCCGCGGTAGGACATGAGGAGACGAGGAGACAAAGTATTGAACTGCAATTTGGTCAGATGAAGTCAAAGTCAACCTGACAAAAGGCATAAAGATGTTGACGTTTCTGAGAGGAAAATAAAAGCCGGTAGTTATGCCATAATAAGAACGATAGTTTAGTTGCAAAAAAAAAAAAAAGTCTGTTCATTCATTTTTTTTCTGACTAGACAACACAAAAAAAACCTGCCTGACAAACACTTGTCTACACTTGTCTACAAACCAATCAATGTTAAGTATAGGGAGAAGAAGCCCACGTCGGTGACGACGACAGGACGTATTTCTTTACTTCTAGAGCGCTGGCAAAATTGTAACGTGAAACCAAACCTACCTGCATGAAATGTATACCATGTAACAAAAACATGAACCTTGGTTTTGATCGTGGTCTGGACCTACAGGTTTAAAAAGTCCCTAAAAGACGGTGGATCTAAGTTGTTTTGATTGAATAAACAGATTAATTGTCCACTACGGTTGACGAGTTTACAAGAAAAAAAAACCGTGTTGTCTATTCAATTCGTTTCAGTTCATTAGTTGTTGATTTACTCAAATGAAATAAATATGCCGACGTAATAACAGGTAAAACCAGAAAGCTGTGTTGCTGCGGGCTCCAACGTTACACATTGTAGACGGAGCATTTTGCACTGATTATAACAAGGATCATTTTAGAACAAAGCAGCCAATCAACAAAGTGACGCACAGCTAGAGAGCCCTGCAGGGAGCTGCAGTCATTTGTGTGTTGGAGTGAAGCCGAGGGCAGAACACATAGCTCACAGGGCACTTGTGTGAGTTCACGCTGTTAAAAAGTCACAGATCTCACCGGAGATTGCGTCGGGACGATGTTGAACTGTCTAACAGCTCGGGGACTGACAGCAGAGAAATTCACCAACAAACTCCTCATATGGTAGTCGGCGATGTGGTGTTCACGATGCCGTCAACCACCGACTGAGAGTCGGGACAGGATTAGCTCCTCGAGGATTTTCATTATGACTTGTGTCAGTGCAGCTCACCTGCAGCATTAAAGCAGGCAGGTCTTTTTTTTTTTTTCCGGCTCTGTGAAAATGGGAACAAAACAAACAGAAATGGTTTGTTGCACTTTGAGTGTAAAGAGCAATGGGTTCAGGGAGCTTTTGAAGGCTGTGATGAACACGCGTGGGGCCGTACTGATGGTGCTTAACGTGGGCAGGTGCTAAGAAGACTTCCAAGTTACTGGAAGAAAGCAGAAAATGATTAAAACAAAATCCTCTTTGAGTTATTTTTTTTTAAAATCAAGAACGCTTTTTTGTTTGGCCTCCAGTCTTTTTACATTTTGAAAAATATAAATATCAAAGTACCAAAGAAAAAAAAAGAAGACATTCAGGGAAACCACTGCAAAATTATAGTTATTAAAAAAATGTTTTATTCTTTAATGCAACAAAATAACGATTATACTCTCTTTATTAAAAGGGAAGGACTTGTAATTATTACATTTCCTATCATTATTTAGTCGAATTGTTACCCTGGGCATTGGTTTGGCGCAATGCCAAATAAACAGTGAATGCATCTTTGCAAGTCGCCCACACTATTTTATATCTACCTGCCCAGGGACTGCAAATGGAAATGAGCTCATAGCGAAATGTGGTACAAAGCATCTTTCCTCCTTTTGATTAATGTATTTTGTGCATGGTCCCTGTTATAAATCACTTAAAAAAAATAATAATATGCATAATAATCTTTTACATATATTGTGAAAAATGAAGGTCTTCTTCATCTGCAGGTATTCAGTTTCTGAGCAGCTTGTTGCTCTGAGCTGTTTAAATATCAGGGATATTGTTCACATATTGTAATGTACAGCTGAGTTATGCTAAATACAGTATCACGGTGACAATAACTGTATATAATGAGACAATGTTTTCCACAGCAGTAATTGTTGCAACTCTGCAGACGTATTCAAATTGACAAAAATGTGTCCAGACTTCCCATGCTTGCCTGTTCTGGAGCTCTCAGCTCTGTAACATGGGCTTCATTAAGAGATGAATTTTACTTATTTACCAGCAGAACAATAGATGTTCAAACTCACTGTCATTTTATGCTCTTTAATGACTCCTTGTAAACTTCACGGCTCATTTTTGATTTTGGAAAGAGCATCCGATGAAGCAACTTTAACTTAAAGTTCACTTACATTTTTTGCTGGCGCTTTTCAACATTTTAAGATGCAAACCTGTCATTTCAACTGTTAAAACAATGTTGGAAAGAAGTCTTAAGAGTGGCCAGAATCATAGATGGTTTGAATGTTTCATGAGAACGGAGCAAATTAGATCCACTGATGATGGCTTCCAAACACGCAAGTACACCTCGGGTATTTATTGAGCTCTCACTTCTGAAGTACATTTTTCAAGTGAGAATCTGTCTCTAATCAAAGTTTTGCACTTTGAATTCAGCAAAGTATTAAATGTATTTCAAGCAGTAAGATAATGTTGTGTTGTCTCTCATGTGTTTCAGAGTGAAACCAAAGGGAAAATGAGACATTTAATAATCCCAGCAGGCCTCCTTCTGCTCGTCCAAGCCTTTCACCTGGCATCACTTCAAGATTCTACCAATTCTCCGGGGCGTACGATTGACAAAGGCTGGCTCCGCGAGCTCACCAAAAATACAGCTGGAAGCCAAAATGATGTGTTAACAGAAGAGGCGGAAGATGATCAGGGAGGTGACGCAATGGAGTCGGGCACTGATTACAGCAGCGGTATACCATCTGGATCCATGGTGTTAACTTCTGAAGAAGACGACGTGACTGGTAGGAGGGCAAATGAAACATCGGATGATCTGAATATTCTCACGACCACTCTGCCTCCTTCAGTTCAAAATGGTACAACCGAGCAACCCGAGTCACCAAACGCCACAGTTTCTTCTCTGACGACAACGACTACGGATCCCGCAAACTCCAACCAGATCAACGTGACGGAAGCTGGGGAGGAATTTAACTCAACGACGACCCCGCAAAACTCCACCAGCATCCTTGATTTCACTGAATCTCCGGAGAGCAACGCAACTACAACACAGCAACCCACAACAACACCAGGCGGAAATACGGAGATGACCAACAGCACAGAATCTGCCAACACCACAGAATCTGCCAACACCACAGAATCTACCAACACCACAGAATCTGCCAACACCACGACCTCTGCGACAACCACGGCAGCGGCGCCGGAGATGACCGAGACATCCACCGCGTCGACCCCGACAACGGTGTTCTCCTCTGAGACCACAGGAACGAGCCCTGCGACGACAACCGCAGCTGCTCCAATCGCACCTGAGGGCGCCAACAAGACGGACAAGGGTGAAAGCTCAGGGAGCAGCGCAGAGAGAGGTACCGCTGCTGTTTCAGGTGTTACGCTAACTGATGTACAATTGTGTGTCCAGAAATGTCCCTTTGTCAAATTCCAAGACAATTCCGAAACAACTTGTGTCAGCAAAAAAAAAAAAAGTCCCAAATACTTCAGAGATCACCTTGGTTTAAAAGAAACAACTTCGTTCATTCATCATGAGCACAAATATCACCGTTGCAAGTTTTACACGTCGCCTTTTTTTTTTTCCGCCCTTTCGCTGACCCACATTTGCCTCCGTCTATTTTCCCACTGGCAGAGGACAAACGCCCCTTCTTTCAAAGGCAAAGGTTGGATTGGGTTTCAGGTGCTATCGATGTGGCCACTATGAGTGAAGGGGTCCATTACAACCACCTTCTCAGCAGGACAATGAAACCCTGTTTTAGTTGCAAATAAAAAAAAAAAGCCCATAAAGGGACCGAGGTCAAAGATACTTGTGCAGCCTCTGTGCAGGGGCGTGAGACTAGTCTTTGGTGTCGACCACGAGATCAAGACGATAGGAGTGGAGAAGGCCGCTTGTCATACGGTGCGCACAACCAATCATTCAATCGATCTATCTGCCGTATCTTCTCGAAAAGCTGATTTAAAAATATATGTGGTAATAAAGCTCAACACGACACCACGGCAAGAGGGGAAGAAAAGGTCTTTAGAGGGGCTGGCGCAGAGTTGGGATTAAAATGAACTCGTATCACTTGGACAGATGTGCCAGCAGGACATATAACACTAACAGACGATAGCAATAAACAGTGGGAAAACAGTTGTGAAACTGTGGGCAACACAAAGGAAAAAAAAAAAAAAAACGCTCCACAGTTACCATGACAGGCACAGCGTGGGCACAAAAACTGTACAAAGGCACAGACTGTTGAGTACAGATACACATAAGAGTCTATAAATATGAGCCTGCAAGAAAACTTTGTTTTTTCTAACATCAATAAACACAAATTGTCACTTACTCAAGGTTCACTTGACTTTACCCGACTACAATATATACAGCCGTGTCAGCAGCTCGGTGGGCAGCGCTTTAAGCTAAATGCTAAAGTAAGATATAATGTTTACCGTCTTCGGCTTATTAGTTTAAAGTGTCGACGTGTTTTGTGCTAATTAGAAGCAACTAAAGACAATGTACAACAGAGACTTATGGAAATGTCATTGGATCGATAGAAAGTTAAAGAGATATAAGAGATGTAAAAAAGTTGTTTTGCGAGTATTTGGTCAAAGAAAATTGTTGAGCGGATTCAAATTTTTGACTTGATAATGGCGCTAGATAAAAAAAAAAGTACCTTTGTTACGTATGTGACATAAATGAGGTAGCTACATTACGTAAGTTAACGTATGTACGCAAGTTAAAACAAGTCAGGTTTGACTTATGTTTTCAAACAGGACACAAATAACGGAAGTCCCAATAAATGTTCATATGGGTCATATTAAGCTACGTCCACATATTAGTTATATATTACTATTATATATTATCATTATTAATATATATTATTATTATTCACATGCATTTATTCTCATGAACGCAAGAGTTCGCCAACATAAACACTTGTCATTATAACTCCCTTTAACAACACACAATTGTTGATATTTTCGGGTGAGGTCAAGTGACGTAAATGTCTGTGCCAACATGGCAATCCATCCAGCAGATAAATATTAACCTCATGGTTAAAAAGTAAGGAGATTACCAAAGCCAGCAAGTTTAATCCTCAAGGCAACATGAATATCTGTATCTGTCAGAGCAGTATTGAGGTACATTACCATTCACAGAGCCACACTGCCAGCAAGGCTATATGAACACCTTTAGATCAAGGTAATATAGATCTTTTTGCAGGTATTTTCACTTCTTGTTAAATATATATCAAATGCTCAAGTGAGAAAAGTTAAGAAAATTGCTTAAAGAGTAACCCGAAATGCTTATTTAAAATGTTTCCCCCCAGTGGAAACAAAAACGACATAACTAGAAAAAATACTTCCACTCATATTTCATTATGTGTATTTTCAAGTGAGGTGAAAAAAAGTGCAGCTGGTAAAAAAAAAAGAAGAAAAGATAGAAATATACTTTATGAAAAATAAAGGCTTTTGGTTCAGTTTGCCCCAGGTTAGGGAAAATTGATCCTGGAAAACTGGTTCAATTGAGCCATTTGTAGATAAACAGAGCCACTGAATTATTTATGTGTGAGTCCTGAAAAAAATACAAATGTAGTATCTTATGTCAAAGGATATTTCTGTCACTTTATTTATTTTCCATTCCTGCTGCCTTAAACACAAACAGTGAACCAAGAGAGAAGAAAAGTTTATCATGTACTTTGTAAAGTAGGAATTGAAAGTCAAGGTTCACAGTTAAACGTTGCATTAAAAGACTAATTGTAAGAATAGAAAAGTTACAAAAGGCCAGTCATGTTAACAGGAGTCTGTTTTTTCCCCCACACCTATCCAGCTGTCATAATGTGACAACACAGATGTTATTGTTTGAAATATATGATTACATCTGTGGTCTATTTACAGAATTGTAAATACAGGACAGCATTGTTATAACAGACCAATGGAGAGTCGATTATGGCATTCAAGTAGTTTTCCGGCGCATTTTACCTTTTCGAGATGTAAAACACAGCCTGCCGCCTGAAAATATTCAAATGTGTTCAAGAAATTATTATGATTTCGGCATGTTAATTGCATTAATTATCACAGCGTAAATTACACAATTCTGACTAATTGGGATGTGTATCTATGCAGAGTGCTGCCACTACAAACACAATCTCCAAAACACGTTTCAGCCATAATTATGTGACAATTAGCTCTAAAAGATGGCAGCTGATATAAATAATTTTGTTCTTGACAAATTATTTATAACCCCCTCCAACCCCCTCATCTCCTAAAACGAAGGTTTGGCATCGGACACACAGAGGAGTCGAAGGCAGGGAGCGTGGGGAGCAGTGCTGGGAACGGCGGTGGCCGTGGCCTTCGTGGGACTCGTGGCCTACGTCATCCTGAGAAAGAAACGCCAGAAGGGTTTCTCTCACAGGAAACTGGTCGAGGAGTTTCCGTCAGACCCAGGTATGTAACTTCTTACACGCCTAGATTGCATGAAACATTTCTAACGCTTTCTAAAAATGTCTGTATCTACATAAAAACAAAACAACAACAACAACAAAAACACATGGAAGGTGGGCGGCAGATTGCAGACAGAACACTGAGCTAAATATAATGACCTTATTATTCCTTCATAATTATACACAATAACTCACTCACATGCTCAGCGACTACTATTTCCCACGAGATAAAAGTTTCTGGGCAGGAATGTCTCGAGCCGATCTCAAAGATTGGCATCAGGGCCGATCAAAGCATTTTTTTTTTATTTTGAACTGATCTATATCGCCTACACTGAGCCATATTTAGCGTGTCGGAGGACGCAGTAGTGTAACCCATGCGTGCAGTTAAAATGTGTGCAGTCTGTAAATATTTTTAAATGAAAAATCAAATCAGCACAGCAGCCACTTGTAATGTCTGCAATGCAGCATTTTGCAAGGCGGTACTGAAAGAGCTAAATGTTAAATATTATTAACTGGATGGATAGACATTCAACAAAATAGAGTGAATTTGCTCAGGTAACTGTCACAGAGTGTAAGTGTGATTCATATTTGTTGTGACTGTGAATGCTAAAGTTAGTTCTTTGGAATATGTTCTTGCTACAATGCTGCACTAAGTGGAATTGATAAGATACTCGTAAAGATATTGTTTTGTTCATTTACTTTGTTATCCTGTAAAAAAAAAAAAAAGAAAAAAAAAAGGCTATAAATAAAAAAGGTTAAGTAACAGCTTGGATACAGCCACATTTTTCTTCAATCTAAGCATATACATTAAATTGATTTGAATAATTTTAAGGAATTTAAAACTGCAGCTGTATAATAGGGAAATACAAGTATTGGATCATGACTCGGCATCCGCGGATACTCAATATTAAACACTGATTAGGGGCAAAAAAAAAAAACGTGGCCGAGACTTATGCACAAAGCGAATTGTCTAATAGAATAAATAAATAAATCGTTTTCAGAGCTGCTGGTGGGCAGATTTTGTTACATCCAGTCTTTAAGGAAGCTGGGCAACATATTTAGCATACAGACATGAGACAGAGAAGTATTGATCTTCTCATCTGATTCACAGCAAGAAAGTGAATAAATGTTTTTTCCAAAAGTCTCTCTTTTAGCCATTTGTTCCTCTGTGTCTCTTGGTCTCTCTCTCTCTCTCCCTCTTCCATACACAAGCACACACACACACGCACACACACACACACACGCACACACACACACACACACACACACACGCACACGCACACGCACACACACGTAACACATCCTGCTTTAATAAGGTAACCTCACCATGCAAAATAGGATCATGTACTATGACAGTTTGCAATTTGTCTCATTCTTCCCATGAAGTTAGAGGATGATGGCACTTTGTTGTCACAGTTCCCCCTCCTCTCTCCCCTAGTTAACCTTTCCGTCGAGCTCCTGCTGAAATCAAACCGCACACAGGTATGCGCATGAGACTGCAGATCAGGTCAGCTGCGGCACAGGCTTAAAATCCTGCCCGCATATTTAAGATGAGTCACATTCCAGCCTAAATGGAGGATCCATTTTCATACATACTCTTCAAAACAGCTACAGAATTGCAGTCAAAATGAACTGCTTCTTGTAAAACACGCTGGGAACACCCGCCGCCGCTCGAAGACTCCCTCATAAAGCTTTGTTGTGGTAAACAGCTCCGCAGTTTTTACGCAGTAAAACTCCAATATTGTCGAGGGCACTCGGATAAAATGCGTCGCTCGGCGGATAAACAACTTGGCAGTGCACCAGTGAAGTGACAACGTGAGAAAATAACTGCCCACTTGCTGCCGAATATGTAAACGAAGGGCTCAACTCAAACACGCCCACGAGCTTCACGCACAGAAAGTGATGATTAAAAAAAAGCTCGTGAGAGGCAACAGACAGCCTGTCACTTTGACTCTGTGTGCGTTACAGATGTCATTATTCGGAAAACACTGCTAATATCGCTACCCTCAAATTCAAATAATCCAAACAAGAAGTGTTCGGCTACAAAGATGTAAACAGAAGAAGGGTTTGACGGACAGGTCGACAGTCTCATGCTGAAGCTCAGACAGTCTTGATGGACCAATCACAGCCCAGCGAGGAGCTTTCCTTGGTCAATCAAACATACACATCAAGCCATCTCAGAGACCTGGAGGTTCAAGGAGCATTTCTGAAAGCCCTTAATACCTTAATTTGTGTTCTTTTTCAATGATAGAAAATAAATGTTGACGGCTGAAATGACCTCGTGACCTCAGCAGCACCTGCAGGTCAAGTATACAACCTGCAGTACATGTGAAGTACAAGTCAAGCCATCTGTACCAACTCTGTATGAGAAAAAAAAACACTCAACATATTATACTTTTAGATTCAGATTATCAAAATATATTACCAGCCTGTTGAAAAATCGGTTAACTTTCTTTTAAAGTTTTTTTTCTTTTCGTGACAGTGAGCCAACATTTTCTCATCAGATCCTTGTTGGTTGGTGACCCCATCTCTGTGTTGCTGTCATTATTTTGTCATTAGGTGCAATTTATGTCTTTGGTCTACCCACTTACCTCGAATCTGTCGTTTTTACTAATCTCAGTTAGGTGCAGCGATTTCCCAAAATTACTTTTAAAAAGCTGCCCAGTACTTGTAAGTGGAGAGGAAAACAATTATTCAGCAGGGGTAATGACAGCACATCCAGGGAAAAGAGCTTCGTGCTATTGATTAAAAAAAAAAAAAAAAAAAAAATGCTTGTTCAAAATGGAGCCTCAAATTAGAGAAGCCGGGCTCTTTGATTACAGTCGATTTTTTATAGCAGAAGCCACTGTGCAGAGCTGGATTGTAAATAAATCAGTGTGATGTTGCATTCTATGAGTTTGGCCAGTTATTTTGGGAATAAGAACATTAAAAACATCATCATAACACGAGCAGCACTGATGGCGGAAAATACAGACTGCTTTCCTACAATAAAATGCTGTAATGAGCCAATACAAACATTTAACGTTAACTTGTCTAATTTCCAGTTCTCAGATTAGACAACACTGAACCTTTGGACTTGAACTTTGGCGGTTCGGCCTATTACAACCCAGGACTCCAAGAGGACAACATCCAAATGGACAACATTGCAGGACGCCGCTGAAACCGAAGAGGCTCCCGAGACCGACGTCATGAACTCCTTTAAAAGAAAGCCTGCCAGTTATCATCATTGGCATTTGATAGACAACTTATAACGTGGAGTTTTGTAAATAAGACTGTGAGAAAAGTGGCATTTGTGGACGGGAAGAACAAATATATATGTGTAGGTCTGCCGTCAGTCACCACAGATTACTACGCCTTGTGTTGATTAGATTTATTGTACTCACCGAAGGTAATCTGTCTGAAGTACACTACAACAGCCAAAACGAACCGCCAGCCATTTATGTTTGTTGCCAAAGGAAATCGAATGAAGTCTTTTCTAATGAAGGATGCGCTTTGCAGTCGATGAAGGATGTTAAAAATTAATAGTTATTATGCCGTTCGGTCTCATTTTTGCATCGTGAAATGGAGCCACATAATTGTGCTCGTTCTAAAAAGACATCATCATATCAGCAAAACAGATAAAGAGAGGAAAGCAGATTGCGGCTCCTGCTGATGCAAAACGTTTGCAGTCTAAACAACAGATGACGCAGCTTTGCAAAAAAAAAATTATAAATTAGAAGCCACAACGAACAATAGCAGTGAGAAACAATCACCTGCTGCTGCGGCATAAGGTCGGCAACAAGGAGTTAAATTTGAACTGCGCTTTTTTTTAGATACTACACGACAGGCAAGTAACAACCAGAGTCGGAGAATTGAACCGTCGTAACCAAAGACTTGAGTTTGCTTTCTACACTATTGAGGGGGAGGTGGTGGGAGGTTTTGTTATTCATAGGCTGAGGTTTCTGTATTCAGGAAGGGAGTTGTGGATTTGGTCACATACAGAGCAAAATTTGAAAAAAATATGAATCGGTTTTTTTTATTGTTATTTTCCTATAAGTTTGAGGGTTGACAAGCTTTAGCGAGAAAAGTCTCTTATTTGACTGTTACAATTTGGTTGAACAAGAAGGGAACAGGCAGGGATTAACTACACTCTTTGTCCTTCTATGTATCGAATGCCTTTATACGATAGAATCCTATAATATTTCCGAATTGCTCATTTCTACTTTTCCTTACTCTTCTGTTATATTAAGAAACACACATTTAAAACTGTATATGTACAGAAAATACATCTTCAGCTCCGTTGATTCTTTCACTCATCATTACCCGAGTGAAGACCGCGCTCAATCAATATGCACCTCGATTATGATTGATAGGCACCTCCAGCTCGGCCTAAACAGCCAACAAAAACTCTTAAATTAGTGATTTTTGTTTTTGTTTTTTGGTGCGGTTAGATGGTTTCTGCACCCAGCATGGCAAGTCCGCTTTCTTCCTCGCTGAAATTTCAGTCATCAATCAGCGCAGGAAGTACTAGGCCCGACTGAGAGAGAGGAGTTTTGCATCGCAGTGTTGAAGAATCACCGCGATTATGGCAGAAATAATGTGGGCCAGATGGATAATGGGCGACTTAGACATCGGTTATCACCGCTTGTAAAATGAAATGGAACTTGATGGTGCCTTAATAAACTACCAAACCCCCCCCAAACGTGGTTTTCTTTGTTCTGTGATTTCATATCAAATGCTTTTACATGAGTTTGAAGATCATCTGAATAGTTCCTCCAAAGATATCCTAACACAGAGGATTTTTCATCATCAAACACAAACAAATATTTGCACACATTATTCGACAGGCGACGCCTTTTTTCATTCATAACAAAAACTTGCCGTGTTTGTTTTAATTAACCGCAGCAATTTAGGGTGCGATTGTTTGGCAGGGCGCTCAAATCAATTAACTGACGCCAAGTCCTCGATAAAGAATGTACATATTTCTTCTGGGGCGGGGGGTATTGGCAGGTTAATTTACGCTTGTAGCTGCGCCAAATTAATTTAAATGAAATTAAATGATTGCTATCTAAATTGAAGATATGTCAAATTTTGTATTGGCTAAATTCATTTTCTTCAAGCTAACTGGCTGGAAATGAGTTTAACCTACAAGTCATGCTTGTTGTAATAACCCAAATCAGTATCTCTATCAGATGAGCCTCGAGAACAGTTAAACGGTCAACAGCGCTTTACGCTGGAATCCAGTCATTTTTCAATTAACACGGGGTCTTGTCATTGACTAAAGGGGCAATAAGAGAGAATCAAAGCAGACAGATTTGTCTAGACGAAGTTTCTTGAAGACAAAAGTTTCCTATTTAGTTATTTACCGGGTGAAAGCATCTGCTCACTGTGTTTGTACTTAAAAGCATCAGTGCAGTTACAACCTGCCATATTTATATCAGCATTCAGTTCATTTTGGCGTTTGGTGGAACAGTTAATTGTTTCGTGGGTGTTTCAGAGCTACAGGAAATGGTGAGCACCCACCTGGGAATAATGCGTTGTGAATTTTTCAATTGGTGTCTCGTCTACTCTAGAAACGTTACTGAACGTTGTCCATGTGGCTCAGTTGCCACACAGCCACCGCTCAAGATTCTGCTAAAAACGTCATTCTTATATTAACATGAGGCCACAACTTTAATACTCAAAAAGTGACCAATCAAAATCACTGTTAGCTTTTACTTCTCCAGTGAAATCGATGAAGACGTAACTGACTGCAGCTGTTGTCCATTTTGAACATTCTGGAAATTACATACGTTTTTTTTTTTTTATTAAACTTAGAAATGACAGTGATAGCACACACGGCTAACTCACACTCGTCAAGTAGGCCCAGTCAGACAAGTGATGCTGGCAGCAGCAGCAGCAACGCCAGCGAGTCGAAACTAGCCAATGTTAGCACCAAAGCCGACCCTAAAAAAATGAAGGACCGAACGTACCGACTGAAATTGAAAAACACCCCCCCCCCCCCCTCTATGATGGCGATATGTTCTGCAGAAGCTAATGAGATCTGTAGCCTTGAGAACGGTGTTACCCGAGATGGGAATACTGTTAAAACTTGTCCTGACTGTCCCTCTGACATTGTGCATATCTGAGAGGTAATTTTTTAAAGCCTGTGGCGCCTGAACACCTACTTGCGTGCTACGAGGGGGTGAACCACGCTGCATCAAGAACTTGCGCAATAACATCTCCAGATGCATTGTCTTGGGTGGTACTTAATTACTGACAAAATTGACGTAAAATACCATGTGACATCCTCACTCATCCTCACTTGCCTTCATTCTCTTATGTTTCTACCAAGTTAGAAACAGTGGATTTACCAAGTTAAAACTCTGAGGATGTTGAAAATATTGCTACGCTGCCATAAGAAGACAAGTTCCTTGTTGTTCACCATGTTGATTTTTCATATTTGGCTTTGGAAAATGATCATTTCTGATCTCTGAATTGAATGTAATGCAACATTAATCCCATCTCTGATTTGAGCGTTTTCTTATTTACTTCTGGTTGTGATTTAAATCAAGCGGTGGCAGACGAGAGTACACAGGACTACCAGCTGCTGTTGTGAGTTTTGGTAGTCTGATCATGTACCATCACATCAACTGGATCACAACACTGGGTGTGCAGGAGCCAGTAACTCCGCAGGTGTTCAAATAACATGCAAAAAAAAAAAAAAAAAAAAAAAAATTTGTGATGTAATATTAACAAGCCTAGCAAGCTTCCATATCCAGGTGGAATATCACCTTAATAACATGTTAGAGTCCTCTTTCAAATCTGAGTGTTGTGACTTTAAGGAATAGTGTGACATCTTGTGATACATGTGCTTTCTGACTCCTTCAGGACTCCTTCGTGACTGAAAAACAACACATTTCTGAGGGTCTTTTTTAAACCACCCTCACAAACTGTACAACACAGTAGTAAATTAGTAGCTATATGTACCTGTGGGATGTGGAAAAAAAATGAATAATTACTGTGCTGTTTGTGGGCTATACAGGGCTATGACATGCTCCAGTCAGAAGTGCACCGTGGGAGGTGACAACAACTCTCCGAGCAACTCTGCCCTCAATTGTCAGTTGCTGCCATGAAAAACATCCCACATCCACCAGAGACTCGAAGCTCAGACACAGTTTTCAGGAAGAATTCCAAAGAGTGTGTTATCCTATTTTGCACAATAGCAGCAAGATCAGAGATTTCCTCACAAAATAAAGTGCAGAGGATCCAAATTTCAGCTCGACTTTAATGTCATTAATGCACTGATGTTGCGTAATGATGGTATTCCCAGAGTGGAAATAGTCTCTGACATGACTTCAGATGAAAGGAATTTGTTTTGGTTTCTTCTTTTCATCATTAATCATACGCTATATTGATCTTAATGAACAACACATGACTGTAAGAGAACGTCAGCATTTGTAATAGAGCGTCGACGCGTCCTAACAGACCTCAAATTCCTCTAGTTTTTCCTCAGTAACTTGGAGGAATGGTGCGACGAGGTGGCATATGGAGACTGATGTGCAGCTGCTGTTTCAGCCTCTGCTGCCAAACTTGCCTCACGAATCCGTAGAGATAAATTCTGGTAAACGAGGTAACAGCTTGAACTCGTTTGACAAAAAAAGTCAAACACCTGAACTATCAGCACTTAGGAAACATTGACGTCTACATTTGGTGAATTTGTGACACAGAAAGGGAACAAAATGTGAATTATATAAAGATTAAACCGTATTAGAGCAGCTGCAAGTTTTTTTTTTGTTTGAAACTGAAACATTTAAATAGTTAAAGTGTCACCTGTGAGCTTTAAGTACAGTCATGTTGTACTCCAAATGTTTCTCATATTTTCTGAAACTTTTAGCTTAAACACTTATCTGCATGTGATAGATATGAAGAGAGATTTTTTTTTTTTAGTTACATGAAATATGTGGCTCTCTAGCCAACCATATGTCTGACTGAAAAAAACATTAAAAAAAAAGATCCTACTGGCAATATTAAGTACAGCAACTGAATATAGGCTAATTAAAATTACCACAACGCTTGAGACTCTCCTCCTCCAAAAAAACAGCCCTTAAGTCTTTTGCTCGAGCAGCTCATTACGACTCACCGTTATGGTTTAAAGCAGAGGTCTTCAACAGGGGGTGCGCGACCCCTAGGGGGTCCGCGGAGGTACTGCAGGGGGTCGAGAAAGTTTTGGTTGATTAGACAATTTTTCATAATTGTTTGTATTCCCCCCCTCCAATTTTTCCCCCCCAAATTTAAATGTCTTTAAATACACATTAACATGAATCCAACATACTGTATTGTAGCGAATGGATAAATGGAGACAGAAGACGATATCTTTCATTCAGAAATGCACACATTCAGAGACACACAGGAGCTCTCACAAACTGGGCGAGACTTGCCTGGACCTGTCTCTCCAAACCTCCAGCACACAAACAGGAGGACCCGCCCCTATCGCTGCTGAGCCAATCACAAGGCCGCATGTTACATCCTGGCTCTGTCAGGTTCCCCGTGATTGACCGAGAGCCTATTCAGTCCCCAGCTGACTAAGATCCCAGACACAAGGACTCACGCTGCAATATCATTTGAAAAGAAGATACAATAACAAGGTATGTTTATACATGGCACTAGGCCGAGTTTAATATAAAACACAATTTTATACGATGTATATAGTAGGGGGTCCCTGCTCCATCTCTCTATCAGTTTGGGGGTCCTTGGCCGGAATCTGTGAATGGTTCGAGCCACGGTTACTGTTGCCACGATGACAAAGGTTGCGTAACTTTAAGGAGGTAGTAACTTTAATGCACAACACCGTTCACAAGTCATCATTTTAAGCAGAACGACTATCTTTCCCTAATCCTAACTGTTTTGGCAACCCGGTATCATAGCAAAGCGTGAAATAGACACGCCAGCCCACAACAGCAAAGCGTGAGATAGCCACGCGTTTGGCTGTCTGGGCGTGATAGTTACAAGTTTTGACAGTGTGAAAGTTACACGCAAGTAAATGTCATGTGACGCGGCATCATGTGACCAAGTTACCACAGCACAGGTTTTGAGACAAAATACAAAGGACATTTTTTGGCAGCATGTGGAGGCAGGAGTGGTGGCTTATTAGTCACAGACTGCCATGCGGGACGATGAGGTTTGAATCCAGGAGGTGAGTTGTTTTTTATTTGCTAACCCCAACCCACTACAACTCACCAGTTATCAGTCATCTTGTTTGTCCAATCTGTACACAAACAGAAATAAACTATGTGATTATGATTTCACAATCGCTGTGACAATTTACCAGCAAACATAAGGTGGGCAGCAAGACATAATTACACAACATAACTTCTCCTCAAACTACAATTTCCTTTCTTTATATTTGTTATTCATGTACTGGTTTAAACGATGTACAATAGTATTAATTTGTGAGCTTCAGAGGTGTTGGCAGGTGAATATTTTTCCAAAGGAGAGAGCCAGATTAGCCGTTTTTATCTGCTTCCTTTATATGCTACAAAAAGCTAATCACCTCCCGGCTCTGCCTGTGCTTACACACAATTGTCCAATAAAATAGCACTAAAAGAAAATAGGAGACTCGAATAAAAGGCTGGCATAATAGCAATGAAATTATGGACAACTGTTAATGATAAAACAGTGAGAACGATAATTAAACTACAGTTGCTTGAGGAACTTATTTTCTTCAGAATGAAGAAACTTGCCAGCTTGTAGTCAGCGCAGGTGTATTTCAGAGCGATCCACGCTGCATTCAGCCTTAATTGGGCAAACTCATTTTAGGGCAAGCCCACGGGGAATTAGCTTGTGTGACTATAATATTCCCAAAGGTGCGCTAAACCAACATACTGTATGAGTGCATGTGGGTGCGTGAAGCAATTGTTGTGCATTTTAAAGGTACACCTACAGCTCAGACTGTTGTGACATTAAAGGGATTCCTGGGATGTATTTAAAAGCTAACTCCACGGCTTATGACAGAAGAGAGAAATGAGGCCAAACAGCAGGTTAACATTCTGCCTCTGTCACTGTCTCCCTGCACAGGTCGGTGTGCTCTCTGCAGCTTATACATTACCCATGTGTCTGACAGGATATTGTCTGTCAGTGATCTTTCCATGCCGGTTGCCGCTGCTGTTGGGGCGCTGGGGTGGATCTGAAAGGTCAGCGTCCTCCTCTGACAGAGCCCGTACTGGGAAAGATAAACAAATATGAAAGGTTTCCAAATATACAGATGAGACAGGGGAGTGATATTTGCATATACGGGCTATGAATATTGAAGAGAATGACAGGAAGCAGGGTTTTTATTGCAGCTATATGCACCTGTAAACCTGTGTGGAACAACGCAGTGATATTCGAAGCACGATACATTTTTTTGGACAACTTACAGCATCGCCTCCGGGCACGGTTGCCAGGTAGTAGAGGAGTTAGACTTTTGCATAGCCTTTGCCACACTAAGCCTCGCTGACGTGAAACTTGTATTTAACAAGAGAATGCAAATATACACAAACCACCACTCAGTATGAATGCGATATGTTTTTTTCCCTTTAAATCCAGGATTAAAATACTGTCTGAGTCTGAAATAAACATTAAGCTGGGAGGAATTACCTGTAACCCAATACAACTCCTCACAAGGTAGGTTTAGTAAAATGTATATTTTAACAGCACTAACCCCATCAGTGCAGATGCAGAAGTATGTCAAATTCACACCTCTGATGTTTGAACTTTCTCTTTATAACTAAAATACGAGTTACATTTACACTTGCATTATCCCTAATGAAGCACAACACTTCCTGCAAAATGCTCCCATGAACCACCTACAAATAGAAAGAGAGGTGGATCAGAAATGTTAAGAATTAGCAGGAAGTGTTGAATGTAATTGACAGTATTTACAACATTAATCTACAACAGCTGGGACAAGGGAGCTGAATATGATGAGAGCAACAATTACCTAAATTCACAAGCAAAAAGTACTACTGCTTTGCTAAAGGTTTTCTTTTTACAAGTAACAAGTGACCCCCTATTTATCATTTATAGCACTACATAAACATTTATTTAATTGTTGATTTCACTCTCTAATGTAGTTTTAAGTAGATATAAGGGCATTTATACAGTTATTGGGATTGTTGTCTCTGCTTAACACTAGATCATGATTCATTATCTATTTATATCAACTTCCACTCATGGATGCCAACAGAAGGAATTATGATTGTTTTTAGAAATGTGCTACTTATAAATGCTAAAATGTTGGATATAAAATGAACTGAAGAATTCAGGCTGAATAGACCACTTACATGTTTGAAAGTGGGCGGAGATATGCTGGTTATTATGTGAGGCCAACATGTACTATTAAGAGTGATGATAAACAACCATCGACTGTAAAGTCTCTGAAAAGTGAAGCCAATGCAGAGGTTCCTTAAAGTGTAATACCCTCGAGGGCCACTAGGGGATGCCTCCAAAGGTTTTTGGCTCCAATAGACTCCCATTCAACTTCTCTAATGAAATACAAATACAAAAATTTCCACTAGTCATACTGGTATAATTTGCTAAAATTACTCCTTTTGATCAGTGTTCTTGTGTCCCCCGAATAATATAATTAGATAATTCGATATTAGGCCTCAAAGAGTGGTATATTTGTGGCTATGCCTGGTTTGATTGGCAAGACTGGGCTGCAGTTAGGTTGTGTGTATAGGTGGGTGGGTGGATGTGTTCTTGGATTGGCTTGCACTTCCCCAGCTTCACCCTTTCTTCCAAATAGGGTCACTTCTGGCTCCTAAAAAAAAACTAGAAGTGATGGCCAAATTGCTTCAAAACAGCAGTTCACAAACCAATACTTGATGCCACAAAGAGACAAAGCTTTTGACATTGAGAAGAGATCTGCTCAACCAACATGGTTCAAAACATCTGGGTGTGCTAGACTGTCCCCCACGGAATCAAAAAACCTGACCGTGGGCGCTAATTTACCTGTGTAGGTTGTATTTGAGGGTAGGAACAAACAACCTCCACCGTTGTCTGGTTTGAAGGACTTGTTTAGGTGTGCAGGGTCTTTTAAAGATAAAAGAAACACACCATGAATGTTCGGAATTGACCAGTGCACTCCCTGCCTACAACATTTTGTTGACCCATCCCTCCACCCCGATCTCCAACCTCTGTGGTCTTTGTAGCTTTGCAACAACAACTTCCATCTTTGTTCCAAACAGAAAATTCCTGCTCATGCTGGAGGACTTTGTCACTAAAACAAATGACTGATACGGTAGTTTCAGGAGGTGGAGATGGAATCCATGCTGGAAAGAGACCTTGTAATTATTTTATTAAGACAGCAGGAAAACATGAGGCATTTATTTCATGAGGCTAAAATGAAGACTTTGCATTCTGCCACTGACGAAAGTAAAAGCAAAACAGAAAATATATGGCATCTCACAAATCAATACATTAAACATGACAAAAAACAATTCTTCCTCAGAGCTCGGAGAGCTTTTTAAATTCTTCAAGTGACACGTCGAGCCAGCAGTTTTGAGGTCCAACTGTAAAAGCATTTTCAAAGCCCTTTCATCCATTTATGTATGGACTTAATGTAAACAGATAATGGCAAAAAAGTCCTATGAATACTGAATCAACTAGTGTTTGGACAAGTATAATTGCAAAGATATGTAAGAAATAGGGCCAAGAATGGACTTCTAAATAAAAGCACCCAATGTTGGCTGTTCTACAAGGAGAGAGAAAGAGAGTGCCGGACAACTCTGGCATAAAAGGTTCAGTGATAAGTACGCTTTCAATTCAGTAAAAAGCTTTAAGGCCCCATAATAACGTCCCGCAGCCAAAGATACTCCCATAATACTTTCATCAAACCCTTATAGTCAATCGGGCATAAAGAGAAACGATAATAGGAAAGAGTTTGCCTTCTTCTTGGTCTGCTGGAACATCATTCCATTAGTTTTACCTGCTTCCAGGACAGGTTGGATCAGATTTCACACAATGGAATTTTAATAGGGTCAAAGGCTTGCTGAAGAAGGTTTCAATCCAGGTACTTAAGGCAGATGTCAGCTTGTTGCAGGCAAGTTCACTTGGCTCAATTCTAGTTGCTTTAAGGCCCACATGTTCCCTACAAAGGAGCTGATGTGGACTGAATCACAGCAGGGACACCAACCGTAACATGAAGTCACATTTTCATGACCCAGCTAGGTGTTTTGCAGGTTTCTGAATGCAGACGGTATTAATTAAAGGCGTAACATTCGTTTTAGCATTATCTAAGACTATCAAAAGGACCCTGAATGAAATATTAAGTTGGTAAACGCCACCCAGATTAATAAGGCAAACTACATTTTGACGGCAAGAGGCCCCCCTACTGCCATATATCGACCAACCGACTGACTGACCGACCGACCGACCGACGGACAGACCGACTGATCGACCGACCGACCTACCAACCAACCAACCAACAATTAAATCATGAATCACTCAGCACGTATTTATATTTTGTTTTTTGGAAAAAATATTATACACAATTTCAGAAGCCTAACCTTTAGCAAGAAAGCAAATGAGCTCAGTTCTCAAAATGCCTTACTCTTGCTTTAAAGGTCCCATATTTTACAGTATTTTGGTGTTTCATTTATAGTGTTAAAATATATTTTTGTGGTTTTCAAAATAAAAAAAAAAAACACTTCAATATGTGTCCGTGTGGTTTGGACCATACAAAACAATACAAACCAAACCATGCAAAAAAGGTGTGGCCCTAAAACGAAAGCTACCTCCCGCAGTTCCGCCACAGCCTCCTACTGTGCTGCTTAGCAGACCTGTCACTTTACAGCTGCAGAAACAAGGCTAAATAGAGTCCATCAAGCTCCTCTGAACAGCTTGCACTGCATAATCCATGTGTTTTGTTGACAGATGTTTGCACCGTGGGCTTAAATGTCCAATATTTACATCATTATTGCTTGGATCTTCCTCAATAAAAATCTTAGTTTCACAGCGAGTCAACTGCCAATAACAATCTGGAGGAAGGCACAAGACTGTTTACGGAGCATTATGTGAGAGATATTTGAGGAAACAGGTGGTAGTCTGACATGAAAACAGCACAGTGTGGTCAGGGTGGTGGCTGGATGGATACGTTCGGCTTCAGCTGTGATGACCTGGATTCAACTCAGACGAAGTATGTACTCATAGTGGTCATTGTATGTATGTACTTTAATAATAAATGAATACCAGGATTGTTTACGGCTTGTTTCATTGATCTAAACAGGCTCAAGGGTCCGAGGATCGAGAGTGTTGCATGCTTATCTGTTACTGCCGGTAAAGACAAAGACTTAAAATGTTAAAGAGTATAGTGATTTGTAGTCTGCAGATGAAATGCTGAGGAACAAATGCATGAGTTAAATCAGGATTAAATTGGATGGATTTTAAGGGAGAGTATTCACAGGCAGAGTGGTCACAGGTCGACAGCAGTAGCGCTGTGTATTTAAATGGGGGAAAACCTGCTGTTTTGGAGGCATTCCAGCTCAAATGCTGCAAAACGGCCTGATTAGAAGAAGTGATTCTACAGTGAAGAGAGCCAATCAACACTATTTACTTCCCAGTTTATTCAGTTAATCTGAAAGAGCTTGTTAAAAAAAAAAAAGTGCAATTTGGAAATGTAAATATCACACGAAGGCCAATATGCTGCATATTAAGTAGTCCAGCTATAGAGTTAATCTAAATAAGAAATTAATCATCTCATTCTGTAGAAAATGACAAATAGATGAATAATTATCATCCATTACATTTAAATTTGTTGTGTTATGAATGCATTCAGCCTCTCTGGGAGGACATGACTACAGATAACTTGCTCATCTCCATTCACTCTCAGTTATGTGCAGATGTCCAGTCTTTTTCTTCAGATGCAATAGTTAGGGCCGGAGCACCGATGGTGCAAAAGACCTATTGTTATCCAAGGAATTATTTTTGTTCCTTATTATTATTCTTCATACAAATAAATTGCATTTTTGGAGGCTTTACCATCCTCAAAAACTCATGAACTGCAATCACGTCTCTACGTCTAGTTTAACAAACTCCTCCTCGGGATTTTGTCAGACCGACTTGACATTTTTTCTGTGCACTCTTGACATGTTTGGAATTAAAAGTTGTCAAAAGATTTCGTCAATGGGTGTGACCGTGGCGTGGTGGCCATTTTATTTATTACTTTATCATATTCAAAAACTCATGAAAGTTGGTACACGCGTCCCTCCCGGTGAAAATTTGTGTATTTTAGTGGAGCCGCGAGTGGGCATGGCCTAATGGCTCGCTAGCGCCCCCTAAACAGATGCCCCGGCGGCTACATTTACCTACATGCACAAAATTCTGTGGACATGTGTATCACACCGAGATGTACAAAAATGTTCCAGTGCACTATTACGTCAACTCAACAGGAAGTCCGCCATTTTAAATGTAGTTGCCATTTTTGCCGATTCACACAATGTTGTGCTTTAATGAACTCCTACAGATTTTGTCTTACAGACTTGAAATTTTGTCTGTGCACTCTTAACAATTACAAGTTATCAAAATAATTTGTTTTTCGTCGACCTCATGAAGACACGGGTTCGAGCCCCGCTCAGGTATTACACATGGTTCACGGAGGACGAGTCCATGTAAGGTTATGCCACATGGTTCACAGGGAGTGAGTCCTTCTAAGGCAAATCCCTGTAAGGGTAAGCCACATGGTTCACAGGGGCTATTACCCTGTAAGGGTAACCCACAGAGTGCTCACAGTTTCAGGTTTCGGGTTCGCATTGTACATGCAGTCATACTGACACCAAACTAAAGGTCAACAACAATACAAAATAAAAATCCCATTGTTACATTTGAATAATATAGTATGACTTTTTTTTTGCATATTGATATTTTTTTCACATTTCATATTTCGGACATGACACAGTAGTGCAGTGGTTAGAGCAGTTACCTCACAGTGATAAGTAACTGGGTTCAATCGCCACTTGAGACATGCATGTCAGTTCAGAAAAAGGTCATACTCCAAAAAGGAATAAAAAAAAGAAGTCATTTTTGCATGTAGTGTATTGTACATAGTACATAGTATGGCTATACTATAGCCAGGGCGATGCAGCTAAGTTTGATGTTTCACCGTGACACGGGAAGTTGATGCTTAAGGTCAAACGATGCTCCAAACCTCACGAAACGTTGCACATGCGTCAGGCACCGACTTTCATGAGTTTTTGAAAATGTTCAAGCCGCCAAAAAAAAGCCATTTTTTTTGTAAGAAGAATAAGGAACGAGATAGAGAATATTTTTTTAACTGCAAGCGGGAATATGCGGACCCTCGCGTGCTGCACATCGGGGAGCCGGCCGCCCCGACCCGCTGGATCCCCGACGTGCAGTGTGCGAGGGCCCGCATGTCACTGCTTGCATTTTTAATTGTCCTTATAATCTATTTACAATCTTTTTAAGTAGCACACAAAACAAAAAACAAAACAAAAAACACTCCTCTTCCTCCCACATATATTCCCCCTTTCCCCTGAAATACTCAACACTTTAAGATTTAAAATGGATTCTTAACAACTGACAAAACAATTCCAGCTTGAGGTTCATTTAGCTGCTGTTCTGAAACTGTCAGTCATATCACATGATCTTCATCAACAGATGGAGTTTGCCCAGTTGTCAGTTCACATTTCACTGAGTGGACTGTGATTCCCAACTTTGAAGTCATCGTCGACGAGAAGCCCTTAAAGGAATAGTCTGTCATTTTGGGAAATTAGATTGTTCATTGTCTTGTGAAAGAGAATCAGTCTCGGTTCTATCCATTAATTATAAGGCTACAGAGAGCAGATGGTTAGCTCAGTTTGACATAAAGACTGGAAACAGGCCTGGCTTTTTTAAATGGGAACAACATTTACCAGTCAGTAGACTTTCACGGTATAATTCTTCTCTCCTGCTGGAAAATATTGTCCAGAAAAGTTGGAGCATTGGCAATTACCATCCATCCACCCATCCATCCATCCATCCATCCATTCTTAGCTGACTTTGGGCAAAGGCTGGGTAACAGAACATTACAGGACCAGAAAGACACAGAAAGACAAACAACCATCCACACACCTACGGTCAAGTCAGAATCACCAATTAACCAATGGAAACACCAGCAGAAAACCCACACAGAACATGCATACTCCACACAGCCGAGGTTCAGACTCTCTTGCTGTGAGATGACTGTGCTAACTACTGCACCACCGCCCATTGATGATTCCATTCGATTGAATTCATTGGGATTCCCATTAGCTCCATAAAAAAGAGGCTAATCTAATGGCAAAGTGTCTATTACAATTTGCATTATGGCTATATAAGATTATTGGATGAGATGGAAGACTGAGTTTGAAGAAGAAATTCAAGAAAGAGAAGATCATTTAACATGAATTTTGTCTTTCCTTATGGCCTCCTTATTAAGGTTATGTGATACGATCTAAAGCCCCTGGATCAGCCAGTCAAAGGACGACTAGGTGAAGGAGTTTTGTCAAGTTAGTTGTTTTGATATATTCTTTGTAAAATCTGTCTGTGTTAACAGATGCACAAACAACGTCACAAGCTGCTGTAAATAATATTACTGGACACATTAGTGATTGCAGCCATCACTGAGTGTGTCCAAACAGGAGATAAAAGCGACCTTCCTTTTTACAAACGTGGATGTAGAGAGGCTGCAGGCAACCCCCTCATCGCTGCAAATGCGTCCAACCAAGTAATTTACACCTTGAAATCAATCAATGCGAGTTCACTTGTGAGATTGAGGATGTCAATTGTGTTGACTTGCTGCTGGCTCAGTGCTTGTGCACTTTTCTTCTTTTATGTCTGTTCCTCCTGACAAGGTTTGTGGTCTTGGCAGATAAACAACCAGCAGAATACAGAATAAAACAACAGATGGTTTGTGCCACTCAAAGTACCTCTTCAACAGTAAAATGTTATTTCTCTGGCTTTCTCCCTCTATTCTTGCCCTCCCAGCACTGATGAAGACGCAGGCACGCACGCACACACACACACACACACACACACACACACACACACACACACACACACACACACACACACACACACACACACACAAAATCGTAAACACACACAAACAAGGCTGACACATTGAAGATCTGAGGCAGGAGAACTGCAAGGCAGGCAAAAAATTTGCCTCCAGTCCTCTTCATCTTCGGTCCTCTCCTCAGCAGCACAGCTGAATCCCACGTCTGAGCTGCTGTTAAAATGTTGTTTTTTTTAAAAAAAATTTAACTAACTTTCAGCAGTTTGTTTCTCTGCAAAATAGCCTAAACATTATTCAGATTAATGAGCAATTTGGTGAGCAAAATAAAAGCATGTTTCACTTTAGGTTAAATGGGGTCACAATGAAATATTTGTTCACGGTTTTGCATCTTGATTGGCTGAACTTACGGATTTCTCCAGGTTCTTGAACATCATCCTTCATTTCTTCTGTATTTTTTTTTTTTTTTTTAAGGAAAACAATGACATCCCTTTAATATATTCAGTCTGCAGGAGGTGTGTTTGGAATATGTGACCAGACACATTGATCCTGATACTTCATGGGAACGAGACGGGAGACATGTGTCTTTACCATATTTCTGTATAACATCAGAAATACAAACTCAGCAGGGAAGAAAACAAACAGATCTGAATTCGTGTATATTTAAGTCAGACAGTACTTGAAGGCTGGCTTCGTACTTGCCCTAACCACATGTGATGCACGGAAGGCGCATAGCTCAGCATCTCGCTGAACAGCTCAATGAAAAATGTGGCGGCGTGTCGTACGGAGTGAACTCACAGGGGAAAATGTGGAGCAAAAGTAATCAATTATCACACGTCCCACCAAATTCACATCGCAGAGGCCCCTTGATTATTTAAGGGAATTAGCTATCGATCAGCTAAGTGAGTCAGCGGGACTCACAGCCGCCACCAGCCAGCTAGCTGGTCAGCAACAATGCCGTTGACTGCAACCCCCTCCGCTGCTCTTCAGCAAGCAAGGGCGGCCGGCTGGTTAAGCACTTGCCACTTCCCACTTGGCAACTGACTTAACATGACTGGGGAGGAATGCAGAAATTAACAGGTACTAATTATGTATGGGAGACGGGCAAATCAAGGTCAACAAATGTTGAGGAGGCAGGGAAATCTCACGCCATATGGTGCTGCAGCGAGGTGTACGACGAGCTGGGCCTCCGCGTGCTCTCTGTTCATTATCACCACAATCATCCACAATGTCTACATTCACACCAGAGCAATCAGCCGCAAAGTTCACACATTAAAAAGAATACATCGCGCTTCACACAAGAGCTTTTGCACGACGATTTACAACAAGACACGGCTTCATGCGAAGCGGCTGTTGTCCTCCGAACATCCCATTATGTGTCCAACTAAGCTGCTGCCAGAGTGAATCTTCTGGGAGAAGACTTCTCTGATTTGATCGTTTCTATTTGTGGGTCTACTAAAAAAAAAATAATAAAAAAAAAAAAAAAAAAATCTTTTTTTTTTTTAGAACATTATGGTTGCAAAGGCAGGGAAGATGAAATGGAAATTGTTTACAGGGAAACTGTAAAAAAACAATATGTGCAGGAGATAACAGAAACCTTGCTGATCATAAAGTACACAACATCAAACTATCTTGTGCGAAAGTTGGCCACGGAAGAAAAGGTATATTCGTGCAACTTTCAACTAACGCAACCGACTACCGGAAACGTGTTTTGGTTTCAATTAGCTGTGTTGTGGAACTTTCTTACTTTAGGGATTTGGTTTCTTTAAGCTATTTCTAGTTCGTGCTAAATGATCTAAAAATCATATTTGAAGCCGCATTAAAACCGCATCAAATGAACACATGTAATGCAAAAAAAGGTTGTCGTTAGTGCGCAAACTACAGAGAATAACCATCCAACTCTGCAGCTTCACAGAACTTTCAAACGTCTTATAGCGTACTTCTTTAGTTCGATATTCTTATTCACAGCAGAAAGTGGGACAGTGAAATTAATTTGTACACCCTTGTGAAGAAGGAGGTGTTGAAAGCTGAAGGTCGCGTAGTGACTAATTATCTGGTCAGTAACATGACAGCAGTGAATTTACATACTGTAAGTGGATACCACGGTATCATTTACGATGACACCATCCTGCATCTACTTTGTGGGGCAGATTAGGGTTATGCGAAAATAAAAGGTTCACAGCTGCTATAAAAATCCTTCTCGATTTGTCTCTGTTCCTTCAAAAGTCAGCACTACCAAAACAATTTGCAGCAGATTGACGCCCTCAATGTTCGTGTGGGGTTCACAGGGTCCCATCTCTGCAATGAATACTCAAATGAATCCACTGTACATTACTTGTCTAAATGACAGACCAAGCTGCTGATAAGTAGAAGTAGTAGAGAAGAACCAGATGTTCTTCTCAGGAGTTGTCTGAGACCAAACCGGAACTAAAAAGGGAAAGAATGTTAGTCTAACATTTCTGAAACACCAAAAACACAACCCTAAGTAAGTTATATCTCTCTATGTAAAAGGCAAAGGCTAATTTCTTTCAAGGCCATAAAAACAAGCAAGCCAGAGGTGTTGTTCATTTTTTTTTTTTTACCCCTAGTTTCCAACAAATTTCACTGCACAGTTTTTCCCATGTTCACGGCCCAAGATGCTTTGTGATTCCTCTGCTGATACTCGCTAGCAGAAATGCCTGAGACCGGCTGCCGGCCGCCACCATTTATCATTTGAATGCTGAAAGCTGCTGTTGTGAGGGAAATGCCTGTACAGACGACACTCTGAGCTGATTGCAAAGCAGCCACTGCAGCAACCGCTGACAAAATGAGACGAGCATGAAGGCTCTTAGCGCGGCCACGTATACCCATCAGTCGGATTTTCACGTGAGCAATTGCAGGTAATTAGTATTTAATTGTTTTTTTATATTCTGAAAATCACCACAGAGCGAAAAGATAAGGCGCACGACAAACATGATTTGGCTTCTGTTATATGTGGACACCAGCTGCGAGAATAATTTCCTTTAGACCACTCTGCCCCGCATGAGAGGAAATAAACACACACTTTGTGGTGCTCTTGCGGTTGGAGGTGCCACAGAGTTAATAATCAATTGCTCAGACCATGCCATAATTGATGTCTTTCATTATTAGCCCCCCTTTCAGTGCCATTTGGAGATCCTGTGCGTCACTTGTGTGTCTCTGGGTCCCACTGCTCCCGTGGTGCGTATCACGCTGTAGCTGAGGTGAAGAGCTGATTAAAATCGGCCACAGTCCAATGCACCGAGGACACTCTCAGTTATTTGGGGTCTGCAGTGCAGAGGATGAGACTCCTTTCCCAGTTTCTCTCGCTGTCATCAAACCAATTGCGCCTTGTTTGTTACTTTTTCCTTTCCACCGTAATCACGTCTCTGTAATAAAAGAAGGCGGGGGGGCAGGCGGGTCCTTCAAAGGACTTCAAAGTGGAGGCTGAATCTATTTTGGTGAGGAAAAAGACTTAAGACAGGTACTGTATATCTAGAGAGACAGGCAAACGCCAGGGCCATTTCTCCTCAGACAGGATGTGATTACATGCTACATTACAATGCAGCTCATTACTTCTTATGGCAAATTAATTACATGCCTTTCAGCAGAACTAAATTAAAACCTGGTTGGTTGCGATACTCAACAGAAAGACTGATGAACAAGGCCATATTTGATAATTCACTGTGTATAAACTTGTAGAGGAGCTAAAGGAGGCATTAGTCACATACAAAAAGTGTGTTTTCGTATTTTCTGAGAAAGATGTGGGCAAAAATGATGCAATAGATATGTTTGAGAGCTGTCAGTCTTCTCCGTGTTCCCCTTGAACCCTTTACTTCCATTCAAAATCTTTTGGCAACTCATTTTTGTAGCAGTAATAATTAATTTTTGGTTCCTTGGGAACACTGTAACACCCTACAAGCATTGACAGCAGAAACATGAAGTCAAGTTAAATATTCATTCTCCTTCAACCTCTGGTCTGGTTTCAGTTTCGGGAAGAATCCGTCTCTTTAGCTGCTCAGCTTTCCACTACGTCGACTTTCTAGTTACTACATTTGTGTGTTAATTGTTTGGTGTGCCAAAGTTTTTTCATTGAAAACATCTGCCTGCTGCAGCTGGACATGATGCTGCTGTGATCAGTGGGAGAGTGAAAACAGTAAAGAAAAAAAACAAAAAACATTGAGCTAAAAGATGATGAAATGTCCGGTTGAGCTATGGGGACCTGCTGAGCTGAGCAACAGACCAATTTCACAACATAAAATCATTTGATCTATTGCCGAGATCAAAATATTGATGAGAGCAGCTATAAGAAGCATTCATGAAAAACTGAAAATGTACAAAAAACAAACATACAAAAAGTAATAAAACTATCAAGTGATTCAATTACTATTTAGTTATAAAATTGTAACAAAACGTATTTTTTTCAATTCAATCTATGATCTTACTGAATAAATTAAACAAAATATACCATGTAACAATGTGCATAATGTACTATGTAGCCCTTTCTCACTGTTATACCTTACCCTTTCAGGAATGTGAGATAACAGTCAATTCTTATATAAATCTGTTTATGTGGGAAGAAAAATGTTTATTTCTGGCATTTTAAATGGTGTATAATTGAGTAGGTATCAAACTGTGTCTAGAATCAATGTCCACATTTTCTTGTATTAATTACAATCTAATACCAATATGGGCATCTGTATCCATGTCTTCAGTCAATTCACAGTTTATCTGGCATTTCATCTCCTAAATACTCCATTATGTTCACTGTAGTCCGCTTTTTGGTGATATGGAGTTAGTGTAAAGTGGATTTATACGAGCTTTTATGCCTGCTGCAACTAGAAATGAGTGTGATGAGGTTGGAGTTTTCTAAGCCGAAAAAAACAACAACAATAAACCAAAAGAGCATAAAAGGCTTCAGGTCTAGAGTTTAATGGACTGTTGTACCAACATTGGTTAAGTCACTGCAAACCCATGTTGTGTAGCCAAATGTAATGGGTCTGACTTGGGTTTGTGTCGTGCAGAAGGAAAGGACAACACTTTTCAGGCCCGTCTTTGAGCAATTTATTGCCAAACAAAAGCAACGAGAACTGTAGCTGTGAAGAAATCGAAAGTTGACGAGGATGATTCTGCATTAATGCTCTCTGTGCATTTTGGGGGTAAAGTCCACAAAGAAAACAGATATATAAAGCACACGAGGGTAATTTAATGGGAAGGTAAGTGTGACACATATAGTTCAGTAAATAGGGAAATTGTGATTTTTTTTTCTGGAGTTGCACCGCACATCGATGTCCGATCTTTACATGAAATCACATTTACCACAATCAGGGTTTTCACTATCAGTATAACAATTAGGTGTAACACACACGTGCTAGTTTACCACACTTGAGCAGAATGAACACAAAAAAACACTAAAACTCTTCTGACTGCGGAGCAAAACCGGAGCGAGCAAGACCCCGAGTGAAGGAGAGAGACCACAAGAGAGAGAGCCTGCTGATTCAAGTGAAGGGAGTTAGACCAGACGTTAACCTGATCAGGTTCACTGTACCTGGCTTGACCTTTAAGGTGGACCAACTATTCTCAATATAAAGAATATCTCGGCTGCTTCTCAACAGAGAACAGAGAAATGTCTGGCTGCTGAGTCACCTTCGTTTTGTAACATTTATTAAATTTGTCGAATTCCTGTAAAGTTTGCTGCTTGCTTCCCAAACCGGCCCCATAGAGGGAGGTAGACAGAGGACGGGAGGAGTGATAACTGCATTCTTCATTCTGTCTAAACTTCACTCAGTATTTTCTTGTCAGTAATGATAATGACATATTATAGTTTACGGTATTGCTGTTGTAAACATGCTGTTGAGACAATATTTTGTCATCTCTAAAATGTTATCCTGTTTTTGGATTTGATCTTTTCCTAAATTTAAAATGGGAAAAGTTTCAATTCTTCAGTAATGGAAAAGAAACAAGAAATGTATTGATAAAATGGAAATTAAAATTTTATCCATTGCTGTCCCTGAAGCTGGCTGCTGGATACAGACTGGCTACGGGAGGATGAGAAGATCGTAGTTCAAATCTATCTATTCATGCTTTGTGATTATTACTTTTATGGCACGCGGTACATTTTCTAAATAAATTTGGTCATAATAATAGTCCAAAATTATGTAAACATGCATATTATTTAGTCAACCACCTGCAACTATAGCACATAAGCCCTGCAGAAATCCAGAGAAACCCCTGCTATAAAAACATATCCACAATATATTTAATAGAATATTAGAAAAACAGATCAATCACAACAGAAATGTCAACGTGCTACCCAAAATAAAAGTCTATATTTAATCCTCATACGGTGGCGATGATGTATAATCATAGTTTATAACATCACAACAACGTCAAACTACTGCACATCACCGAACGGAAAAGAGCGTTGTATCCATACATTTTTAAATATACCAAACACGTCAGTTGAACCGTTAGAGAAATGCGGGGGGAAAAAAATGTTGTTTCCCTCTGACTGGATATCCCTTATCATTGAGATATGTGTCCCCTTAGTCGCTGGTCTCGGACAAATATGCGCTGTGCTCTCCCGTGTTTGTCTCGGAGAAACAGAGTAGAGGCGACAACATCTCCCGTGCACATTTTGCACGCCAGCGCAGCAGAAACACAAGCTTTCCATTCCAAATCTGTATCCAGCTCTTCGTGTGCTGTGCTGAAATCAGCCGGTGGTACTCTGCTGTCAAGACAAAGCCTGCTCCTGCTGGATTGTGCACACTTTCTCCGAGATCCAGGAGTCTTTATTTCCATAGCAACCGGCACATCAAAACACAAACACAACATATGCACTGAATGTCAGCTGGGCTTACATGGAGAGAGCAGTAGGCCTCCATGAGACTCTTGTTGACTCATGGCCTTTATTTAAAACCATCAAGAAGAATATGCAGTAAGTGTTGCAAAGCACGCACTGCTTTTGATTATGTTGTGTTTTCCTACTATTGAAGTGAAGATTGATTGAAGAACAAGGACTTTTGACCGCTCTGATCTCTTTTTTTTTTTCTCTCCATAAAATCCCCCAGTCTGTAATATATAATCATTACATGAAAACTTTGACTTCTGATGAAAACAAAATTGTTATGGAAAATATGCGGCTTTTCATCAACTGTGTTTACAAACATTATTGAACCTTTTATCATAATCATCTTAAAATAGAAAACATTACCAACCGAGATCTAGTTGTAGTCGAGTATTAGTCCATGTATTAAAGGACCCTTGTGGAGTTCAAACACGTGTTTACTTTCAGTTTTTCCTTATCAAAACACGGATGGCGTATCCTCGAGGCCTGGGGCATCCTCTGTGAAGCAAGTTCAACCTCACCAAGATATCTTCTTGTCATCCAGCTTCACTAACACTGCTAACCATAGTCACACTGAGAGGTCACACAACGCTGGTTATTAACGTGCTTAGTCAACCCGGGGTTTCACAATCCAGCTGTCACGAGCTACTCGCAGCAGAGTGGCATATTCTACAAATGAAGAAAAAAAAACTACCATGTCGGACAAATACAAATGAATTCATCATACAATCCCGAGGTATTATACATAATACACAAAACGGCGTGATACAGAATGCCTTGGTTTGAATCCAGGTGTAGGTTAGGTTAGGTTAGGTAGTTACTTTATTAATCCCCGAGGGGAAATTTTTTCGCTACAGCAGCATACAGAAGCAAAAAGATAATAATAGAATAATAGAAAAGCAATAAAATAGCAGTAAAAAAAAGATTAAATATAAAATATAAAATGCACAGTATATACAGTGTAATTTGAGTATATGTTTTGTGTTTTCTTCCACTACATCTAACCACATGCTTTTATCCCTAATCCCAACCACGTGCTCTTCCATGTATTTTTGTCGTGCATGCTGATTGCATTTCCTTATTCATATTGCTCATCCAGTTTTTGAATGTTGTGAACATATCAGTGTTTAAATCCTTGTATGTAAGCTCGCAGTTGTCTGCGTTTTTACTTTTTCTGGTTCGTTACTATAAAACAGAGGCGTGAAAATGTACTACAAATACGTATTCAATAAAAACAAAAACTGTCAGTTTCGTAAAAAATACAAAAAACAATGCTCGTTAGTGCTACTGGTGTTCAAAAGCTCCACATGGTACCTTTAAAAGACCTGTAAATCAACTATGTAGCAGAATCTAATCTTGCATTTTGATGATGCTGCTCCCACTGTGTTTAATATTCGACAGTTAATTGTGCATCTAATGACTTTTTAAACTCTGTTAGTTTTCCTTTAGGGGGAATTTATTTGTCTTTCATGTTTACCTTAAAGTGTGTCTGTGGGTATAAATTACCATCCAATAAAACATGAATGGATTTTTAAACCATCCTGCAACTCTCCTCGAGGAATCTCTGTTCCCCTAACCGACGCTATCACGACACTCAACGCTGCTATCAGATGGTTCTGTGAAAGCCTGGATCGAGTTTAGTGGCGAGGATTTTTTAAATTTTTTTATATCGAGTGCCAATATCTTTAACGCATGGCAACCGATGTGTGGTTAGGGTTTCTTAAGATTGTGGTTATGGCAAGGTATGAGGGGGAAAGTTGTGGTTTTAAACAGTTTTAAAAGCAGCAATGATAGCAGGCAGGGCTATTACAGGATGCAAAGTCCAGTCTCCCATATTAATACACAGGCAGACGTGCTGCCCGGCCAGTCAGCCAGCAAGCCCCCTCCCCCCCCCTCCCCCCCATTATTTTCTGCTTTGTTAGATAAAGGACACACATGCAGCTCTGGCACCAAACACTGGCAGTGTGCGTGAAAAGATACTGGGCTGCCCTAACTGATGTCCCATTAGTTTACCTTTAGAGCCAATACATCAAACAGTGAAGCAGCCCAGCTGTCTACAAAATATGAATTTTTTTCGGGACTGTAGCATATCTGCCCCTCTGGCTTGCGCTTGCTGTTGCATTCTTGACAAGGAATTATTCTATAATTGGTGTAAGAATGATTGTGGCCACGTCAGGAGCAGGAAACATGCTCGGCTTTCACTGATTTAAATTAGTTAGAAGATGAAAGGCGGGGAAAACACTTGCGATATCTGCAGCCCCCCCGGCATGTACATAGTGTTATTTTTGTGCATTGTTTCTATAGAGGACTGCCACAGTGCATCAGTACACCTAATTACAAATTTCCTATGAGGCCACACGGCATGTGCATATAAATATTATACAGTTCGTTTGTCTACCACAAACTGCATACATTGTATAGGATTTTCGTTGTTGTTTTATTTGGTTGATCGGAGGAAAAGATTTGAAAGCATATACAGTTCATTTACTGAAGTAAATTCAAAAACAAAAAGGTAATCAAGCAAAACAAATGGTGCTATTGATCCGGCATATCAAAAGGATTTGGATGTCGGGGAGATTTTCAAACTACAGTAGAACATAAATTGCATTTAATGATGAAAAAAAAAAATGCTTAAAATCCTTTCTGTTGTTTTCATTGTCTTTTCCTTTCAGGTTCATCAATTGATGAGTACGTATCGCATCCAACAGTGTGGGCGATACAAAGACAAACAAAGACGCACTAACAGCTGTAAATCAGGATAACAGATTAAAACAACTCAAGTAATGATTATGTGTTTAAGTTTGTTTAACCTGCACACAGACCGACAGTCTATGCAGGTACAGAGGTATTGATGTGTCATCCTCTCGGGTGATGTCTTATTTCTCATTTTCATTCTATCAACTATGATATCATTCCTGTCTTTGGTTAATTTTTTTTTTTGGATTTTCCTGACTGCTGTTACGCCACCCACTCTTTTCTGAGTTTACATTTTTTTTTGCTTGTGTCCCGGTGTTTTCCTGTTTTGAGTGTCGCTCTCTGGTACTTATGAGTTGCTCCATTTTGCGTTTTATTGTTATGGTCTATTCACAATTTATTGATTTTAAAGCACTCCAGCTGCTTTGGAAAAAACTGCTAGCGCATGAAATGAAGCATAAACTTCATTGCAGGGCGTGGTATGACTCTTATTGTTTTCTTCCTCTTGAGACGAGGGATGTGATTATACACAATACACTGATTCTTTATCCCTTGCGAGGTTGGCAACAGTATAGGCACTAGGCCGTAATAAACTGCTATTTCATCTTAGTTTTTGCGGCTCAGTACCTGCCCTGTGGCAAATTAAGCATGTGTGGGGTCCAGTCTTTGTAGAGTAAAGTTATCCTATATTGTTATAGAGGACCATATCAGTGGTTTTGCATGTTTTAGTCCATTTACTACAAGTCAGATATGCTTTACATTACTGCTGACCTCTTTCCACAACAATCCATAGTGTATAGATTTGGGATTTTTTTTTTTTTTTTTTTACTGCAGCTTCAAGGCAGCCACTGCTGTGCACTGCATTCACATGTCTGTAAGATGTGAAAACCAACTCGCACAGCTTTGAAACTCGCTGGAATAACTGTGCATAATCCATTCGAGTTAAAATCACATCTGCTTTTATGATTTTACGAGTTTTTGTTGTGTTGTAATGCAGCGCAGATTTCCAGAATCCATTTGCTCTCACGAGTGCACGGCCATCGGAATTGAATTCCCCTGACTGATTACCTATCTGCAGCAATATCTTTGCAAGCTGATTTTCAAACAGTAAAAAAACTAATGAATGTTGATGGGTGTTTTTTTTTTTTTTTTGAGTGGGAAAACTGGAAAGAAACGTAAAACTACTTTTTGAACAAAAAGTTGCAAACAAAGGTTCTGTTTCGAGTCAATGTCCATGACGAATGCAAACAAGAGAAAAAGCCAACGCACTGTGAGCCTTTAACATTACATGGCTTCAGCAAAAGCAATTAAGCTTTCGTCACAGTGTCTAAGTGACATATAAAGACAGATGCTGCCTTCAAATGGAACTGATGAGTTCATTATTACAACATGTGAGGTTGGGTGCGCGATATGCTCAGCGTTCAAGGGGTTAAGTTGTGACAACACTGCTGCTAGGCAACAGCAACATGTACAGCATCTAGAAGCCACAGAGGATAATAATTTAGCAAACTAGCAGGTGAGTAATGTCATGCAGGAAATACAAAGGCAAAATGACAGATCATTTGTCGTAGAACCAAATATATTTAATTAATATGATGTGATTCAGGGACTTGTTATCCACGTTGGTTATGAAGCTGAGCTCGACATCTCATTCTTAAACTCGGAAACAGCAGCTGACAAATCATTTTCAAATTAACATCCTCTGACTCGTCTGGTACTGGACGTTTTCCTCATTTTTTTTCAGGTGTCCTGTAGGTACTGAGTGACGCATAAAAAAAAAACACCTCAATGTATGCATCTATAAACATGCTCAGCTGCCAATTAATTAGGTACACCGAGCCACAATCAATGCAGTCTAATACTAGAAGGGCAGTCAAAGAACGCTGACTTCAGCCAAAGCCATTAGTCCCTTCATCTGGGATATACAACAACAACTGTGGTTACAATTGTACCAGTTCAGGTTCTCCCTGATGAAACCAATGTCCATAACGACTGCTTGCTGTATTGAGTTTTAAGCTGTTAGATGTATATCCTGGAGGATTACTGGTACCCGTGAAGGTGGAATGTGATATGGAGTCATTGCACTGATAAAACTGATCAATTTTTGTCACAATTAAACTTTACAGCCATCTATTGGATTTTAAGATGCATGTCATATATCTCTTAATGAAATTACAAACATTTGGTGGATCGATCTCGTGATTCGGATTCACTCCAAAATTGACACTTTTCTTCCTTGCCCCGTGCTTGGCCCCTCCGCCAAGTTTCATGAAAAATGGGCCTGTGGTTAGTCCGTAATCTTGATACATAAAAAAAAACAAAAAATAACCTTAACCTTAAAAATGTTGGTTGTTTAAAGAGGTAGTGATTCAATGTTAACAGCCATTGTATTGCA
This sequence comes from Embiotoca jacksoni, assembly GCF_022577435.1. Classification (NCBI taxonomy): domain Eukaryota; kingdom Metazoa; phylum Chordata; class Actinopteri; family Embiotocidae; genus Embiotoca; species Embiotoca jacksoni. The sequence continues at coordinate 2,552,168 of NW_027185387.1, read as the reverse complement.
TTACATTGCATTGCAGACATATTTCTAATAATTTGTCCACCGTTGTTTATGTCAAGAAGTGTGGTCTACCGTAAATAACAGAAACACCACAACAGTCTAAATTGAGTCTCATCTTAAAGGAGAGACTAAATTTGCAGTTGCTCAAATAAATTACTGTTGAAACATGAAGAATATACAGAAAGCACAGAGACTCATAATCAACCCAGCAGGGTGGCCATCATGGTGCCAAAGTGTCCATCTGAGCTAAGAAAGCTGTCACGAAACAAAAGAAGGAAAAAAACGGTCTGTTCACAGCAGCGAGTCTTAATATGTAGAGGTCTCATCTGGCGACAGTGACAAGAGCTGTGTGCTTTCTATTTTGAAGGTAAAATTATGCTGCTGGGTAGAAGTGGGTGTTTATCACACACTGCTGCACATAATGTTGGCCAGTGGGCCCATCTCTCCGATGACTGAGCTTTTTTTACTCCAAGGCCTGAAGTTTGGAATGACGGGAAAGGGAAAGCTCACATTGAAGGCAGATGCTAAAGCTGTAATAAGACTATCATGGACCGGGCAGATGCATTAATGGAGGCATATAAGGGAAAATAAACAGCCTGCAGCCATTTTAGAGATGATTTTGGAACCATGTGTGACAAAATGGGGAGAAATGACCGGAAGCAGCACCTAAATTTTTCTCTTTCTTTTAGATAAGATCTCATTACAACAAACCACATTATATATATTTCCCCCTGAAGTATGTTCTATCTTTGGTCTTTTCCAATTGTGGCTGGCAGCCACCGCCTTTACTTTTCATTTAGCTGCAGCACAAACATGCTTCTTCAAAAGCAACTCATTTGAACAACAAATATGGACGTGATTTGCTTCTTGCTAAAACATATTTTATTCCCACTGCGTGTGAGAAAAATGCAACTCCGGAGAGGCTCCTTCAGAGGGAGAAACTTTGTTGTTATTTCTAGTCATGTGTAGTTCAATATTCCAATCATTAGACATTATGCTACTCTGCTGTGCCGAGCCAGGACTGCACACAAAGCAGGAAGCGCCTAAACCTGCTGTGGGATTAAAAGCAAGCTTTGCATAGCTAAACAGTGAGATCCCTTGAAGCCGCCAGTCTTTTCAGTGTGCCAACCTCATAAATCAATACTGACATCAAATGTGACAGCTATAGATTTAACAACTTCGCCTGGTTCTCAAAGAAGAAAGTTGACTTCAGTGCAGTTGCCTTACTTTCCTCTATGGTGCTTTACCCCAGTAAGACATTATCGACTGTGTCGGCTCAGTTTGAAATGGAATTTCTATTCTTTCACTAATCTTCACTCTTTTCTGCTCTTTGAAATCAGCAGCATTTCTAGCACCTGCAGCTCCTTTTCCTTCGGCTACGGGGTTCTTTGGTAATATTATAAACATGTTATCGAAAGGAAATCTCTTTCACACGCTCTTCCTCTCACTGCCTCTTTCCCCAAACTTGAGTCATCCTGTAATAAATATGGTGTGAGGGAACAGAGTCCAGCGGGAGGAGAAGGAGGAGGTGGGAAGAGATTACTCGAGCTGCTTGTAGAATTTTAAAGATCCATTATCTCAAACTGGCCTGAATTAATAAGCACTGGGGGACACTGGAGTATTAAATCTATCTGTGCTTTAATGAAAAATTCACCTAAATTATGTCGTTTTCAACTGAAATTTTTCCTCTGATTCCACACGACGCACCCTGAATGATGTGGAGTAAATCATTCGATAGGAGGCACGGAGACAAGACACGTTTCCGCATTGGAGAAAAATGACTGATTTTCATTGCTGATTCAGCTGAGTTGACGCAGAGCTGATTTTATAAGGATGTATTTTGCCATGTGTCTGTGTCAGCAGAGGTGGCAACCGTAAAATAATTGCTTCAATCTTTTACGGCCGCCCGCGAGGAAACTTTAATTTTTTTTTGCATCATTGACCGATCGTGCATCTTGTCAGCTGTGAAACATTTAAATCATAGACTAGTCAAACAAACACTTCCCTGCTTGCTGGTGTACTGTCATATATTTTTCTTGTCTTTTTCTTTTTTTTATTCCTCGGCCTTCAAATGCACAACATTACCGCAGAAGAGTGGACTGTACGCCATCTGACAAACATCAGTTCCTGAAATCTTAATGATATTTTTAAAATCAATATTAATGGAGTATGGAGGTCTACTTATGTCAGTATTAAAATTAAATAATTTAATCAAACAGAAATGTTTAATTTTGTTTGTCTTTGCCTGGGTATTATCATGTTCACACACAAGCCCAAATTACTTGGTTACTAAGGAACCAAATGAAAGAATGAAGACTTTAACAAAGCAGACATGACAACCCATTTGCTGGATTTGATGGCTGACATTCAGATTTTACTAACAGGTGCAGCAAGAATAATGTCATCATTACAATGCCCATTAAAAATCCTTTTCCATTTCATTTTCATTAGTGATGAACTGAAATGTAAAAACCAAGAATTAAATTTTATTCTCCAGTTGAAGTTTCTCACATTTGTGGAAAGGATAGTAAAATGCCCTTTTTATATTTAATCATGATTATCATTATGGCTGTTTTAATTTGGATCACATACAAACAATATCATTTGTCAAGCTTTGAATGTATTTATGTTTGTTTTAACATTTGCACAACAGTAGGATCTAAACCTGAGTGACCTGCAATGAAATGTCAATCCTACCATTCTTTAGTCAACATAAGAAGGCAGAGACAGACAAACATGTTTTAAATAAAGATCGGTGGAGAAAAGTAATGTAAAACAGAATTTTTTTTTTATTATTTAATTAGAATAGTGTCATGGAAGAAAATGGGGAACAATAATCTTTAAGATTATTAAAACAAATATATACAGCATCAATTTGATTAAGTTATTTTATATTAATAATGGTGTTCTAGACTTTTGGTAGAAGTAGATTAAAAACAGCTTAGTAGTAGTCGTAACATTCTTAAGTAGGGTTAATGAAAACATTTCCAACGCTAGACATTTTTATGTTAACTGAGTATTTTGCATGCTTTTCCAAAACTTTAGATAATACCCTTTTTGGATGATACTTTACTTTGTCCCCCCCAAGTGTACTAAATCGAGTGTCATTTATAGTTGAGCGTTCCTTTGGATTTTGCCAGTGGTTCTTATGTAGTTCGAAGACTTAGTCCAAAGTCTTTTCTTCACAGAGCTAAAATAAAATGTGACTTTCTATTTATTATCTACAAACCTGCTGCAGGCTCTGCGTCTCCTTTACCTGGCAGTAAAGTGAACCTGCTCTTGTGATTGCACGAAGTGCGTTTCAGCCTGTAATGGGTTTAGGAGACATCGTAACAGCGCAGGCCTACAGCTGCATCACACTCTCCGAACATCTAATCAAAAACATCCAGTTGTCTTTAACCCCGTGACCTGCTTCTCTGAAGGGAGTTAGATCCGCTTCTTCATGTGGAGGATTAAGTACAGCACACACACACACACACACACAAAGAGAAAAGGACAAATGTATCATATCCATTTTTGTCTTTCTTTTTCTCTGTTGGACAAGTCTTAACCGTTCTTCATAAATTCACAGTATTGTTCACTCTGCCGCTTGAATACGGACGTTTCGTCAGCTCAATAAACTGTGACTGAAACGAAAGTGACACTTTATATTCGGCTGCATGTATGTTCTCTGCTCTTTTTTTTTTTTTATATCTGTTCATGGCTCACCATACACGTCTTTGTGGCTGTTAATGGAGGACACTATAGCCAAGCTTCCCTCACCTCAATTTATCCCTCAAGCTGAATGTGCAAAATTATCAGGTGGGTGCCTTTTACAAAGCAGCAGCATTTTTTTTTTTAAAAAAGGCAGTTATTTTATAATGGATAAGCAAATCCAATGAAGACCATCTGTACAATGCACCAAATGACAAGGGAAATAAATATATATTAAAAAGGGGCCTCACTGGCAAGAGGGTGTTTGTGAGACAGAAAATGACAGGCTAAACAATTACAGGGAGAAAGAGCCAGATTTTTCTGTGAAGTGTGTACAGGGTTGGTTTAATAGTTAGATTTCCAATTCCATAATTTGAAATTATTAAAGCTCCTTTAAAGAGTGATAATCAGAGATGGACAATGATGTTTTGTCCAAAATGCTGAATTCTATTAAATGCAGCAACACTTTCACTAGAAAAATGTCCCCATGGGGACAATAAAGTATATCATATTGTATCGTATTGTATCATAATGTACTAGCACAGAAGGGTATCTACCATTGCTGACACTGTGGTTGTGTCCTCTGTATTTATGTTTCAACATGGTTGAGGTTAGGAACAAATACAAACCAAAAAAATAAACCAGAAACACTTTAAACCTCATCGTCTGCCTTCTTACGCCACGAAAAAAATGCCCGTTTTGCTTTGTCTCAAGACATCCATCGTGCATGGACGGTCACATGACCACCCTCACTTGACATGCCTATATTGACATGCTATTGTCACGCCTGGACAACACCGGGCATAGGTCCCGCACATTTTGCTTTAGTGGACGAGCATGTGTATTACACACCCTGCTGTGATACTGAGCTGTTATTTTTTTTTTTTTTTTTATCAAACTGGTTGGAGTTTACGCTCTTCTTCTACACATGCTGGATATTTTAAAGCTGACTGACCACATTATGTTTAAATGGTTAGACTCACTAAATAAATCAAGACTTCAGTAAAGGGATTGAGGGAACTTGTGACCTCATATTTTAAAATGCTGGCTATTGACCTGGAAGGGAGCAACTACAGATGTAAAGACCTTAAAAAACAGCTGCCAGCCCTGTGAAGTTTTAATCCTCATTACACAGCAGAGAAAAACACTTTCAGAGGAATACAAAATTGAACATTATTTACAATTTGTGGAGCAAGAAAAGGGGTGGTGCCAGAGGAAGGCCGCGTTGTTAGCATTATAGCCATATTACTGATTCAGTCAGGCACTTCAAGAGGAATCTCACAGCTGGAAAGCAAATTATGTCATAAAACTAGGCCGTCTGTGTAGTGGAAGTGTGCAATTATTTCCTCCCAAGGCTGCTGCCTAGGAGGTGAGCCTCCTTCAGATGACATCATGTTTTTGAAGGTGAAAAAAACAGGGAGTTCACGGTACAAACAAATTGGACTGGAGGGAAGTAAGATGTAATTCATATTTTAAAATAAAAAAAATGGTTTAAGTAACTGAACAGTGGTTATATTTGAAAGAACAGGCTAGGCCTTTATCTGCTCCAAGTACATTGGATAAACTAATCTTCCCTTAAACATACAAGTAGTATATAATCAGAGAAAAATGATCATACATGAACATTAGATATTAGCAAATCAGCAATACCACATAATAATTATTTGCTGTGGTGGGGAAAGTTGTCGAGAAACTTTTGCAGTGGGGTTATTTTTTGTCCTGATTGTGGTACGAGAGAAGGTCAATATGGTGAACCAGTCATGGAGAGAACACAGTAAATTTCCCAGTTTGAGAATGGATGATTGTTTTTCTTTGAGACATGGCTAAAAATCAATCAAGTAAACATAAAACGTTTTTTTTTGTTTACCTATAAGAAACATACAAAACATACAAAATAAATTTCCTAACGAGATACTCAGTATCAGTTTTCATGGAACTGATGTCTGAACAAGCAAAACAACCAGTGGGCTGGTCATTACAAACATATGCTGTGCATCCAAACCTTGTTCAGCTTCTCTCTGCAAACATCATGTAGATTTAATGAAGAGTTAGAACAACCTGAAACTGTCAGTCGGCGAGTAATAAGATGATTTTAAAAGCGAAAGGGAAAAGTGAATGTTAAGGGGTTAAGTTTCCATTATTTTGTCCAAGTTGCTCCGAAATACCAAACAAATCTGCTGCTGAGTCATGACAGTAGGACAGCGACCCGGGATGCACAATCCCAGCAGCTAAATGGAATTTCAACACCATTCATTTTTATCATTTGCACTTTTTATTTTGCTTTTCCTACCATTACATGTCATGTTTGTTCTATGTTGGTTTTAACATCTTTTCAAAAAGTTTGGAGACCGACTTTAAAGCAGATCAGTGGTGATAAATGAAATACTGTAATATGCAGCGCACTTTTAAAGAGTTGAACTTCAACAGAAGATTAACACCTGTTTTGTATGTCGTGGCAACCTGTTTTTGCTTATGGTCAACATACTATAAAAGTTATACCTCCAGCGACAAAATGCTCCACATTTTATACATCCGGTGGTTCCATATGAGCAACACGATCTGCTGGAAGGCTTTCCACTGACTGGCAAAACCTCACGACGGTGGCGCTTGTAACCTAGCAACGCATTCACTGCAAAAAAACCTTTGTGTATATTGTCAGAAATATCAGACACCTGTAACCTAGCAACATATCAAAATTACTATTTTATATATATATATACAGTGCTTTTAGTGCTGTGTGGAAAACTTAAGGATACAGTTCTGATTCTGATTTTACCTTGATGAAATGAAATTAACAAAGTGAATAAAGTGGGCAGGATAATACGGAAGAGAAAAACTGCTAAAAAGTCTGAAATGCTGCAATATAAATTCTGCTTTTATCACTTTTATGGCTAAGAGGTTTGGACAGTAGACCCAAAAAAGCATCTTAGACTTAGATGGAATGAATCAGAGGTGTACAGTAGGTGTGTTTTGCGAAACAACGAACGTCACTCGGCGGGGGTCACCACATGACGTGTTCAGACTCAATATCAGTTCGAGCCACTGATTGTTTTGAATCCATAAAAGCCCCCTGAATGAATTTCCAGCTGTGCTTTACTGAAATAAATTGTTTCATCAACACACCGACACCATTATCAGTTCACCTTCACAATCCTTGACTTGCTTATTTCACTGGTCTATCTGTCAAGAGATGGAATATTTCCATGATTAGAAAAACTCAGCTGTCAAATAAAGACCAGGGTCACGCAGAAAATTATATTTCCTGTAAGGGACAAGGTCAACAGTATTTAACACATTTTTAGCAAATGTTTGCAGGGAGTATTACAACATAGATACACACTGCTGAATGAAAATGTGTGAAAACAAATGATTTAATGAAGAAAAATTTCATATTTTGCATGTTTTACTCGCATATAGTAGTTTTAGCACACTTTTTTTGATTGAGCAATTTTTTAAAGATTTAAATTTCCCCAAATTATCCGGTAACTCCCCAACAGAAAAAGTAAACATTAGGAGATTTTTGGAAAAAAAAAATCCGCATAATTTTGTAGAAATTCAATGAAATTCTTATTTTTCTGTCATTTTGTTAATAATCTGATGACCCTTTAGGTTTAATTTAAACCTCTTGTGAGGTCTTGCTGGCCATTTTGGCATCCACCAGTCAAAATGATAACAAAGTGAATTAGAATTGTACAAACTGAGTTCTAGTTCCATTTAATCCCTTAATAATAAATTCGTACCAAATTACAAACTTCTCTTTAGGAGCCTTCTTGGTAATTATTATAACATTTATTTGGAAATCACAGGCCGATAAAATAAGACGTTATCGGAGTGGTTTGTAACCGATTGAATGCGGTATCACTATTAATATTAAAGCAAATATTAATACAAAGAAGAATAAATGTTATGTTGACAGCTTATTGTGCTGCTGACATGGAACAAAGAAGTGCATTTGCTAACAAAAATTTTATGATGTGCTGAAGGTGCAGCGATGTGTCAGCAGCACCTCCCTATAAAGCTCTCTCGGGTATTCTTGGATAATTAGTTTGGGGGTTAATTGTGTGCATCTACTGTAGATTCTGCTGTTACTAGCAGGCACTTTGACATAATGACATGTGGGAGCAGTGTGTGTTATGATTCAGATGCACTTCAAGGACACTGTCCGTTTCCTGTTCGAGACAAGGACACAAAATAAGACTAAAAAGACCGAAGCAAATACGTTTTACGGACGAGGAGAGACTGACATTTTGTAATTTGGAAACAGTCTGAAGCTTAAATTAAAGAGACCTATTCACAACAAGGGGGTAGCCAACATCCCAAATCCACATAATTTCTCAGACGTGTTTGGAAGGAGGGATATCTGGGGGATTGGAAGTCAGCTTTGTATGTAAAACAGGATCCTCCAGGGAGAATGGATGGAGATTTAGAGAGGAGGGCAGTCCTTGGCTCGAACCATCTCATCAATACTCAGATTTGAGCAACTATTAACACAAGAAGTAAAAAATGGTACGATGCAAAGTTGGGTTTTTCTCAATCTCAAGGGCAGAGAGGGAGAAAAAAAAAAATGAAAAAAAATCAATATATGCAGGGTGCATCGTTTTCTCCTTGGATTCAAGAGTGCACACAAATACCATGAAGTTTTTTTTCTATCAGTGCACTCGGTGTTTCTCACACATGGCTCTACTCGAACGGCCAGCTCGGTCTTAGAGCGACACGTTTCACCCTTTTCAAACTAATGCCGTAACTGAGGTGGAGTGTGTGCAGCCGCCACGCTAGCGTGTACCAATAACCTGCATGCGAGACGTTTCAAGAAAATCTATGAGATAATAAAAGAACTGTATAAATTATGAGGGAAATGTCACAACAGCACCGCCCAGACAAAAAAACAAAACAAAAAAAAAAGGCTCATCAAATCCAACATGACAACAGAATAAAAAGACTACTTCTGACAGCATTGTGCTGCACTATAGCAATGATCACATGGGCTACATTGTGTACAATCATTATAATAATGAGAAATGTGCAAAAAAGATCTTCTGCTCTTATATCATTAACAAACAAATCTAAAGGGAACTTCACTGCTATTTGTATTATATACAATAAACCACCTACTGGTCGAGTGGGCCACTTTTGTACACCGAACTGGGTTTTGAAACATCAGTTTAGTACTGAGGTGGTTTTATTCAGCTAATTCAGAAACACAATCCCACAGCTGACATTTTCTGTTGAGTCCAGTTTGAGTGAAGATGTGGTCAGTCTCTGTGATGACATGTAACATGCAACTTTAGATGCAGCCAAGAGACCTTAATGTCATGTCCTCTGCAACCCCCTGTTAGCTACTATTGTAATTCATTGTCACAACTCACAATGGATTCCCACAGTCTCTCAGTTTTAAATACATCCTGCAGCATCGGCAGTAAATATATACAGTTCGCAGCCCGCCAAAATTAATGCTCCTCTGGTGTGACCTTTACACATGAAGTAAAGACACTTCTGAGCCCGATCATTGTGTTGGCCCTTACAAACCTTTAATACTTCAACACACTGTGGGTGTAACATAATTAAATATCCTGCTGACACAGAAGCTAAACGCCGACTGAAATAAACCAGACACTAAGATTCAGCGATGCAGAGACAGCTTCCGCTTTTCACAGAACACACATTAATGGACTTGAAGGAAATTTGGCGACTGTATGTGACAAGGTCGGCAACTCGAGATAATCACTCACTACCTTCGTTTCGGGAATACTTTTAAGTCAATGTGAAAACAGTCTCAATCTTAAGGCGGAAATGAGAGACGAGAGCAGCTCTATAAAAAAAAATGCATTAAGTACAGATACAAAGCATTACTTGGTTGATTTTCTTTTTGTCCTGAGCAAACTTTTTGCTACTTTAACTGAACAGGCAGTGTTAAGGCCTTAGATGTGTCATCTTTAATATAACAGTAACTAAAGGTAAGCGACTTCCCAGGTCTTATAGCTTGGAGAGCATTAATGACGCATGAGCAACATCAAATTGCAGTTTGGGATCTTCTGTTATCCATGTTTAAATGTCAAAACCATGGAACAAACTGTAGTTTATGAATGAATAATATTTGAAAAAGTGATATTTTCGCCCAGAGCACAAGTGCACGACACTGCAGAGAACACGACTTAAACAAAACAGCACCATTAAAATGCCACAACGGTTCACGCGCAAGCCGACATTAAAACGCCTGATTCTCACTTTAGGTTTGTCATTTTTCCATCTCAATACTCTTGAGCAAGCCTTTGAATATTTTGCCTTCAAGTTGAAGCTATTCTTGTTAGATTAACTTTTAATGCTCAAAAAAAAGTTGAGGAGTTCAATATGTTCAGTGAGTTCAATGGATGTTGGAATTTCAGTTGAATGAAACCAAGTCATTGAAACATATTTCATTGCGTGTGATTGCGAGTAAATTACCTGAGAAGAAAAATAATTGAAAGTCTAATCTCAACTAACTTGATCTTTGTAACTCTCTTCAATAAAAAAAAAAATGTGATAAGTGTTTTTTTCCCAACATTTCTTAATAGGAGTAAAAGTGAAGGATACATTTTACTTTTATAAATTTGATAATAATGGACCATCAGCACTTCAAAAAACAGCACTTCATGGTAACCAGTGATAGGGGAGGATTTTCACATTTTATTAATAATCAGTAAATCATAAGAAAATGGATTTGATTATGTGACTATCACCTTGTCCTAAAATTTACATTCACTCTTATTTTTCCCAGTGCCTGGTAGTGACACATTGTTACCGCCAGAAGGTGGCATTACTGCAACTAAAAGCCTAAAAGAATGCAATTAAATGTGTTGCGCTGAGATATCAATTCAACATTACAAACAGGAGCAACGTGCAAAGATGATTACAACCGTCAAAAGATTTGTGTCTTTTGAGAGCAAAGCACCGAGCAGACATCAACAATCAAAAACTAGCTTTGTCACCAGACGAAGTTTGATGTGTGACGTGCAGAGCAAACAACGGCCCTCATCTAAAAGATAAAGCAAAAGTTGATGGTTTATTGTCATTTGTTTAGCCTGAGTTAAGGATGTTAATGTGTCGCTCTTTCTTTTTTGTGTGTGTGTGTGTGTGTGTGTGTGTGTGTGTGTGTGTGTGTGTGTGTGTGTGTGTGTGTATGTGCGAACAGTCAAATACTCTCCAGGGAATTTCAAACAGTGTTTTTGCTTGAAATGTCCATCCCCAATCAATCAATACTGACAATATCTTCATCTTCCTGTCCCGATCAACGAGACAAACCGCGGTGATTAGTGGATTACGCCACGGTTTTATGTTATTATGTTCAACTCTGGTGAACTTTGACCCACAAATTAACAGTTTACCCGTATAAACTGACAGTGCTGTCAGCGCTGTCTGTGTCCTGACAGCGGTGACCTTTGAGGGAATTGAGAGGCCGAAGTAGATGAAGCTGTTGTAGCTTACAAGCGGTGTTGCACAATCCAATTTTATTTAACCTCCTCACACAAGCGCATTGGTTTGCAGACAGAAATTGATGGCGTACGTTCTCTGGGCAATGCATAAACCTATTGTCAGCATGAGCATCCAGGCTAAGGTGTTGAGCAACAATCAGCAACAATCTAACTTTCCCCCTATTTTTTTTTTTTTTTTTATGAACTCTTTACTTCACAGAATTAAATGGTGAACAACCGTGATGAAAATGACATCCGGATGTAAATGGAAAAGTGTAGAGAGAAAAAAAACAAGGACACTTTGGGATAATTTGTAACTGACTGGCATGAGCCTGGTTGACTGGCATGTTTGTGATTAGCTCAACACATCCAGCAGTCCAACAACTACCCTGGGAGTAAACTGTTAAAAGCTTCTCCGATATAATTTTTCAAAATGTGTGGATTGATTTTTTTTTTTTGTGCCACTCTCTGGTGTAAACAAGCTTGATCCATAATACCAAATGCTTGTACCAGTGATGCTTTAGGCATGTCCTGTCGTGCATACTCATGCAAAACACGCATCAATTTATATCACCTTGTAGAGACCTGTTTTCATTTGGTCAATAAAGTTTTTTTTTTTTTTGGAGATTAGTTTCAAAACCGCTACATTAATTCTACTTTGATTCAATGTTGATAACAATAACACAAAATACGACGACTTGCAAAGTGAATTTTATAAACGCAGTCTACGTATACTGTAACGGCAGCTGGTTGTTCACAAACTTTCTAGAAGTGAGCATGTTGTAAACAGGTCAGAAACACTACTGCCTTGCTGTCCAACATAGAACTTGTATTGATTGACACATCATTTTCATCGAAGATGCGTTAAAACTGGTCATTTCATGTGGAAAGTTGAATGTATTTTTCATTTCTTTGCCGTCACAGAAGGCTTTGGTTGTGTGTTGCTCATCTGACATCTGCAGCCTGGGGACTTGACTTGTGAGACCGTACAAAGATCCACAGAATGAGTTATGACCCCTGCTCCAACGATCAAAACCTCTGATTCCCCATTGAGCCTCTTTCCCTCATGATTCCACCCTGACTGTTGCCAAACTGTGGACGTGACCAAAAAAAAAAAAAAAAAAAAAAAAAAAAAAAAAATCACATTTCAAAACACGTGCTCTAATAAAAGAGCAAATACATTTAGAAATATGAGGAGGATCAGACTGTAAAGAGCCATTTAAATTCAGACAGACGGCTACATTCAGATAAGTTGTCTTGACCTCTGTGGCCTCCACACATCATCACTTTAAAAAAGTCGTCTTCTCTGGGAATCCACAGTCGCAACTAAAAACGGTGTTGAGTTTTTTTCATTACTGCTATCAATACTTAAAAAAGACATATTGCATATTAAAAAAAATATGACAAAGGAGCTAAGAAAAACACAGAGCAGCATTAGCATACAGAGGCCAAGCATTTTAAAAACGCCAACTCTCTTTCAGCTGTGAGGCAGTGCTTTAAAACTGACAGGACACTATTTTCGATGAGTTGAGAATTTTTAGAGCTATAATACCTGAACGATCCATAATAAGGCAGAAGGTTATTGAATTCCCAGTAATCCTGCATGTGATGTGAGAGCAAACAGAGTGCTGAGTCTTTGTTTCGTTGATTGTCTTTCCCTGCATCTGACTGATGTGAATTATGTAAAGAAACAGAGGCTGACTTTAGCTGATTATTTCATCTAAAACATACTTCAAACTCCTCTTCCTACACGTCCAAGCCTCTTGGGAATAATATATGGCCACTTTATTATTGTAGTGTGCAGAGGCAATCGATAAATTCACGTTTTCCCCCTCCACACATTTTACTGTCCAGTCCATTCCAGGGCTCGTGCTCCTGCGAGGGGGCTTTTATCGTAGCAAAGATGTCCACTGGGCTTCTGTTTAGAACTGCAATTTGCAGCAGTTTACTCTACAACTGCTTTAATACATTAATAAAAAAATAAAAAAATAAAATAAAAAAAAAAAGTAGAAGAGGCTCATCAAACATGACAGGAAATTTGAAGGTTGTTTTTCTTCCATCACTTGTCGGGGGCTCGTCCGGGATTCCTGTCTGTCTTCTCCTGTCTTTCCAGTGTTACAGCTTCCCTGTTCGTCTCTCCCTCTGTGTGTGTGTGTGTGTGTGTGTGTGTGTGTGTGTGTGTGTGTGTGTGTGTGTGTGTGTGTGTGTGTGTGTGTGAGTGTGTGTGTGAGTGTGTGTGTGAGTGTGTGTGTGTGTGTGTGCGCTCTTCCCTTACTCCGTTGACTCCCCTGGTTGCATCATCTCCCACACCTGTAATCCATCCGCGCAGCAGTATGTCAACCCCAGCTTTTCACCCACTCTTTGCCAAATCGTTGCCTCAGCCGGAGCGGTACCCATCTCATTCGGCCGCATTAAATAGTGAATTCAATGACTGATTCTCCTGTGTTTTTTGTACGATGTAGATCTGATCTTTGCCCCCCCCTCCCGTCCCTCCCCCTGTGCCTCAGGATACGAGCCTGTGTGTTCCTCATCTTGACTGCCAGCCAAGCTTTCATCCACGCTTCAGCCCAGCCTGCTACACCTGCCTTCACCATAGACTTTAGCAAAGAACGAACATTCAATTATTTGTCAAACTCAAGGAAATCAGCAACAGAGACCCTCAAAATGCTTCAGAAAATCTACAGCAATAAAGTAATGAGCCGGGACAGCTGCTTTGAGTGGCATTTGTGTTTCAAGAGGGGCAGAACGTCAATGTCCAAAACCAAAGTAGCAACATCAGGTCTGGAATGCAGTCAAGAGCCTGCTGGTGATTTTCTTTGACGTGTGGGGTTGTGCAATATGAATTCGTCCCTCAGGGCTACACTGTCATCACCGAGATCTACTGTGAAGTTCTGAAGTGTCTGAGAGATGTGACGGCCCCAGGGGGCCTCTACCTGGGTTTGTGCGCGCTGTGCTGTGTTGTGTTGTGTTTGTGCCTTTCAGTGCTGCTGGTTCCTGGTTGGTTGAAGCTGGGAGTTCATGAAGGCAACCATAGGCAGCTGGCCACTGAATCTCGGTTGTTTGATAGCGCTGACCTCCCAGAGTCTGTGGACTTGTGTTCCCTTGGCAACATATCATGCTGTGCCAGAGCTTTCACTTCATTTTAGCATTGCTTTGATTTTCTGGATGGCATGTTTTTTCTATTTAGTTTCTTTTGTTAGAATATTGGCTTCCAGTTATCTTTGGTAAATGTGCTTCCTCATTTGCTGTGGTCTCAAGAGCCGAGCCGTAACAGGGAAAACATTCTGCACAAATGATCTGAACTGTGGCTCGATGGTGAGTGGGTTCTCCAACATGACAACGCTCCTGCTCACAGCTTCTTGCCTGCAACAACATAATTGTCACTATCCACTCTCTCTATATTGTCAGATATGGCTTTCTCGAAGATGGTGTTACTTTGAAGGGGGCGGCTGCCAAATTTCAATCAGGTAAGGTCTTTGGTTGTTGTAGGTACAGTCTCTGAACTTTTTGATCACACCTCATACTCGGACTGTCACGCCTTTCATTATGGATCAATCTGCCACAACTGTTTCCAATTTACCAACTAATATTTACATATCAATGTGCTATATTTATTAAAAAAAAAAAGATAAAACTGTCAGTGCCAAGTGACATCCAGCAAATTAAAACACTAACACATTCAACTTTTTTCTGTATTACAAGCTACGTAAAATCATTATATTTTAATATTTTTGCAGTCTGTCCTTTTTTATGTGCGTCAAGCACTTGGAGTAGCATTTATTTAGTGTAAAATCATCATTTACACAGAACGGGTCTGTAGAGGTGTGAACAAACGACATGTTTTCTCAATCCAATTAAGCAATAAATCAAAAATAATTGTGCGGGGGTCAACTAATTAATTCAGCATTTCACTGCTCATACAGTATATGCAGACGTACAGTGCCATTAATGCTGTGCAGCACATGGAGGTATATTTAACAGGGGGAGTGCTTTCACATGCACACTAGTTTCCAGGTTTTGATCATCTTTGGGGGAACGCTTCACATGGAGCACAGAGAAATGTGGTTATTCATATCCCTGTAAATGTGAGTCTAATATTATTCGGGTTTCTGATCATCTGTACAGGCTTCTCTTTGACTCCCCCGCATCCGGAAAAACTGTCATGTCTCTACAGAATGAGTTTCTGCAACAGCTGAGGATGAGCCCACTTTGGTCTCTGCTTGTCCCCCCCTCTACTGGCTTTAGCCACAATACATTTAATCCAACAGAATTCCTATTAGAGTCCAGGTAATTACATGTAAATATAAAAAAATGTAAAAGTAGGACACACAATACAACAAACAACAGGGAATCTACACGTACTAACCACCACAGCAAATTCACATTTGCCAAAACTCATGTGATCACACGGGACCACGTGACACATGTTATTATGCACATGTTAAACATGTATTTTGCCATTGGAAAAATTTGGTTTTGGCATATATCATGGTGTCATGTGTGAAACCCATGTGAAAACATTTTCACATATTTTCCCCGTTATCATACATTGTGGTAAACATGTGTCATACATGTGATCACGTGTGCCATATGGAAAACATGTCAAACTCGTATTCTTTCTGTGAGGATACATACATATATCGAAAAGAGAAAACTTTCTGATAACAGTGAGATTTTAGAACATGCTGCCAATTGTTCTCATGCTGCCAAACACACAGAGGAGAATGGTCAGAAAAGGTGTTGACATCCCACAGTATCCTGTTTTTTGTTTGTTTTGAAGGCGCTCTGCCAAGACAAGTGTTGATCCAGGTTTCTTAAAACAATATATAGAATAATTTTAACATGAATAAACAAAAAACAAAACAAAAAAACCTAAAACCTAATCCCCTCACTGGTTTCTGCAAAGTACAAACATTAAAATGAAGAATTTCTCTGATGAAACCTATTTTTATATTCAGTCGGAGACATATTGTAGATAGGTTGGTACTTTCTCCCCTTATGTCAGTACCTATCTATGAGATGTAAATTTACCTTCGTTGCATTGCAGTAATGTCATCACTAATTGTCACTGATGACAGCAGTTTGGAGACGTTATTATTATGATTACAAATCGTCAGTGCAGACAAATACAGAACATCTACATTTCTGAGAAGTGAAGCAGGCAGGAAGAACCTGTTCATCACTCATTCTGTTTCATAGTTCATGTCTGTGCCTTACTCCTTCTCTTCTCCTATGTACATGCATGCGCACACACGCGCACGCACACACACACACACACACACACACACACACACACACACACACACACACACTTTACTCCTTCGTGACTGCCATCAGACATGCTCTTTCTCAGCTATCTTTTATTCTCTATATTCACTGTCAGGCTGCCATGACATTGTCTCATACAATGCACTTTAAATATGCATCACACTGGTGTCAAATTGAGTTCAAAGTGCGTTTGTGATTTGAGAGCTGCGGCAGCAAATATGGGGCTTGAATGAGTAAAAGTATATGCGGGAAGCTACGAACTGACCAACAACCTTCAGCTTTAATAGATAGCGAGGACTTCAAAGTAGTGGAGGCACATGTGTCATGCGGCAGCGATTCACTTTTTATTCCGGGATCAACAAGAGATTCACTCTCCGAGCGAGCCAAGGCTTTGTGTTTCTTTTTGATCAGAGTGCGTGTTCTCGTATAATCTGCAGCACCTCAGCGGATGGGAATAGCAATGGATCAGGTGTCATGCCCGCCTGACAGCAGGTTAACTCAACTCATCTCTAAAACCCATTCAGCCCTTTTGTGTTTGACATCTAATAAGCCCAGACTTAAATTAAAAGCCCATTAATGCCACCTAATCGGGCCTCGCCGTGCTCCGCGCACCAACTCCCATCACACTTCCTCCATGAGGAATTAGAGTAAGAGAGTATCTTACCTATAGTTCTGGAGAGTGGAGCAGTTCACTCGATTAAAAAAGTTTCAGGTCTGGATGGAACAAAGATTAGATGACGCTGTAACGGAGATACACAAGGGGCAAAGGCAGTCTACGCTTTAGCTGCAAACTTCGTCGCTATCCTGTCGTCAGAATTGATCATGATTTAATCTGCCATTCTGGAATTATTTACACCTCGTACGAATAAGAAATTTTACACCTCTATGAAGGTATTTTTGTGTCTTTATTATGCAAGCAAAAAAATAAAAATAGTTTTGAATGCAAATTTCTCGCACTGCAAGCAAAATTCAGTTTGAAAGTAAAAACAAATCTAAACGGTGAATAAAATTATTTGCATAGCAAACACATTTTTTTGTTTTTTGTTTGTTTTGGGAACGGAATTAAGAATTTTGCTTATGAAACTCGACTTTTTGGCTGCGAATTGAAAACCTTCGCTTGCAAATCAATACTTTCTACTGTGCAATCGAAAAACCTGCAGAATGTGACTGAAAGGACCGGACTAAATACTCCAACTATGTTGACACTCCACCTCTTCCCTTTATCTCAAGCAAGCCATACAAAAAGACGCGCACGACCACAGCAAAGCAAAAATAAGTAGATCTCGAGAGACTGCTAAGATATGCAAGAAGAGGGCCTCATGACCATCAGCGGTTACTGAGCTACAGTGGCAAGGGCGCAAGCAAACCTCTCCACTGACACAGATTTCTGGCAGTTCTTACAGAATAAGTAACATTAACCTAGTTAGCAGAGCCACCAGGAATCTTCCTAACGACGCTCTCGGCTGTCTCCATCTCTCATGTGACCCTTGCGTGGCAGAAATGCAGAGGATCTCCTTAAATGAAGAATTGTGGAACAAGGAGAGATCATAAATGTCATTCATTTTATACTCGTTTATATACTGTAAAAGCACTTTTATTAATACGGCTGAGATGGATTATATTTCCAGAGCTGTAGTCATATGTAGAGGCACAATCAGTCTCTGGTTTATTCAAACTATTGACCCAGTCCCCCCCGTAATCAGACTTCTTAAACCCAGTCACAATGGGAAACCAATTATAAGAAATCACCAGCTGAGAAGGAACAACATTTGGAAAGACTCTCTATTGTGTAAGTCAGTACAAATCTTTCAGATTCATAATTAATTCACATTTCTCTGATGATTGCTGGTTGTGGATAAGTTGGCTCACTGATTCTTCTGTTGCTGAAAAGAAATGATTGATATGTTGTCAGCTATGGTAAATGTAACGTTTCCCATATGTCCATCTATGTGTATACTTGGTTTGATGATTTGATAATTAGCACTTTTGGATCTTTTGGTTAGAAAAAGAGTGATTTGATCAAAAGTATGTTTTGAAACCAAACAGCTTTGATATAGAAACTGCCTACAGAAATGTTTCATTGCATACAGGCACACTACAGTACTAATTGCACTGACACCAAACAGTGGATCATGTGTAGAATTAAACATATATGCAGTTCTTGGGGATACTAGTTGGCAAGTTGTAGTGTATTGAAGGTACTCCTTTTTTATTCACTGGTGTTTAACAATGGATATTTCTGACAGTTTTTTTGGTTACTTATTTTAGGCCCCACAGTACATCCGTGAAGACACAAGAGTGTGTTTTAGCCCAATTCTTTAATTCCGTCCCCACCAGAGGAACAATAGCATTGGTTATTTGTTGAAAAAGTTAAAATAACCTTTGTGTAGTGTGACATTTTGACCACAACATGTATTTAGAAGGACGCATGCATGATTGGTTATATAAAATGTTTTTCAAACATTATCTTGTCTTAAATAAGAAGGTTTAGTTGTATAAACTTCAACAGACCTTCAGCAAAGAGATGGCAGGTCAGAAAAAAACTGTTGTTTTGGCTGTATTTTCTTTTGTCAGGGGATACTGACAAAAAGCTATTCCCTCCATATATGTATGAGTAATTCTTATTTCTGTTACACCTGAGCATCTGAACCATATTCAGTCACAAATCTAAAGCTACTGATCCTGATGTAATGTTTGCAAAGTTCCAAGGACATGTACTGTACTTCCCATTAAATCATCCTTTGAAATGTTTTTTTTTTTTTTTTTTTTTTTGTATGACAGCTCAGAGAAGCAGAATTGTCCGAGGATAAATTACCTCTTTCATTTATAAGCTGCTTTAAATGAAAGTAATTTAGAAATCTACGGTGAAAAAAAAGAAAAAGCGCAAGGCAATTAATTCTGAAGTCTGATGAAAATTGCGTGGACCTTGGCACCTTGTTTTAGTTTATTCTCCATCAAATTTGGAGTCATGCTGAGGAAATATTTTTCTATGAACTTCTGGTCCAAGACAGCAATGACAAAGTGCCTCTGAACCTATTGCTTTGAAACACATCAGAGAAAAATAATGCTTTGTGGCACATCTAATTCATCAATGCACCTCTACACCCCCTATTTTATAGCTTCAATGGTGATGCTTTTTTTTTTTTTCCAGGTTGCCTCTGCAAGAATCAATCTGCAGAAGAGCAGAAACTCTCAAAAATATGACCCAGTCGATTATCTTTCACCTCAACTTATTAGTGACACTTAGGCTTCAAATGAATCACTGCAAATGTATCTTCATAATTTCAGCCAGCAGAGGACTTTACACCTAAATGCCACGCTGCTCTTGACCCACATGACCACTCATTCTGAACAACAATACCTTTCCTCCTGACTGCAGTGAGAGCAGCCTCCACTCCTTAACTTACACTTCATGCCAGTAACTCATCAGAGTTTACAGCATCTGCTCCTACTGTGCCTGTTAACAGTGTCCTGTGGCAGTCAAAGAGTCTGAACGTTTTTTTATCCAAGCCAATTGCTACACGAGTCCACTATTTAACGCACCTTAAGCCTGGTGGTAGGAGCCCATCATTAAATTCAGTAGCTGTACAAATTTGTTGGAAATAAAGCTTGAAGCCAATAAAGCCAGCCACAAGAAATTGTGCAGCCTTGAAAACACCTTGGCAACAACTCTAACACAACAAATATTCATACAATATCGTGCATGCTCCCGCCCAGCTCTCAGCGCCCGAAATTCTTTATCATCACCACCATTTAAATGCCCCATTGCACGTAATCATTTGACTTTTTTATTAAATGATTTGACCCTTTAACTGCTGTTTTATAATGGAAGTGCTCTTGTATAATGTTCTTACAGTTGAGTAGCTTTCTTGGAAAAACACTCAACTGGGCCAAAAGCCTTCAGATTCTCCAAAACATTCTTAACATCAATAAACGGTCCTTAAACTTCTTCACAAAATAATCAAGAAATTGTCAAAGAAGCAAACTGACAGAGTGCAATGAAATGTTACATTTACTGCATATCCAAAGTTAATGCAGCAAACCAAGTTGAACCATGGGAAAGCTCATTGAAATAAGGATATTTCTCTTATTCTTTGCTTATTCTCATATATTTATACCATCTTCTAAGAATTTTTTTGTCCCTAAAAATACTGTAAAACTAGTTGAACCCGCATCATCCTAAGTCCATTACATTTGAGTCACCTTTGTATCTGGAATGCACTTGAAGCAGAAATACATTCCTTGAAAAGAAAAGAAAGACATTTGATTCATTATTGTATTGAAAAGATTCATCATAATACTGTTCTAATTATTATTTACACAGAAAAAATATATTACATAGTGCTGTCAAATGAAATGGTATGCTGGTATTCATTTCACATATAATAGGAATGATTGAAGCAATTGCTGTAACTCACTGTTGGGCAGCAAAATATTCCAACTCATAGGACTGAAGTTATATCCAGGTAACTAACCATATTCTGATGCATAGCACTACACAACGCTGTGTGGAGTGTATGAAGGGATCCCTATTTTTTTTTTAATTTCATTTTATTAATCCCCGAGGGGAAATTTCTTCGCTACAGCAGGGGGGCTCTCAGGGGGGAGCTGCTGCAACAGGCTGCCACTAGCGCGGCGCCAGGTAACCTGACCTGAGGTGCATGTTTTTGGATGATGGGAGGAAGCCGGAGAACCCGGCGAGAACCCACGCAAGCACAGGGAGAACATGCAAACTCCGCACAGAAAGGCCCAGGACCGGATGCGAACCCTGAACCTTTTTTTTGCTGTGAGGCGACAATGCTAACCACTGCACCACCGTGCCCCCCTAATTAAGCATACACTCTGCTTATTGAAGGTTAATACTTCAGAAAACAAGTAGCTCTCTAACAGGATATAACCCCATGGCACACTACATTTTGCGACACATTAACAACTTTTTTTACACTAATAAATATACATTTACAAAATTACACCGCTGAATGGCACACAGCATGTGGACACTCTGTAGCTAGACAGGTAGCATAACTGTTTAAAGGGTTTAAAAAGAATGTCTTGTAGACTATATATTGTTAAGTTTGTCAAGCCACTATTATTGCCAGTAATGGTAAACAACATACTCCATCGGAAAATCATGTGAGAATAACAACAATGTATGTGATTAGGATTTTTGGATTTCTTTTGGATTTTTGGATTTTTTTTTGGGGGGGGGGGATTCCAGGCTGTCGACCAGGAACACCAGTAAAACAGCGTTCAACATCACTTGAAGAGGTATCTTCTCGAGGCACTATACTGTATATACCAAGAAAAGCAAAGGGTGGAGTCGGTTTACGAACACAGTAACGATGGCCCAGCTACAGACAGTCTGTGTTCAGGGCAATTATTAAAGCTAAGATTACCAATGATTAAAATACAGTTATGTGTTGTGACCAGAAACGCTGCTTCAGTATCCTGCACAGTAAAAAAAAAAAAAATAACACAAACTAACTAACCGAGTGAGGCAACGTTAGACCACCAAGTCCCAAATTCTGAGAGGCACAGTTCACCATCAGTAAGGTATTTTGTACCAGTACAACTAGCTGCTTTTACAAAATGGGGACGTACCAACCACCATGTACTGCAGGTAATAGCTCACTCAACCCCAGTTCAAACCATCTAAACCATCCCTCTACCATTAGCCTTAAAAATGTAACAAAACATAGAAAAGTGGACCATTGTTGTTGTCGTCGTCGTCGTTTTAAGTCTTGCATAAATGTTGCCAACTGCTGGGCCGCTTTCTTCATTTCAGTGTTCCTTTATGTGGAGTGAAGAACAGATAAAAAGCCCATGAAGGTATTTAATTCTCCGGGGAGCTCCCCAGTGGGTAGTTCCTCTCTGGGAGTTCTCAGAACGGTTTGGTACGAAATTGCCTTTTGTAATGTGGTGCGGCAGTGTCGTTAATATATTTATATTTTACACATCTGCTAATATCTTTACATGCTTCAAACATAACCCAATATACCATGAAATGAACAGTTGGCCAAATATGCTCTTTGGTGTTGAGCTAGCCGAGGATCGTCTGGGGGATCGCGTGCAATAACGGGAGACCAGAGCAGGTTTTCTGTCAAAACACCCAAGAGGAAGTCATGTTTGACTCCCTCCCCCCCTTCCCCCCCCTTCCCCTCCACCTCGTGTACTCTTTGAAGCTCCGAGCACATTGAGTCAACATATATGTGGGTTTCAGGGTTGTATTAAATCACAGGGGCTCTCGTGACCATCAACAGATGCATCTCGTTTTCCCACGCCGCCGCAGTGCAAGCGTACTTTACTCCATGGAAACAGCTCTATCTGTTTAATTACCCTCCTCTGAGGCGTCGACACATCTCAGCTGCCACCCCCACCACTCATGAATTAATGATGCACATCTCTAGTTGTTATTAGTACGCTGCACCGGGAAACAGACTGGTCGAACTTCATTTCAGATTCAGCTGTAAAAAAAAAAAAAATAAAATAAAAAAAAAGTACTGAAGGGGGTTATTGTTTTCCACTGTAGTGAAGGCAACGACTCTACTCCTTCATTTGTTTCAACAAGGTGTGCGACCCACCAGGGACCGCAGTACAGCCCTGGAATACAAGGCTGGCCGCCAATGCAATGATTTCATCTGGAGAATTACAATGCTGCATATTCATACACATGAATGAAAATAATGAATAACAGCTGTGTGAATTGAGGATTGTTTCTCTGGTTCTGTCTGCCTCTGCCTCTTCCTTCAGTCATGTTCTCACTATATTTCTACAGATCCTCCTCCTTCTTTCTTGCGGTTCACCAACTGACTACTAGAAGCTCTCTGACTTTCCCACTGGTCCAAACCACCGGTTCCTCATTTCTCAAACACCCCTTTACCACTTGTACCAGTCACTTCCACCAGCTCTGTGCCAGATGGTCAGTGTTGCTTTGTACTTTTGCTTTACAGCCTCCTGACCTTCAGCCAGTACGAATATCTGCCCGTCTGACGTTACTTTTTATTTGTCCCGCCTTGGTTAGCCCAAGCGGCAACCTCCGGGGATTCAAAAGGAAGACAACGCGGAAGATCCAAAACCTACAGTCCCTTGAATGGCCGCTGGAGGGTCGCTCCAAACGAGAGTTGTTAATAATTTAACGACCAAAAGATAGATTTGGTCTCTTTAGCTAATTCCCCCATATTTGAGAGCAAAGCACTGAATAGACGGCAGGTCAACAATCAATGGTTTTATCACCAGACGAAGTTTGATGGCATTTGTTGAGCCAAAGTTTACAGCATGAGAGTCTGTCCCAAAAGAAGCAGAGTCCTGCCTACTCATAATTGGTTAAGTTCATACCAAAATCATGAGTATGAAATATACACTGGAAGTATTACAGCCTTGGATGACATAGTGGCCTGTTTTTACTCAAAGCAAAAGGGATTTGAGTTCTCTAAGGTCACAGTATGTTTCGATGCACTATAGACAGATACATTACACATGTAAACATAGCTTCTTTTGCATTTTCGTTACAACTGAATTTTTTCTTTGCTCTTCTTGTGTTCCTTGATGCTTTAAGCTGTTGTTATTGTTGCTATTAATTTTTCTCAGACTCACTGCTTGCTCCATCCAGAGCACAAGTTTCATGCTACATGGAATGCAAAGTGACAGACAGGAACAGATTGATAAGGCATATGTTTTATTTTGCTTATTTCACTTTAAGAAGCGTTCCCATCGAGATTTACAGTCAAGTTACATTGTGAGAGCTTCTAAAGAAATTGCAGCTCCTCTGTCACCTAGATGTGAGAAAGACCTTTGGCTAATGAAAAGCTGTGGGGTGATACATTTCCCAAGATTACCTGGCAACTCCCAATGCAAGCAGATCTTATTCATTACAAATCCAACGCTTTCTAATAAAAGAGAAATTACTGAGGAACGGAGGCTACAGATCTTTTTTTAACGTCAGCATTGGTGCACACTTTTTCAAATTATGCCCAGATCTGTTTTCAATATCAGTACGCAGAGTTCATTCAAGTGTTCTGCTTCTGCCGGGTTAAGTTGCTCTCGCTCGAGATGCTGCATCTAATGCACTATAATTACCAACAGGAGAGCACTTCTCTGGCAGTGGAGCTTCGTACAATCTGTGGAGATTGTTTTCTGATTGTGAGTCTGATATGAATAAAATTAGCAGATATGTAGCTTGTTAATTACGGATGTCGTAACATCAAAGGTTCGTGTATTACGAACATGTCTGTTGACCCGCTGCGCTTTTAACCAGTACAAAGCAGCCCTTTTAGAAAGATCAAGGAGCACTGCTTTTGCTCTGGAAGATGAACTTGTGGAAATCTTGATCACACTGCAGATATACAGTAGCACAAGGCTCCATGTATTTTATCTTTTTCCCCACTGTCAACAGATTGTGAAAAGATCTGAAAATGTCAGAAAACTCTGCCACTTAAATGTTTCATTTCATTTCCTAAAGTTGAGCCGAAATTTGAATGTGTGAGGAAATATCCACTCGGATGCTCTGCTGCAGCTATTGAGGGCATGTTTGTGGAAATAGCGTCAAAGCTTCAAGACTCTCTGTGGACGTTTCCCATGGCGGCGGTTGACTGACATTTGAAGGCCAGCGATGCGCCGTCAACTTTTGTAGTAACTGGAGCACGTTACCCCCTGTAAGTCCCATGAATGTTGATTCAATTTTTTCCCCCCCTTTTTCAGCAAGTATACATGGTTCGATTTGGTTTTATACTTTGTGCTTTAAAGGTTCGGTGTGGAAGATTTTAGGTGATCTATTGGCAGAAGGAAATATTCAGAATTATGTTTTCATTAGTGTCTTATCACTTTTTTTCATTACCTTAGAGTAAGGCTTTCATATCTACACTGCCATGTTTCTACAGTACAGAACCAACAAACCAAACATTTGCACTTGAAAGGAAATTCCAAGTTTTTCGTGGCCACCATAGATTCTTCTACACGCTTGGGAGGATATTCAGGTGGTTACAGTCTGCTACCTCATTGCTAGATGCCACTAAATCTTACACGCTGATCCTTTAAAAAAACACATACAACACCTGTGCATATTTTTTTTTACCAAATAATAGTGTTTCTCCTATATGCATTGCTGAAATAGGACTGCCGCTGCCGAATTTTCTTTTGGAGAAGAGCGCTCCGTCCTATTTACTTAGAAACAAATGTTATATTATTTTGCATTACCGAAGCTTTGCACTAAGCTAATACTGAGAACACAGCAATTGTATCAACGAGGACCAGGCAGATGTCAACAACTAAGCAGGCAAAGGTTACTGTGTTTTCAGTTTTATATTGAGACAAAGGAGAAAAAAAGGTCCTGCAACTTCACCCAAGTGTCGCACTGTAACGTTGCAGCCAGCATACTCATTTAGGAGGAAAAGGAAGCACAACTTCAGTAAAGTTGGAAAGATATTAGAAGAGTCAAACTTGAATTTCCTTTATACTGCAGGAAGGTAGACAATGAGCTACAAACAAATTTTCATCAGGTGTCACCAAAATTATTTCATACACGATGTCCGGTTGGTCATACAACTACACTTGGACCGGAAGAATGGGCTTCTTCATAATATTAATGAATTAAAAATGTGGTTTTTTTTTTTAAATCTGTAACTTCAGTTATTTTCAGTGCAGTGTCAGTGATGACCTCCTAACAATTTTGCTTAAAAGTACATACAACTTGAATGTCCTCTTTTTTACAAGTACAGTTTTCACCAAATAAGTACACAAATAAAAACTAATACTTCACTATAACCTTAAAAAACAAAAATCAGCCAGCTTTTACTGGACACTACTCAAGAAGGAGTAAATAGTAAAACATTTTTTTAGACTATTTCAATATGAAGAATTTGGTGGTCTTGTCAAGGACTTACAAAAATATTATATTGTATGTAGAGTTTTGACTCAAAATCTGCTTCAGTGCCTATGTTTACTAAAATAACAAAATATACTAGCCAATGTAACTATGTAACTATTGTGTGGCTCACACAACCACAGTGACAGTTTTTCTATTGATATTTCTTATGCAATGTAGATTATTTATTTCTTATAAAGTAAAAATATGTGACCCGGAATGTGAAAAAAACCTTTTTCTTGTTGCTACTTGGTACTGACTGAAGTGACTCTGAGGCAGTTAAACTTTGTCAAATCTTTGTATGTCCCCTTTTAGTATAGAGCACATCGATTGGAAATGAGCTTCAAGAAAAGCTTGACTGACTTCCTTGGCATTTTCCCCCTTATCAATTCTCCCTGATACTGTAGGAAAATGAGCAGGCAGAAAAAAAGTCTAAATTCACTCATGCCTATCTCAGAGCTGTGCGCAATACGCATTACAATTAAAGGCTGAAATGGCAGTCTGTACCCTTCATTACTTGTTCTCATTTAAAATACCCTGAAAAACCTTACAATTAAAGTGCACAACCTGCACTTGAATATTAAAAACTTGATGACTTTCCACTTTCCCCGGTTGTAAGTCGACAGATACAAATGTCTCGCCATCCAGAACGTCTGTCTGGGTCACCTAATATATGCTTACTTCTTTACTTTGTCTTTTGTTTAATCCATGATCATGGAAAATGTCACATTCATGCGACGCTAACAAACATGACCTTTATCCAACAAATTCTCAAGGTGCAGATCACTCAGAGAGAGGCTGTTCTTGTGGAAGGATGGGTAGTTAAAAGTAAAGGTCAGAGCCGATATCCTTGTTGCAGATTTTAAACTACTCAGTTGCATGTCGTTATGATGAAATTCACCTACGTTAACTCCCCACAGTCTCGACTTCTAAGTGGGGGGAAAAAAAAAACCCTATTGATCGAGAGTTGTGGGGATTCTCCCAAGCATTTTCACAGCACATTTCACCGCATCAGCACCGCCTCGGGGCATTCTAGTGAAAGCAGCCGAGTAGTGTAGCTCTTGAGGAGCAGGGTGGAGGAACTTCATACAGGTGAAATGAATATAATGACTTAGCTTTTGACATACCAGGGAGACAGGAGCACTTCAGGGCTTGGTAACAACATCCCAATGCCTTGATCCCTTGTTATAGAGTATTGATCCAGTGTGTGAGCCTCTGTGTATTAAGAGCATTGAGTTTAAAAGATGCCAGATTATATTTAGAGCTTCATATGGTCTCATCGGCTCACAATCGCAGCATTATAACAGTTCTAGTATTTTATATTTCCAACATTTCTCCCTTTCTTTTACTGCACTGCAAAATGTGCATCAATTAATTCGCACATTTAGGTGTCGGCAATAATAGTGTCAGACGTCTGCACAGTTATATCAGTAGCAGCAGCAATAGTGAAGGCAGTGATAGAACTAGGAGTAGAATTTCTAACCAATACATGGATTTAACATTGAATAGCTAGCTGAATACATCTAATAAATATGTTGATTTGACCAGACAAATTAAAAAATATATGAAAATCTTGCTTTTGTCTTCTTCCTCCTGAAATCTAGAAGAGATTGTTACAAAAATGGCCCCGAAATTCAAGTGAAAGCTGGCCACTGTATTGTAACGGCCTGGGCGACATGTTAGAAATGTCACTGTGTTTGTTCTTAATATCACTGTACTCAGATCAACTGTTCAGAGAGGATTAATAAAAAAAAAAATTTAAAAAAAAAATCTATTGTTGTGGTTAATGAGATTTACTAAATGTCATTGAACATAACTGTAGAAGCTGTGAAGCCTGTCAGTCATTTCTGTTACCTATGACGGTGATCTATGCGGGACGGCCCGTCCGTGATTGGCCGAGAGCCAAGGGGCGGCGGGAGGTGTGTGTATGTGGGTGTGTTGTTGTTCTTCTCGACTTTTCAAAGAAGAGGTTTAGCTTGAGAGTGTGCAGTATTCCGAGAGAGACCTGTAAGAATTGGCCGTTGTGGTGGTGACTACGGCCCACAGTAGCCCGAGTATCGTTCAAAATAAAGTTCGAGCAAACCGGGCACCGTCTGGCAGTTTTGTTAAGTGGAGAAGCTACAGTAGCTCGACATTCAGTGTAACGGTAAGAAGAGTGGTGGTCATGACTTGAACTCACACCAGTGATCTGATGTTGTCCCCTCGGATACATTTGATGATGGTTTTCAATGGTACTACTCTGCACAATACAGCAATATATTCATATAGAGCAGGAAATCCATATATTTCAACATAACGGGTGGTGTATTTTGTTTTGTAATATAGATGACAATATGTTTGGTCATTAAAATGTTGATTTTTAAATCCATATGTGTGTACTTAACGTGGTGATATCCAGATTAGTAATTATAGCAGCATTATTAAAAAGTAAAAGGGATGGTTAGGCCTGTCACAAATCAACACATAATAGCCTGATGGGAATCACTTTGCATAATAATTAGAATAATTTTCATTGAATGATGAATCTTGCAAAAATGTCATATTTCCATCACTATTTCCACGTCGATTTCCCCCATCTGAGTTTTGACTGGCGCTCTTTGTATGATGTCATCTTGTTGCGCCCCTTTCTTCGGCTATGAAAGGAGAATTAGCGCCACCAGCTGTTTCTCTTGAAGCACTAAACTTCTACTATTTGACATTAACATCATGGATTTAGATGCAAAAAAGGGGAGACTAATAACTTTGAGGAGGTGATATGTCGGATTTGCCACAAAGTGATGGCAGTCAAAGTAAAATAGAAAAAAGACAATTATCTGTATGACAATAAATCATCAATAACGATTTTATGATTGTGACACCCCTGATGATAGTAATGATAATATTATCATTGACAACTGTGTGGTAGCGCTATAAGATGTGGAGGGATGATAGCATAATTTTAGTAGTACATAATAAGTGAGATAACAATAGTAAGATTAAATTACAATACAAATGAAAGCACAGGCAACATCAGAACATACTGAGTCAGTTACGCTGAATAAATCCCTGCAGAGAAGCTAAAATAAGTTTCGCACTACTCCATGGGATTAGTCTTAACATCAAGGTGGATCTGTGCACACTTGGAAGCCGTAACACATTTTCTTTATCGAGACTGTAGAAATTGTATGAGACGAGCAGAGAAAATGTAAAATAGTGCTTAAAAATACATACGGATCTCCATGTTATTAGAGACAAAGCCTGAGTAATCAGTCTAAGACGGTAAATCCATGTCTGAAATAGATTCAAAGTCTGCTGCTCACAGTTGAAACATGTATCAAATAATTCTTCAATATCATTTTGATAAATGGATTTAAAGGGTTTTAAAAGGCCATTAAATTTTTCTAGAGATATCTTTGGAGCCACTAACAAGATTCTCAGTTTTAGAGAAATTATCTCTTGACATTAGCCAGACACTCATCCAGTACTGGCAA
The DNA here is from genome assembly GCF_022577435.1 of Embiotoca jacksoni. NCBI lineage: Eukaryota > Metazoa > Chordata > Actinopteri > Embiotocidae > Embiotoca > Embiotoca jacksoni. Next base: position 2,522,433 of record NW_027185387.1, on the reverse strand, counting down.
CTTGCAGCCACAAGTTGGCTCTGAGTACTGCTGGCATGGCAGTAAAAGGAAAATGCCTGCTGACAAATACTACAAGCCGAAGGTTAAATAAAACAGTTTTGGCCCCAGAACAGAGCATGAAGACGCATAATCACCACTGGAGACTAAACATTTTCTGTTTGATGGGTAGAAGAAGAGCCAGCCCTTCATAGCCCTCGAAATACCAAACTTATTCCCCGGTCTATCAATTACAATGATATGATTAATCACGTCTGAGGCTGCGCTTAGGTCACGCAGCGCTAACGCTGAGCACCTACTGGAGTATATATTTATCAGATGATAATTAATAACCCAAAGAATGGGGTTCTCAGCGCTCGTGGGGGTTTTGCATGAGCCTCCACCTTCGATGCCACGACTTTTCAAATTTTGGAACATTTCTAATAAATGCAGAGGCCTTCTTTACACTTTCAAATGTCTTGATATAATCTGGGTGACATTTTGTTTACACACGCAAACGTGTCTCAATTGGCTTAATGACAAATTGTTATTGCAGTCTGTCTTGATTTTCACAGGCTACATACAAATATTACTCCGGTTCAGAGGATGGTGAAGATAATGCACCTAAAGTTGTTTAGTAACTTTTTTCGCAAGACAAAAATAACTATTCAGAAACTAACAAAAGCACAAATAAAACACATTTATGAACTATGAGCAAGACAAAAGTTTACAGTCTCTCAGTCAAGCCATTCCCTCACCCACGAAGATCATCTGGCGGATGCTGTGATCTGGGAACAGGTAAATGCCACAACATTTATCCCTTTAATGATGGAGCGAGATGGACAGTGTAGTTTTAAATGCAACTGCAGCTGTCGTTATCATGGAGGACAGATTTCTAATCAATGACTGTTTCGAGAGTGTATTTACACTTGGCTTTTTTTTTCTTTTTTTTTTTTTTTTAAAGATCTACTCAAAATGACTGAAATAAGGAAAATGTGGCCTCAGAATCTACACATGTTCAATTACTTTCATGGACATTCAATATTTGTCTCTAAAAGCAATTATAATCATGTTAAAAAAAAAAAAAAAACCTAGGCTACACACAAACACATTTAAAACGGTGTTTGAACACTGGCTCGTAGGAAAGACAGATTTACACAATAAACGAAGATAAAACAGCGACCGCCGTCTGTTATTTACACACAAAGCGGACGATAATCTGATAACAAGCACACAGAAAGTATACATAAACATGATACAACTGCAGCTACGCACCGGCTGTTATGAGAGCCCGATTTACAGAATATCTTGATGATAAGAGCATCACAGACAAAGCAAAGGCATCGGATCAACGAAATAAGAGTTAATAATAGACATATGCATTTGGGTCGACGGTGGTGGCATCCTCCACGTAGTTTACTTTCTTACTTTTCTATTCTGTTTATGGAGGCAGTGGCTCTTTAAGAGGGGATAGCAGGTCATCATCATGTACCACGCAGAAAGTAGATGTAAACAACATATGCTGAGAACCTGAATATTGATTTGAGATGCAGGTCAGCACTGCGTCCAGTTATTTAGCTCCTTTACTGACAAGCCAGCATGACCTCGTTGGTACCAATGCATCTTTCTGGTTTAATATACCAGCATCTTTGGCTTTAAAACCGAGCCGACACAGCCTCCAGAAAGACTGTAAAAGTTGTTTTCCTCCTGAAGTAAAACACCTTGAGACTTGCAGTTGTGTGTGCAATGTGCTATACAATTAAACTAACCATGCCTTGTTAGCGATATCGTCGTCCTCTCCTTGTTGCACGCCGGTGCTGTCAGCCACTAGCTTCCTCCTCTCCTCTTGCTTGATGAACATTAGCGCCCTGCTTTCTTACAGGCCAAAATATTTGCAGAGATCTTTGTCTATTATCATGTATGCTGGTGAAAGTGCTGTGGTCAGTTGTTGATGGCTTCAAAAATACATTTGAAATTTGCTTTTGCGTCGCCATTTTCTTCAGCTATTGCTTCTGTTTGTGGTCACGTCATCTTCGACCTTTGACCTTACGGTCTAACCTTAAATTTGATCTCTAACCGGACTGAAAGTTGGGAACCTCAGGTACACAATTAACCACTCACTGAAATAAAACAATCAATAGAATATGAGTGTGACAAAAAAAGATCTAAAACTGTTCTTTAGGGGCATTTTATTTTTTTTATTTATAGCTGTAAACGTGCAGGTCCTCTACTATCTGCCAGGGAATGCTGCAGCACCCTGCACACCTCTACTTCCCACAGCCTTGAACACAACATACGCCTGTGTATCTTAAAGCCTATTTGAGTTCTTTCAGTTACATTTAAGCAAAGTGTCTTTAATCAGCTCGCAAGTAAATAATCAGTGAATTGGTGTACCAGGTTAATAATTTCTATGAGCCACAGGCACAACTGTCAGGGCAGCGATTACAAAGTGATCAACAGCAGTGAATAAAAACTTGGAGAGGTAAGTTTAGAGAAATTGAATTTAAATCCAGACAATCTAATTGTTGATTGTTTCCTTGATAGAGTGATAATATGCACAGCTGAGTAAAATCATTAACAGATCCTTCATGGGGGAGACCGAGTCGTTTGCACTCAAACTGTCCAAAAAAAAAAAAAAAAGAGACAATTCTGTGGGATGTTCATTACAGATGTGAGAGCACACAGTGTGCCTATGATGTGTATTGGCTGTTGAATGAAAGAAATAGCAGTACATGAGTGAGCATAAAGAGAAATGGCTGCTGCCCTTCGGAATAATTTGACACAGACCAGATGCAAAAAATTAGGATGGTGTTTAATTTAGTGCTAAATATAATTGCGAATAAGAATTCTTTCCTCAAATTCAGGGATCAGGGACCTTCAGCCTCTAAATGACCTCTTTGGTGTCATTTAATAGAGTAGAAGTAAGAGATTTCATGAACATGAGTTTAAAACGGGCAAAAGACCATTCAAAGTTTAAGGCTTACTTTACTGTTAAACCTGCTTTTCCAAAGTAAAATTATCCATAAGTGTCGGAGGGGCAAAAGGAGCCACTCATCTGATATGCTCGCTGTAGTGCACTCGTACAGTGTCCTGGACTTCAAGCCCATTGTCCGACTGCTGGGTGGTCCCACTCCATTGGCTCATGAGTCATGTAACTTCGATTTTTCTTTAGTCACACCACTGCTTGGACTGATTTCCCACAACACAGAGCCATTAATGAGAAGCTGTCCTCTCAAGAAGAATGACAGTATCAGTCAATTCAAGAATTGCCCCTAAAATGGCATACAGTATTTACACTCAAGAAATATACACAGTTAGTGGCCACAGAAATTAGGACCGGGGTTAAAGGAGAAAGTCAGCTGACATTATTATACAGTGCCAAAATCCAGTATTTGAGCACGACTGAAGGGCCCACAAAACTTGATGACTTTGGAACCAGAATCTGTTGATCATTTCCTGTTTCAAAGCGACATCCCACGTTTTTGGTTCCTCAGCCTTAACCATTTGTTTGACCATGATATCGAATGTCCCCCAAACCTTAACAAAGCCATTATTTTAATCCTAACCATGATGCTATCCTAAACCTAACCAAACCTTCACCATGGCGTTGCCACATTTTAAATCAGATTTATTTGTCAACATTGGCACATTTCTACATGAAGATTAAGAGGGAATGGACATGTTTAATTTGGAGGATGTGATGCTGAAGAGGAGATGTGAAGATGGAAGAAGACCAGAATGGAAGTTACCCACATCCCCCAAGGGGTATTTGATTAATTGTAATTTTGTTGGGGATTATGGGCTTTATCAACTGGCATAATAAGTGCCTTAACAGGGGTCCAGATGGATTGGGGTTTTATTCGGAAGGGCTGTTCTTTGTAAAAGGTTTTGAGTCCATCACTTGGACACAGTATTTTTTTGAATTAGCTAAACCAATGTGAGTGATAAATCTGGAAAATGATGGATTCTTTGGTTGCACCATATTCGTCTTTTTACTCAACTTCACAACACTCTGCCAAACTATAATTAAAACGTTAAACAGGATACATGACACACAATTGAAAAAAAAGCTCAGATGTTTTAGGTCTTTAAAGTCATTTGATTGAATTCAAAAGTGTAGCTAAAGGCAACTATACTTCCTCATGTGAATAACATAATAAATGAAGTTTCAGATGTGCAATAAAAATTATATTTTATTTCCATCAGTGTGCTGAATGGGGTTTTTTTTTCTGTCACTGATCACACTGGAATGCTCATAACACACTAGTTTGACTATTTCTAACCAGTATTTTGTGTGTTATGCCCGAAGGAAGATTTTAGTTTTGCAATCTCAAAAGGGAAGGAAACTGCAAGTAGAATTTTTCCATAAATACATCTCTGTAATTTCCTTGGAACACTGCTTTTGTTTAATGCTTTATTATAATGTTGTTCAAACCTATTCCTCTTAACCTCTACCTACTACATACATGTGTCGTCAATTTCAGTTTCACTCCACATTTTGCATGGTGAACAAAGCAGTGTTGAATTTAACACTGCAGAATCATCTGCAGAATCATCGAACTTTACATAATTATGTCAGTTGCAATTACATACCCCTGGCCTTGTTTTATTCAGGATTCATCAGCATGAAACATTTGTCTTATTAAATAACCTACAGAGCGCATTTGATCAGTCTGACCATCACAACCGCTCCTATTCAACAAATCAAATCAATTTTTTTGTCCCTGGGTGATTTTACTTCTGGCCTTAACAAAATCATACTCTTCCAAACAAAGTCAGGAAAAAAAAAAATTCTTATTGCTTTCAAATCCCCTCTCCTAAATAACCTTCATCTAGCACTGCAAGGTCCCATCTCAATCTACTTGGGTTCCTGAAAGTCCATTCTCTGCAACAGCGGTCAGAAATACTTTCTCGTAAAGTACGATGGAATCTTTGGCCTTGTAACTTTCCCAAGTCAGTCAAATCAGTCCGGTGACTCAGTCTTTATGCTATGTACTAATTTGTTTTGCCATTTGTCTTTAAAATGTATTTGTGGTTGCAAATGATGATGATGCTGCAGCACGACCAAAAGCACTGGGAATGTTATAGGTCATGTTTCTACAAGGAAGGACAATAAAGCCCTGCTCTAATTTACAGAGGCGACACCTCTGATCAGGATGACAGTGAACTTACCTCGCCTAAAAACATGTGCGAGTGCTACACAGATAGTTTCCTCATTGTCCCTTTGAGCCATTTCTGTGCCATATCACTAAGACATATAAAACTCATATGCGTAAAGGGTAGACAAGTGTTGTTTCCATCCTCCTCCGCTATTTAGTTCGGGGTTTCTTCTTTCACAAACACCCACCATCCGAACATGTGCATATTTTGGCTCATGCTGCTGCCATTAAATCTTTATGAGTTTGTCAACACATCAATCAGTCTTGGTGGGGAGGGGTGGGAGTATCACCTGGAGAGGGAGCATTGCAGCAAGAAGCGTGCTCCACTTTTGGTGCCCTCTGAACAGTTGGCATCAATTAGGTTTTCATCCACAAGGACAGAGGCTCCTAAACTTTTCAGACCATGTACCAAATTCCTATTTACCACTTCCCACTGCACATACCAATACATCTTTTTTTTTATAAAATAGAATTAGCTGATTTAACCATGCAATAGAGCCAGAAAAGCTAAAAACAACAAAAAGGCTACCGTTTATAAATCAAAATTACATTTATATTTCTTGCCAGAAGTGGCACCACTCGGCAGCTTAACTGCAAACTCTGACTCCTTAGCACTAAAAGATTTGTCTGACCTGTCAGGTTCAGCACTGTCACTTGCGTCTCAATGTTTTTTCTTGAGCTTATGGACATTGCAAACTTCCACTCATTCTGCACCACTCTATGCCATCTTGGATGTTACCGGACATCACCGTACGTGGCTAAGTTCCAAAGAAATTATTTGTAAAATCTTTAAACGATTAATAACTAGTTTCTGCAAAATAAAACAAGATTAATTGACTTTTTTTTGCTCTTCGGCCAATTGGAGCGCAATTTTTAGACATTTGAGTAAGACTTGTGTGTGTACCACAAGGTGGAGTCCCAGGCACCATCAATTGTATGCGTCCACAGGGAATCACTGCACTGAGAAAAAGCGACTTTATCCCAGAAGGACAAAAGCTGAAGATGCTCCTGCCTGCCATTAGAAGGAAGCCAGTGGGATAAATAGCGAAATATCTCATCTGTCATAACAAAAGTCCTGTGGAATGTTTTCTTTGGACTTCACCGAGGTCAATCTGTACAAATGAAACTGCAGCACTAATTTAAACTTGGCTTACCTAGAACAACTGCATCTCATTAAAAAGTGGTACAATATTTCCCCACATAACAACTTACGAATGTGCCAAGCAAAGTTCAAGATTGGTGTTGCTATGTTTCAAATTCATACATTATCCCTGAACTCAGATTCTCAACATTTGAAATACTTGTATGATTAGTTCAAAAGAAAGCAGCCCAACACCCAGTTAAATTCTATCATTATTTGCCCTGGGTGTAGATTTTATATCTATTTAAAGGAAAACCTGATGGTGCTCTATTTTCTATTCCCCTTTTGTCCCACTAAGTTTATTGGTTTTACTCAGCAGTTTGCCTCTCTTTGTCACTGTCATCAGTTCAGTGATGTCTCTAAACCATCTTTAATTTCGTACTTAATGTGACACTTTATCAGTTTGGCAAAAAAGTTACCGTCAGCAGTTCATTCATGGGAAGTCAGTCAACAACTTAACTGATGACCTCATCTCAATTTTCTAACATCCAACCCATTGTTCTGTCCCAGAGTGTATAGTGTGTAGTTTTTTTCAATTCAGATCCGGTGTATAATTGTCTCAGTGAGATTCATCTAATGGCTGCTGTGAACATTACTGCTGACAGCTGTTGAAAGACCTGGCATAAACAATAACAATGGTAATAGCTGATGGGAGGGGAAAAAGACCCAACTGAGGATGTAATGGGTTTGCAACCCATGAGAGCTGTATTCATGGCCAGTTCAACATACGGCTTACATCCTGTGAACACTATGAAACAGTTGCAAATGAAGAACTTCTGCTCTGAGTTTTGTGGTGACTTACGGGACTCCAAACGGCGCGAGTACAGTATGAGCACACACGCATGGCTCGAAAACAGGACTAGGAGGGGAAAATGTTCTGCCTTTAAGGTGGGTGGAAAATAACAACTTGAAATGCCCAGAGCTAAACGACAAGAAAAAAATGTGCTTGATAAAAGAAAAACCAGGACTTCACATCACAGCACATTCAAAGAAGTTAAAGATGAAGGCCTTTCAAATCAGGTAACACGATATCAAACCACACTGTAGTCATAAGAGTTAAGCCTTTTGGGTTTGGAAGGGTCAAAAGTTCAAGCAGCCAACTAGGAAAAGACCAGCGGGCAGATACAGCCGTAGTGAAATGGCCAAGGGCTACAGTACACACAAAAGGGAATAGTGAAACTAGCTCGAAAAACGGCACTAGATGGGCTAAAAGAAAAAGCTGAGAGCAGAATAGAAAAGATGGGAGCATGTAGGAGGATGTCATCCAGTATATGACTCGGGAGAAGAAACGTGAGAAAGACAGAGGCAGCATCAACCAGACAGCAGAACCAAAGTGGTGTAAGTGACAGCAAACAGATGTAGTGTGGAAGAGAGACAGCTGAGAAGGCATGAGAAAGGAGGATCAGATGTATCACAATGGAAGTGTCAATACGCTGGAAGTCAACAAAGAACCATTTGATAGAACTGACGAGAGTCTTTGAGGGAAATGAAAAAAAAACAAGTTATGACAGGATTTTACAAGCACCTCTTTAAATATGCAAAGCTACTTTTAAAAAGGATGAGGCTGGTGTTACAGTTTCTTTTCATTATTAACAACAATTCCCCCAAAGAGACTAAAACCAACGAATTTAGCTTTCCAAAAAAGGATTGTCTCTATTGTCAGTTTGATTTAGCTTTTATGCCACACAAATCCATTGTTAGGAGAATCTGTGAAAATGCTGCTCCATTTGTGTGATATGTTCTTACATTGTGTTGTAGTTCACCAAAACATACATCCATCCATCCATCCATCCATCCTCTCCCTTGCAACATTTCCCAGCTCATCCTGGGGGGTCCCAAGGCGTTCCCAGGCCAGATGGGATATATAATCCCTCCAGTGTGTTCTGGGGCTTTCCCTGGGTCTCCTGCCAGTTGGGCGTGCCCAGAAAACCTCCAGCGGGAGGTGCCCAGGAGGATCCTGATCAGGTACCCAAAACACCTCAGCTGACTCCTTTCAACGTGAAGGAGTAACGGCTCTACTCCGAGTTCCTTCCTGATGTCCGAGCGCCTTACCCTCTCTACCATCTCTAAGGCTGAGCCCGGCCACCCTATGGAGGAAACTCATTTCAGCCGCTTGTAGCCGCGATCTCGTTCTTTCGGTCACGGCCCGGAGCTCATGACCACAGGTGAGGGTCGGAACGCCTGGCGCCTGTTTTACTGCTGTGGCTGCCCTGATCCGCCTGTCGATCTCCCGCTCCATCCTCCCCTCACTCGTGAACAAGACCCCGAGATACTTAAACTCCTTCGCTTGAGGCAGGCACTCCGTCCCCACCGGGAGGGAGCAATCCACCAGTTTCCGGCAGAGCACCATGGCCTCGGATTTGGAGGCGCTAACTCTCACCCCCGCCGCTTCACACTCGACTGTACACCGCCCCGGTGAGTGCTGGAGGTCGCGGTCCGAAGAGGCCAACAGGACCACATCATCTGCAAACAGCAGAGATGCGATCCGGAGACCCCCAAACCTAACGTTCTCTTCCCCCCGGCTGCGCCTAGATATCCTGTCCGTGAAGGTCATGAACAGGATCGGTGACAAAGGACAGCCCGGGGGGAGGCCAACATCCATCGGAAACGTGTCTGACTTATTGCCAAGAATACAAACACAGCTTCTACTGCGGGTTTATAGAGACCGGATGGCCCGTTGCAACGGCTTCCGGTACCCCGTACTCCCGCAGCACCCCCCACAAAAGCCGTACCCGGTTGAAAGCCTTTTCCATGCCCACAAAGCACATGTAGACTGGATGGGCAAACTCCCAGGACCCCTCCAGTAGTCTTGCGAGGGTAAAGAGCTGGTCCACTGTTCCACGACTGGGATGGAGTCCGCACTGCTCCTCTTGAATCCGAGGTTCGACAAACGGTCGGAGCATCCTTTCCAGCACCCTTGCATAAGCTTTGCCCGGGAGGCTAAGTAGTCTGATACCTCGATAGTTGGAGCATATTCTCCAGTCCTTTTTTTTTTTTTTTACCAAAACAATGAAATTAAAACACACAACTATCATAACCTTACAAATGAAGGTAAACTGTCCCTGTACAGTTATCAATAATGTCTACTCCAGCAGGGCTAGGACTGAAACACTGTAATTCTCCTTTAAAGTCCCTCTCCTAGCATTGATTAAACTCCTAAAAACTCATCTCTGTTCATCAAAATTACATATTGATACGGTTTTTTTTTCCAAGGAAAAGATCCCCTAAAGCCTTAAGGGGCTTAGATGTAACTCTACACCTTCGCTTTCATTCAGTACACGCAGCTCTATGAATATGCAAAGAGTCTCTGCTTCTGTATCCACCCACCCCTCTGCGGCTCACCTGCAGCTCAAGCTGGCAGCTCGATGATATGAGAAGCCCCACCCTGCAAGCCGATGTGATTGGTTGCTTGGATATGTCCCGTATGAAACCCTGGCGTTCGGAATCTGTGTTTTTGATCCGTGTCTGCACCCTGTTAGTCTCGCATAACCGGACCTATCCCCACCATGCCGTGCCACTACTGGAGAATGATCTGGCTGCACCCATAAATCATTCTGAGTAAGTAACATAACACTATGGCTTGTTTCTATTTCTTTTACAGTCATCCTAGACAGCGTTAAGCCCAGGATGCACCGACGGTGACCTTGCAAATTTGAGTTGTGCAGGAACTTGTTTTGGTGGGACATTTGCAGGCGTGGAGGTGAGCCCTGGTATTATTATTATAATAATAATTAACTTTATTTGTACAGCACCTTTCATACAAGAAATGCAGCTCAAAGTGTTTTACAGCAAGATAATTACATAAAAAACATACAGGAACATTTGAAAATATAGAAAACAAATAAGATGCATAAGAACAGATGAAATGCATAAAATGAACATAAATAGAGTTAAAATATAAAATAAAGCAATAAACATTTTAAAGGTGCAGTAGTTCAAGTGCAAGCAAGTGCAAGAGAGCTTCAAGAGTAGCTAGTTAAAGGCTAATGTAAAAAGATATGTTTTGAGCTGACACCAAAAAGAACTCGGCAGTCCTGCCTTAGTGACTGATCCAAATCTTCCTCAAAATGTGCATTTTGAGCGAATATGTTGCTAGTTTGGAGATTGTTCTTGGTTTTTCCTCATTGCAAAGTGGGTTTTGAAAACAGTAACACACAGAAAACTGAAGCAGAGAAGAATGTTTAGTTGCTAACATTGAACATCTGGTGAGTACGACTATTACACTGCTGTTCAAAAACAGAATCACTCAGCCGGAGTGCTGACTGTGTAATTTGCTCATGAAATCTCTTCAAGCATATAAAAAACAGCACATGGATATAACAAAGTTAAAAACTTCAGAGGGGTCTTTAAATTGTTAAAAAGGGAAATTGTCCAATCTAAATAATTGCCCAGGAAACACGATGCAAAAAAAAAAATGCAAAACATGTCATCCAGTGTAAAGGCGTGGCTCTTTCACTTTTTTTTTTTAGTCACTCACTTTTTCCTGTAAACGAAGTTCTTGCTTACTCTCAGTGTCCTTGTAGCATCCTTGAAACCTAGAAACTGTTTGGAATAAATTTTCCTCCTCACAAAACATTTGCAAAGCAGATTTTCTTTCTGAAAATTTGGAGAAAAAAAAACCAGCATTGTTTATATCCATATTTATGTGCCAGCCGTCGTCTTCCTCACAGCCTTTGCTGGCACTATTTTCTTTTACATTCCCTGGCTCCTGCCACCTGTAGATCAGTGGAGTAGTGTTGGCACCTTTGTCAGGAAAGTGTTTTGCATCATCCACAATCCTGTACATCAGAATAAACAAAGTAGGTTTCCTCTCATAAAAGTGTTGCCTGCTAAAGCTCCACAGGGTACCTTTAGGACATTTTTGAAAGCTTGAGGTAAAAGGTTACAGTGCCGTTTCAATGAACTCATCCTTGACACAACGTTCCTATCGTTTCCTCACAGTCATTCAACATTTACCGCTAAATCAGACCCTGTTGCGGGTAAAAAACCCCACCTCTTGATTATCATCTCTCAGAAACACTCTGTATAAATCATTTAAAAAATACCCCATCGGCTCTGGCAGCACTGCAAAAACGAGAGAAAATACAGTGAACACAGAAGCACCTTGCTCCACTTCCTTGTTTCAGACTAGCAGAAGGAGCCTGTCTGCCACCCTCGAGATGCTTCTGTCACTGTTACAACTCGTCTGCCGAACCTCCACCGCTCTATCACTGCTTCTCTGACACCCTTTGTCTGATTTCCTCTTTCTCCCTCTCTCCCTTTACCGAGAGCTCTCGACCACCACGGAGCTCTTTCTTTTTCATTTATTTATACTCTTACAAAAGTGAAGACCATACAGGAATGTGAAACGGAAACATTTAATCCCTCACTGACTTCCTGCATGGCATATGGATACAAGCACATGTAATCATTTGCTGTGCAAACACTCCAGGTGTTCCTCCTACAACTACAGCAGCGTTGGCGATTGAGTGGGATTAAGACTCCATTATCGGTGGCTGTAGTTGGATTTAGTATGCTGGGAAAGCCGTGACACTTTCCCTGTTAATTTAATCATGTTTTCAATTTGAATGTATGTGTTCTTTAATGCTGTACAATGCTATGCTGTCATTTGTATCACAACCCTTGAAAACCGTCTATTTATGACTTTTTATTCCAAAAGTACAAAGAAGAAAAACATTAAAATAAATCATAGTGAAGTTAAATCAACAGAAAGTGTGTGTGTGTGTGTGGGGGGGGGGGGGGGGTGCCTGGAAACACCCCCCCACACACACACACTATAATAGCACAGAACACGGTTTGTGCCTTTGACGTCATTTCAGCAGGAAGATGAAGTGCAGCACAATAACGTACCACCAATGCACTGTGCTGCTTGACCACTACACTGAATCACCTGCCTGTGCCTTTCCTCCCACTCTGGCACACTTCTGTTCAAGAGGACTTATAAATTCAAATCAGGTTCAGACGAGATTAAAAAAAAAAAAAAGAAAGAAAGTCCTCAGTGTGCCGGATGAATATGCTATGATACTGGCACAAATCTTTTTCAAGTTTCTGCCTCACTCTGCTACAGTGTCAATTGTTCCGTTATCTCTTGAGCAGTGTGAAATCCCTCCCTTTTTACTGCGTAGTCTACATTTACTTTTCGCAGTTTTATTTGAGTGTCTGAATTCGGAGTGTTTAAATTTATCCACTAAAGCATTATCTATGACACGAACACTCCTTTCTGCTAACAATGCAGCACATTTTATAGACGTTACAATGACACAAAATTATGATAGTAACCGACTTTCCAAAATTGTACTTTAGTATTATTGAGTAAACTATTATGCATATCTTAAAATGGAGGGATTGGGAATAAGTGAAGAGGAATGTGATTTCAAACACAGCATTTGGTGTATGCAGAATATAGTTTCAAAAAGGATTTCTTGTTTTATATTAAAATCACCTTTTTTTAAATTTTGATTGACACATAAATATATCTAATAAAATGTGATTTGGGGGAACTGGCTGGCATACTTCTGAATGAATCAGTAAATCTTCAAGTAAGCACCTTTTGGCGATGTTCGCACATATTTTGTTTCACAGTAATACGTCACACTGTTTTATCAAAACCCACTTTCTGTAACTGTGTTTTGTTGCAACTTCATTTCCAACAAAGTAAAAAACAAAACGTGGCTTTTATTGCATGCGCACCGGGCGATATTAAGGCAGAGTCAATATTAATAATTTTAAGAGAGGCAGCTTTTTAGAAGAGTGTCCATGAGAAGGATGAGACCATTTACCTAATCCCACTTCGAGGATCAGCATAATTCAAGCTAAAAAAAAAAAAAGGTTGAGGGTTGCAGCAGGCAAAAGACATTTGAAGGCAGAATGAAAAAGAAGAAATGTTTATAAGAGTCAGCGGAAGACAGACTTGCAGAGGTACACAATATTTTTCCCCGAGAGTGGGAGGTAGTACAATTAGTTGCTTTGAAAAGTAAGTGCACATCAGAGGAGCTGATTTTATTAATGCACCATCCAAATGAGGCAGAATCAAACAGGCAATAGAAACATCCCTTTAAAAGGTTTGACAAAACACAATTGAGTCTCTTCCCCATCCTGCCTTCATCTGATGCTCAACCGGCAACCCTTCACTACAACTCCGCGGAGGCTGTCGGCATCCTTCTGACAGAATGACGACAAGACGGTGACAAAAGGTCAAACATCACGGTGGAAAGAAATGGCAGAGAACTAGTGGGAGCATGACGGAGTGGTTAACGAGATGGATTTGTGAGTTACTAAAACAAACAGGGCAGCGGGGGCCACGTCGGTGAACTGGTTCATGTGCAGTACAGTCATGTCACATTTCATACAGTCGGTTGCTGCCGGGAAAGAACTGTCAGCGTGCGGTGACAGATCCGATTTGAGCAGAAAACTGTCACTATGTATTTGATGGGCGGCTATCAGCTTGCAGCTCCCCTTTTTAAGATGGGCTGCTTAGATGCTGGCAATCTCTGGGTTTTTTTTTTCCTGGGGGTAGTTTACAGTCAGTGCAACTAAAAATGGTTCCTGGAAAACCCATCGGGTCTGCACTGGTCTGCTGTGCCCCCCCCACCCCCTCCAACAAAGATTCATGCTTCAATTTTCCAAGTGAATTCCCACTAATGGATATATTAATATTTCTATTACCTTACAGCATTGTTCTGGAGGTTAATAGTATTTTGCAATTAAAGCATCAATCCTCATTTACCGACTGTATTGGGCGATGTATAGCTCACTAATTCAACTCGGCCAGATGCTTACTTTGCATCTCAGCTGTTGTCACACACACTACGCTCCAGCATTGTTGCATAACTTTGAATAATGAGCTCTCATTCATGTGTTTAAACAGACTCTGGGATCGTGTTAAGGGGCTCAACCTCCTGATCAACACATTTTCTGGTTGAAATGTGACACACCTAAAAGGTCACTTAAAGGGATCCAGGTCAGGACATGACATTAAAGTATTCAACCCACCATCACAAACACGTAGTAAAGATGAAATTCACTGCACTTTCTCCTTTAAGGAGAACGTCTTGGCACCACAGATGTAAATGTACAGTGGCTGAACTTTACCAATCCCGCACAGCAGGCAACCATGAAAAAAAGAGAAGCGTCGGATAAATTCACTGTGACATTCAACCAAAAAGCCACAGAAATAGTAGAATAAATACTTACAGCAGTGGAGCTAATCACAGGATACAGCCTCTCGGGAGAAAATTGCTACAGACTTGGCACATGTGGCAGTGAAAACCCTTTTTGGTTGTAAAGTTTCTCAGGAATCTAACTTTTCTGCAGATCTGCAGATAAACCAGTATTCAATAATGTCGGTTTATCTGCAGCTTCATTTTGAGACCGAGCTTTAAAACATCAGCACTGAACCTACGACTTTTTTTATGTGACTTTTTCATAGCAATTAAAACCAGTAACCAAATATAGTTGTAATCCACCTGTGCAGATGTAGTTTGATGTAATGGAAATAAAATGGATTAAATGGCTAATGAAATTCACTTCCATTTTAATTGGGTGAAGCATATAAACGTTAAAATTGTTCAATAATGACACACAGATGGCTCACAGAACCAGGCACAGGAGAAGTTATTAAATAAAAATGCTCAACAAAAACATCTTATTTGAGACTTATAAACACCCCAAGAAGAAATAAACAAATCACCTGTGAATCACAACATTGTTGTCTCCAAATCTGGACCAACATAATTACGTTGTCAGTCGGGGCAAATCAATTACGAATAATACAATTTTGTTACTGTAAAAAAAAAAAAATGGTTCACAAGAATTAAGGCAGGCCAACCAACACAGGAGGCAGGCTGGAGCAGAATCCAAAAACAACCACAAACAAACAACAAAGATATCAGGCAGACTCCTGCAAACACAATTCAACGTGATCTAGCAGCTGGGCGGTGAAGAGGCTGGGCTACACACCACGGCCTGATGAGACAAAAAAGATGCATGCAGGTACAGAAACTGGCGAGAAATTAAACGTGGCAGGACATTTAAAGCTCCCAAGGGCCCGAAAGGTGGAAGATTCCAAAATAAAACAGGAAGTGATGACACAGGGTCCAAACGGGGTGTGACAAATTCAGGAGGTATTCTTCTATCAAACTTGGTGCACAAGCTTCTTCTACTTTTTCAGCACATTTATTCAGTACACGAACATTACGCATGGATAGCACCATGTTTGCTCTGTTCATTCTCAATACAGCGTCTTCAATTCATCCTGGCTATAGACAATCTTGCAGTCTAGGGGACCGGTTTTACATTTAAATATACTTTGACAAAACCAGGAGTGTTCAAAACATACTGTATGTATAATTTAAAAATCAACGCATGTGTGTGGCAAATATGACGCTACCATCAACAGGCAGGTAACGCAGCTTTGCATAGAGACCGGAAAAAGAGAAACACATAACCTGGTTCTGGAACTATCAGCGCTAATTTTCTCATCTAACTAGAGGTAAGAAAGCGAATAAGTGTGTTTCCTAAAATCTTTGTGCGTGTTTGTTTGTACAGTCTGTTTTTTGGGTTGTTTTTTTTTTTACCAGCGATACTATAGCCTAATATGAAGTCTGATAAATGCAGCACACTGTAAGATACACCGTCTACTGACTGACAGGGTTAGTTTAGCTGCCAGAAAAGAACAATCCTGTTATACAATGAATAGGCAACCCTTCAGTCAATCAAGCAACCCCCCCGCATGAGGTGTTATACAGAAGTTGAGAAGAGACGGATCGCATCGTTGCGCACAAAGCAAGACGCAAAGGGGGCCGAGGACGACATGATGACCAATCCCCACCAGATTGTGGATCGCCGCGGGCCCATCTCCAGGTCACAGACACACGCGTTCACAGTGGTGTGGAAATCCAACGAAACCTCAACTGCGACGATGGCGTTCGCTTCATTTTCAGAGTACGGGCGCACGCACATACTTCGGCCAGGTCTCTGTCGTGTACCCTTCGCCCGTCTGGCATTCCTCTGATTTGTCACTTGGCCCTTTCAAATAATGCTTCGCAGGGACAGGGAGACGAGCAAATCATTTGATTAAAGTGGGGCATTACAGTGAGTGTGGAAATCAGGCTGACAGGGAAATGTCCCAGATGTTATGTTCTGGACAATGAATATGCAGAGGGCGGGAGGGGGAGGGGGTGAGACTCTTGGCAGTTGGCACAGGTTCGTTCCATGCATTCGGATGGCCTCGTTCCTGTCACAGCCGCAGCCACACACAATGTCCGTCCGGAGAGCTAAAAATAGGGACAGAGGCGAAGAACACTGGAGAATTGTGAGCTCTCTTAAGACCTGAGCACATTCGACGAAGTTGCAAATCACAACTTCTCAGACCAGATCAGACACCGAAAACTACGATACGTCTTCTTCTGTAATCACTTGTGTTTTTACTGCCAGGCGCTCCGCTGTCCTAGATAGAAAAAAAAAAACCATCAGAAATTCCCTTGAGCTCAACTAGCTTGTGTCTGAGTTACACGCTTTGTCCACAGATCACCCCTCCTGATCATTAAAACCACTCTGCAGCATTTGACGGCTCCTCACTTCGGTACTGAAGATGGCTGTCGGGCTGTCAACTGTCTGCCGTCATGACTGCCTTCAGCTCTCTTTCTCGGCTCTCCACCCCATTGTTGCATCTACCACGCCGCTTCTCCGAGAACAACCGGCTCTCAAGTGTGAAGACAGCTGTAAAATGTCCGGCCGGCACAGGCATTGTCGCTACAGTGGTTTTTTGGGGGGGGGGAATTTGCACTGCTTTCTTAGGTTAACTTAAGATACAAAATTGGTATTCTTGGCTGAGGCAGCAGCTTTCCCCCTGCTCCGCTCCCCCGCTTGCAGATAGTGTCTCTTTCATCCTTCACTACCCGCTTGAAGAACCTCCTCTACTCAATGTCAGTTTGCCTTTCATCCAGATAATAAAGTGAATAGTTGGGAAGCTGTTAAGTTCTTTCCGATGCCGCTACCTGTCCCACTCCACCGTGGTACAGTTGATCCTGCTGAGCTGCATCCTGCACCCTTAACTTTTGTGCCACCACAAAGTAAAGTGGATTTCTCAAACTTTATCCTTAAACTTAAACACAGGCAGTAAAGGGAGGGCACCTGGAAAACTCCTTTTCACCTCTAATACTGGAATCAGACTGCCAGCATCAGCCTGAAAATGGTACCGGATCAGCATAAGATCAGCACGGAACCATTTCTGTCAGGGGCTATCTTCAACCAATAGGATCAACAAAACCATACGACGCAGTAAGGCAAAGAGGAAACGTATGATTCGTTTATAGGGCGAAGGTTTCTTATGTAAGTGATGCTGTCTAACGTGTTTAGGAGCTGCCACGGTTGCTTTCAAACAAACAGTTGCTTCTCGTTGTCATCACACCCGAACCACAACCACAGCAGCCAAAAGTTTCTCGCAAGACCCTGATTGGTCCGAACCACTGTGCATAACATGAAACCTGACCAGCTGGATTCTTGTGTGATTTAATGAAATTGTGAATCGAGCCATCTCGCGATGTAGACAAAAAAAATAAGCATTTGGTGTGACAAGTTTTTTCCTAAATTGCTGCGTCATAGAGGGATATAACACACGGATTACATTTGATTCTGTCATAAACCAAATTAAATACAACATAAAAACCATAAAGCCTATTTGCAGCACAGGACTTACAATAAAGCAAACTATAAAAAAAAAAAAAAACATGCATCACAAACATGATGCCAGGCATAAAATCAAAGCCTCAAGCGAGATAAAAACACAAAAAACATTCAGCATCTTGACCCTTCTGGCTGGTCTCCAGCAGGTCATGCAGGATGTGAAGGGAGGCCGTTAAAAACTCTGGTCAAGGTTCAACATGTAGTCTGACATGTCTCTAAGGTCACGGCAGAATCGAGATCTCCAAATCTGACACAGTAACCATGAAAAGAGATATAAAAAGCCATAAAGTATGAATGCAAAGCTAATTGATTCAGCTACAGTGAATTCTAGGGGGGAGGGGTTTGTTGTTGTTTGTTTGTGTTGGGCTATATGTAATAAGCCAAACATCGAAAAAACATCGGAAAAAAAAAAAAAACTAGAGACTCTAGCTTTCAGAAGTTTTCGTTATTTCCTACTCTGAATCACACCGAGGAGAGTGACGTTAATTGCTGCGGCGCATTATAATTACGGTCTATCCCTGAACGCAGCATATCATTTCAGATTTCAGGCGGGTTGACAGAAAGTTTCAGCGGGAAACAGTTGACAGAATTCACTAATTGAATGAAAAAAGAAAAAAAAAAGATGCCAAAGTTTAGCAATACAACTAAAACTAAAACTAACAACACGGATGGGGAAAGCACATCTGATGAATGTCTTCTTCTGGAGTCATTTTAGTTTTGTTAGCAAGTTAAATATAGGGCCTAATGTGATCAGCAGGACTGAAGCTGGATGAACAGCTGTCTTGCCTTTCTGCTGCTGCACAGCTCTGCCTGCGGCCTGTCGAGGAATTAAATCCAAGATGAACCCGGTCTTCTTCATTAGGATCGTACTCTCCCGGCGGATTTTTCTTCTTCACCCGGTAAAGCAAAGGGCAGCTGCCCGGTTGAAGGTGGGACAACCGGCTCTGTCGCTGCTTCGTCATGTTTACGGCCGGTTCTATGAGCAGTGCTGCAGTTTCTCTGCCTCTCCGATAGATGCTCCGCCGGTCTGGCTGGAGAGGCCCTGTGCTGCGTGTAAAGTGCCAGCGCGTGACGTGGAGGTGCCAGTCAGTGTGAATAAATTGACAGTCTATGGTTGACAAGCCTGTCGTGACAGTCGACCCCGAAGTCAGTTTCCTATTCACAGCTTCGGATTCGAACCTTAAGGGGAAAGTTAAGGGAAACCTGACTCGCAGCTCCGAGCTGCAGATTGTCCTTTTTTTCTTTGCCGCTCTTAATGCTGTAAATTTATGCTTTGACATTTTAGATAAAGCCTGAACTTTGTCTGGAACTAATTTTCTAATAATGAAAATGGAAAAAACTGACATTTCACTGCTTTTTTCCCCTCATCTAAACCACGAGACCTGGTCCAGATCTAAAACCACTATAATTAGACAGGTCAAACCTGGATTAGATTATCAAATTGAGGCTGAAGAGTCGTTAAAACACAGTTTTTGGATATGTGAAACCTTTAGTTTGTGAAAACCAAAAAATGTCTCTGCTTTTTTGAACAGGTAGTCCATATTGGCCCTGGTCCTGATTTAAAACCACTATCTGGGTCAGGTCTAATAGATAGATACTTAAATAATCCCACAAGGGGAATAATATATATATATATTTTTAACATGGTCTAGATGTGAAAACATTTCCCGAAACTGCATTTTTACAGAAATAGAGTAAAGGTTTCACAGATTTGAAAGTGGTTTTCGGACATAGTTCAGGTTTTATCTGAAATGTCTAAGATGCTTTTAAAGCATTAAGAGGTGCATAAAACAGAATCAAGAGCTCCGAGCGGTTGGCAGGTTTAACAGCCTGATGGATTTTCATAAAGAGAACTTGGGGTGTGTTTAAACCGGGTTGCTGTGTCTGCTCTTATGTTTGTTTTGCTGCTGATTTCATTTGATTATATGAAGTCTTGCATCAGTGTACAGCAGACTGCGGGTTCTTATGAATGCCCTAAATCCATCTAATACTACAGTATGTGTTTTTGTACCACATCTTTGATGTGTGTGTGTGTTTTGTTGGCAAACAGCATGACTTTCTCAGACCACCAGTATTAGGTTAAAGTGAGGGTGGCCTCTGCTGTGCACAGGCTCACAGGCCTCTGTCCTGAATCAGTGATTGATGGCAGCCCCATTTGTTATATCGCTTGGAGCAGGACACCGCAGAGATGAAATAGAGAAGTTTGTGTGTTTAAACATGCATGGGGCGTATGTCTAATCTATAACTGAGTCCGAGTTTAATCTGCTGGGAAGAATGTTCCTTTTTTGCTGTTGTATTGTTGCACTTGTGATCAATCAATCAACACAGACTATAAATATATAATTTCTCACAAGCCGAGCTAAAGTAGACCTACATCTTGCTGTGAGTTTGAAATGGCTTATATGGTTTAGCTATGGTTTAGTTAGGAACATGATTGATTTAAATTAGATTGATTAGTGGATGTCCCAATATCCGAGAGCTTTGGTAACATCAGTGTCATCTGACAGTTTTTCCGACTCATAAATGTGATTTAAAGTATTATTTAAGACTTGAGTGTCCAGTAGTCCAGTTTTGAAAAATCTATTAAAAGTGTTGACATTTTTTCACCTACGTATTTGTTAGCTTGGATCTCCAAGTGACTGAATGAAGAGTTCTTAATGCAGCTGTACACCAACTCTACTGCTGCCACTAACCTATACACCCTTATGTCAAAGTTGCACATACAATTTGTAAGGGCAACTCAGAAAAATAGTGTTTTTCACAGGCCACTCCTGTACATCATAAATATGGTGGGGCAAGATGCACAACAAATCAAAGCACTGTTGGAGTTAGATTGAGTTGAAATTAGTATTTCTGAAAAAGATACAAGCAAAACACATTTTTCAGTTGTTTTAAAAAATGAAACACACATTGTACCATTGTGTCACAATCAAAATGTGGATTTGGGACTTCAAAGCTACAGTTTGCAGTTCAGGAGGAATTTTGCTTTGATGTGTTCCGATTTTGTTCGCCACTATTTTTCCTCACTTCTTTTATCACTGCTGAAGTAGAACTGGCTGCAGATGTAATAGACCTCAATACTGTTCATGTCCATCACTCCTCAAGTACAAATGTACATTCCTCGTGTACAAATTTGGATTAAGGAGGAGTCATCAATGATTTACTAGTTCGATGAATTGCTTTAAGAGCTCACTGAAAGTTAACAGTCAGGAAAAATACTGTTGATATTTATTTATTCCTGGCAGAATATATTAATGCAGCTGCTATAAATAAACAAAGTGCCCCCCCCCCCCCCCTCTCATTTATTTAAATTCAATGTGCATCAAAACAAACAAACCGATTGAGTGCAAAACGTGAAATAATTGTTCAGGTAGTGGGTCCGCTGAGTCTGTATCGGTAAGTGAGCATTTCTGATTTTACACAACTGAACAAACGCGAAAGAAAGTGAGAAGTGAGGAGGAAACGAACCGGTCCTGATAACATTTAAAACGCAAAGTAAAGTAGACGCGAGTCCAAATATCCTCCAAAATCCTCATTCAGAAAAGATGCGACACTGACACAAAGGCTTTTCAGTAAACATGAACCCGCTCTCATTACTTATTACTCTCTCACTGTAGTAATGGCATGCATGAACCAAATTCAGATTTTCTGATGTAAATCTAACTGGGCTTTTAGATAAAGATCAAAGACATCAAAACCCTGTATCTATTTCTTACGCACACAGAGGCACAAACTCTCAGCATGCACACAAATCCTGCATTTCATCTGATGCTTGGAGCCACAGAGGGCCTCACACAGGTAAAAAATTGAAGGGAAGGCCTCAATATGAAGTGATGCAATTTATCCGACACATCCTCCAATAGGTGTGATTGGAGAAGCTAACTATTCACTCTTTTCCCTGCTTGAAGGCACGTGCTTGTGCCTCCTCGCTCTCTCGCAGCGCCTGGGTGATGAGGGTGCGGCGAGACATTAAAAGGCTGCTTTGAACAAAAAGATTCAATATGAAAAGGAATGGGATATCAGGCACCATGAAGCGATGGTGGAGCTGCAGCTCTCCCCCTCCCTTGAAGCTGTCATAAAATTAGATAAAGGTAGATGCTCTGCTGCGAGCCCATCTCCGTGGAGGATTTCCCTCGACCCACAGGTCAGCCCGCAGATAGAACGGCGGCGGGAATGCAAGATGTTTCTACCTTCATGTCAAGGTGACATCACCTCACAACAATGAGGGAAAGAAAAGAGAGGAGCGCAGAGGACACTGTATGAAGATAATTTGATGACAAAAGAAGAGGATGTCTCTGCTTTTACCTCACGGATGACACGACTGGGAGGTAAAAGCAGACACGCTCAAGTGGTCTCACCCTTCTCCCTCGTGCATTCACGCCGCTGCAGCGTACAAGTCGCAGTTTCAAAAGGAAATCGGAGTCATGCTAATGTACCTCAGCGGCATGGAACTAATTTTCTATCGAACCCGCCTGACAATAAATGGGGAAATAGTGATAAAAGCCGTGCGGTCGGGCGCTGTGAATGAGAAATATTTGGTAAAAAAATGTCTTGACATCTGTAATCTGTCGCATCTCGACGACTGCTGTTCTCCGAGAGCAATCGGTGTAATGCTCACTGAAATCTCTGTCTCAAAAAAATAAATGTTCTTTGCCCCGAGTCAGACGCCCCGTGTAGTTCAATCAAACCAGATGCCTGACATGCTTTAATAAGCATAGGTGCACATTTTCCACTTTCAACTCATTTGCCGTATTCTGACCCAGTTTTCACAAACCGTGTGTGAAACACTGACAGCAAGCCCCTCCGCTGCACACGCATATCTCCGAAACATGTACAATTGTCGGAAGGAGGATTGTTTTCTTTGGATAAGTGATATAAATTCCTGGATATTCGGCAAACCTCGGAAATGAAACTAAAAAGTTCCCCTGAAACGCAATCTCTCTTCTCGCAGTTGATATGTGAACTTGAGCACTGAGAAAACCACAAAACAGTCAGGAAATTAAGAGTCTCCGCCACAATGATGGGATGGTGCTCTGCTTCACTGTGTAGGAGGCAGAATCGGTGAATGATGGAGCATTTATTTGAAAGTTTACCCTTGAATGAGCTTAATTTCTTCACAGTGCTGTCAGTTGTGTGCAGACGTATCCCCAGCGCCCTTAAAATGATCTTTTATTTATTGGCCCTCTGCAAAAAGTTTTAATGATAGAGGCATTTTGTTTTGGTCTTTGGTTTCGAGTTTCTTCGATTTAGAGAATCTTAAACACTTTATTTCTAAACTAGCTCTCGTAAGAATACCTGGATTGTAAAAGCTATTCTTCTGTTCAAATACAAAAACAGGGAAGTCTTTATTACATCTCAAAATAATATAAGGAAATATGACACATTGTGTTTGTGGTAATTTAACTGAAACAGAATTTGTGAAATGTAATGCAATACACATTTGGTCAGAAACAGCACAAATTTAACTAGTTCAT
The DNA here is from genome assembly GCF_022577435.1 of Embiotoca jacksoni. Classification (NCBI taxonomy): domain Eukaryota; kingdom Metazoa; phylum Chordata; class Actinopteri; family Embiotocidae; genus Embiotoca; species Embiotoca jacksoni. Next base: position 2,498,998 of record NW_027185387.1, on the reverse strand, counting down.
ACCATTAACAGTAAAGTGATACGTGTTTTTCCATTATAACACTTGGATGCACCGCTTTAGTGCTTTTTCACAGCGCCTAAGCACACTCAGCACAGAGAGAGTGTGACTGTGAGGTTGACGACCGGAGCGGAGTATAAAGTTCGCAGTATAGCCGTGCGAACCGGTGCAGTGCATCTACAGTTAAGGCTGTTTGTCAGTAAATAAATGCTGCTGTAAAAACTTCTCCGGAGCCATGCCAGATTCAAGTGAAGCGGGTTAGCCCTGAAGTCAGCCACAATGTATCAGCCTTACCGAACTCGGCTCCCTTAAGGTGGACCGGCCTTTGAGGTGGAGCCACTGTTCTCCTTTTAGTGATGATGCCAGCCCCCTGGAAACCGGGAATGGAGGAATGTGCGGCTGCAAAGTTCAGCTTAGTTTGACGCATTTATTAAAACTCGAAAACCAGTCAAACTCTTTTAAAGTGAGCTGCAGGCTGAGATGGCAGCTTTCCAAACTAGCAGAAGGAGGAGGACAGAGGACAGGAGGAAGGACTCAGACGGCTTGCTTCAGTCTCTTTAAACTGATGTGAGGAATATATTTCATTGACATTTTTAGATTTCTTTCCACCAGTTTTTTTCTTAAATTGAAATTACGGTGACTTTCCTGATGTAAATATTACTGTTGCTGCCGTTGAACCAATTTTCTGTCACATTTAAAATATGAAACCTGCTCTGAATTTATTATTTTCTGTGAATGATAATGTAAAAAAAACCAACCATAAGAGTTTTTAATAAAGAACTGATAAGAGTATGGATGGGATACAATCACAGTCAAATCGAATCGATTCACTATAAGCCCAGTTTTACTTAAGTTTTGTGATTATTATATTTATGGGACAAATTTTCTTTTTTGAAAAAATATTGTCTTGATATAAATGATAAAAGAAACAGAATTACTAAGTAATTCCTGGTATTTATTAACGCATATGACTGAAATGTCAAATAACAGTGTTGATAGTTATTTTGATCCCCAAATATCTATCAATGCCCACAAACTGACCTGTTTTAAGAACATGGACTCCACTAAAAGGTCTCCATTTAGATTGCACCTTTTTTTTTTTTTTTTACCTTAGTCGTCAATTATTAAGAATGATGGCTCTCTGCCCTTTTAAAGTGCACCAGTAAGTCATGCCAGTGCAAGGCAAGTATCATAGCAGGGCAATTAAACTACAGCACCTTCATTGAATGTGCTCCTCGTTTCCACCCCATGTCATATCTTCTGTGAACAGGTCAGTTGGCATAGACTACCAGGAACTAAAGAAAAAGGAAAAACACCTTCAGGAACAATAGAGTGTTACTTTATCTTTGATGCTTGGCCTTCTCATAATGATCAAAAGTAAAATGGAAGATCTCTCACATTGGCAAGGGATTGAGAACAATGACTTTTCTCACTAACTCACTGATCTCCCAGCTTTTGTTCTTTAAAGTTTGCCAGGAAGTTTACATAAATTTGGTGAATACTAAAAAAAACAAAAGTTATTTTAGACGAACCTAACTTCAAGTAGATTATTTTGGCTGGTCAGAAAAATGCTCAAATTGAGTTTAGTTTGAGTTACATGTTCTGGGATTTAAATGATATCCCCAAAACAGAATGTAATTTTACCTTCATTACCCCCAAAGTTTCCACTACATGTAAACCCACCATGTATTAATACCGTCTTATATTGTGAAATGGCGTACGTGTTGTCTTTTCCTAATGAAATTCTGTAAACGCACTAATAGTGTAACCCTTGCTGTTGTAGCACGTAATCTTTTTACTAAAGGGTAATCTATGACGCTAACCCCGGCCCTACTACCTATGTAATATCAGCATCTGAGGTTCTTTAACAATTCAGACCAAGATTTGTCAGGTTATCTTGGTTACAGTTCACTTAATTTCAATTACTAGGTTCAGTAAGGAGATTGGTGGTAGCAACTCTATACAAGAGCAATGAGACCTCCAGCACACACACAACCAATGATTCAAGTCTTAATGAGGGAGTATATTTTACAGAATTATTTAAACCATCTCACTTGAACAATACCTTTAAATCTCAAATTAACTCAGCTTCAGCTCTTCACACACAAAAAAAAAAAAGAATTCCACTTAACTCAAATTACCATGTAACAAAATTGGATATAGAACCATGGAATTACATATGACAAAAAATGTCACCCTCAAATCAGGTATAAACCTCTGAACTCTGTGAAACTCAAAATAATTCAGTTGTTAGATCTTAACAGTCTGTTTTAGTCCTTTACAGTTGTCAGTCATAGTAGGTCTCGTATTTATATCTTTGGAAGTTCCTTAACGTTCAACAATTCACCAATTCCAACGGATTTTTGGTTGTTTGTTTGAATCCCCCCCCCCCCAAAGAAAAAAAAAAAACAAAAAAAAAAACCTCAAGAGATCTCGGGAAACAAAGTGCAAATAAAATTGGATCCTTTAAGTTTCTCGGATTCTGTTCCTACCGCCTCTTGACACGGTCCATCATCCACGAGCAGCGGTTTAAGATCCAGACGGGATAGCAGAGGAAGCGGCTCATCGTCACTTGATGAATCCCTAAAAAAAAAAATAAAAACATCCTGCACACGAGTGTGCAGAACATTATGATTTAGTCCGAGTTTCCTTTTTCACTTCCGTCACATCAGATTTACACAAAACTTTCACAACTTTAAACACTTGCGACTAAACGATCTCATTTTGCCTCAATTTCAAACAATACACTTGGCAATGAACATACTTTTACAACATATACAGTCACTTTAACAAAAATTCAACGTGCTGCACGCACACGCGCACACACACGCACGCACACACACACACACACACACACACACACCGTTATGTGCTTCCCTCGCGCTTCATTAGCCGCCAGCGGTGGATGACTAAACATCTCCCAACAATGACCATAATTAATTCACATCACACAAAATGTTGTTATCCTGACTGGTTTTTTTGCTTAGCTATGTTCTTCGAGGTAAATTACTCACAATTCTCCGACACAAAGCTTAGTTTTAACAAACTAACCTCAGGTAGCAACTCACCTGGATAATCCATTTAATTGGGAAGAAACGCCCCACGGAGTTCGCCTCGGTGGTAACTTTTCTCCCTCGACAGCTCTCCGCTGCGGCTCAGCATGCAACTCACTTGCAAATTCGCTCGATATCTCTTGGGATTCTCAAAAAAGCCTTACTTTGCCTCCTGCACCCGTCTTAGCTGCGGGGTCCCCGGTAGGTGAGGGGAGGCGGAGGGCCCTGCCACGTGCGACCGGCAGGACCGTTCAGACCACCGGTGAGACGTTTAGGGAACGTCTGCAAAAAAAAAAATTGGGCCACTGAACATTACCTGGGTTACAAATGCATCGGGTTTGGTCTGGGGAATCCAAGATTGTTAAGGTTAGTTTAGTTGACTATCTTGTGTTTCGCCTGTTACAATCCCTTATATTCTGACTTAACATGAGTGTGCAGCGAGGCGGCAGGTTTGCATTGAAATTATGACTCCATTTTTATAAGTGCGTAACCCCCTGAACAGACTGCACACATGCTCATAAAACCTAAGCTACAGAAGTAAATACTATTTCCCCCCCCCCCACGATTACCACTTGTGGCCAGGATGGCTGCTGTTGCTCCGGCTCATAAAAAAGTGACAGAGTATTGTTTTAAGTGAATGCATGACAATACACCAGTAAGTAATAATGACGGTTCCCCTGTTTTTGGGAGCCGTGTTTTGTATCTCGGAACCGATCGATGCTCACCATGCTTCTCTAATGTGAAACGCTTGTCTAAGAAGTATCAGCTTACATGAACCCTGTCAGCAATTGAGGCTCACAACAACTCTGGAATACTGGGAAAATCCCCAGTGGATGTTTGGTGCTGTGTATCCCCACCCACTAACAACGTACCGAGTAAATCAGACATTGGTGAGCAGGGGTTTTGTCAAGCCTTATCCGAGGCAACAGGAAGGGAAAAAAAAAAAAAAAGCAGCTGGTGGCTCCATCTGGAGAAGCTATGAAGATCTATCTAATAATAACCAAGATAGATATTTCAATTTATCTCTTGTAGGTACCGTTGCAAAAGCTGAATTAGGTAGCCACTCGGTGTCCACAGGTCCTGGTGCACTTATTTATTTTACATAATTGGAGCCATTGTTTTCGCATACAGCTGGGTTCACTAAATGCTGAATGGGCTCTTCAAGGCAATAAATTCAGTTGTTCTATTAGTGTTTGATTGCTGGTACAAAGCCCATTGTTACTAAGATTGATGTAGCAATTGGAAATTATTTTTCCTTCATGCTACGGGTCAGGGTGTGAACACAGGATAAGATGCAGCGTCAGTGTAGTGGTGTAGTGTGCTCTGGAGTTTAGATGACTGTTTGGAGATTGGGTTATGTGCTGGGAGTGCTGTGTGATCAAGATCTACGTCTGTTGTTGGATTAACAGCAGATGCTACTATTTGCATAGTGAAGGTGGAAATATGAAATGAGTACAGTTTAATGGTTCCACATTGCAGGTTGAAATTAAAGCAGGTACTTTTGACAAAAATAAAGGTGAATCCCAAAAAATAAATAGATGATGTGTTTAATAGAAACGTATCTGCTAGTTCATTATTATTATTTATACATATAACGTATGGAGAGGGTATAATTTAATGCTTCTGCTTTTAAATTATCATATAATTTTCTATAAAGTATAACAGTCTGAAGGCTTTTGACAATATTTGGAATAAAACCAAAGTTTTTTCCAAGTGCTCTGCCTCACTTTTAAGGTTATGTTGCTCTGCAGCACTCATTTTCTTAGAATGTTTTCGTACAGTTTTCTATTGTGCCTCCATCTCCTTTCCTTTCGCCACAAACAGAAGAACTGGATAGAGCAAACTCTTTCAGATGCTCTGATACATTCATTTAACAGGACATGTTGGTTTGTGATTTTAAGAGGAAGGCTTCTTTTTGTTAGCAGCATAAAGAACCCTCTTCATCAGAATGCATTTGTACTTCACTGGTGGCCTTTCAAGTCAACAAACAGGCTGAGGAGGAGTGCACAGAGGCTTGACTCTTTCTATATTCTCCTTTTCAGTGAAAACAGTTATGCTGAATCAAAGACCAAGGTTTTTTGCTGACACTTCGCTGTAGCTGTGTACCAAAAGTAAAAAGTTAGAGCTTTACTTTGGCAGTCAATCATGCTTCAATGAGTAATCAGAGCATCATCTGTAGCCCCTCTTTTTTTTATCAGGTGCCTTCACTTATTCCACAGAATCCACATCAGCAATTAATGAATAAAATTCATTAATAAACTATCTTTAAATCTAGAGAAATCATTACAATCAAACTTTCTGGATGAAAGAAAAACTTGAGGTCTGGCATGTTGATGAGCCTATGTGGCAATAATGGGTTTGAAAAGCAAAAAAATCTAAATCTTTTTTAAAGCATGAATGTTTAGCAAAAAAAAGGTAAAAGTTTCCTGGAAAAAGAAAAAAAAAAAATCCTCCCAGTCCGCTTTCGGCAGTTTCCACTTCCATTGCTCTCCCTGTGGCTTCTGTGCAGAAAACCTCACTCTCTCCTGGATGACCCAGTCTCTCCCCCCCCCCGCCGATGGACTTGATGTCGGGGTGACGATCCGAGCACACTCTCTCCTGGATGACCCAGTCTCCCCCCCCCCCCCCCCCCCCCCCCGATGGACTTGATGTCGGGGTGACGATCCGAGCACACTCTCTCCTGGATGACCCAGTCCCCCCCCCCCCGATGGACTTGATGTTGGGGTGACGATCCGAGCACACTTGGTCCCGGCCCAACACTCGTCACTTTAACCTCAGCGCGGTGCAGCTGCTTTGTCCCGGTCGCCCTCTGTGAGCCTTCGAGGGAGGTGAGTTGAACTGAGGGGTTCGCTGTGTCCTTGTTGTTGCCAGTGCTGAAAGAGCAACTTTTTCTCCAGTAATTTCCACCACTGAATCGGGCTTAATATCTGAGGAGACATGCTTGTGCAGCTGCGTTAGTAGAACAGCCAACAGGAACGCCCTCTCTCTAAAATGACCCGTGATTGGCCCACAGTCTTCATCACGGGCCTAAATGTAAAGAAGAGGTGCTCAGATGTCTGGTTTTCAAAAAAAGAAAAGAAAAATGTAATCCGCCTACTTCAGCTTTAAAAAGGAAATCAAAAGAAACACATGTTTCCTTTTTTTGTTTTGTTCTGGGTACTATTGTGGGCTATGAGTTCCTAAATGTGGTCACTTACTTATGCCAGATGATCAGTGCTTATTCGGTCACCAGTTTAAATGTAAATTCCACTCGGTGGTTGCATAGTTGCATAGTTGCATGAGAATGAGTTCACAGTGACTGCAGCGCTTTGTTTAATTGCATACTTTTATGGAAATCATGTTCAGCCGCAACCTCTCGCTTCAGCAGTGATATTCCTGTAAAACATACAGCCCCTGAACACAGGCGGGAAGCCGATCGCAGCCTGTGTTTAACACGATGACACAGAAAGGCAAAACACATAAGTCGACTACACAAGAACATTGTGGGATTTGTTTAATCGCTCATGTTTTTCGTCAGGAAGAGACTAGCTTTACTTTTTTACTCTAATGCACAAGCCATTTTGTAACTGATACACTGTAAAGTGGTGAAATATAAAATCACATTCGTTTCACCGAAGTGCTAAATGTATGTCATTTCTATTTAGACTTAAACATAAAATACCGGCGTGGGAGTCCATTAATGATCCTCCAGGCCTATGTTTCATTAATGCTGTAGCTATTGGAATGCCCATATATGGACATGTTGTCCGAGTTACCATCAGACTAATAATAAATCCAGAGATTTTGTTGTTCTCCTGCATTTTGTTTTTATTTCAAGTTTACTCAAAGCAAAATAGCCATAAAAACATTATTACCATATATATTGATCCTCTTCTGTTTCATCCTTGATCTCTCCGTATCTCCATACACTGCAGTGATACAGAGCATGCTATTTGCAACTATGGGTGGGTTCAGAAAACTGCTTTCACAGGGCCTTAAATAATGAGTGCCAGACAGCATCTTACTAAATCACACAGTCGGAGAGGTTTGATTAATCTCATCAACCATTTTTGTGATTTACAGTGACACACCTCAGATTTGATATTGAAAAATGAGCCTTCTCTGTTTACACTCCAGCCAACATTATGCTTGAGTACAGAAGTAGAGTTGGGGCGAAATGGGCCTTAAATGATATCGCTGTATTTCAGTGTATTTCTGCAATTACAATATTCTTGACAAAATACTGAAAAATATTTTATCAGTCGTTTTAAGAACGTACAACTCCAACAAAATAAGCTTTTAAGTTTTATATGCCTACATAAACATGACAGTTTTGAAAAACTAACATATTACTGCGGTTTGTTGTAACCAAACCATTGAGTCACTTCCTTTTTTGGAACCAACTCCAACACTGTGGAGCCGCTTGTTATTGTTATGCATGTAACATGTCATAAGTAAGTATGCCGCATAAGATATGACGTCATTACATCACCAAGTCAGAATATTGCCATTATCAAGATATAACGTTTTTTTTCATCATATTAAATATTATAGAGCATAAACGATAGATATGCCAGTCATATATATTATTATTATATATAGTAGTCCTCCATATGTATAACAATAAAGTTACTATCATCCAAACTACTGTTTACAATATCTAAGACTTGGTTCAACAGTAAGTATAACTAAGGAAGAATGAAGCCCTAAAGTGCTCTTTCAAGTGTATGTAAATACCAAGTGAATGTCTGAGACTCAACAAAAACATATTCATCTGCATATTTTTCATATCATTTCACAAAGGTGTTTCAAAATGAACAAAATGAGTTTCAGAAAAGACATTTTATTGAATAGTTCCTCATTGTAATTGCCATTAACATCCTGTTAATAGTCCCTTTGTGCGGCCTTCTCAGACATCAAAGGAAGAAAGCAGCACAGTCGCAGTCTAGTTTTAAAAGGGTTTTTCTTCAGGGAATGTAAACAGTCACTTTTGAGTCATGAGCGGGATTGAGGAATTTCTTTTTTCTTTTTAAGTAATTACATTTATTATACACCAGAAATATGTCAACTAGATTTCTACGAAAGCATGAACTTCCAGCTGGTTAGGACAATGCCGCAATTCTTGGATTGCTGTAACAGGGCCGGGTTTTGGTCTGCTGTGAGGCTGCAGCACTTTGTGAGGAGGCTAGAACAGTAGACTCCCTGTTTCCATGGTAACCGCACGAGTGTGTGAGCGAGAAGGAGGGCACCACGGCAAAGATGCTTGAGGTGGGTTCATGATGCAAAATGATTTGACCAGGTAATATTCTCTCCTTAATAGTCAGGCTGGTGTTTCGCCTCTCGGATGTCCTCACCGAGCCCCCCCCTGTTGTTTTTGTATTTTGTATTTCCACATGTGGCCCACACTTACGGTAGTTTTCTCCCTGAAACCATTCCTGCGGCTGAAGGATGGTGATGGTATGTTCAAGGTGGGAGACTGACATATCTGATGAGGATATCTTCACTTTTTTTTCCCCTCTCTCATTATTTCAGAAAGAGGAAGTGCTTTGATCTGTGAGAAAAAGCCTCCAGAGAGTTGAGAAGTGTGCATATGATGCATAATATGTTTAAACTTACAGTAGCTTCCGAATCTCCAAAGACCTCCTTAGAAACTTGAATTATTTCCTATGACCCCTATAAAACTAACACGGTCATCCCATATTTTGCGGATTTGTGACACAACATATGTCAACTTTAAACAGATCAAAGGGTGAAAAAGAAAGTTGTAAATGTGAACATGGTATATGGCACATTTTGCTCCTGAGACAAGTACATAGAACAATTTGTGTTGTACTTAACATTGAATTTAAGCTGTCAAGTACATTTCTTTCATGTTCGAAATGTGAAGAAAAATGCAGTTAATTTGTTTGCTTCTGCAAATTTGAGGTAAATGTACTATTTCTGAGATATTTACACATAAAATGTTTTTTCTCAGAGCCTTTTCGTAGATGAGGTTAAAAACCAGGGGTTGAGCAACAGCAGAAAAGGCCGAACTCACCATTTAAATCATGATATAGATTCAAAAATGATGTTTCATTAAATATGATGAGTTCACAAATTATGAAAATTTCTAAAAGTGGTGAAATTCAAACCTAGATTTAAATACAAATAAGCACAATGATTAGAGATCGCCTCCTGAATATTTATTTTTTAATCAAATTTATCAAAACCAAATCGCACTTTTAATGGTTAAACATTTTTTCTGTTTTGTGCTTTTGAAATTTGTTAAAAGAAAATTGAAAGGAAAATGAATAAATAGTCCTCTTTGTTTAATTTAGGGGTTACAAGCTAAAAAGCTTGAAAACCACCAGAGAATGACCCTCCTGCCAATCAGCTGTCAGACGCTGACGACTCGACCTTCAAAGTTCTCTGAAGTACAGCTGCTTCATCCTCTTTTTCTTCTGGAGAGTAATTTAGCTGTGCCTTCACTTAAAAATTAGAGCACGGTGAATTGAGTTTGCTGTTGTGTCCACTCCTGTTGTTGCCGTTGCTCGTGCACTGTACAACAAATGTCCGTGCGCATTTGGCACCATTGACTGCACCTATTGAGAGCAATAAAACCTGCTTTCTAGACATAAATGGATGGCTTGATGCTACACTAGCAGCCTGTGGGGATGGAGATGTCTTGAAAAGCTTCTAGATTTGCTGCTGGAAAGACACCAAAGTACTTCAGAAGTCCATCTGGAGACAAATATAGCAGATGATAATGTTTTTGCAGCGGAATTTACATATGAATGCTATTCCGCCAGATTCAGCTATCAACGGGGCCCTTCTTCTGAAATGATTATTGTTTTGAGATCAAAGAGATAGAGACAAACAAATGAGCTGGGTTTGTAGAAGATGGACACCCAGCAGGAGGAAAATGTAACATGAATTAGGGAAAGTAGATATGAAAGGGTAAAAATAATGCCTATTTTATTGTCTTTGTTCTCCCTCAAGTAACAGGAATATAGTTTGCCTCCTCGCACTCCCACCCACTCCCAATACGAGATGTGTGTTATGCTGCTGTTGACGTTTAATTCTGTAGCTGCTGGCCATATAGCGCGCGCGCACACACACACACACACACACACCATCCAACACAAAAATCCTACTCGGAGTTCCTGCTAACGTGCACCCACAGGACCAAACAGCACTAGTATGAGCTGCAGACATTTTATCAAAGGGGTTGTTGAGGTGTTGTTGTTGGTGGTAGGTAGGCAGGCTGTAGAGTTTTCTTTTAGTTTTTATTCTGGATCGTGGCAAGGACAAACCAGTGGTATACGTTTTCGAGACATTTTTAAAACCGATTATGGATTTTTGCAGCGTGATTTTATTGCTCCCGTGACCAATAAACAGACGCATTGTTCTGAGCTGGAAACAAACATTTCCCCCTCAAGCAACTCTGCAACAACTACTCCTTCCTGGTCTCATTATGGGGCAAACTGCTACTCCAAGGCTCCTCAGATAATAGCGTGATAATTCAGATGAGACCTCATCCCTTAAATTAGTTAGTTGCTGAAGGCTCGCTTTGTCCTTCCATGTTGTCCTTGGCCTCTAATACAACAGTCAAGATGTTTTTGTTCTTGCATGTTATTGACAGTATATGTTGTACCGTGGAGTCTCCTCTCACCGAGCGTTTGATTGTAATCTCCTCTAGAAACTCTTCTCACCGTGTTGTTTAGTTTCATCTCACGTCTGATTACAGTACACTGTGCTGCTTATGCCAACACAAGCAGATAATTATCACAGTGTGGATGGCAAATACTGGAGAGGGTGGGAGGGGGCTCTACTTCGGCGGCCCAGCCTTCATCACATCGAGCCTGCCATTTCCTTACGCATTAACCTCCATCAGAACTTCGCCGCTTTTGCACCAAACGTCATTGTCACTTTACAGATAAGTCAGCTTTGTCTTTGACACATTAATGATTTTTGCTGCGGCTGCAGCTGAACATAATGCATTTTTTTGCTGCTTGTTGGTCTAAGTGCAGCCGTGACTTGATTCAGAAGCTGCTGATGTATCTCGATATGCCGTAATTGCGTGCTGGTTTCATTAGGATCAATATATCAAATTTAGATGTCTCTCCCATCGGTGCGAGACGTTTCTTTGGTATTCTGTTTGATCTGAGAAGTCATCGGTTCTGCAAGGAAATGAAATGTTAGAAATGCTTCCAGGAATTCAAGAAAGTTTAGGTTTGAAGAGAGAGCGGTTTAAATAAGTATAGGAGAGTGTTTATTTATGCTTTTCCACTTTATTCGAGCTTTAATAGTAAAATGCTGTACAGTATGGAGGAAGGAAATGAAGAAAATGAAGGAAATTGAATTGCCGCCACTAAAAGAAAAAAAATGATCAAAGGGAAAGAATGAATTTAAGGTTGGCAAGTTATTTTATATCATCATTTTTAGTTTAACATGAATTTACATATACTTTTATTAATTTATTTGGGTAATTTCTGCTTTCTGTAAATTACATTTTCCTGCTCTTCATTCTTTTATACTCAGAGTTGCCACACCTTGTAAAATCACCCACTTCCGTGTGCCATACAATCCTCAAAGTAGCCCGATATTCAGCCTCTTTTTCCAGCTAAATATAATTTACTTTGACATTGCTGTGGCCTTGAAGAGGGAAATGAAAAGGATCCATTTGCAGATGTTTTGAATCATCCTCAACAGTAATAAACACCTGTATTTTCTGAGGATTTCATTGATTCAGCAGTGCACATAACACACTGGCTCCTTTTGAGCTAATTCTGACATTGAAGAGGCTTTTCCTCTCTCCGTCTCTCTATATCATTGGAGAATCCATTATTAAATAATTGAGGGTCCAGACGTTCTGATCTTCTTTCGAGTCAAAATGTGATTAATAGTCAACAGTATTTTCATCTGAAGATGCTGAAACTGGACGTCATCAACTTATACTTTTACTTACATGAAATGTAAGAAAATAAGAGGTCCAGAAACAGCGGGATGTATTAAATGTGTGGAGCAGCCCAGAAATCTAATTTCATACCATGTGAACCTCACATTTATTCCTATTAGTAAGCATATATATATATCGAATAGGGTTGTAATGGTCCATGTTCAGTTCAACACAAGACACAATCACAAGTTAATTTACATCCAGAAACAGAAAATTCTAAACTTGAGATCCACCAGAAATGTTTTTACAGTGCAACAGTTGTTTGTTGTTCAGCTATAGCATGCTAGAATTTGACTTAAATTCGGTTATAAATGCATTTGTTTTTTTTTTTTATTAATCTTGCACAATCATCAGTCGTTACCTCACACCACATTATAATTGGCCTGCCTGTGATTTCTCTGCTAGCACTTTACGGGTCAGTCAAGCGTCCACCAATGTTTAGCTGACACTGGACGTAAGCAGGTTAACAGTCCAATGTTCAATACCAGAACGATCAGTCCAACCAGCCAGAGGTACAAAAGGGGCAGGTGAGATGCAAAGATCAAGGAGGCAAAAACACAGGTCATACACAGAAACACTCACTCGGAAGAACGCTGCAACGAAGAGCATTGAAACTACGGCAAACTGGGAAAGACAGGTGGAATTGCACAGGTACAATGCCTATAAAAAAGTATTCACCCCCCTTGGATGTTTCACCCTTTTGTTGCTTTTATACATGAAATCATGGTCAATATAATTTGGCTTTTTTTTTTTTACAAGAATTTGCACAAAATAAGACTCTTTAATATCAAAGTGAAAACAGATTTTTACAAAATAATATCAGTTAATTAAAAATATATAAGGTAAAGGAAATGATTGCATAAATATTCACCCCCTTCAGGTCAGTATTTAGTAGATGCACCTTTGGCTGCAATCACAGCACTGAGTCTGTGTGGATATGTCTCAATCAGGCTGGCACATCTGGACACTGACATTTTTCTCCATTCTTCCTTGCAAAACAGCTCAAGCTCTGTCAGGTTGCTCGGGGATCGGGCGTGAACAGCTCTTTTCAAGTCCAGCCACAAATTCTCGATTGGATTGAGATCTGGGCTTTGACTTGGCCGCTTCAGAACATTCACCTTGTTGTCTTTGAAACATTTCTGTGTAGCTTTTGCTGTATGCTTGGGGTCGTTGTCTTGCTGGAAAATCAATCTTCTCCCAAGTCGTAGTTCTCTTGCAGACCGAGTCAGATTATCCTCCAGGATTTGGCGATATTTTCTGCATTCATGTTCCCCTCTACCTTTACAAGCCTTCCAGGGCCTGCTGCTGAGAAGCATCCCCAGAGCATGATGCTGCCACCACCATGCTTCACGGTTGAGATGGTGCCGTGATGTGCGGTGTTCATCAAACATAGCGTCTAGTCTGATGGCCAAAAAGCTCAATTTATGTCTCATCAGACCAAAGAACCTTCTTCCAATTGACCTTGGAGTCTCCCACATGCCTTTGGGCAAATTCCAGGTGAGATTTGATGAGCTTTTTTCAACAGTGGCTTTCTCTTTGCCACTCTCCCATACAGCTTTGACTGGTGAAGAACCCGGGCAACAGTTGTTGTATGTACAGTCTCTCCCATCTGAGCCATTGAAGCTTTTAACTCCTTCAGAGTGGTCGTAGGTGTCTTGGTGGCCTCCCTCACCAGTCTTCTTCTTGCCCGGTCACTCAGTTTGTGAAGACGGCCAGCTCTAGGCAGATTTTAAAAAAAGTGCCATACTTCCTCCATTTCTTAATGATGGATTTAACTGAACTCTGTGGGATGTCCAGTGAGTTGGAAATCTTTTTGTAGCCATCTCCTGACTTATACTTTCCAATGATCTTTTCTCTGAGTCATTGGAGTGTTCTTTTGGCTTCAGGTTGCAATTGCAGCAGGAATACTGATGAACCAGAGACTAGACCTCCCAGACACAGGTGTTTTTATACTACAATCACTTGACACACAACAACTGCACTCAGGTGATCTTCATTTCACTAATTGTGACACTTTGTGGCATCAACTTGCTGGACCTCTGTTGAATTAGGTCAGTCACTTTAAAGGGGGTGAATATTTATTCAAACACTTATTTTACACGATATATTTTTAATTCATTGACATTAGTTTGTAAAAATCTGTTTTCACTTTGACATGAAAGAAGCTTTTATTTGCAAATTGTTGTCAAAAAAGCCAAATTATATTGACCACGATTTCATGTATAAAAGCAACAAAAGGGTGAAACATCCAAGGGGGGGTGAATACTTCTTATAGGCATTGTGTGTATATATATATAACAGAAGAGGCGGGGAGACAATTGGACGCAGGTGGAGACAATCAGGGCGGGGCAAACAATCACAAAGGCGGGAAACACGAGTCACTGGAAGTGAAGGTGTCTGAAACGAGAGATGTCAATATTTCAAAATAAAATAGGAAATGGAAATAGACTAAAACAGAAATAAACACAGGTAACTGAACAGGCTGAATGAGACATGACAGTTGCATTTTTATTTTATACTTGAGACTATATAGGTCCGTCTTATGAAAGCTATTTTTTGTTTTGTCCACTGTACTGACAACAAACACTAAGTGAACTTGATGATAAATAACACCAGCATTTCGGCCTTGATTTGGATAATCCCCGTCTCTGCAGTCTAGACCATACACTTCTAATTTTGTTTGACTCAGAGGTGGAGAAATCCTCTTCTGCAAATGAAGTAGCTCTTCATGACTTTGTATTTGGAGTGTTACATGTGTTCAAGAGGCAGGAGAAATAGTACACACGGGACATGCAGGTACACGAAGGGTGGATTTGAGAGCCTATTCAAGCACACACACTTTGTAACATCACATTGAGAGGATTTTTTTTGGGGGGGGGCTAAAGAAAGGTGGGGCTGACGTCAATGTACAAAACCATAACATCAGAAAACAATGAAAAATGGCCATGAAAACATCAACAGGAAACATCTTCATTTCTACTGTTTTTAACCAACAGTACAAAACACAAAGTTATCTCGCCTACTACGATGCATTTATTATTTGAAAAATTACTTTTAGAACAATTTATATATTAACAATAGAGTGAGAAATAATTTGGCCTTGCACAGTATTTGAAAATAAGACTGTACAAATCAAGAGTGTGTACTTCAGTACCATATTATTGCCCATTTCTGCTTTCGGCCTGCAAAAAATGTGTATAGCGATCGACTTCAAGGTGCAAGGGGCCAGAAACTGTGTTTGTGTTGTCTCACAGTCTGTCATGTCAAAGCCAGGCGTTTGACAGATAATCACAGAAATACAAAGGCAAAAGTATGAAAAGGTGTTTCATTAAACGTCCTGCTGCATGACTGTAGCTGCCTCGGTGTGTTCATGTCTCCTCTAAAGAGCAGGTGCAAAGCTGAGGTTTTCAGATAAAAAATAAAAGCCTTCTTTTTTCTTGAGTCATCTGTGCAAAAACGAAGACATGCTGTGCATCACATATAGATGTGCTGACTGAGTCACACATGCCGAATCTCATTATTTCAGGTATCTGAAAACATATTTATCAGAGGACACCTATTGAGCAGTCGAGAAAGACTCAAAGACATCAGAGTGCCTCCCGACAGCCCTTTTTATTCACACACTGTAATAGTCAAGTTCTGCGCACATTTTATTCTTCCATCTCGAGTGCACACGATCCCCGCTGATATTGGGACCTTTAATCATAATTCAAAGAACGGCCCGTGGATCTGACTGTTATTTGAGGGCAACTGGACCTTTTTAAAGTTCTTGAAAGAGGTTTCACTTCTCATCTGAAAGGTGTCTTCACTCCTGAAGAGGCGAGTCCAGTTGCGATAACACTTAGATAGACCATGACCTGAGTGACGGAGGATCTTCACACACAAACAGCTGGTTGTCGAAGGTGGCCTGTTAGCGGGGTGAGTGGAGGCGGTGTGAACTGGGGAGTTGAAGGTTTCAGCAAAAAGGCTGAGAGCAAAAGGTGAGCTGCAGCAGGTGAATGTTGGAAACCAACATGAAGGGACTCAGTGAAATGTTCATGTTCTTAAATAAACTTTAAATGTTTCATTTTAATTTTCCGACCACTTCAGAACTTAAAGTCCTTTGACATGATATTGTGAGTTGAGTCAATGTACTGCTGAGAGTTCATTCCACTCCTTAAATGAAAGTTTCTACAGAAACCCGTCTGTTTTGTAGTTTGAAGTAAATATTGATGATGGAGACTTGTTGTGTGTCTGTCATGTCCGTGTCTTGATGAAAACAGCGCTAACTGTGCTGAAGGTCATATTGAATTCAGTCCCTACATATCTTTGTTCTCATTGTCGAGACACACAGCGTTTCAGCCGTGTTTTTGTGTTGCCTGTTTCACATGCGTCTGACTGAACAAAGGGTTTCTGTGTTAATCGATACTGCTGGCGAAACCGACGGCATCGCGGCAACATGAAGTGTATTTTTAGGCTTCAAGTTTATTTTTCTTTGTCTTACACCTATCTCATTGTGTTTTGGGCTTGGAGCATTTCCAGAAGTGGGAGGCTTAACCCATTTCACACCTGAAGGCCTCCTGTGTAGACACGTAGTTAACACACGCTGCAGGTGATGCTCTGCTAACATTGTGACTCTGGTACGGAGCTGAAAGCTATTAACGTCAAAAGAAGAGTGGAATCATCAAACTGAAAGAATGTAAAAGAGCAAATTTGTCTTTTCAGGTTCAGGTAGCTTAACTGAGCTGGTTATATATTTGCAAAACTCATTAATGATCATTATTCAACACAAGTTCAGCTGACTCAGATGTTGAAGTCCTCAGGGTGGCTCATATGAATGTGAATATTCAGTGTAGGAAGATCAGAGATACATTTTTCTTGTGTTATGAAGTATCGACCAGTGATGACTTGGCAAAAGTCGCTCTTTTGAGTTTTTTAATTTCTTATTTCTGAGGGATGGGTGTATGTACACCACGTGAAACATTATACAAAACGCATGTATACTTGTAGAATGAAATACATGAATAACAACATATTTTCAAATCAGGCTACAAAATTCTCAGAAACCATTCAAGGACACTTCAAAGTTGCTCACTGGCGTCAAACTTTTGTGTTGTTGAAAGATGATATTTTTTGTCATGCAACAGAGTAAAATAACAGCTTTTGTTGAACAAAGCTGAGAATATATTGAACCAGTTTGTGTGCAATAACTTTGAATCTCTTTGTAATCACTGAAAAGAAACTCACAAATACACAGGTTTGTTTTTTTTTAAATCAAATTGTTAGATTACATTTTTCATGACTTTGTGTTTGAAAACCAGGGAAATTTAAAGGAGAAAATACAAACACCTCCTTAAATACTGGGCCATCCGAGGCAGGGAAGGAGGAGTCAGGGGCAGCTGAGCACTTGGGATTAGAAGCGTTTAATAATATGGAAAACATTTACCATTGTTCCAAGGATATATGAATTATATTCTGTAAGTCTCCTGACTGATTCCAGCAGCAGTACACAGACATTTAGATATGTAGAGGACAGAAAACATGGGCAGTTCTGCTTTTGAAAAAGTTTATTTTTCTAAAATTATAGGTAAAAGGTGAAAATCCAGAACAATACAAACACTTCTCGACACTTTGTAAAACCCATTTTCCCTTTCTAGTCAGCCACTAGAGTCTATTTTCATCTCGACATGCATTAATTAAATCAGTGAAACCAACAAAGAACTTTCACAAGAAGCAGTTGTCCTTCATTATTTGTTAATGTAAGTGAATAGAGCCAACACACAAAGGTTTCATATGAAACAATGTTCTTCCCACCCACATTTTTTCCATTGTCAGATTGTTTTAAAACACTTAACCCTGTACTGAGTAGGCCTCATGTTTACTACTGAATTTACACAAAAGAAAGCAGAGCTATAATGGATTATTCTTTTAATTTATGTATGCAATTGAAATTCAACAAAGGGCCTAAGCTTGTCTCTCGAACTGAGGACGTTGTGAATCTTTAGGCAGCACCTTAAACCTGTCGTCCACCAGGACTACCTTCACTTATCTTTTATCATCAAATCATATGCAGATTAATTTCTTGCTTAACAGTCTGGTCTTTAAAATGTCAAAAAACTATTTCAAAAAAGAATTTTGAAAGAGCCCCATTTGATGTCCTGAAATTACTTCCCTTTTAGGATATATCTAAAATCCATTGATGTGTTTTGAGATTATATTGATCTTAAAATAAACAGCAGATTGTCACAATTGAGAATACAGAGTGAAGCTTGTCAGTTTTGTTTAAAGAATTAAAGAATTAACATGATTTAAAATTTGTTGCAGATGACTTACCGTTGATTTAAAAATCATTTCATCTCGTCAGTCGTGAGGGATTTTCTGTAGGTATCATAATATATTCTTCTAAAGATTATTAGTCCAATTACAGAACATTTCTGCCTAGTAAAGGACAGTCTCTCTTTGTATTGTTATCCAATTATTGCCAAAAATAGTGTCACAGTGGATGGCAGAGAATCCTGTGTGTGTGTGTGTGTGTGTGTGTGTGTGTGTGTGTGTGTGTGTGTGTGTGTGTGTGTGTGTGTGTGGGAGGTATTTTATAATCCTCCAGTTCTCTTTCAGTTGTTTCAGTCAGTTTCAATACATCATTATAGGTTTTGTTATTGTGAGACCAGCTAATAAAGGCTGTTCACGACCTCTGCTGAAGCATAGAGACAGCTTGTGATTGGGCTCATGGGCTTACAGAAGATTTTAGGTTTTCAAGTAACTCAGGGGTACAAGGTTGTGAGATGCCTTTGCTATAGTTGTGAACTGAATAGTTGTTTTTAATGAAAATATAAATCAAATACATGAAAATACCACACCGGTCGATAAATCCTTTCCCCAAATTATATATATATATATATTTTTAAAGGTTTAGTATCACACTGTAAAATCTCAAACTATTTTTAGTGATTTGTAAAATTGTTGCAGCTGGTGATATTATAAGTTTGTGTTGAAATTTTGAGTCAGTGGCTCAATCAAACCACATTCTATTTATTCTTCTATAATGGTACTTTTGTGACTTTGTTATAGATCCCTTTTCTTTCAGAAATTGTCTGACATACAATAAAAATGAATTAGCACTACTAATGGTTACTCTAATTATTGAACTCAGCAAATAGTAAAATGATTGCTATAGTTTTCCACAGTGCAATTCAGAACTCAAAAGTTCAGTTCACAGTTACATATGACAAAGAAAAGCAGAAATCCTCACATTTTAAAAGCTGCAACTATGATCATTAATGCAAATGTGATCATTGATTGTTTATATTAAATATGTATATACAGTATTTGTAAAAATATAGGGCTTGTCTTCAAAAAGGCTCTGGCTCCACAGACTCACATTCATCTTCTCCCATGAATTACAAACTCAACAAATTCTTTCCAAAAGTCATCGCGGTGTCATTCACTAAAGTCTCTTTTTCTTATTAGTTTTCTGGTGAGCCATGTGAAAATAATCCCGTCATTAATTAGATATAAGGCCTCAAAAAGTGATATGTTTGGGGGCGTGTTGGTTTGATTGGAAGGTCTGTGGTGAGTTCAGGTTTCTGCTTTAAATAGGCGGGGCTTAGTGTCCTAGGTGTTCGGAGTCAGATCCACCGCTCGCTCCTCCCCAGTCCAAGTTGGCTCAATACTTAAATCGATACTTATTGGTACTCTTATCACTATCCATCCTTAAATTTTTTTTCTAGTAATTTGTAATGGTGTTATATTTAACTATATTTAAATAATAGGATTACCCTGTACTGTTTTTTTTTTTTTTTATATCTTAGTGTTGGAAGAGAACTCATGTCCTGACTGACGGTTGTTGGATCTGGTTTTACAGCCTCTGGCTTCTTTGAACTCACATGGACGTGAGTGCTTATTCTTTGACTGGCATGGCTTTAAGTGCTGTCTGTCCATTAGTGCCGTGCAGAAATATATATATATATATATTTGAATCTTTTAACACATTTTTGTTGTCAAAACAAACATTTTCCAGCAAACTATAAATAAACCAAAACCAGTTAAGCATTTGACTGTGTTTGAAATCACTACCTCATTTATTAATTCACTACTTCCTGTATGATAGGTAGATGTATGATGGGTTCTCATTTCTTGTGACTTAGCATATGTTTATATGAATATGAAATATAAAGATACCTGTAGCTTAAATGGCATAATATAAAACATATAAAAGTCAACCAGCCCTAATGTGCATTTGTTCTGAGGTGGAAAGGACATGCTTTAAAAAATAATAAAAAAGACAACCAAAAAAAAGCATGAAGTTTGATCTAAAAAATTATGTCTGTAGGATTTTTGTATTTTTAACATGGTCCAGACACAGTTCGTAGGTCCAGTGAATAGAGAGTCATTTTATAATCTGCACTGTCATCCCACTCCGACACTACTCCTGTGCACTCCTACACCCTGTAATGTCATCCTCTAAAAGCTCAGCCATCACCCTCAGGGTTCGAGGTGGAGCTAACAGACATTTTCGGTTGTCTACTTCAATATCAGATATGAGAGATTATGGCGGAGAGAAGTCCTCCACCTTCAATGACCCCCTCACTACTGAAAGCACACTGAGACTGCATAGCATATTGGCTTAACATGCGAGTAGTAAGCTGTAACGGGAATGAGGTGAACGCCACTATCACGGAGCCACACACACTTTCATTGAGGCTTTTCCACCTCAGTTATTTCCATATTTTCAAATGTCTATTGAGCAGCTACAGACTGTATCTTAAAAATCTTTGATAAACGGATTCTCACTTTGAATCCAACATGCAAGATGCAACAAAATCAGATTTATTTTGACATTTTGAGCATTATATCAGAGGATCTTTGAGATTCCTGAGTTGGGAGTTGTTACAAGACTGAATAAAAATGTCAGTGGCTTGTGACCAGGAAGATCATAAAATCTACTCCTGACCTACAGTGCGGTGCCAATGGCTCTCACACAACTAATAAAAACGACATTTCAAATGTAATTCCCCCCCGTAGTAGCGTTAAAGGTTAAAACGTGAACTTTCTGCTCACTGTTCTTTGTGTGGATTCATGGCTGCTTACCATCTGAAATGAAATGTGCAAGTTTTGTCTTTCCCTTTCAGACGATGCGATGCAGCTTCCTGTTGATAAAGACGGGATGTGCCATCGGTCGAGGGTCTAATAATCCGTCAGAGGTGGGGGAAAACAAGTTTAAAAAACGGTGTCAGGGGACAAAAAGAGACGTCGGTTATTTACAACAACAATTCATCCTCTCGAAGCAGAACGCTGAGTCATAGTACAATAAATATGCAGGGGTATTTTGAGCGTCAGGGTAAACAGAGTAAATTTAGGTTTTCTATAAATTCAGCGTGTTACACAGGCAGTACAAAGTAGCCTCCATTTCAAAACTGACCTTGTAGAGAGTCGAGTGAAATGACAGCACTGAAGTTGTGAAGTATAAGTGGAGCGTTATGCAGAATATGCAAACATGGTTAACCCCAAGGAATTAAAGGGCATTTTATGTTGGGTTGTCACATATTAAATCGGCTGTATGCAGTATTGTGCTGATGCAATGTGTGTGTGTGTGTGTAGGAATAGTTAAAAATGATAGAAATTTTATAGATTTGGTTATTCATGTTCACCTCATCATGTGTGTTCATTTACTGACACGTGAAGGGCTCCTGATGCCCAGATCAAGGTTAATTTATTTGTCATTCTGACCATATCCATATTAATACACATACAGTGAAACAAGTACGTTTCTTAGGACCATGGTGCCAAGATAATTAATTCCATAATTCCATGAAACCTACCAGAAACTCACACATTTAAAGATAGCTGTAGTAGTTTAAAGACAAAGTTGCACCAGTATGATCCAAGTTTGTACCTTTATGAAGGAGCCGTGGGTGTTTCGAGCGCAAATAGTGTTCAATATTTGCTTCTTTTTTGTTGAATCTTGATTGGCACGTACATTTTTGGTCTATTACTGCCAGTCTCAAAACATCAAAATAACACTCACTCAACAAAAACGAAATAACTGAATTTGCTGGTCAATTTGAACTTTCTTCTCTCCCTGTGTTGTGTGTGAGATTAAAATTCAAGCTGGACAGGTCAGCAGTAAATATAGCAACAGCCCTGTTTTATTTTTAGTGTCCTCTCTTCCATTATTAGGTCCTTCTGTAATAAGGGAGTCTCATTACAGGTCTGAGCTCCCTGACGTTTCACAGTGGCCCCGCTCAGCTTTGCACGGCGTTAAAGTCGCACGTTATGGTGGTTATGTTGCATCGTGAATATTAATGAACCCTGTGAAATTTCAGCGGTGGCGCTCGTAATTCAGCTGCAACACAGGGAAATGTATTATTATCTTGTACAATGACAAACCTGAATAACACAAGGTGACAATGAGCCTGATTCACAATGTCCCAGATGCCATTGTGTGTTAATGACTCTGGTTGTTGTTTTTTTTTTACCTTAATTTTCCAGGGACACTGAATATTTTATTTATTTTTTTCCTTTTTGTTTACACTGATTACAAATGGGCTCCAACCATATCTGGAGACCTGACAGTTGCGTGTGTGTTTTGGCACTTAAAGCTTAGAACTGAGGTGGAGAAAGCTCTGTTCATATTGGTTTTTCTACCTGCCGTTTGCTCAGGCTCGTTCTGTGGCTGCTAGTTGTGGAAAGGCACGCTCGCAGAAGCACTGGAACTCCAACACGTGAATCTCATTCACATGATGTTATGACCGGCTCCTAATAAACCGTGATAATTTCCTCACTGGATGCGTGAACCCTTAATAAATGCAAATCTCATCTGCTGGTAATTAATCGTTTACATACATTTAAATACATTAAATACACATTTAATTTAAATTGCAACCCTTTATCAACATGAGCTGCAATATATGTCCACAGTATTCCTCCTGCAGAGTGAGTGGGAATGCCAGAATTAATGGGCTGCCAGGTTTCTGTTTGTTTTGGAAATGCTCTGTAACATACAGCAAATGAGGATTAATTCAGCAGAATGAGCACAAATTAACATACAGTACATTCTAACGTTTTTTTTTTGTTTTTTTTAAATGCGTCAGACTGCGGAGTAATAAAAGTGTTGAAAACATTACAGTATTAGTCTTTTTTTTTTCTTTCTGTGCAGTATATGTCCATATTGTTGTCACGGCCTCACCACATAATTCCCGTTTTTCAAGCCATTTATTGGCTGCTGTGTTTGACTTTGCAACTAAGCCCATGGTGTTAATGTTCACAGACGCTCATGAAAATGCAGTCGGTTAAATATTAGAAGACACAGTCGGTGGCACTATTCTGCACTGATGTACGAGGGTGGATCAAAAAAAAAAAAAATATAGAGACTGAAGGTTTTGTCGCCTGATCAAAAATCACCCCGAGTGACTCGTGCTTTTGTGAACAGCGGGTTCGTGCGCGTCGGCGATTCTTCACACACCTGAAACTTGAGCGGGGAGCTCACATCAATTTTAGTCACACATCAAATTCTGGAAATCGGCAACGGAGACCCTTGAAAGGCTTCGGGAAACATGCAGCAATGAAGCAATGAGCCGGGGCGAGGCATTTTAAATGACATTCGTGCTTCCAAGGGGGCAGAACGTCCCTCTCCTGAACCGAAGACGGCGCTACAGGTCAGTGACATGACAACGCACCTGCTCACAGCAGAAAACGCAAAAAACTTCTTGCCCACAATAAAACAATCATCGCTTCCCAGCCTTACTAACCGGATTTGGCTCTCTGCTACTTCTTGCTGTTCCTCCAATAATTTGCTCAAGTTTCAGGTGTGTGAAGCATTACCGATGGGCACGTGTAACTCAGCTGCTGATTTAGATTAGCTGACCAAACTTGGAGTACTTGGTCACAAAAGGTCATGGCTTCTCTTTGCCCTGTGCTCGTCGTGCTGCTGAACACTGTTCGCGTGTAACAGGAGTAGAAATCGGAACTTTTTAAATCGACCCGTCGTACCATTAAACCGCAGCAAAGGAAAGACAAATTGAAGGTCGAGATGATAACAGTCAAACTTCAATTAGTGAAAGTATGACAAGGACATAGTGATGGAAATGTGACATTTCAGGTAGTTTCATCCAGCTTTTTTTTTTTTTTGATACAGATGAATACAACCGCTTTCAAAAATTATGCTAAATGCTTGCTGCCGGCTCCAAAAAGTACGAAAAGACAATAATGCAATATCTGTGATGGGCTTCACTGGCTTCACCCAAGAACCGTAAGAGAATCTACGGTGCCGGGATATCGGTCGTTTATAGCTTTATGAGTTGCAACATGCGTCGCGTGGCGGTCAGTGTCGATTGGTTAAAAGCTGCTTTAATAAATTTTAAAATTAACCCGACGTCTGCGTCCATTAGGATACAACGACTGGAAACAGTCCTTTTAATGGAGCTCGGCCACAACCACCTGCTCACGCACTAAATCCGGGTCTAATATATAACTAAAACAACTCTATAAATCATTTTTTAAAAGGCGCTTGTAACATTGGTAGAAACACTAACAAACAGTTTTGCTCTGCTGACCTGCAGCGATGCCAGATCAGATAACACTCCTACTTTTAAAAGGCAATGATAAAGGTTCAGTTTTGTTGTTTACATTAGAGGATTTGTTGATCCCTGACAGTCAATTGGCAACAATAATTTGAATAGCCGCAATCACATCTCATGCATTTTTGACATTATACGTAATGTTCCTTGACCAGTCATTACGTTTTGTGAAAATGTAGCACGAACTGGATCTTTATGACGATGCGGTATTATTAGGTAAAACTTTGCCTGCTTCACCTTGGCACTTCTGTGGAAATATCTCTAGACTGGTGGTAGTCAGCCAGTTAACAAGAACAACTTGTGCTGTGTCCCCTTGTCCTTCCTTCTGCTACTTATTTACTCCACTCCTTTGCTCCCCTTCCTCTCTGCCTGTCACACCGTGCAGACATTTTCCTTCCCGTTTGTGTAATTGAAATCATTAGATAAAGACGACAACAGTCATCTGTGTCATTTATTCAGACATACATGTCCCAGTGAGTCCAGATGGTCCTGCCACGGCAGGCCAGACTTCCTCTCTCTATGAACCTGAGGAAGTCGGGCGAAAAAAAAGACGCACTTGGACATTTTCATGGAGGAAGGTACTCTTCCCACCAAATGAAAAGACGCCGAGATGGCATTTAAAAACTCACTTCACAAGTTAAAAGGTGTAATAAGCTTACATTTTTGAGATCTTTCTCTTATCTTAACATCTGCTTGAGAATAATTCATTTTATACAGTTTCTTCAGGTCTCCTGCTTCGAGCACATGCCCATTTTTAACTGTGAACACAAGGTCGGCCAGAAACATTGCGATAACTTGGCTGATCTGCTCACCTCACAACATCACTTACGATCGAAAACCTATCGGAGAGTGCAACGTTTGTTTGAAGTGATTGTGAGACCGGGCGGACTTCTCCACTGAGGACAATTTACAATTATAAAATTGATGCTTCTGACCTGCCGTACTCGCTGTTGTTATCCCACTATTTCCTGACCTGTATTTCTGCAATTTCTTTAATAGTGTCAAAACATACGCAGAATTTCTCCTGTTTTTTGTGCACAGAGCACATTTGTATTTCAGTTCATTGGGTCACTTCCATGAAATATGGGAGATCATGCGGTGCAGGTCTAAAGTATCATATTTTTTTTTAATTCACAGCTCCAATTCCAGCAAAACAAAAGCAGATGCGTGGCATAATTATGCAGGTTTTTCTGTCAGAGTCAGAACACTATACTGAACTGAAAACATGTTACTATGCCCAATATTCAAATTAAATGCAGTAGGTGGATTTGTTATGATTTGGTCCTACAGATTAAAGTTTCAGGTTAAAACACTTTCACATCAACAGCATTAAAGGTGCACTGATTCAAATTTTCATAATATCATTCCATCAAAAGAGAGAATTATCATCCCCAGTGCCTACGCAGCTTTTCAGCCTCTCATTTCCTCATTGCTTTGGTTTTATGGCACATTTACTCTATGGGTCAGTCTTATCAGCCGTGTTTGGGCAGCAGCATGCAGCTCTTTGCAGCAAACGAGTGGTATCACCTACAGTATAAAGAAAGTCAAACAGCTAGCAGCTAAATATCCAGATGCTTTTTTTTCCAGGTGTTACTGGATACCAAGCCAGAGCTGAAAAATTTAGGAATTTTGGAGTTAACAAACGGATGGAGGCGAGCTGAAATTACATGACACCAATCTAAACCAATACACATTTTTTAGAGGAGAAATTGTCACGTCATAGCAGGAAAAGCACACCTGTACCGAATAGTTTTTAAAATTACATTTATCTAGGTTAACTCGTACTGGGATTCTTGTGTTGTGAAGTCGGGCTCACAGTCATAGTTTACCGTGAACATGATGGAACAAAGTATTCATTTCACAAAATTTGTCTCACTGTCACTTTTCCTCTCATGACAATTCAAAGTTTATGCCGTGATAAAGGTCTACAGGAAAGATAACTTTGGACCCAATTCCGACGAAGCAAAAAAGCACGCGTCTATCGAATATGGTCTTCACATCCAGACTCTCTGCAGAACAACTGTACAAAATCACCTGACATGCAGAAACTTCAGTCACTGAATTTCTATCTCTGTATAATCAAACGTTTCCACTGCTGCAAGCGTTTAATGCTCTTTCGGATCTCTTCTTTAGTTCTGTGTTAAGTTAGGTTTGTCTTGACATGATATCATCAACTTTTTAATTGGAGAGTTTTGCTGACTTGCAAAATATCAAAAATCCTACAGCAGCATAAATTTAGCCTTAAAATTTCAAAAAAAAAAACTGCCCCGTTTTCTCGATTTTTAAAAATTTTTTTTTACTAACAAATACCATTTTATGATCTAGCAAAAAAATGCAAATGTCTGCTGCAGCTGCTCGGCGTGGAGAGTTCAGTTTACAGAAGAGATGCAGAGTGTGGGGGGGGGGGGGGGGGGGGGGTGTACGGATTTTGATTGGGGCAAACTACTGAAATATTAAAATAATAGTTCACTTTTCTGTGACCATAATGCAGCTAGTACATAACCCCTTAAAGTAAAATTCAAGTCCTTGCCTTGAAATGATGTTAAAATCAATGTGTGCATCCTCACTGAGGAGTTTAGCCCCATCAGCACTTCAACTATTGGAACATTAGTGTGGAATTCATTTTTCTTAGTAAGTGCTAACGGGCTCGAGAGCAGGAAAAATATGCATTTGACCATTACAGTGTTTTGCTCTGCATTCAGCCAGCGAGGTTTGCCCAGAGCAGAGTATTTTTAAGGCGTTGGCATTAATGAGCGAGTCGACAGTCATAAGTTTGGCACGGCTGTGGGCTCTAATGAGCATTTCCACAGCATCTAAGATAAAGGTGCGCAATTTTCAACAAAGGCGTCTCGGTGTTATTTGTAAATTATTCAAAAAGTGGTGTTTCTGCCCATTTCTAAAGGCAGTCTTGGGAGAAAGGCTGTTATTTGAAGAAATGTGGTATTCATTCAAACTTTAATGGCGCCCAGCTGTTTACAAAAAATATTCCGACTGCTATCAGCGAACGCCTGACTGCAGAACATTTTTACTGAGAGTTGACCCTTCGTGGCCTTTTGAGAGCATTATGCAGCAGTCGGTCCCTCTTCATAAAAGGAAACATAGCTGCAGTTCCTTCTCAAAGTCTAAAAGTGATGGCGGCTAATCAAAGAGCAGGAACAAGGGTACATTGTGTGCGCAAAAACTGTAATAATCATACTGCGTCTCATAGAGCTGAAATAATTAGTTGAATATTTCATGAGTAGATCAACAGAAAACGTATGCGCACCTATTTTTATGAATAATTAACATTTACAATCCTTTTTCAAGCAAAAGTGAAAAATATCTGCTGGTTCAAACTTCTCCAAAATCACGATTTGATGTGTTTCATTGTCATGTATGATGTTATGTATGTAATTTTGGGGGGTGTCAGGTGGAAGTGCACGATTCTGGATATAATGAGAATCTAAATTTTCTCACTTTCTCAAACTTGGGATTACAAATCTCTCACTATTTTTTTTTTTCCAATATAAAATGTTATTCACTTATTTACCATTCACAGAAGGAAGTGGCAGAAAAAGACATGAGTGAGCCTAATATAGCACCAAAACATCAACTTTGGGCAGCAAGTTCTAGTTTTTACTTTCACTGCAGCAGATGAAACAGACATTGAACATAAAATGAATCAGCTTTAGTCTCTTGTCTTAAAAAAAACAACAACCTGAAAAAGTATTTTTCTGTGCGGTTTCTTTCCCTCACTGGCGTCCTACAGAGTTTATTTTCTTGGCTGCTGGTTTCTGCTGCTCTGCATCACGTGATGTAACGCTGTGTTGTCGGAGGAAGTGTGAGCGGTTATTTTGATGCAGCTGATGTTCCTAATGAGAATCTGGCAGAATTATTAACTTCTAAGTGAGATTACGTAGATGTATTAATTAAGATTATGTTTTTAATGCGATTAATTGTGCAGACCGAGTTTTAGGTTGTTGTTCAGACAAAACACAAAATTTGGGAAACATCACCTTCAGCTATGGGCAATGGTGATTCTCTTTTTTGTGCTATTTTACAATACTTTATCTAGATAAAAGATAATGAATAAATAATAAAGAGCATAATGCTAAGAAAGAGAGAGAGAAAGACCTTGAGCGGCAGTGTAAAGACCGGAAAATATATTTTGTCAGCCAGAAATCTCACACGTTCTCTCGTATTGATCAACAAGCCTATTCACCCTCGGCAGATATAATAAAGGTCATTTGGTGCTTTGAGGAAGTAAAAGCTTGAAAAAGCCTATTTCAAATAAGTTGTGGCAGAAATCGGTAAATGTTGTTGCAATTCTTTTGGTCAATCAATTGAGTTGATCATTGTTTGACTTTGCTTTTAAAGTGTTTAATCACAGAGAGACTTCTTCAGAATTCGTCCTTTTATTACTCAGTCTGCTTTGGATATTTATTGCTTTATTTTTCATTGGGTTTACTGTAGAAAATCATGTCATCAGTTCATTATTCATGACTTTACGTGTTTATTTTTAGTCATCTCGTAATTTGTAAAAGTGGTACAAATGCGGCAGTATAAATACATAATCTGAGGTGCTGATCTTCTGTAATATATCCCACTGCTGTCTCCAGATAACTCAATAAATGAAGCAAATGTGTTTATATAAATATATTCAAACCACCGTTACAGCTTTATTTTACTGTGACAGTGTCCATTTGCATTAATTGAGGAAAATGTTTGTCATTGTTTCCTCAGAACTTCTCAAGGCTGCAAAAACAGCGGACCGTGCCTGATGGTTGGCTTTGAATTTCAAACTTATGTAACCAAAATATGGGCGGTGTGGTTATAAAGCTATTGGAATTAAAAGGACATGTGGGTGGGAGTCTTCTTAGTGTATCTTACAATGGAAAAAAATATTTTTGTTTTAATCTCGTATTAATATCTGTAATAAGTGGCTGGTTTTCAGTGTGCCCACTTGATTTTTATTTGTATTGTGCCTTTCTTTTTAGCTGAAATGATATAATCTTGACCCACAAGTGCAAAAACACTCAAAAGTAAATTGTATCATTGCCAAAGTTTAATACGTTGAAAAGAGAAGGGTTGAAGGCTTTCGTGTTTTATTTTTCTGACCTCAAAATGATCACATCAGGCGCTGATAAAACACAGCGAGGATGAATTTTGAGGCAGAGTGAATGGAAAGGATCAGATTAGATTCACTTTGGAGAGCCGTGAGGGAGACTTGATTAAAATTGTTTTTCCAGCCCGGAGTGGAAGGCACTAACGTCGGCAGTACACCTGCTTTACTGTGCTGGCAGGACGTATACTTTAGAGCAGTGAATCATAATGTTCTGTAAGGGTTTATGGGATAATAATAATAATAATAATCATAATAATAATCATAATAATAGGATAGTAATGGTCAAAGACTCTCTGGTCCAAAGGGGAAGGTACAAAGATGAAAAAAGAAACTGGGTTCTCTGTTGATTTTTGTTCAAAGACACAAACCAGATGTTGATTTAAAGCTTATTTGAACTGACAACAGGTTGTTTTTGTTTTTTTAAATGACCACGGGCTGATTGGAGGCTCTCAGGGTGACACAGGTGGTCCTCTGCTGTGACATTTAGACAGCATCTCGTTAGGGCACGAAAACCTCACGGCTAAATAAGGGTTTCACAAAAGGGCAGTCGGCCACACTCATTATGGCCCAACCAAACGATGCAGGGAAAACATTAGTGCATGACAAAAACGACATTTTTGATGTTGATCTCCGATTTTCTTTAAATAATTACAAACATCGGGACCAGCGGGACATTTTAGTTAACGTATCAGTATATACCAATGCATACAAATATGTCGGCCTGTATAATATGTAATCTATCAACCTGGCCGGTTAGTTGGTCTACTTTCCGCTGGTCCTGGATTTCAAACTTCCTCTCATTATTTAAAATCATATACATATTAGGGATGGATATTTTAGAAAAAAAAAACAATCCCATATTTGTCGAGAACTATTTGACTCCATGAAAATACAAGCAATGAGGGTCGGTGTTTCCTCTCCACGGCTGGAATAGAACCGACTTCGTCTGGTCACAAAGCAAACAGAGCTGGTTGTGTTTGTACCGTTTTACCAGAGGATGCTGTTCTTCTCCTTTTGTTGTTTAATAGCAGTTAGCAAACAGCTTTTAGGTGCATTACTGCCTCCTTCTGGCAGAAGTGATGTGTTGATTATAAACAATGGAAATAAATCAATAGTTGCGTAAATAATAAAATTTTGATCCAACTATTCAAAAATAATGACCCATCCCCACATGATACTAATGTTTAAAATCTAAATGAACACTGCGGTGGATGACCATAGTCGTAGTGTCAGTGGGGAAAACAGATGAGCATGCAAGCAGGGTTTTTCCAAAAATATAAATGAAATTTATTTAAAGCAGCAAAAAAAAAAAAAAAAAAGAAGAAAAACAAAGCACTCCAGGAGGGTTTACGACGAAGCAAGTTCAACATACAGAGGCTTGCTTTGCCTAAACTGGCTCAACAAAGCAGAAACTCAGTCAGAGACAATCGGTACTACGACGGTGGTTTCTCTGGTAACTCTGGCTTTCCGCTTTCGCCTCTAAACACGTTCACATAAAAGGAGGAGGAGTTTGCCGTATCTGACCAATCACAAACATCGACAAGTGTACTGACAGAAGAGCCACATATTTAAAAAAAAAAAAAAACGAGGAGCAAACTATAATTTAAAAACAATTTCAAACACATAATCCACACTGAAAAGCAGCACAGCTGCTAAATGATGGAAGGATGTGGACTTTTTTTTTTTTTAAATCAAATAAATCTCCGCCTGTGTGAATGTAGCCAAAGTATCACCTTACCATAAGTGCACAGGAAGATCGGACGAGTTACATGTGCATATTTCATTAAATTCATTTATTATCAGATGTATTCTCATGACGTGCATGAACGTTTTAGTCTCATCATTTCACCTGCAGCTCCGGAGGAGCAAATAAGAAATAAATATAAAATCATAATTGAAAGCGAGAGGTTGGTTTACTGTCAGATCTTATAAGTCGGCAACAAGTGCAAAGCTTTAGTGCATCAATCAGTCCCAGATATCAGTGAAAAAAAAAATCAAATGAAATTAATCTAGAGCTCATAAAAATCACCGGGGGAGAGACACGGAGGTTGGTCGGTCTCTGAACTCCCTGCAGAGGACCGATGAAAATTTTCAGAGAGACTTGATCGGTCAGTGGGCGGTGCTTTCTTACGTTTTGAGCCGACACCTCCAACAGAACCTGCCAGAACAGGACCGAGTTAAGTTTGCAGCGTCAGTTACCATGGTGATCTAGCGAGCTTAAAAGAAAACCAACTTCGCGACACTGAAAACCCCGGCTTTAGTCTCAACATATCTCGCCAACCCACTAATCTCACGTCATAGCACACCCGTCAGAGGACGCGCTCCTCCACCTGCCCGCAGAAACCGAAGAAAAAAAGAAACCATTCAAGACCTTTTTTTATACCCTGTCACTTCCTGTCTGCAGCCAATCAGGGAGGTTCTCTGGAATTAGTTCCACTTAGACCCAGGTGGAGTCCATCCGTCATCAACCACTGTAGCGCCACTTTTTTTTCTTTTTTTTTTGAACAAGGATATTAGTTCAATTTACCCACCAAAAAGGCACAATCAAACATTGCGAGTAAAAAAAATGTCACTGGAAATGACTCACAATACAACGTCAGCAAACAAGTTCACTTACAAGGGAATCTTAAAAAGGAAAAATACATTCCTTAGACGGTCAGAGGTCAGGGAGTAAAAATCCTCCCACAGGAAACCTGCATGCCCAGAAACACTGAAGTGAGCAAAACATTTCTCAAACATCACAAATTATCAGCTCACAAAAATGTTGATCAAATAAACGATAAATTCCGTATTGAGAATGGAGGAAGTAAAACCGAATCAGTCAGTTCATCAAATTACATTCAGATCTTTAACTTTTCGTGGTCCAGTATCTTGATAATAACAACTAGCGTATGTTTCTTAGCAAAAATGACTCAGGGGATAAACATATCAGGTTAGCCTCTAAAACATATATATTTACATGGCAGCCCTTAGAGCATTGAAGTGTGTGAGCTATTATGTATGTAATGCAACGAAATAAAAAAACTATTAAAACGTTTATTTTGACAAAATTAGAGAGCTGTAAACTTAGTTTTGTCTCTTTTTTTTCTCATTGCTATAACCTTCGCGCTCTGTTGATCATATTTTGTTGATCTGTACTTTTTCTCTGACCGCGTTACTTTTTCATCGACACGATAAAAAAAAAAACTCAGTTTTCTCTCCAGCGCTGAAAACCGGACTAATTGCTTATTATGGAGGACGATTGAGCCGCATGTTTCATCTTTTACTGACAGTGATGAAGTAAAGGTGCCCGGCTCTGTTGAAAGTATGCCAGAGTTTGCGTCAGCTGTAGGTGAAAATGAAGTATTATGTGACAAGATGAAGGAGGAAGCACCGAGGCCAGCAGCTGCTGTGCCGCAGATGTCCTGTAGACCAGAGGGACTGCGCGCATGCATATCCCTGTTCCTCCACTTGTAGCTGCACGTTGTTGTCTGGTAAAACAGGAACATGTGTTGTTGTCCACTAAAGCAACGGCGTAGAAACGGGAATACACTACCTGCGTCATTAAAAAGGCTCGATTGTTTGTCCTGGGTGATTCTTAAATTACCATTTTTTTTCCCCCCTGGTTCTTTCCGTGACGCTGGAGCAGAACTTGCCTCGAGTGGCAGCAACGTTTCTCTGAATTTCAATGCGAGATAAAAAAAAAAAAATGGATTCTGATCAGCAAAACGTCTCGTCCGACGTGTCGCTTAAAATGCTTGTCAAATCCGAGCGGAAAGGAAAGTCTTCAGCGTTCCATTAAGGTGAACAGTGATCGACCCTGAAAATCTCTTTACCAGATTCTCCTTGACATTAAAGGCGGGCGTTAAAAGACGTTTTAGAGATGATCAGGAGGCGAGTGCAGGGAATGTGGGGAACTGCTGAGATGTGCAAAAAAAACGGGGTAGTAGAGATGGATTAAAATGACATCATACCTCAGACAGATATGGGACGGGATCAAAAAACGTCTGGTCAGCAACTAGCTGTCTTTGAAAACGTAATTTTTCCCCTATATTTTAAAATCAAAATGTAATATGAATGAAAATGCATGTGTAGTAAAATGGATTATGCTGAATGTAACTGACTTTTTTTTTTATATGTCAGTATTTTCTCTTTAAATGGATTACATAAATGTCAGAGCAAAGAAACTGAAGTTGATAGTAAATTACAGGATATTCCAGCTGGGTCTTACGAATCAAATTTGCGCCGACTATATTAGCTGATGGATAACACTTGAACGCAGCAATATTTGAGTCAAGTGAATCAACACCAAGTTCACAGTTTTGGGGCATTTTAGTGCCGTGAATTTATGAGCAGACATATGCGTCTGGAGCGACCACTTTTGATATAAATGTCTAAACACGGTTCAGTGAATTTGTAATTCACAACCTGAACCGTCAGGCCTTCCACAATCATGCTGGTTCGTGATTATTTCATTATTCCAGCGGGTTTGAGAGGGTTGAGCTTTGCCCATATCTTCCCCTGCTGCTGACGTCATCGTCCATTGCGATGGTTCATGTAGACATGTGTAGTTCATGTTCATATGCCAGTTTATCGCCCAACCCTGAACGACATTTTGAGGAACATACGGTTTTCGGTTTAGATGACAGAGAAAATATCCCACAAATAGTCAGACTGATGATGGTTAAGTTCAGGCATTTGTAACAATCAGCAGCTTCATAAATTAAGAATGAACCTCGTGTAATATCCTGTTTTGTTCACACAACCCATATTCCTAGTGATTATACTGACTAATTGGTTAGCTGTTGATAAATTGAAGAAAATCAAGGAAATGAACACATTTTAAACACCTGGGGCTACAAGGAGGTACGAGACATCTGTATTTGCAAGTAGTTTCCTACTGCTGTAGTCTAATTAGCTGCCAAGTGGGTGGTGTTTGCCAAATGGGAGTCCTGGTGGTTACGAGAGCTCGATAATCATCGCGGAATATTAAAAGTCAACGCTTATCTGTAACCACTGGCCTTGTGTTTCATGTGCTCCTTAGTCTGGCACTCAAAACAGATTCAGAATAACTGCTTAAGAAAATTATCCGTGGCAAATTTTTGACCCGGGTTTGCCTTCCGCGCCGCTCCGAATTGATGGGTGTGTAAAGCAGCTCTTCCATCACAACCCTCCACCTCATTAAAATCATTTACTCTCTCAGCACATTAGCAAAGCTGAGCTCTACGAGCTGTGGATAAAGGAGCAGATGAAGTGGGCAATCTTGACACACTTGTGCACGCTCTATAAAGATTTTGCAGTCGTTCATGTGCGTCTGAATACGGTATCACCCCCCCTCCGAAAGGCAGAAGTTGAAAAAGAAGAGGCGGCTGCAGGCGGTGTAATTAGAGTGAGTGTTTAATTAGGTGTGTGTGCTTAAGTGGTGAAGGCTATTCACTGTCATAATACGGCTGACCTTTGCTGTCTTGGAACTTAGCCACAGACCTATTTTTGCCATTTTTAATTGTAGATGAATATCATCCTTTAACTTGAAACTGGGGAGACAGGTTTGCGTATGAGAAATAAAACGCCCCCCATGCGCTCGGTTTAACTGATTCAGCAAAGAATTATAAAAAGTTATTAGTTAGGGGAATTCATCATGAATCATAAACAAATTTTTTTAATTAATTTCTTAAATACAGGAGATTAGTTCTCCCTTTGAAAACAGACTAATTATATTACAATTCACAGGAGGATATCTTATTTGGTCACATTACTGCTACTGGCAATAATGCCAAAGTGTGTAACACACCCATCAGTCCACTACAACAGTAGTACTGCATCAAAATAAAATGTGCGTTCTGCCCTTTTAAATAAGAGTTTGTGTTGAAATCCATTCATTTTATTTTTGGGTATCAAGCTCGGTATCAAGAATCGTGGGCTTTCAGTGGCGTTGCTGCCGACTGCTGCGCTTTGGTACCTTGACGCCCCCCGGTGTGCTTGACCGACTTGTCTTTGCTTTGATGGGATGTTGTTTCCAGGTCTGTGTGACCATTTTTGACAAAATGAAGCTTCAGAAACGAACAAGAATTCAGCGTCCTAAAGCGCACTGCTGAATGCTGACACTATGCGGGAGTCCACTGCCTTCTTTTTCAAAACCTATTTTGTATTGTGGAAAGAGAAGCACATTTGTTTTTGCACTGATTTGCTCAGTCAAGGTTCTTGTGACCTGTCGCTCCTAAGCAGTGCAGCAAATTAGGCTAAAATGAAGTGAATTAACTGTACAAAAGGCGGTGTTTTGCATTCGCACTGAACACAAACCATTTCCCGTTGGCTGGATGTATTTGAAAATAGGCTCCTTGTGTAGCTCAGCTTGAAATTGTCCTCCAAAAAAATACATCATTATCAACCAGGCGGGAGGAGGCAGTAAAATGAAGATGACATATAAAAACCACACTGTCACTTTGATCCAATCCCAAGCCCCGCCTGTTTTGATGGGAAGCTCGCTTTGGCCGCTGCTGGCTCCGAGGCTTAATGGCACCATTTGCAGGATCCGCCATGGGTCTCCAAATCCTGGCGACAGGCCTTTTTGTTTTCTTCTCAGCAAGACCTGGAGAAATCTCTCAAAACTCACAAAGAAGATGGATTATAGGCCTTAAAATAGAGCGGCGCACCTGTCGCTGAACATTTTCCAGCACGGACACAGTCGAATCCAGTGACCGCATCCAAATGTCACATGAAGAGGATTGCTGTGGCCACAAAGCGGCTTAAAGCAGTCGGTAGCTTTTCAGAGCTCAGAAGAAAAGCCGCAGCAATCTTTCACACAATAATGGACTATAAACATATCAGTGCTGTTTGTCAAGATTTGGACGTTTTTGACAACAGCGAGACGACATTGAAGGATGACACTGATGACACACCTGTACAGTGCAGCTGGAGGCAGCGAGGTTGAGACGGAAGTGGCTCACAGGGCACATATTTTATTATTTAGTGCTTTCCACCCCGTGTTTACAAGAGAATTTGACAGGAGAACCCTTTTTAAATTGTGCTTTTACCAATCTGTTCATTGCGTCTGCTCCGACTCCATCTGATCTCCCCGAGAACTCCAGTTGTTTCTGTTTCCTCCTCTCCCCATTCTTTTTTTTTTTCTCTCTCTGTTGTACATTCATGAAGTGAATTTATTCAGCCTTGACATCAGAAAAAAACCTTTGGAATTTAGATCTTTTGTGCTGTACCTGATTGTGTCTGCACCCGTGGTGATTTCACACCCACAGTGCTATGTCTGAACACAACCTAGAGTCGTATTTGTGATCATGATCGCTTAATAATATATTTTCTTTTTGTTTTTGTACAAACGTCCTCAATTAATTGTTTAGTAATCGTTTGTTAACAATTACAATCCTAAAAGTGGAAAAATATGGACACTAGAGTTGCAGTATTTTAGTCATTTCATCTATTAGTCAATACAAAATCAACTATTTAAACAATGTGTTTTTGATTTAAGTCAATTTTCAAGTCAAAATAATGAACATCTGTTTTTGTCACCTTCACAAAGGTGAGAATTTGGACTGAAACAAAACACCAAATGACCAGATCACTTTGGATTCTGGGACATATATATATATATTTGTGTGCAAATTTTGGAACGTTTCCAAAACAAGCAATTCATGAGCTGATCACACAACTAATCAGCAGTTTAATCAATCATGAAAATAATCACACTGTTCATGATTGCACATGCACGACATGGAAATGACACAGCTGCATGTGACAACTTTATGTGCTAATTTACAGAGGCAGCAAATTTAGATGTGGCTTTTAATGATACAAAAAAAAACAACTTAAATAAAGATAGTATTCTTACAAATACATCCCTGGAATGATTTCTATAACTTGCAGTCATCCAGGTCACTGAATATCTAGAAGCACTCGGGGAAAAAGAAGCTGGATTTGCAGTTTGGGCCACGAGGACGTTTGTAGTCAACTTTTGAAACGATGTCTGATTATGAATAATTTCTCTTCTGACTAATCCAAATTTTTGTTCTGATCTTCGATGTGTCAGTGCCTCCCCAACAACCTCCTCTAGCTGTGCCGTTAATATTCAGCAGGCGTAAAATCCTGATCCCTCCGTGTGCACCCGGACCCTTTTTCCTTCTGTTGATCACAAACATACTCACTCATTTCTTTCCCACAAATAACCATTTATTCGTCACACATTTACTGAAAATTACAGTTTATTGAAAGGACACAGAAAGGTCAGATAACACAGATACATGTAGCTAGGAGTTACTACTCAGTGCATGGCACATTCTCGGGAGACGACCCATTGTGAGTCTTTGGCTCTTTTGCCTCTGGAGTGTTAAAGGCAGAAAGAGTGCTGAAATATTAAATGTTGAACAGTTGGCCAGCCAACTTGAGCCTCTATATTTCAAAATGTGGAGGAGTAAATTAACCTTGCTACAATGAGTGACAAACAATATTTCTAAGCTGGGTAGTAGTAGTAATAGTAGTAGTAGAAGTAGTAGTAGTAGGAGTACTTTTTTTTTATTTGTCAATTTGATATACTTATCACAGGATACAGTGTCAGACCTCACCAGTGCAAAGGGATTTTTCTAGAAAGATCACACATTTAGAAAGCAGTGTCCTCACTCAGAATAAAACTCGGATAAGTAAACAACAAAATAACAATCATGAAACAAGTTACCAGTGCCATCGCTACCTGTTTTGAAAAGAATTTCTAAACGCATGCCATTTTACTATGGAGGTTTTCAGATGACAGGTCAAAATCTGTTGACAATTCCAGTGTCTCAGCTCTTGCTAACAATGCTGATATGCGTATGTGTAGCTGTGTGTGTGTGTGTGTGTGTGTGTGTGTGTGTGTGTGTGTGTGTGTGGGCGCACATGTTCTTTGTGAGAGTGCGCAAGTGTGTGCTCTTAGAAAGATCCTTCAGGCGATGCAGGAGCTCTGCATTCACGATGATATGCCGTCCGCTCAGTTGTATTCATGTGGCTTTGTCTTTTTGCTGCCGCCTCCCTCTGCCTTCTCGCTGTCGTCTGCCGTCTTTGTGTCGGATTTTCCAGTCTGCACTTGGCTCCTTTGCTGCTAGGTTCAGAAGATAAAGATTGGTAATGAGAAAGACTGGCGCGACGGTACTCCACAGTAGACGTGAGGTGGCCTGTATTCTAAGCAGGAAATGTTCCTAAACGTTGGTTTGGGGGGAAGGGGGGAGGGGAGGGGGGGGGGGAGAAAGCATGAAAACCTATTTTTGTTATTCAAAGATAATGTTTTGGGACTCTATTACCATCGCTGCCGGGCGTTTTAGCAGACGGATTCCTTCTTTGTCCTCGTTTTCAACATTTAGCTTCTGTTTGATTTATAAGCTGCTACTTCAGTTAATGAAGATGTTTCCTCTGAAAGACTGAATGCTATTGATCTGCACCTTCTCATCCTCCTAAAAACAGGATAATTCACCAAAGTGTGGTTGCCAGTTTTCATCTCCTGCAGCCAAACTGACACCAGAGCATTTGGGCAAATTGTTGGCCGGAAACTAAAATACTATTGAAAACCAAACCGTTTTTTTCTTGTTATCTTACATTTAGCTACCTTGAGGTCAAACAAACATATCGGTATAAAGACAACCTTTCTATCTTCTGGGAATAATTGCAAAACAGATTAGAATTTTTTTTAAATCCTACATTGTTCATAGAGCTTTTTTTTTTCTTTTTTTCCACCGTCACTTGTTATTGATTGATTTTAATTGCACGTCCTGCTCACTTGTACTTGTGCTTCGTCGTGCTCGCTGACAAAAAGCGGAAACACTCCCATAAAACACCACCACACTGCAGAACTTGTGGTCGAAACACCAAATGAATTGACTGCGAAGTTCCCGGTGTGGATTGTGACAGTAATGAACACCTTGTTTTAACATAATCACGCCATAATCGCAACTTTAAAAAGACATTTTGTGTGGTGGAGTTTAACATGCTTCCTCGTAACGCGGATGTGTTTACGCTC
Source organism: Embiotoca jacksoni (assembly GCF_022577435.1). NCBI lineage: Eukaryota > Metazoa > Chordata > Actinopteri > Embiotocidae > Embiotoca > Embiotoca jacksoni. Next base: position 2,459,397 of record NW_027185387.1, on the reverse strand, counting down.
AATCCACGGCCCACTGACACGGTGCAATTTAACAACGATTTCCTTCTAAACGTTTTAAAGACAATCAGTGGCCTACGATGTAATTTTCTCTGGCATTTTGAATCATTTAGGTCGTTTTTGCCAACGACTTCTTTAAGCATCGCACTCAGACACTAGAAACCGATTCTCCAGGCAAGGCATCTGTTTTGTGTTCACCAATGTCACCGTGGAGAACGCCTTAAGGCCTGATAGCTGCCTGCAAATTATTGAGTTACACATCACTCTGCATGGCTGTGGGTTGCTGGTCTGTCACCTGGTCTGAAGCTAAATGAACAAAAAAAAACAAAACAACAACAACAGGCAAATGCACCTTTACTGCACATTAATCCCATCACTTTCAGGGACGCGTGCGTTGGACAGTTAACGATGAAATTATAAAATGCTTCGAAATGCATTTGACGTTTTTTTTGAACGTGCTGTATCCGATTCAACGAGTCTCACTTTCATCTGCAGGCAAACCTGATCTCTCACTTAATACACTCTTGTGTGGCTTCTTGCCAGCCTCAGTTGCCGCCCACTTTGAAGTGGGTTTGGGCTTTTTCTATTCTCAGTGTATATCTTATTTATCAGCAGCAACAACACCCTTAAGGACATCCAGAAGTTTCTGTGCGAGGGTCGGTTTTTGTAAAAAAATAAATACATTTTTTTTTAAACAGCTTTGTTACTAGCTGCACAACCAAAGTCAGCAGTCAAGGCTGAATTAAAAGTACGCGCAGAAGATGTGCAACAGAACAATCATTTTCAGGCTTTAACAAGCCGCTGCCTCGATGCAATCGTGAAGTTATTGAGACTCATGTATTTTATACGGCGTTTCCCCTTCCATTATTTAGGGAAAGAAACAAAATACGAACATACTCGTAGAACTGCAGTTATGTCCAGTAACTACTATTTATGTACTTGTGCATCCGTTTCATTTCAGCACAGTGTGGGAGTCGTGCATGTGGGGGGGGGGGGAGGACCCATCCCGGCTGTCCTGCCAGGGGATGTTACAGATGGAAAGAAAACTCTTGAAATACATTGTTTTTAGTGCTACAGGAAATGTTCGCCCTGCATTTAGAGAGGCTTTTACAGTCACGTGAAAAAGTACATCTCTTGGACATTTTTTGCTTTTTATTTTTTTCGGACAAAACATTTGATCCTCTTTGAAATAGTGCAAATAAAAGCAATATATTTTACAGCAACCTCAAGGAAAATGAGCCCTTTTTTTTTTTTTTTTTTTTTTTCCAATATTTATTAAGATGTAATATTCTTCCCTGTAGAAGGTAAGTACAGCCTTGGCCTCAGGAGCCAGTATTACCCCCTTTAGGAGAAATAACTTTGCAAAATGGGTCCACCAGTCTCTGACATCAGCCTGCTGAAATTTTTTGACCGCTCGTCCGTGACAAATTCCTTTAGCTGCTCAGATGTTTGAGGGTTTTGAGGCATGTACTGCTCGTTTCAAATTCCCCCTCAACGTTTCAACATGCAGTCGATTGAAAAGTACGCTGCTTGTAGATGATTTTAGTCCCAGCAGAGAAATTTATTTCAGATAATTTGGAGATCTCTTTAAATTCCTTGCCAGGCTCATAGGTGAATTCAAACCTTTTTTCTGAAGGTCTTAGAGAGCGCTTTACATCTTGGTATGATGACACACTTCACTTCCAAAGAAAACACCACACACTGATCTCAGAGGTTTAAAGAAAACAGGTTTCTCTTCTGAGGAGGTTCTAGTCGTTGGTACGTCATGTGGAACTTACTTTTTTCCATGTGACTGATCTTTTCTTGTCTTTATATTTTTTTTTAGACTACAAAATGTCGATTTCATGTGTCACCTGTTTGAGTATATCGCTTTGATCTGCAGGCACTGTTTCAAAGTTCAAATGTTTGCATGTTGAAATATGTTGAAAAGGGAAACAATCTCCATGGGATGTACTTAAGTTTTCCACATGACTTTATATCTCTGTCGATATTCCACAAAAATACAAAGAGATCCTTTAAACATTGGTGCTCACCAACTAATTAACGAACTGATTGTACAGTAGATGAATGGTATGTTTTTATCGCTTGGAAAATGTAAGCAAATGTCATCTCCTGTATACATTGGTCACCATTGTCACGTTTAAGTTTCCTTGGATATTGAGCCCTCCTTATAGTACAATATAAAATTATACACATTTGGCACCAAATATTATCATCATTTGAAAAGCAGGCAGAATTCAACCATCTCCAGGAAGCTTTAAACTTGTTTTGTTGCCACAATACTGACATTATTTTGAATAATAATTAATAATTGATGATTTTGAAACAACTGCATATTTGGAGCTCTCAGTTGAGTTTGAGCTTTTCCTCAGTCGCCCTTTGTGATTTTTGTATTCCAGCTGGTGCGCTTCCACTTGCACATTTTTAATGAATTCAGGAATGTCAGAAACAAACAATAGTGATGCCACTGTGCTTCTGAGATGTGCTCTGTTGTTTAAGGATGTCAGGGAGTGCTAAAATGTCACGCAGTTATATTTTTGACTTAAGAAGACACAGAAAGAAAAACAAAAGAAACTTTACCGTCACCGAAACTTAATGATGAACTTCAGCAGATACACCTAACATCTGAGGTCGATTTCATACAGTGTCTTTAAAGCCGACACAGCATATTTCTCAAACTGGATAAATGTTAGTTTCCTCTACGTTGTTGACATGACAGACGGACCGATTGAAAACTCCTCGGTGTTCGTGTGCTGCTGGTTCGTCACGCTGTCGATGTTCAGGCCACATCGATGAGAGCCTCTTTGTCTCGTCACAGTGAACAGATGAGGCCGTATTGTGATGTTTGTCTGTTTTCCTTTTTAAACTCTACAAAATGTACAACAGGTGCACGACCACAAAAGCTTTTCTTCCCCCCATAAAACATTTGAAACACAAGATGAGATGCCACTCAGGTTGTCAGTCTCACGAATCAAACATGAGAACACACAATGAAGGCAGAGTAGCGACGGAAACACGGAGCACCTTAATGCAGATTGATCCACAGAGACCCGAATGCAAATCGTTGCTAATCAAATTGTTTACTACGACATGAATGGCAAGTTCTGTGCGGGAGAGACACCAACAGACAACGGGAAAAAGAGAGACGATTGTTGATTTGGTGCTGCGAAACAATGGGGAAATTTGCCAATTAAAGAGATAAGAAAAATAAAACTGAAGAAGGTCTAAAAAAAAAAAAAAAAAAAGTCATTATTAGCCCAACCGAGATGTTACTAGTCAGCATTGATACTTTTCCTGAAAAAAACAATAGTAAGAAATCAAAATAAATCCTGTTTGAGATTTTTTTAAAAAAAGAAAAAAAAAATCCAATAATTTTAGATTTAAAAATGATATAGTTCACTAACACAGATTTCCATCGAGGATTGTATTTTTGTTAGTCTTGAATCTGAATTTAGAGTATCATTATATCTTGTAGCGCTTTGAATCAGTGGCACAGCCTACTGTTGTATTAATGTACATCTGACACAAAACAAACCTGTGAAGTCAAACGTGCCCAATTTATCGAGACCTCTTTTGTAATATTCTCAGATTCCTCTGCGAATGGATCGCTGCCACTTGCAATGCAGGACAGTTGCTCAGTTACACAGTATTGCACTGCATTGAAATGAGATGCATTGTTTTGCTGTACCATCTGCCACCGCCAAACAGGTGTGACTCAATTCAATGATATGATGAGGGAGGCAGTTATGCATCGGCTTTGGCAGGGCACTGAATATCACATTTGTAGGTGACATTGGCACGTTGAATATTAGATTTCCACAGATAGGATGCCTTCTTGTAGGATCCCGGTGCGGGCGTTGTGTGTCTCGCTTGTATCTTTGGGTTATCATTGGCTTCCCTTGACTTCTTTGTGATGTAGTTTGTGATACAGAGTTGAATAATTTTTTTTGGGGGGTAGTATTAGTCATGATCTTTGCTGTTCCACGGCGTCAGCGGAGCTACTTGAAGGACGAGGCTCATGACATGTTTTTTTTGTCACTAAATCCAATAAAATGTCACGTTTTCGATGACCACTACACCTTCCCTGTGTGACTTTCATACACAGAGCTGTAAATACTCAGCATACAGTCATGCAACAAATGAATCAATAGTGGAATCCAACAAACGCGCTCTTGCTAAAATCCCCATTGTCCAGATGTTTAAGCTAAATTTGTCAATAATGAAACTATAAGGTGCGATCAAGAAGTTCCGACACGGCGCCTTTAACAGACAAAAACCTGCCTAATTTAAATCTGGCTGCCATCCTCTTCAAAGTAGTCCCCCAGCGCAGCGACACGCCGCCCCCACCGCTCCCGCCACGCTTGGAACGCAACCTGGAAGCCGGGTTCTGCAAGCGCCATCGAGCACCATCTGTGGTTCACGTTGGATCTCGTCCAATTTGAACTTCATTTCGGGGAAGAGAAAGAAGTTGCAGGGAAACCGTCGGGTGTTGTGGGGGAGTGAGATTTCGTTTTGTTGCACATGTTTTCAACACACGGTGAGCAGTCGCATTGTCACGTTGGAGAACCCAACTGCCGTCGTGCCACATTTTAGGTCATTTACACCGAATGTTTTCCCCCTCAGACTGGGGCATGGGTGATATATTGATATTATTGTGTATCGTGATATGAGGCTAGATATCTTTCTTCTATTTTGGCTATTAAAATACTGTGTTATGACAAATGTACATCCGCGAATCTGGTTTTAAAGGCTGCATAACAGCAAAGTGCTGTGATTTTCTAAAATAACCACATTGTTCTAGCTGTACTATTATTGGCCTGAACCCACTTAGTCATTATTTTCAAAACATTTGTATTCTGTAAATATACTGCAAAGCACCAATCGTCATTTTGCCAAAATCTGTACGATACCAATATTGAGGTGTTTGCTCTAAAATATCGGGGTATTTGATTTAGTCCACATCACCCAGCTCCGCCTCAGACGCCTCATACGAACTAAGTGTTAATAATCTGACTGCGGGGAACAAAAATCACAGCGCGCAACCTCACGGATGTCACAGAAAACGCCAGCGCGTTCCTGGCTGCTCTCCCGACCTGATGCTCCTCCTTCAGTCTTGAACAGTGACTTCCTGCCCCTCTTTAAACACGAACGCCACTTAAACCACGTCGCAGAGCTCGTTGCTTCTTTACCAGAGGCTTCCCGAATCGTGGCACCGGTCTCTGTTGCTGATTTCCAGAGTTTGATGCAAAATCTGATTTCCACTTTCAGCTCAAATTTTCAGGTCCGTCGCATAAATTGCAAAGGCGCACAAAATTGCGGTGGTCACAAAAACACACGTAACACAGGAGCTCGTGGCGATCGGCCGACGTAACTTGGCACACTTACTCGTGAAAGTTATTGCTTCCCACTGCTACGTGCACATCGCTGCGCTGCTGACCGTCCGTGCACAACGGGAACGGCGTCGGAACTTTCTGATCGCACTTTGTACACGTCCGTGACATATTTACAACACGTGTAGTGTTAACAGACGGACTTGGGACTGAGGGTGACAGCGTAGCAAGGTAGAAAGTGTGCAGTCTTTTCATGGGATTTATTGAAAATGAGACAATCGTAGAAAAAGACCGTTCCCCTGATTAACAGAATAATGACTTCTTGTGAGGTCAACAAAGAACAAGAGTTCACTGCACTAATGAGTGAAATGCCTGCATCTGTTATTATTTCAATATGAAGCTAAGCGAAGCGCACCTGCTGTGTGTCTGGTAGCTTTTTACTGTCTGGAGCTGATTCCTTCGTCTGATTCTGGAAGCAGTCCCCCCCGGTCTGTAGGAGGAGAAGGGAAAAACATCTTAGTGCGGCACAGAGACTCCATGCTGTGTGGATTCAAACTCATGAGATGAATAGACTCACGTCAGTGTCATTAATATGCCTTTTGATTTTTCTCAAAGAAGCTACGAGGAGTTTCTGCAACTGTAGATTTGCCCAATTACCTTCCTCATAATGCTGATGACGGCAATTAAGATAAACTGTTTACATGTTTACTGGACAAAAATGATGGAGTGATGAAACATTTTTTCAATTAACTATGAATTAATTGACAGAAAAACTGATAAGGAAGTAACTAATAACTGTATGAGTAATTTACTGAGCAAAAAAAAAACCTACCTGCATTTCCGTTTTTTTTTTTTTTTTTACAGTATCAAGGTTTTGGCCGTTGGTTGGAAAAAACAACCAATTAAGACTACACCTTGGTGAGAATTTAAGATGGGCTTTTTTTTTTTTTTTTACCACTTTCTGACTGCTTATTTCATGATTGATTGTTTCAATCTATAATCAGTGCTGAAAATAAGCATTGCAGGCGGCATGGGATGTGTTTCTTTTACAGAATTGAGCATATGGCTGCAGGCAATGTCAATCATTTCTCTGCTGTATCAAACCTAAACCCAGTTTGGCAGCCATGGCAATATTTTGCCAAAACAAACAAAGCAAAATTACACAAAATTTCATTAGAATAGTGAATTACTTGCTTGAAGCACCTGCTGTACACAATAAACACTTGGAGGCATCGAACCACACGGAGAACGAGTGACGAATTGAATAAGCGGCAACCAGCAGTGACGTCACCCGTTGGTTTGTGAACGGCCGTAATGAGGCCTCGTGTTCGGATTTGGGCCGGCGCCATCTCGCCAGTTCCGAGTGGTTTGGAGCCAGAAGTGACCATATTTGGACGAGTTGGGGGAGGAGCGAGCAGGGGATATAATTTGATCTCATTGGAAACCCCGGCATTACTACATCCCGCCAACCGATAGCTGTAACCTGACTGCACCACAGACCTGTCAATCAAACAGACACACCCCCAAAACACTGCCTTTTTTTTTGAGTTTATTTTTTAATCAGTGACGGGGTTATTTTCAGATGGACGGCCAGAAAACTAATAAGAAGGAGAGGCTTTAGCTAGCAAAACCGAAATAACTTATGGAGCAATTTTACTGACTGACAATTTTACGAGACTAGTTGAATGGCAGTCTATGGAGTCGGAGGCTTTTTGGAGCCGACCTCTAGTGGACCTCGGTGGTATTGCAGCTTAAGGCACTTCCGCTTCTTCCTCATTTTTCAGACCTGGAAGCTGCGAACACTTTTATATACAGTTAATGGCATTGAAGTAACGCCTCCGTTAGACAATCTCAAGCCTAATGCGTTTAGTAATAGCTAAGTATGAATCCTGTCTATAAAAAGCAAATCCTGCATTAGATTTCAGTAAACCTATCATATTTCATTTTCAAACTGCAGCAGACTGTGAGCTCTACATGCTCATAGAAACCTGTCTTTCCTGATTTCCTCCCCGCCTACAGAGAGAGGAGAACAGGGGGGAGATGTGGCGGCGTTCTCCAGCAAACACAATATCTCGAGTCTCTGTTTCAAATATGTCTCCTCTTATCTGTATCAGCATGTTTCTCCTTCTTCCTGCAGGATTTTTACATCTCTGCCAAAATTGTATAATCAATTACTGAATGCCAGGGAACATTGTTTTTGGCACAATTTCATTAAGGAACAATCTCTCTGACACAGTTCCCACACAGGGCAATTTCCTCTGGGCGGCATCCCTTCTGTACTGCACTACCTCCCGTCTTCTATCAACTTATATCTGTAACAGCTCTTGATAGCCACTTGTCAAAAATCTTTATGCACCCTGTCCACTTCCTCTGCTTCCTTTAGATCTTCCTGGTTTCGACAGGGTTGGAGATCTTCTTTCGGATTGATAACAGACGGCTTACGGTCGCCTCGATCTCGGAGAAGCAGGTCTGCGACTGTAAGGTACCGAAGTCCGTCGCGAAAAAGGAAAGGTCAGTTGCTGCTTCTCGCTCTCCTTCCCCTCTATAACCGCTTTCAACGTGTCAGCAAGGCACCGAGTGAAGAGCTCTTTGACGTGGGTGTGAATGCAAATTTTTTTATCTTCACTGCAACTGAAGTGATCTCCCATGGAGTTGCAGTTCAAATGCGAAGCTGACAATCATTGTTAGGGAAATTTAAGTCTGCTACGAAATATATTCTCATCATCAACTTTGGTATTCACATGTCAGATAATAATGAAAAATGCACACAAGGTCTCACTGCCCCCGATGATGTTTTCTCTGATCACCAGGTAAGCACCCAAAGATATTCAATTAACAGTGATGAACAAAAAGGAAAAGCAGCAAATCAAGAATGCCAATTACTCATCTGTTGATCGACTAACTCATTAAGCTTTAAAACACTGGCAAAGTGCATAATTATTCCGTGTGGCGACCTCCAGGATCCATGCACTGTCAAGAACAATACATAATCTGCTGTGCTTTGGCATTCGTGCAGGAAATATATTTCACTGAGGTCACATGACATTAACGTCTGCAACTTTTTTATATTAAGGCTGCCACTTGGTTGTTTTTCATTTTTTGAATAGTCTGTTGATGATTAATTTTGAAGAACCAATTCATCATTTATAACGTATGGGCAGCAGCCTCCGCAGTGTTGCAGTAGTCAAGTTGATGAGTTCAGGTAACTTTTTTTGTCTGACCAACAGTTGCAATCATTATTATACAGTATCTAATCCACTATTATTTTTCTGTTCGTTTTGGCCGGAGTGGTTACCATAACCTGTTTATAGTCAATGTTTGACATATCAAGACTACGTAACAATCCCGTTGGTTTATAGTGGCTGTCAGAAGGCCGGTCACGATCATGACATTTTAGTTGACTATTATTGTCATACAAATAATTGCGATTAACAATTTTCATTTTCCGTTCATTTAATGCCAAATTTAACTTCTAGTTATCAAAATTAATTATAGTTTAATTAAAAAAAACCTTATAAAGAAGAAGAGGCATGTTTATTGGTGTTGAAAAAAATTGGATTACATAATTAAACATTACATTTCTGTTTAAGGCTATGTAAATAAAAAGTGCACAGGGCAGATATTATAGAAATAACAACTCAATTATACAAAGCCTATTACTGAAATATACAAAGAGACTACTAATTGCGAGAGGTACCAATAATCAAAATGAACTGTGTAGTATGGTGGTGCAATTAGACGGCAGCAGAAGCAGAGGGGGCAACGAAATGAGATCATTAAAAGAGTGCCAGTCAAACCTCAAATGGGTGGTTGGACTTGGAAATATGACATTTCTGTTAGTTTTTATACAGATGAATGGAAACGATTTTAACGACTATGAAAAATAATAGCGATTAGTTGAAATAATTGCGATCTGGCGATTATGTAATACTGGGTCTAAAGCCCAACAGTACTGAAAGGAGAGTGGCAGCTAATACTCACAGGTTGAAACTTTATATATCCACTTTATAAATGATTTATGACTCATGAAACTCTGTGATTTAATTGACAGTAATTAGTTAATATATTGTTTTAGCATCTGTGAGATTATAATTATTTGTAATTTGCATAAAATTCAACAACATAATCTGTTCACGTAAAACTGAACTAGACCAAAACTAAAAAAAAAAATTAACATTAAGTTGAAACTTGTTGCAGATAGGAAGTTTCCCAACTAATGAAACTAACAAAGACACTTGGAGTAAAACTGGCAGGTTTGATTTCTGATGGGGGACTTGAGCATGAATTTCATGAACAGATGAACATCATGGATGCGGGCCCGCAGGTCACATTGGTCATTACGGTTTAATTACTCTGAAGGCTCACCTTTTCCATCTGGCACTCTTTAACTCCACTGCTCTCTCTCCTCATTACTCCGATGTTCACGGGTGATTTACTGGCTGTGACAATTCTCTGAACTTTGGAGATATCCTGCAGAGAAAACAGAAAACATTTTGAACTTGGGGTAAAAAAATAAAATGTTGATGCATCAGCAGCTCCGGGCTTCATAATACGTAAACAGTTCTGATTAAGAGGTTCATAACGGTTTAATTTATACTTGTTCATTTAAAGTAATTCAGCTTATTTATGTATCGTAAATAAATTATTGCCGGAATGACTGTTTCATCGCAGGCAGGAGTTAGGGCAAAACAAATGGAGGGCTGAGAAGATATAAAAATACTTACTTGGAGGTGAACCTTGTAATACTGAAAAACTTCTCTGAAGTAATTAACATTTCTGCTTATATTTTATCAAGTGTTTAAAAAAATTATTCTGAAGTTAGAATCCAGACTCGACAACCTCACCAGCTGTTTCTGAAGTCTGCTTTACAAAGTAGGTTTGAACAAAGTGAAAAAATTACCGTTTGAAACGCAAAGCTTGTGTTTATGCAGCTTTGAAACAAGAGTCAACGGTCAATGGTAATAGCTCTGAGGCTGTACGTTAGTACAGTCGTGCTTATTGCAGTAAACACAAAGTACGGCTGACGCTGATGAGAATGTCTTTAGTTTGTCAGATGTTTGATCATAAAGCAAAGTACCAGACAAATTAATGGTGGTAAAAGTCAGGGGCGAACCAAGCTGAATACAACACATCCTGAAAGCTGGGACATGAATGTCTCTTCATAATTTCATGGCAATAGTTGGTGAAAGATTTCAGTCTGGACCAAAGTGGTGAACCAAACCAGAGACAGACCAACACTGCCATCCATAGAACCACGGTGCAATGTATTTATTTGGTTACCAAACTTTGATTCTTTCTTTTTGGCACGGACTGAATTACTACAATACAATCTAGCAACACAATAAGCCTTGCTGTTCGGTGTCAAATTTTGAAATTTAGGCTTCATTCACTTTAATACGTTTTTGTTCCTCAAATGCATAACTTTTGCTCGGATGAATCTTATTTCGTTGTGTCAGTGAGCCAAACTCCCATAAGTAGCCTCTACCAGCGGCCTCTACAATAGCTACCCAGCCCTGAGCGGGATGTGCCTCAAAAGTCAATAAGTAAGTTGTAAATGTTTGCCACGTGCCTCTGTCCACATTATGAAAATACTATTCTCGCTATTTATGGCACACAAACGTATGTTGTTGTTTTTTTTAAAAGAAAATGTTAGGTACGTTGAAAATGCAGAATTCTATCAACGTAGCAACAATTTTCCCATCGAGACAATAAAGTATATCGCATCGTATCGTATCGTATTGCATCGCATCGCATCGGCCATATTTGTTAATAACCTTTCCATAAAGGTTGAATGTAGAAATATGTCTTTGTTAAATTGTCACTAAAAGAACAGCTAACTAGACATTTGCTGGATTTCGAGTTATCTTGGTATTAAAGGCAAAAAAAAACAACTGCATTCCATCATATTTGTTAAGAGATGAATGGGTATGATTTTGTTATGACATGAAATATAGCTACACAGTTTGCTGCCAACTCACTGAGGTGCCAGCTGTTGGTTGGGATAAAACTGATGTCTGTATTTAAACACACACAGATCAGCTCTGAGTGAATAGTAATTCTGGAAGCTAGATTTGGGATTTATTACTGCGATACCTGCATATGATGGACAGTGATGTGTCAGTGAAGTGACCAACCTCAAATACAATCAAAGCAATGCTGAGAAAGTGGGAGGAAAACTAGATGGACAGTCAGAGATGAAAAGGGTTCTCTCCGGAGGTGGTACATCAATCTATAGCCGAAATGGTGTCCGCATAAAAAAAACACATAGCTCTTGCGATGTTAATGTACCTTGAATCAGTGGTGCGAGAAACGTTCTATGCTGGAGGCCAAAAAAAAAAATCGTAAACAAAAGCTATAGATTTCTGGAGTTTACATGAAAGGCTTCAGTCAACTTTTCTTTTACATTGAACAGAAGACATCATTCGAATACTGATGAGTTGTGATACAGCCGTACTGAACCAAACTGTAAACTCTCCACCCTCATAGGGAAAAGGTACAATTCCTCGAAGAACCCAGAGTATGAAAATATTCACTTTTCTCATTGTCTCACTTATCTCTTTACATGGTGTGGAATCTAATTCATAGCCTGTTTTGCGTAATATTTCAAAGATTCAAGGATGTCTTTATTCTCCCCATCGGGCAATTTGTTGCACAGTCAGCAGTAACAACGCAACCATCAGGAAAACATTAATAAAAAGGACGACAAATACAACATTAAATAAAAAAGCCCACAGACAATAAATACAGCATAAAAATCCCATTGAGTTATTTCAGTAAATTAAAAGGCCAATGGCAGCTGGGACAAAACAGCTCTGCAGTCTATTTGTGCTGCTTTCAGAATTATGGTATGAGCATTTTAACATTCATGTTTACCTGCTTGCAGTCAGATATAATCAGTGAGAATATATTCTTAAATTACACACTCATCCAGTGACAATTGTTGTGCTGTCGTTATGTAGTTTCGATTATTTTCAGGAAACAGTGGTCGTCATGAAAATAGGCATCATTGAGAACTACATGTCTCTGGCCTCTCCTTTTACAAAGAGTGATAAACACATTTGGTCTATAGATAAGAAATGTTTCTGAGAATCACCAGATTTAGGGCTGAGAATCAAATTTCGATACCAACCGAAATGCTCCGGCACTATCTACTAACGTGTCTCGTCATTCAGTACCAACATTTGATACATAGGCTACATCCACACTAACAGCTTTTCATTTTAAAATACATATATTTGTGCTCTGTTAACGCAGGATTAAATGTCATCTGCGTCAGTGAGCCACAAATTATTTACCATTAGGTAACCTCTATTTGGGCGGCCCGCTCGCAAATATAAAATCTCTTTTACTTTTTGTAAATCTCTCATTAGGACGCCTTATTTCACTCACTTTTTGGCCACACACCTGTCTGAGTTGCATGAACTTCAGTAACTAGAGGCTTCTTTAGGTGCAGCTGGCCAGCTAGCATTTACTGATAGCGTGGGAGCGTTTATTCAACGTTGCTAAACTGTAGCACCTAGCAATAGCATCTGAGGCTTTTTGGAAACATCTGTTATTTGTAGCATCAAGTCAAAGCTTCTGCGTGAGGCGGTAAGGGAACATTAGTAAATTGTATTGTATTGCGATAGCTTCAATGTGAGGTGTTAAGGGGACATCTGTTAATTGTAGCTACAGAAAATGACCTGGGTTGCACTCTCCCCCATCTAAACTGCATGAAAGTTAAAGATTTGTACCATAATGTGTGATTGGCGTAACCAGATGTTAGGTGCAAAAAAAAGTTAGAATACATTTCTAACCTTCAGATTCTCTTAACTTTACTATATGTGGAGGAGAATGTTTTCAAACTGTTAAAGGCCCTGAGTACAGCAAGTTTCTTCTGTTTGACCTTCTTGCATAGAGAATGTTTGCATCAGGGGCAGCTCAAGCTGCTGTCTTTAGATCATTTAAAAAATACAATAAAAAAAAATAGTTCACACAGAATTAAATAGAAAACAAATGAAATCCCTGGGAGGGGAAGCCGGGATCAGAAGACTCCAGTTGTGGGGAAATGACTGAGGACCTGAAGATCTGAGCACATCACTGCCCAGACTACTCACACTGTGTGTTTGACCGTACTGTATGTAACTGTACTGATGATCTATAGGCCGGTGGCTCACGTAGGCGTTGTGGCAAGAAATCGATCATAGAGAGACCGACCTGCCAATTGACTCCGAAATATCTCAACATTCACACAGTGTAGAAAATATAGAGCAATCCCTGTAATCGTTTTTTTTTTATTATTATTATTTTTATATCATGCATTGACATTTTTCCTTTCACTAAACATCGATTTTTTTTTTCTTTTTTCTGTTTTAACAATTTCAAGACAGAATAATATGGTAATAACTGGAAACTAAAACAAAAAAGGAGCAGATGTTCCTGCAAAAGTATTTGTCTGCTGCAGCCGCTCGTCTGCACAAAGCTCGTACACTTTAACTGGGTCAAAAGTGGTCTCTTGAGAGCATAAAGCGAGATAGTAGCAAGATGAACACAAGCAATCTTAACCTGTCACTGTCATACCCCATTCTTACTGTGTCAGCTGAAGAAACATCTTTTTCGGCAGGTTGACTGGGATTGGCTTTACGGGAGGAAGTGACCGCTTTTTGAGCTAACAGGCCATGCATATAATTTCCCAAACTTTTGACAGCATCTGTCAGAAACAGCAACATTTGACAGCGGAGCAAAGGAAGAAGGGAGGCATTTTACATGCTTTTTCTGTCCCCTTAAGATTTTTCCGGATAAAACTGATGTTTAGATCAAGAACATTTATATTCGGGGAGTTTTCTTTTAATTGTAGTCTACTGAAAATCCAATCAGATATCTGCATCAGGTATCGATACTGGTGTAATGCCCGCATCTGACAGCGGACCGATGTCTCTGATTCACGTACTGATCCAGATTCCATAGTCTGATGTTTTTTTTAAATTTTTTTTAAATTTTTTTTAATGTATTGCTTATAAAGATGGCGGTGTGCACGGAAGCAGTGCTGCTTTTACTATTTGCTTGTTTTGGACTGTGAAAGGTCGAGGCATATTCAGGCGACACGCAATCGCCTCGTGTCCGACGGCGAGCAGATCCCGGCGGAGATTGTCAGATCACGGGGATCAGCTTGGACTCCTGACGCTGGCGGTGGCAGAACAGAAGTAAGGGAAGCTGAGACTGAGTAACATCGCAGCGAGGCATCAAGAACTGTTGAATGCTAATTCTGACTCCATCTGATTCCCGATGCTGCTGTGGAACTCGCAGGCTGCTCGCTGCACCGGGCACACAGGACATCTGATGCCGCCGAAAAGACAGGAGGCGAGAACTATGCATGTATATAAATAATGCTCTCTGCATGGAAACAACTGTCACGGACAGACTTTGTACGCCCGGTCTGGAATAGATCCTGCTGAGATTCAGGCCTCTCCCGCACATCCGAGGAATCCTCTGCTGCTCTCACTGATATTTGCTTCCATCTTTTGCTGCTGCTATATTTTCATGCTGCTAATTGTTCCAGTGTTTCCTCTGTATTCATTTAACAGTGGTGTGACTCCGTAGAAACATAAGCACCACTACCGCAAGAGAAAATGCTAAATAAAAGTTAAGTTTGAGTTAAGATTCAGTACGATTTTTAACACTAGAGCCTCGACTTTAAACATAACTTGGACCAAAACAGCAACAGAGTTATTTCCCAAAGCGCCACGGCTACATTAAAATTACAGAGGAAACAATGTTTTTTATTTACTTATTCATGTTGTGGTTCTTTTTATATATTTTTTAATATGAGAGGGTGACACTGTAATTTCGTTATGTTGTTGTCTTTCACAGCTGTAAAATGACAATAAAGTTACTTGTCTTAACTGTTGGTATTTGATAATGCAATTTTAAGTCCATAGCCAAAATGCTGATTTGTTCAAGTTTTTCTGAACATTAAAGGATAGCGATTTGCACTCCAATGTGCAACCTATTATAGTTCAAATAAATGGTTTTTGAATACGTTTATATTTAACGCATTTTTGTATATTATTTTGCTCTTTCAAAAAGAAGTGCTATGTACAGCCTCATGTAACCTTACACACAAAAACAGCAACCATAACAACAACAAATAATAATAATCATAATAATATTGAATAGAAAAGAGCTCTGGTATCGTTATCTTTTGGCAGATATCCAAATTAGTGAATTGGAATTGGACTGAAACTGAAAAACAAGGATTTAAAAAAATAAAATAAAAATCATAAATTTGAATTTCCATATTTTACAATACAAAGACCTGAACTGCATCTTAAACTCACCCAGGCTGCCCGTTGATATCAATTAAGAATTAAATAAACTCCTTTAATAGAAATCATGTCTTTAAGTAAGGTTTCTCACATTTGCTGCGTGATACGAACGCTACTCAAATTCAGATGATGAATATCTTCGACCACTTCTCTGCACTGTCAACCACCTACTATCTCTTCCTTGCTTGGCAGAGACGAATATCCCGTTGATTTATGAAGACAAGGAAACAATCATAAAAGCAAATAGTAAGTGCTGAGAGCAGGGCAATGAAATGCCTGATTTCTCCTCCGGCACAGTGCTCTGAGCATCGAAGACATCATCTGCCATTACTTTGATGAAAATTGCATACTATAGGACCACAAGACTTGGCTCTCTCCCCAAGACTGTTAAATATGAAGCAACTTCCACTCCAATCTTGCTGATCTCTGCATCCTCACGCTAATGAATCTTTCACCAGCAAGAGGAGCTCTGTGTGTGCTCGTGTATATGTGTGTGTGTGTGTGTGTGTGTGTGTGTGTGTGTGGGGTGAGAGTCTTATCTATGGCGTCTACCAGAGCTTAAGGCCCATTATGTTAACTCAAACTCCGAGCGTGAAGCTCAAAGGGGTGTCATCGAGTGCTTGAACAAACATCCCTGCACTTAACCACTTTGGATTTTCAAACACAAAGCGGATTTTAGTCTAAGTGTACTCCTGAAAGTCAAATGTATGTTTCATCACGCAGTTAGTGGATAAAGGCCCCCACCATATGTTAAAAGGTTTGGAGAATTTTCGTTTTTTTTTTTTCTTTCTTACATTGGTGGTAGTGCTGTTTGCAAAATTGCCTTTTGATTACTCATAAAACATTTGCATACGATTAGCCGTATCCGTTAGCGTTCCTAACGAGACGCATGAAGCTACGAGTCACTGATAATAAGTTTAAAACTACTGAGCAGAAACTGTGCTGAAGGATGTAATAATAGCACTGTCGGGTGCTTTCATGCTGCTAATAAGCATAATGAGGAGTACCATGTGGTCATCAAAGAGCCAAGTTCTTGACATTTGTCTCCTCAGCTGTGGGCTGTTTGGCTCTTTCATGCCCAGTAAGTGCAATTGTGTGTTGTTGTTTTTTTTTTCTCTACTACTTAAATCGAGATCATTTTGGCAGTGATTTAAATGAGATGTGACCCACCTCCACTTGCACAGGCAGACTGGACAGATGGAGCACCCCAGTCATTTTTACAGTGAGGGCCGCGCTCAGATTTATCAGACAGCCCGTCAAAGGGTACGGCAGTTTCAGGAGATAATGGAGCAAGCAACTGCTCACAAGTGAAGTGCTGCTATTTGTATGCTAATGAAGTGGGAAGTAATAACTTCATTAGCATAGCAAAAAAAAGGTCCACCCACACCTAGCTTGAGTTTCTTTTACTTCTATTTTCTTTTGCAAGATGCTCATGTATTTGGCTGCGGCACTGAAAGGAAGAAGATGGGGAAATACACACTTCGTACAATGGGATCATCCCGTTTTGCCGCAAACAACACGGACCGGAGCTGAGTGTAGACGTAGACAGGAAGTGTCTGTTATATAAATATTGTTCCGTATGAGGCCCGTGGTGGCACTGTTGTAGATGGTGGTATTGAAGCATGATAAGAAATAAAGAAGAAAAAAAAAAAAAAATCCACTAAGTGGCATGTCAAATCTCTTAGGCACACTGGAAGGAGACGCAGAGTAAACTGTGTGACTGCTTCGAGGAGAGAAAAGCCTCTTAAATCTAGAATTGCTCACCAGGATCGTGGCAAGATAAGACACCGCGGCGCTGTGGCCGACTTGATGATTTCAAAGTGACCGCCTGCTTGTCAGAAATCACAACTAACACCGTCTCTGATTGTGGTTGACACGGCTGCTTGGTAGCAGGAAAAAAAATAACCATATAGGTACTACGGAGCTCTCAATAAAACAAATGTGATGTGTGCATTACATTTGAGTTCTGTCGTTTTTGTGTCTTTTTTTAAGATCCAGAGTCACAGAAACATTTGTAGAAATGTCTGTTTGAATCATTCAGCTTTGGTTATTTTTTGAAGAAGAAAATAGTATTTACTGGGTAGAACCCTCGACACTTTGACATTATTCCTGAATGTGTTTTACGAGGAAAACAAGAAGCAATATCTACACTGAATACATAATCCTGGTTTTACAATGAATCCTCTTGGCAGTCACCTTGCTTTACTTCTGAAAGGGATTAAATCCTGAGCCTTTAGTTGAGTCTACTGTGACCTTGACTGCGAAAGGCTCTAAACAAAGACTGTGTCACATTGAGCTAATAATTTTAATGGAGAACAAATTTTAAGTCCAACATATCAAAACTCCCATAATGCTCGAAAGGAATTTCGCTTTACTTCCAAAGCCACGGCACCATATAAACACAAAGACCGACATAAATTACTTGGATTGCCGCTTGATTTCGACACGTTATTATTCTGTAATCCTTTTTGCCCAACTGTTATACTTGGTAGTAATTATTTCCGGGGCTGTTTCTCACTGGAGAGTCATACTCGGGGCATCAGTTTGAAAAATAGCCCCTTGAAAAGGAGGTAATAATTGGCGAACGCTTAAATTCA
Source organism: Embiotoca jacksoni (assembly GCF_022577435.1). Lineage (NCBI taxonomy): Eukaryota > Metazoa > Chordata > Actinopteri > Embiotocidae > Embiotoca > Embiotoca jacksoni. Next base: position 2,441,169 of record NW_027185387.1, on the reverse strand, counting down.
TATCGCAGACGGCGCATTGTGTGTGATCTGATGTGCGCCGAGGTGAATATTTTGGCAGAGTTATATTCCGTGAAGTCACCACGGTGGGAGTTTGAGTGTGAAATGATTTTTTCAATTTGAACGTGTTTACACAACGAGGAGAGGCAAAGAGCAGCAGGCGGGGTTTTATCTTATTGAGAAAAGTCAAGAGGGAAAATTATACTCCACCGTTACAGAGGCAAATCCTAAATGTAAATTACTTTTCTTTTTCACTGTGCTAGAAAACCTCTTCTATTATTTTCATCCTGAGATATAGTAACTGCTGTGAAAGACTGGGGTCAATTACAATCAAATTGACCAGACATTGTGAGTCACTACAGGCCTCTTGATGGCAAATGCTTCGGCACATCTCAGCAGAAAAAAAAAAATCACAAACGTAATTAATGAGAATAAGAAGATTTGCCCTCCCTTGAGCTCTACAAGTTTTAGGGCACTGATGTTTTGCACGCTGGCTCTCTGACTTAAATGGAATAGAGCCATTGTTAATGTTTTTAATTACACCTGCATTTTTCCTTTTCTACGACAAGTCAAAGTGTCTGCTGTGACAAAAGGCCCGTTGGTCATGCTTCTGGTAACATGAGAGGGCTGCAAGGATCACCTTCTGTAGTCAGCCTGCATCATTTATTTATTCAGTGCCGCTATGAATGAAGCTGCTTTGGAAAAAAAAAAAATTGCTCCATCACTGCAATCAGCTGTGATTAGCCCAATGACGTGGGTTCACTGTTTTTGTTTTTTATTACAGCTGCAGTAGATGTTCACTGCTAACATTATTACTAAATTAGGTAACAGGGTTGTTAGTTGAACTGTAAGTTTAATATTTAGTTTGATAATTAGAAGAGTAACAAATGTTGACAATTTTGGATGAAGTTGCACAAATCCAAATATCTGGCTAAACACCAAGCAGAAGTGTAGCTGTTTACTTCTATAATGGGATTTTATAAAGCGGATCTTTGTTGTCTGTGTTTTGTTTTTTTGGTGCTTTTTTAAATGTTTAGTGTTTGTATTTGATCATTTCAAAGTCAAGTTACAACAGTGATTAAAAAAAAAACTAATGATCACAATGAAATTAGCAGAAGTCATGTTTTAGTTACCACTGATGCAAAGTAAAATGAATAAAAAGCTGAGATGTTTATAAATCTTTGACCTTAGAAATGTGCAGCCTATTTTTTTTGTACTTATTAGATGGTGCCGTCACTTCATCCCTATGTTGATTATTAAAGCTATTTATTGGCTTGGTAATCTGTACGAGATTACAACAAATAAAGGGAGCGGTACTTTTAACCTGTATAAATATGCTTTTAGTGTTTTTTGAGCTACTTCGAAGTCAATAAAAGTAAAGGAGATTTCAGGAGTCGAAAAGATCCCTGTGCTCCAAGATAAACACTATAAACAGTGCAGTTTGAGACATCTTGGCAGAGCACATATTGACCTACAGTGAAACATTCTGTTAGTTCAAGGACAGTCAGACCTCGTCTACAGTAGATTATGCACTAAAGTCAGCAGTGGATCATTCGACCGATTCATTAAATATAAACAGGTTTGATTTCTGCAACTCCCCGGGCCGTCTTCTGGAAAAAAAAAACATTATATGAGAGTGAAATGCATGGAATACTGAATTACCTTGGCGTGTGGCTGTTGAAAGGTGACTCTGGAGCTGTTGATGAGCGATGAGTATCTGAACAAGTGGGTGGAGGAGGTGGGGAATCTGTGACTGCTGCTGGGCTGGTTGTGCAGGACAGCTGAGAAGCAGATGTGAACTGTGTCCTTCAGCGCCTTCAACTGAGACTCCTGTCCCCAAAACAAGATTACATACACAAGAAGATTTCTGAGTCCCTCCATACCTCCTTTCATCCATAAAAGAAAATGTACTTAAGCATTAAAGCCATGACGGGCCAAGCTTTAGAAGTGCTAGAAGGCATCATTAGGCAAGACATGAAGCGCAACTCAAAAGCAATAAAGAAGGAGGAATGTTTGAAAAAATAATTCACATTTCATCAATAATGACAGACAGAATTATTGGTTTAATTATTTTACAACAGCCTCTGATGTCAATGCTTTGGAGATGAGCACCACAACTACCTCTTTTGTTAATCACCGCTTTTCTCCCCATGCAATTTTAACTTGTCTAACTGAGCGCCAGCAACACTGTGTCAATAAGCACATGTATAAATAACATTATACCTCACACATTAAAGCCGGAGCCTGTGCTCAACGTGCTGAAGCTAAACATTGTGAAAACACATGCAAAGTAAGGAGAAAAATCACATTTTACTGCAACATTTAATCCCCATCCTCAAAACTCTAACACAGGGCGTTATACCGACTAATATTAGTACACATGATTTATTCATTTTAATAATTAAGATGCTGTTTCTTTAATTTATGTTTGACATTGCAGGGTTTAAACCGCTCAGCAGAGAGACGAGATGAGCTCAAAGTTAAAACCTACTGTACAAATACAGATATGTTACAAAAGTACTATAATTTCAACTGGATAAAAAAAATAATTAAAAAAAAGTATTACTCACCTTATCCAGCGCAGTCTTCTCCAGCTCTTCCTTGGCTATAGTTAACTTGTGCTCCAAGTCCATTAGCTGCTGCCCCTGTAGAAAGACAAGACTTTTGAATTAGCTGAACCCTCTTTGTTCCGTGCAACCAGAGCACTTCTCCATTCCCCACCTCATCTCTAAAGCAGTATTCATACGAAAAATCTATAGCACAAAGGACCAAGGTTCCTCTTTAATATTTTTCAGATCATCACTTTTGATCTGGCTTTTTTTTTTTTTTTTAAATCGGAATTATGACTCCTCACATGTATAGAGATACACCCAAACCCAAATGTACATCATGTGGCTTTAGCGCTCAAAGAATCTCTTGGGATTTTTGTTTGAACAGTGGATCCCGAAAATCTCAAAAACCTTTACAATTATAGCTACATAATATTAATTAATTTTTAGTTTGACTTTATCTCTAAATTCTTCGGTGAATAAAATCCCTGTTGTGTTTCATTGAGTACAGAAATGAGGGGAATCCAGAGGGCATAAGGAACCTGATAAGTAGAAGTTCATTCAGTGGCACATTGAAAAGCATCGGCCCCTTACACAGAAAAAAAGTTTAATCTTGACAGTTGTAAGAACAGACCTCTTGAAACCATCAACTCCCTTAATGAGCATCTTTTTTTTCTAGACTTTAATCCCTGGACCGAACCCCGCGTGCACACACACACACACACACACACACACACACACACACACACATACACACACACACACACACACACACACACAAAAGGGCTGTTTTTTGGTAAATGAGCTAATATGACTCCATATGAGGATCAACAGACCTCCCTCTGAGGAGTGTTTTATTATTGATAAACCCATCTGCAAGAAGAAAAGAAACTCTTATCGGGATCATTTGCATGCCGTCTGTGTAAAACTAGCCTCGGTTATGGACTTTGAGCCATGAACTTTTATTAGGTGTCTTTTACCGGCCTCTTAATAAGGTAAACTGCATAGGCTTACGTTCTGAATCAGCCAAGGTCAGGTAACCCCAACAAACAGCGACCGCAACCTCTGCAAAGTGTATGAAATGTTAGAGAGTGGGAATGAGGCTAATTGATGGTTTTCAGTGAGTTTTATAGACATAATGCTGGTCCTCGATGAGTTCTGTGACACAGTGGGGGACACTTGGCATGTTCACCGATTTCCTCTAGTTTCATCTCTATTTCTGTCAGTCAAATGGTAATTCTCACGATGAACACGTCTGTCACTTGTACCTCTCAACAGGGCCGCTGAAAAGGTGTTAAAAGTTTTCTCTGATGGACGAGTCATGCGGTGACACTCAAGGACAGAGCAACATTTACCACTGTGGGTTTTCAAAGAAGCCAAAGAATCACATCTTTCTATCAGAAGGTGTTTTTGTTTTTTTTCAGCCTGGTATTAAGCCAAGGCGGGAAATATACCCGTCAGTCCCCTTTTGCCTCGCCGAGGTGTGAAAAGTACATGCATGCATGAACAGCTCGTTCTCATTTCCAGAGCATCATGTGCGTGAAAAAGTGATAAAGTTATAGCAAAAAGTAGGCACGGGACATGACGTTCGATGAATCGAATAGTTGTTAAAAACTCCTTCAAAACATAAATGATGATGCTTAAAATGCCCATCCCAATTAGAAAGGTGGACGTAGATAGTTGGATGGAACAAATACAGGACATCCGATGACTCGTGTTCAAGTCTGTGAGAAACAAAAGTCAAACTGGATTTCTTATAAGTAACGTAAAAAGTTACTTACATACTGTAGCGTATTTAGCTTATAACGTCACTTTAAATCCAAATGTATTCATCTTAACCCGAACCGTGATCTTTTCCTAAACCTAACCACGTGGTCTTTGGTGCCTAAACACAAGGTGCCTTACTTTTCACGCCGAGGTGAGGTAAAACGTGACACTGACACGGCATCCTCTAGTGGACTGATGCGTGTATTACACTATTCGGCGTGATTTATTTATTTATTTTTATATGGAGGGAGTTTGAACCAATTGCACAAAGGCCATTGTAGGTGTTGGGCTGTGCTCAAGAGGGTATCCAAAAGCGATAAAGTTTGAGGAATTTTTTTTTTTTTTAAATAATGGAGATAAAGGCTTATATAATCTATTTGTGCCAAGTGAAAGTAATTACTGACACATTGAATTTGAGGGATACTGAAAAAAAACCCAGTTTACTTTCTGGAGGCTGGTAACATATTAATAGATATTTACCATTAAATTACGAGCAGCGAATATTATAATATGATATTAATGTAGATAATGAATAATGTACAGTTCAAAAAGCTTCCCTTTGAGATTCCCTCGATGTTTCGACACACTGTATGTTTATGTTCTGGGTTCAGAGGAAATATTGTCAAACAACACCAACCGCTGGGTTTAATAACGTGCGGCGTCGTGTATAATCATGAGCTCAGACTCAATTGGCTCACAAGCAAACAGAAGTGCAGCCCTCGGCTATCGGTTGGTCTTGTAAAGGATGTGCGTTCGTATGCGTGTAGCATTACAGTAGAGAGCCATTACTTCCATTATGACGAGTATCATCAGCGGAGAGTCCTCTGATGGCTGCGGGCAGCATGGCCACTGACCCAGAAATGCACACTCTCAGGGTTAGTGCCTCCAAAGGCTAAAGCTCCAAACTTCCGTGCCGAGTCCATTATAGAGGTGTGGGATCAGTGGGGCACTAGGCACTCTGCTAGTTGAAGCATGCAACTACATCGAACCGTCATCTTTTTTTCCTTTTCTGTTTTTGTTAAGCTTGTGGAGAAAGAGTTTTGGAGTAAATGTAAAAGTGGACCGACGGTGAGACGAAGACGTGGAAGCTTCGATGCGGCTCCTTTCGTGTTGTAGGCGAACACAGGCAGGGACCACCTTAAGTTTTTAATGTTACAGCTGAGGGAGTAAAGGTAAATGCAAAAGATGTCTCTGTATTTACGGTTTAGTGCTGAGATGGAGATGATTTCGATTCAGAGGTGGGTCTCCTTTTTTCTGTGCTATAATGAAAACTTATCCACTGAAGAAAAATACTGATAATACCGCCATCTTTTCTGGTACTCTAAGTGCAAAATATCCCCATTGTATGAGTCAGTGTTTTCTCTTGTTGTCCAAAAAAACATAACATTTTTGTTTCCATGGTTTCACAATTCATTTTCTTTCATGGCCATACCTGTCAATTGTCAGATTGAAAGGTTCTCGAGACAAAATAATTAGGTGGAGAGGTTCCTTGATTTTGCTCTGTCTCTGGCCTCGTGAGATTGTTTTTGTGTATCGTGACACTGTGCTGCAAAAATGCACTTTGATATGGTACAACAGCTGTCATAACCAATTCGATTGCCTCCCAGTCAAGGTGCCTTGACTGACATCCCCTCTGTGAGGCTGATGACATTTCTATATCTTGGGTGACTCTTCCCCACTTCCTGCCCCTCCGTCCCCTGCTGGGCTTTTGATCACCGCACGTGGGGAATACAGATGAGTTTTCAGGAATAGCCAGAGGGATCAGGGGGTCACATTTTCCTCTGACCTTTCGCTCGGTTTGGGGAAAAAAAGAAAAGAAAAGGAAAACAGAAAGCAGTGTATGTCATCCCCCAAAGATGACTGTTTTTTCACGACAAAGAGAACGATCAAATTAGCCTCACGCTTCTGTAACGGCAAATCACCGAAGACCATAATGTTTAAGACGTCCGCATGAAATGTTTGGTGACATTGAGCAATAACGTTGCTTTGTGTGAGTGACTGATGCAATTTGGAGACAACGATTTACGAGCCGGTGACACAGAGCAAACAAGTCAATGCATCCATCATTCACCGGCTAGAAATAGAACAAGCAACAGGACATCCAGGGACAATATATTCAGGTGTTGGGCTGTAGGAGAATAAAATTCAGTTTATCAGAACTGAGTCCTTTTTATTCATTTATGTCTCACGCGGCTTTAGGAGTGATGGGTTTAAAGGATCACAACATACATTTAGGAAATGACATTACAAGGCATCGTGGCAGAAATGTCGACTGACATTTTACCACCGCAAACAAGGCCAGAAAGGTCAGTCCATGTACCAGTAAATGCCAATAAATATTGCGTGAGCGCTCAGATCTAAGAACATTTAGTCCTTGCAATACAAGGGGCAGTGGAGTATGTACGGGTGGACAGCAACACAGGACCGTTTTCTGTTTCCCGCTGTTTCCATTGTGCTTGCAGAGGAGGTATGTGAGCAGCAGACAGATTTCTGATGCCCTAAAATATGTGCTACCCACGGTGTCATCTGTGATTTGTGTCTTGAGGATTCCCTTATATGATCTAATGCATAATTCTGTATCAACTTCATCCACCGCTGTCCACATCATTTATCCACATACGTCCCGTGATTGAAAAGGATGGGTTGGATCTTGCAGAGGGGAAAACAGAGGACAAGACTTCAGCAGCATGTGGAATAAACGCCGGCCGGTTGACTTTGCAGGCTGCTGCCTTGCTGGAAGGTACTTTGTAATTGCAGCCTGAATTAATTGGAGCACCTTCTATGATCGGATCATCCTTTCAAGGTGGTCTGAAGTAGCCTACCTGTTTACTCCTGGTCTGGAGCTACCATAAAGCCACCCACCTTCAGTTTGAGCTTACCTTAAAAATTAAATCCTTTTTCCCGTACCGCAGTTCTTTCAGTTGAGCCTGGATTTTTTTGGACTGCAAGGGAAAGATAAGGAAATAAGTGTTAGCTTATTCAAATAGCGAAATTGGTTTTAGATCATGTAGCAGGATTCTGCCAGCTGCAGCAGAAGACTCCTTTGTAAGTGTTCCCAGGGCAAAGCTCTGGCTTAAAGGAAGGCCCTACTGAGAGGAAGAAAATATCAAATCTACCCTTCACTGAACTGCATAGTCCACACAATGATGCAGTCATGCACTGGCTTCTTGCCCACTGTCTAAACCTTGAATTCTCACTCCCACTACACACATTATTGCCACAATCACCACACGCATGCAGGTTCCCAGGTTATGACAGGCTCTCTCGCCCGTCAAGCGGCACACACAAACAGAGCGGCTCTTTACCGGCGCCCCAAAACATGCACGGTGAACGGCTTTGCCTGACATTCACTCCGCCGCTCCACATCAGTGGGCACATCAAACGCAGAGGCTTGGCTCCTCGATAGTTTGATACACGGCCATCCTCAAAGCTGCTCATGATGTGAGCATGAACACTGAAAGCCTCCACATGGGACTGAGCCACATTTCAGAGGGTTTCTCTTTGAATCCTCCGCGAGGCTAAAAGATGTTTTCGTAGAATTTGTTTTGTACTGCGGCTATTGTGAAGCCTTACAAGTCAGGAGTTGAATATTATACAAATAAAATTGCTTTGATGAAGCTTGAAACCCAAACAAGTCAAAGCTTTAAAAAAATAAGAGCTCGATGAGTCAGCGCACGATATCTCAGACGTCAGTAGAGTTTACTGGAGTTCATATGAGTGAATAGTCCAGATTATACAACAAGTAGTTCCGACCCAGAGATCTGATTGGTCAATTGTACATTTCGAACGTGCTCAGATCAGCACATCACACCCTGCTCATCACTAGAAAATATCACTCTGCCTCTTCATTGTCAATACATAATTAGAATAGAATTAAATATGTTATGCGATATAATGTTGTTTTGCCTGGTTAAAGGTCTATTAAATGTGAACTATTTGGCAAAATCGGGTCTTTATTGGTCCTTTGTTGTCGCTCCGAGCACCCGTACCGTAATGTAGTCGGGCACTTAAAATCCTAGCGGCGGCCAGCTTGACCAGTTTCATTTGACACATGACACGGTGCTAAAATCTTAAAAAAAAATACATGACTCCATTGATCCTGAAATCTTAGTCATACCCCATGTACTTCCATGGAAATGGAGATCAGTCTAGCAAAAGGTTTTATATTTTGAGAGCGGATTGCCCCACAATATGAAGACATTTTGAATACATATCTCATTTAGTCGGTAACTTGTTGTATAATCGCAATATTACACTCGGGTGATGCTTACGACCGCATCACAGTCGTGTCGATAGTGGCGTTAAAACACACCCTCTCGTGTAATATTGCTGAACTAAAACATTGTCTGTCTATATATCTTTTTATCCAGCCAACGTACGTCTTCTGTCTTTCTATCTGATTGTCTATCTTTTTTGACACAGACACTTAAAATACGACATGAGGTCTGATCTTTTAACCAAAGTACACAGAACACGACGCTGAGGGACAAATTCACTTCACAGGGTTTTGTGTACTTGACAAGCACCTGTGCCTTTTGTTTTTTTATGACACTCTTCATCTTGTTATTTCTTTTCCAACGGGGTATTCCATGTCCCAAGACACCCATCTCTGTCTCGTGTAACTGGATTCAAAAACTGCATCCTGGGGGCTCCTCGTAAAACAATGTTAAGGTTAAATAAACACAGAGCAAACCTTAAAACTGCAACTCAGAGATGGCGAGCGGTATATTTGATTCGGGATCGTTAAGTCTGTTTTTTTTCTGTGGTCCAGGTCATAAAATAAAATGTTACCAAATTAATTTTATTTGTCCCAGTTAAGTGGAGCTTTTGAGATGTCCACTGGTAATAGAATTAATCATATTAAGAGGCCACAGAGTCATAGGCTGTGGAGTTGTAACTTTAGAAATGCAAACATCTGAATATACTGAGTTCTCTGTATTGCCAAAGCATCGGTCTGCTATTTACTCAGAATAAGTTATGTGAGCTGTCTACTCTGCCCAAGAGAATCACTGCAGCTTCTCTCTCTTGTTCTTCCCGTTGGTTTAAGTCCTGTAAGGAAGTGCCCCGCGTTTCAAACGCTTACAAAACTATACAACACACAGTGACGCAGCGTTTTGCGAGCTCGGCGTTATTTAACATCTTTCCCTAATTGATGGCTCGCATTCGAGGAAATCTGAGTCATCGTTCTGGTGAGAAACAAGGACGGGACCGTTGGATTTCTACACGCCATGTGCACAATATGTCTCTGGCATTTAAGGCCGTGCTAGGTTTATTATTTATTTATTATTAATGACAAGATCAGACAAATAGAGGATGCTACAGTCTGCCAGATTCTGGAGGGATTTGATCTTCTGAGATCATCACATATTTAGGTTGTTGTTTCGGTGATACATTCACTATGGTTTTGTGGCATTTGAACCAACTCCAGGTGACAGTGTTGCCAATTGCTACAGTATTTTGTAGCTTCATACTATTTTAAAATTCATGAAAAATTCTCTGACCTATCTGTTGTCCAACTCAACTGGGACACAACAAGCTGTCAATAACAAACAGATATATGGTGTTTATGTTAGCAAACAGATGCCCAAGCATTAATTTCCAGACATGAAAAATATATAAATGCTAGTCTTCAACTTCGTCTGTCTTTAGCGCTGGTCTGGTAGCGTACAGTCGGTTTATCGGAGCAGGAAACAACCTGGATGAATGTCATAAAGTTATTAGCCGTGCACAAAACATTTGAACTGATACAATTAATGGACACAAATATTAATTTAATATTTTATTGAACACACTTTTGAGGTAAAATCTGCAATCAAGCAGATTTTGTAGTGTACTTTTCAGAAGTGTTCAGATTTATCTTCTTTTCTTCCAAGGTGAGCTACAACCAGCGTAAGGTGGAGCTACCCAACGTTATTCCACATTAATATAACACTGAAACCTCATTTGCCACATTTGTATTACTTTAAGACTTTTGAGAGATGGATTTGAGGATGCAGTGGTTATTTTTAGGACAATTAAGGTCTTAATTTTGCATGAATAAATTAAAACTTTGAATTTGCAGACATTTTAAGGCTCCATGAACATCCTGTGAGCGGAAGTGCAGAGTTGGGTGATAACTATCTATGGGTTCATTAGTATGAGCAGTAATTCTCACATTACACAGTCATTTGATCTCCAATAACATAAAGTACTTAATACTGCAGCTATAAATAATGTTTCTGTCAGGTGGATGAGGAAACTATTTTATTATATGTGTGTCAGTATGCTGATGCTTTTCTAAATTTATCTTTAGCTTTGCATAGTAGTTAAACCATTATTTCAGGAAGGCCAGCTAACAATCGGGTCATGTTGTTACTGAAATACAAAGAAGACAACATATTAACCTTCAGCAGAGAATTAATCTGTTGTGTATGTGCAGACTGTGGCTGTAAGTGAGTGTACTATGAATGCCCCCTGTAAGAGAACAACACAAGCTGCTCCACTTTACATTAAGGCAGACGCAAAGGTGACGTGACACAAATGGGTGGCGCTCGGCGTGTTAAAGTGTCCAGACATCCACAGCGTAGATTTGTATGCGCAATCGCAGCGGGAGCACAGCAGCATCACACACCCCCTCTACGTCTCAAACAGATTGCTCTATTTGTGAAGTGCGTCTGATCGGCTGAAGAATGCTAGCGACGGCAGACTAGTGACTGGCAGACAGCCCAGAAACTTGAAGTATATACTTCATTTCAATCATTTCAGTCAGGGTAATCTGATTTATTTAATACGGATCGTGAATGAAGTAAACCGGTGTAGTAATACATTTGTTTTATTCAAAGATTCTGCTCTTGTACGCTCCCTTTGCACAAGTTAATTGTATTGTGGGAGATATTACTAAAGCTGGGAACACACAACATTTCCCAGAACAACGTATTATCAAAGGAGCCAAACATCAAACATTGGTGAAGAAGCTGCTTTGATTTCCAACTCCTGGATGAAACCCGAGGCATTCTAATATTACATGACATTTAACAACCTATATCATCTCCTTGCTGCTTCCTGTCAGAAAAAGAAAACCATGATAGTGTTAAGACAACTGGGACATAAACGATGAGAACCATGTGATCGACAGCTGACCAATATGTCAGTGGTTAAACATCTTTTCTGGTTCTCATGTCAAACCCACACCTAATTGTACCCTCTCCATTCTCCTATATACTGTAAACAAACTAGTGACACATTTTATTGTTGATTTATAAACAACTAATATTCAAGTTAAATCTAAATGTAGAAACCACGTGCGTGCAATCTCAGTCTTTCAAATCTAAAACTCTTTTGCCTCTGCGAGTTTAAACTGGTAGATATAGTGTTCGAGCACAGAACTTATAACTCTCTCACACATAAGCACACAAACCCAAAGGCCATTAATAAATGGAAACAAAGAACATTTATGAGAGTAAGCGACGCTTGGTTGGTGAAGACTAGTGAGATCTGTCTCCTAGCTCATTGATCTCCCCCAAAATACACAAGATGATGATAGCACGCTGCTCCATTCAAAAACGCCCCGCAGAATTAATTACATGAGGCCATTCACCTTGAAATCCATCACTACAGGAATCCGTCCAAATCCAGCGTTTCATATTTAATCTGCATACATACTGTGGGGGTTCAGTTTACGAGATGTTTCCATTAAATCGCGATCGCAAGAATGAAATGTAACGCCAGTGATAACAGGGCTGAAAATACTGAACTGTAACAACATCCTTCATCTGAGTCATGGCTTTGCAGCGACACCATAAATTTGACAGACTGGGAAATAGGCGATAAATTCATGCTGTTGAGGAAAAGATGTGCAACAGATTAAATGGCATCTGTAATGCCTCGTGTCTCTCCTTTACGGAATGGTCTTAACCTTGACATTGACGGCAGTTTTCTAAGCTATCAGATGCCCCTCCCCCCCCCACCGCCCCCCCGAGGACATCGCCGTCTGGAGCTGAGAGGTTGCATGACATTTTACCAGTGAACTGGATAAGCAGCGAAATATAGCCAGATATGTATAGCAGGCGGCTTCACCATCAGCAGAGACTGTTTTTGTGATTGGTGAAGTGAACAAAGACAGAGCCGAGCCAGGTCAGTGGCTGCCTGCTAGTGGGTTTCCTGACTGAACTCTCTAACCCTTGAATCCATTTTTCTCAGTGACCTCACTGCATTTCTGTGACTGTGTTTCTACATCAACAGTTCCACTTTTGTCTTGTCAGAGTGTTTTTGAAAGATTCTAAATCATTTGAGAGCAAATGGAGCAAAAAGGCCAAGAGTCTTATTAGCCCCATTAACCCAAAAAGCATCTAATGGAGTCCGGACTGCTGCTCACGCTCAAATGGATGAAAGGAGTTTGAACCAAATGAGCAAATGACTCGGCAACACTGACTCATGATTACTACAACCGCTATTATGAAGTAGAACAGCATTTAAACATGGAGCATAGTTATTATTTATTGAAAGTAAACATATGATACAGCATTATATGAATGTTATAAACACATAATTTACTATATACAGGTGGTTTTAAGTTCTACAGTCATAACTCCGAAGCAGTGTAAGCATTTTGCTGCTTTTGTGTGGGAACGCTGATGTCTACAATTAATGGTTTTACAACACTATATCGATAATATGGTTCTGTGAGTTAAGGAAAGTAATTATTTATACATTACAGCTGACACAGTTAATCAATTAGTCTTTGGAAAAAAAAAAAAAGCTAAATATTCCCTGGTTTTATCTTAATGTTTGTAAACTTAAATAAGTGTTGATTTTGGACTAGACAGATGAAATAAGCAATTTGAAAATGTCAGGGTTTTAGAAAATTGTGAGATGTAATTTTTGCCATTTTCAGGGCTTTTTATAGAAAACATGAGTAATCAGTTATTAAAAAAATAAATGGTAGAGAGTCTTTGGTTTGACTGGTAGCCAGCTGGACTAGCTGCATACTATTGTCCATCTAATAAAGGCAAAATAACATATCAATCATAATAATTGTAACTTTAAAATGATCATTAGTTGCAGCTCTATCACATTTAAAGTTCTCCTCATTAGATTAACTACAAAACTTTGGTCATGCTAAAGGCATGATACTTTAACCAAAGGCCTGTTGTTTATCAAGCATGTTCTCGTTCTATGCTACTAGCATAACATTTATTTTTCATTTTCTTTTTGTTTTCTCCAAATAATAGCCTAGGCAAACCTAACAAGTCATCCGTTTTCAAGAGAGGATACAAGATCAGCTGCACATAACTGCTGCAACTATACAACCTTTATAGTGTTGCTAACGTGTAATTTTTAAGTCCTTGTAGCCGAGTCGTTTTCACAACTACACACGGATTAAGAGCACAAAGCTTGATCCTCCACCTCACATAGCAAGCAAAAGCCATGCACAAGTTAAATCAGCCTTCCAAAACCGATTACCACACCAAATGGCATGTATCCCAATATACAATACAGGAATTCCCAAAGCCAATTTTCACAAGATGGGAACGCAAATGACACAAAGTCAAGCTACTGTTTACGCATACAAAATCTTCGAATGTATCATGTGCAACAAAAGGCGCCTGTACTGAGAAAGTTTATCCAAGGCCAGCTAAAAAAGAGCTTGCTTAATCTCAGTTCTTTGGACATGATTTCAAAGCCCTGATTTTCGATTAAAAGATTTTATCACAAGCTTTTTTTTTTTCCAACACACTCTGACTCACTCAATGCTTTGAGGAAATCTTATCTTATAAGATCTTTGAAGCATGGAAACATGATTACATGACAACAATTAAGTACAAGTTCAAGGGTGAATGTTCTCAAGGGTTATTCTGCATTCAACTTCTGATGTTTTTGGATGTGTAACCATTTTTGTGACTTGTATAAAATCCAGTGAAAAGGCAATAATCAAGCCAAATATTCAACAAAAACTACTCTTCCATCATGGTTTTATGATGAGTGCGTTTCAGTCAGCATAACCTTACAAACAGATATCTGCTTTTAAATACAGAAATAGGTGGGTTTCCATTTGTTGCCCAAGTACTTTTGACCAATCAGGTTTGAGCTGGCTTTGCTTGCATGTAGATCAACAGTCCATGTGTTGAGCAAAAAAAGGCAAAGGCATCGGCCAAAATGCAATACTGACTGCCATCAGCTTTCGTCTGATAATGATTTAGCCTTCTATTGGCTATAGTTGTTAAATGTATCTGCACTCATGAGCAGATATCTGTTTACAGAGATTAGTCATCTCTCAACTCAACAATCGACACATGGAAGAGGAAGTCTTGACCCCAATATCTGCTGGCTACAACGGAAACCCCCGAGATATGTCTGTCAGACCGTAGTCGATGGTTCCCAAGAGTGGAGTAAGCAAAATTTACTGCCCTCTGAACAGACAAACTTTTGATGGAGTAATGTTGATTGCTATCTCCGGAGACAATTGTTTCACAGCTTTAGGGCCTCTCTTTCTGCTACTCTACTGTAATTACAGTGTGATTAAAAGTTCAGTCTGTAACCCTTCCCTTTAAACGTAAATAACTTTCTGGGATGAAAGTAGGGACATGGAACAATGTTCCTCTCGCTGATTACCTTCAACAGTCTAAGTCTCCCAATGGAATTGAAGACAGTGACCTCCATCTACCTGTGTTCAAGAAAAGTCTGGTAGCTGTTTGCTCCCGAAATATCTCAAAGTCTACCGGCCCTGATAACTCCTCCTCTACTCTCCCTTTCAGTCTCCATGCAGTTATGTGCCGCTACCGTCATTAACTTTGTGTTCTCTTTCCTGCAGTAAGTGCTTTTTTCCCTCTCTGTTCTTGGTGTCCCTGTAGCTTTCTGCAGGTTACTGGACAGTGGTTATTGCCTGTTGTTCTCTATGGTGTTCTTTTCTCTCTGAGCTCTCCCTTCATCCCTACCGCTTGAGGCAAATGGCGACCGACCTCTGAATCTGGTACTGTCAAAGGTTTCTTCCTGTTAAAAGGAAGTTTTTCCTCTTTCCTTTTACCCAGTGCTTGCTTGTGGGAATTGTTGAGTTTCCCTCTGAAATGTAATTGAACTGAATTGATAACAGTTCTTCAGAAACAATGAGGCAGACACAGAACACAGCTCAGTATTAAGGGGCATTGAGGATGAGATATTATGTTCAGCTATATTAAATACAAGCACAGTCAGCCAACCATATTTTATCACCATTTTGATTATCTCCTTTGCTGTTGCTGGGAACGTTCTGGCTCACTCTAGAGTTACACACAACTTCAATCAGGACCTTTTCATCGCCTTTGTACTCCCTCCAACTCTTTCCTGAAGTGTTATAATCAGAAGCTGCAGTCAAAGCCGCCATCATCATCTCAGAGTTGGAATACGAGATGATGGCTTGGAGAAGCTTAGCTGGTAAAATGTCAGGCATGTTCAGCTGGAGGATTCGTAGGAGGAAAGAGGCCTGTAATTTTCAACACCAATTTCCTGTGTCTCAGTAGGAGCTCAAGAATAACCTCAGAGTTGGAGCAGACTTCAGGGTCGATGAACAGCTCTTCAACAGAAAGAGCTTCCGAACACTCAATTCTCTTTGTGGAGCTGAGACGTGGTGTTCATGTAACTGTGGTCAGTACAAAGCTGTAGTCAACTATTGCTGATGCTGTTCAAGACAGAGGTGATTTGGGAAGAAAACTACCATCTGCTGTGCTGTTTATATCGCAATCTGTTTATTCTCATGTCAACTCTAATGCATAACCTCAAATCAATAGTTTATGTCCTCTTAGTACTTAATTCATTAAGTCAATATGATATAGTTCAGTTATTGTAATAAAAATGGACTTAAAATATTGTAAATATAACTGGCATGGACAATGTTTTATGATCCTAGAGCACTTGATGCCCAAAATAGAGCCTCCTTTTCAAGCTAAAATGTGTTGTACTACTATTTGTCTAAGTCCACAGAATCAGTAGCCAATTATTCCAACCAAAAACTAATGCAGTTGTTGTTGTTAATGCAATGTTCAGTTTTTGTTGAAACTGTTAGAGAGCCGTTGATACAACATTATTTTTTAGGATGCAGCTTGTGGAGCTCGAACTATTTTGTATTATACAGAAAGGTGTTTCTGTTATTTAGGATACCCTTATTGATATAAATGGAGTGTATTTTTCATTTGTGTCGGAAAGTAATTTGAGAACATGGCTCAGAAATTCAAGGGCACAAATGTTTTTTTTCAGGGTACAGATTACTAATTTGAGGGAATAAATTATCACAGCGTCCATATTGATAACTGCCAGTCTTTACTGTAAAATGCACACTTGTTCTGTCATTTGAAAACCTTGAAAATATCATCTCTGGCATTGATCAAACAAACCAAGGTTGCCGTTGGGGAGGTGTAGCCCCGGGTCTTTCTAAAGTAAAATCTCCATCTCCACACCAAGGTTGCCATCCATCAAGCTGTCTGCATCACCACACTACACTATGTTGTAAAAGAAATCTGAAGTTACTCCAAATACTGTAGCCTGGATATTGGCAAAAGCTTGGAATCACCAACTGCATGACTGCATAACTATAAAGCCCACGATTACACATAACCAGCTGCACTGACTTGAGCATGTCATCAGTATGCCCGCAGGACCCGCTGCCTTGTTCGATGCTGCATAGCTAAATTACAGCATGAGCGTTGGTCAGCAGGGAGGCAAAAGTGGTAGTTCAAAGCTCAGCTCAAAGCTTCACTGAGGATGGGAAACCTGTTGGTCGCCGCTGACCATAATAAAGGGCCGCCCAGCTAAAGCAGAAAAAGAAGAAAAGTGACAGCGAAAATGGCACAGACGAAATGCACTCGAAGCTGCTATCACTACAACCCGAGCTCCTCAGGTTGCAACTGTACAGCCATCAAAAAGGTCGCTGTTAGAGACAAGTTGTTCTCAGATTTACCGGACAGCCAAAACCAAGTTCGTGTGTTCGTCTATGTGCGTGTGCGTGAGAAAGAGAGAGGAAGACAGCAATGAATCATTTCTAACCTTGAGCTGGTCTTTTGTCAATCTTTCAACATGAACATTAGCAGGAAAAGCTTCCTAATTATAGCTAATTATAATTATAGCAGGAGAATGATTCTCAAGAACTGAATTTTACAAAACAGAAAGCAAATTTAATTATTTTGATTATAAATACATTGGCACTAATAATCACATTGCAATCAGATGTTGCATTGTTTGTATTTTGTTAGCAGTGCTTACTCAAAGGAAAACAAAAAATGTCTGCAATGAATGCCCTTATTACATGAACAATGAAGTAGCTGGAGCTGGGAATTAATTACATTATGTGGTGAAACGGGATGTACTGTTCTTACCTCTTCAGCATAGGTGTCACAAAGTTTGTTTCCCGAGAGTAGCTTATTTTTCAAGCTCTTGTTCTGAAAAAGAGAAAAGAAAGGAAGAAATAATGACATTCTTGTCTGCCCGGTATTCCGCACTGCATGTTCCCTTAACATTTTTGCTGCTTCATAAAAAAAAAGCACTATTGACTTAGTGGGCCTCGGTTTCTCCGGCAGGGTGTTTGGCTGTGCAGAAGCTGTGGCAGCAAGTGCTCTCGATTTCAAACCAGAGTGAGGAGCTGTCAGGAGTGCTCCGTCTGAGGATCTGAGGGTGCACTCAGGTTCCATCTTGAAGGTCAGAAACGAAGCTCAGGGCCAGGGCCAGGGCCAGTCCACCCCCCCCCCCCCCCCAAAAAAAAAGGGTTAAAACTTTAAACGTGATCAGTAAAGCCTTAAAATCATTTGGCTGGCAATTAGTGGAAAGATGCCAAAGTATGGGTCATGGGGTATAGTTGTTTGGTGCCAGTTAAAATCTTTGCTGCAGTTTTAGAAATAATCCGGAGGCATGAGTGAGGTTTTTGACTTCGAAGGCAATACAGTATTTTACATTAATTATCTTTTCCAGTTCCAGAAAATGTTAACTATTATTTCATACAAAAAAGAAGCTGTTGCATTGCACAACTCTCCAGACAAAGTGCAGCATATATCAAAAAGTAATATAATCACCAACTTAATACAAAATGTGATTCTTCTTGTGTTTGTATATATTTCATGTCTTAGTTTTAAAAACATCCATTCCAGTGTTTCCCCCTAGCCACTCAGCCTTGGCAGGGGTGAATAGGTTGGATGGGATGGGTGCACAGGAAGTAATTAAATAAATAGTAGTTACTAAACATAACTACAGTTCTATGAGTACGTTCGCATTTAGTTTCTTTCAGGGTGGGCGGCAGGTCCTGCTGGCGGTGCAGCCCTCCCTCCCAAGATACTGGTACGGAAAACACTGCATTGTTAATCAAGTATCAATAGTGCAGCCCTTGCTTCGACAAGGTACTGTAAGGTCACAGTAAACGATCACACAAAGGATTGTGGCCACAATGCCAAGATCTTTCTCTCGGAAATGAGTCAGAGTAAAAAGCACTACTAGATGTTTAAAAGGTACTCTACAAATGACACGGTTAAAAGAGAGCAAGTAAAGACAAAGGAGAATGGAGCCTGGAAGTGATAACAGCATTTGAGCGGGAGGGAATTTCCTTTTTTAATGGGCAATGATCTGTTAGTAAGATTGGTCCTAAACCAACTTAATGCTTAACCCAAAGTACCCATTCAGATCTCAGGATAACCAATCAAACAGCACAATCGACCATGACAAAAGCTTCAGTAAGGTCTACAAGAGGAAGTCAAATGGGACCGATTCCAGCACATGCACTGAGGAGACAGTTATTCAGACGGTCTCTTGCGTGTTTTAAAAGAAAGAAACTTAATTAAAGCAGTATTATTCACAGAACAGAACATACTGCACTCTGCAACATAATGTATACAAAATTATCCATATCATATATGAGGATTATGTGTGACATCAGAAATTAGAAAAAAAACAACAACAGAGAACAATAGAATTCATGTCATGTGTAGACGTTTTTGTTTTTTTATTGTTTTGTATTGCAGCATGCTGTATGCAAATCTCAGGCACTAGATTTATGCCGCCATATGCAGTTTGATAAAGTGGCATTTAAAGTTGCGCTAAGGAACTGGGAAAATATTAATTAGACTCGTCACAGCCTTAAATATGTTGAGGAATAATGGAATCTAAAATTATCCAGATGGCTGAGGTAAGCTGAAGGTGATGCTATAACATTTGATACCGACAAAATTACTGCTGTTTAGTATCAAAGCTTGTACCATGTTCATTTTGTCAAAGGAAGCTAATGTAGTTATACACATCTTCATAATAATCACCATAATGTAGATATATTAGTCCTTTTCCTTGAGTCAACATCACATTTAACATTCTTAATGACTTTATCAATGAGGCTATTACCTGTAGTCGAGGGTCTATTCTTCAAATAGAACTCAAGTGAGAGCAATTAATATTCTACCAGCTATAAGTCAAGTAAACTCAATGATCAAAACACTAAGCCCCACATACTGTAAACACAAAGTGCAACCAACAGGAACTCTTTTTCCCCACTTGTTTTGCATGTGAACGGATCACAGTGTATGGACTTAGAGAGTAATCTGACAGACTTTGAAACAGTATAGTACCTTAGCCAAGACAGTTCGACAGTCAATATCACGTACTGATCGTTGTGTATAACAGCCGGGTTTGGAAGTCACAGTGTCCGTCATTAAAATTATAAATCTTAATTAAAACTGCAGGCAGTGATATGCGGCCCTCGAACGTCGGGGAGCCGGCGGGTCGGGGCCACCGGCTCCCCGATGTGCAGCACGCCGAGGTCCGCATATTCCCCCTTGCAGTTTTAATTTATTTCTTGATCTCGTTCCTTATTCTTCTTCCTCAAAAACAAATTCCTTTTTTTGGCGGCTTTAACATTTTCAAAAACTCATGAAAGTTGGTGCCTGACGCATGTTTCATGAGGTTTGGAGCATCGTTTGACCTTAAACATCAACTTCCTGTGTCACGGTGAAACATCAAATGTAGCCGCATCGAACTGGCTATACTATATACTATATGCTCTATACTCTATAATATATATTCTATACTATATAATATATACTTTATACTGTATATTCTATACTATATACTCTATACTATATATTCTATACTATATACTCTATACTATATATTCCATACTATATATTCTATACTATATACTCTATACTACATACTCTATACTATATACATAATGAATTTTGGGTCACTTTTTGGACCACATACTTTGGATATTTTGGATGACTTTTTTTTATTACTTTTTGGAGTATGACCTTTTTCTGAACTGACATCAAGTTACTTCTCTGTGAGGAGGCAACTGCTCTAACCAGTGCACAATGAAAAAAAGAGTCTCTTGGACTATTTATTTTGTTTGAGTTTTGTATTGTTGTTGACCTTTGGTTTGGTAGTAATATGACTGCACAGACAAACCCACACCTGTATGGCTTACCCTTAGAGGGACTTGCCTTAGGAGGTCTCGCCCTCTGTGAACCATTTGGCTTACCCTTAGAAGGACTCACCCTCCTTGAACCACGTGGCTTACCCTTACAGTGGTTAGCACTGCTGCCTCTCAACTAGAAGGTTTGGGGTTCAATTCCACCCCCCCCCCCCCCTTCCCCTCTTTGTCAAGACTTTAAATAAAATCGTAAGTCAGTTTTGACTTTGAAGATGCCGGTCATTTTTTGAACAACATGCCAAAAATGGCGACTAAATTAAAAATGGTGGACTTTCTGTTGAGTTGACGTAATGGTGCAATGTAACTTTTTTTGTACATCTCGGTGTGATAAACATGTCCACCGAATTCCGTGCATGTAGGTAAATGTAGCCGCCGGGGCATCTGTTTAGGGGGCGCTAGCGAGCCATTTGGCCACGCCCACTCGTGACTCCAGTAAAATAGGACATTTTTCGCCGGGAGAGACGGGCGTACCAACTTTCAGGAGTTTTTGAATATTATGATTCTAGGGCTTTCACACCTTAGGTGCTAAATAGGTATAATCAATTACTTTGTCACAGAGATATATTTTCATCCTCACAAAACTGACTGATTTGATATAAAATGAACATCTGTCCGTCTGTCTGCCCTTCAGAAGCAGCCTCAGCTGTTGTGCTTTTGGCTCCAGTGCAAGTGGGGCAATTTGTTTATCCCCAAGTAGCACCGTCTGCAGTGCGATTTTTTTTTTAAAAGCTCTATTACCACAAACAATTATGGCTTATGGCTTGTACATCAAATGAATATAGGGTAAAGATGACACACTCGGATGTGTTGTTTTGCTTCAGATAATAGATTTTCTGATTGATGTTGGAGACAGCTTAATGGTTTTAAGTTGACAAATTGGTTGTGAGCCACAGGAACGGTTTGGGCGCAGAAGTCATATAGTTGCATACACTATGCTTATGTTTTATGACAATCACTGACAACACAGCGGCATCTGCATGAAACAGCAGTTAGTAATGCTTCCCAGTAGTCGCATTTTGCCAGTTAGCTAATTTTAGAAAGCTAACAAGCTAAATTAAGGCAGTGAACATTGTGAACATTATGAATGATAAACATCGTGTGAGCAAGCTGACATTAGCGTTAAGCTCAAAACGCTGTGCCGAAGTACAACCACACAGAGCCACTAAACATAGAAGTGGACTGTTAATCTTGTTTCCACTTAGTGGATATATATCAAGGTCAGTTTCGGCTAATATTATCACAATGAAGAGTTTGTCCTCAAATTATCTGTAATTATATGACTGCATCTGGTGCCATCAAACGTTGTTTGTGCTGACTGATGGTAATCTCCAACATCCAAACTGATAGTTCCAGGGTACCGCTGATTAACGGGGGCAATATTTCACAATCAAACTAAAGATCATTATGTACTTTGTTCAGAAACTATGTTTGCTTGTGCATTGGATAATTCAAAGTATAAAAGCAGGAACTGTGCTAACACGGTGCTGAAGCGAAGTTCAGCTTTACAGGCAGCATTCACCATACTGTACATTCTGGACTCTGTCTTCCCTTTGCAATACAATTCTCACACCCACACCTGTCCAGTTTACAGGACACTCCAACCATTACTGTGCACGCACGCTGAGCCGAGGTAATGAGCTGAGATGCCAGTTGTTTTGTGATTCGGTGAGGGAGGAACTGGCCGAGTATCAATTCCACACAGTTGCACCTCCTCCCACCCCAACAGAGGGACCACCACTTGAGGACATGCAGAACTGGCAGCCATCATAAGATGTGATGTAGTTTAGCCCCAGGACATACTCGGAGTGAAAATAAGATCCTCTGGAGCTTCTGTGTCACAGTGCATTATGCAAAATCAGATACACTGAGCTGCCTATTTCGTAATGTGTTATTTCCTTGCAGCACTGTCATTCTACAGACCTGGAAATAAAGGGGCATTTTACATGTTGCTCATATTTTCCATCAGCACACAAATCAGTTGTATGAAATCTCTCGCAGATTGTTGCAGAGCCTTTATCGGTACTATTGTGAAGTTCCACTGTGGCCACAAATAACTAAATTAAAATAAAGGATGGCTTCTCTGTTTTGATCCACAATCATATTTCCTAGACTGACAAATTAAGTGAAATCAAATCAAATGAAATATAAAATCAACAAAACAAAACCTTAATTTACAGCCATAGACACGAATGGGCAATCGCTAACCATTTAAAGGAGTTCAGCACTGCCTATCTGCGTCGACTCACCAAAGTTATTTCCACACATTATGAAGTGCTGATATGCTGGCAGCCCCTGAGTGTTGATATTTACTGCCCATCTAGGTCAACTTTCACACCACTGAACACCCATCAGTGCAGCATCCTTTTAGCCGTAGTGGGAAGAGGCACCGACCGACTCTTCCGGGGATTTTTTAAAAAATGTTTTTTTTTAATCCCAGTCAAGTTGTTCCCACATTTACATCATGAAGTGTGGATTTAGTATGCATAATAAGCCTCATATTCATGTATCAAAAACCTCCCACACAGTCCAACCAAGTTTACATAAACCATCAAAAGTACACTGCAATTTTGTGTTGACATTTCTATTTCACACTAGCCATGTTGTTCACGTTGCCTGACACCACTTAGAGGTGGTGCAAGCGAGGCGCTGTTGTCACAACATATTTCATCTTAAAAGGTCAATACAAGTTAAAAAAAAAAAAAAAAACTCAAAATGACAACATGTTTTTGTTGCATCGCTGCTGTAAAGAGTTGATTATGAAAATATAACTTCATTATTCCTGTCAATTAAAGGCCACAGTGAACTGTGCCCACGGAGGCGAACTGCAATCACTGTTTCTGGTAGAGAGAGAAAAAAAGCCAGAGGTAATAAAATGCTTAAAAATATATATATTTTCTCTCTGAAATGTGGTCGCTCAGGGTTCAGTCAAGCTTTTAATAAACTTTTAAGAAGCATTTTACCTTCCTTAATGCATGATGTTTAATGTTTATACTTCTTGTAGAGAAGATAGCTGCAGCATGACTGATACATTGAAGTAGACCAAAAGAATTAAGGGTCTGTCTGTACTCCCTGGTGGACGTGTGCACCACGGACGTGTAGCAGTTCTGTTTAGTTTCCACTACTACTCTCGTAGGCTCTTGAACTAATATTTATTTTCTAAAATACATTTTCTCATTGTTCCTGTCCACAGCAGCATGTGGCTTCGCTTCCATGACGGAACAGCTGCCTGCTTCTCTCAACTGGGGACGTGCCGAACACCATCTACTGAAGGTACACTGACTATAGATAAGCACCTCATACAACCCCACTTCAAAAACTGAAAACTATCCCTTGCATTGTCATATAACTGCTAACACTGAGGTTGCACAGACTTGCATCTGATTTAGGATCATACAAAAAAACTGTCCTGAATCCAAATTGAAAAGATCAGATTCCATATGATTTATGCAGATCATCCAAAAAACAAACAAACAACAACAAAGAAAAGTCTTATAGGAGCAAAAAAACTGGCTACTACTACCTGCATTGTGAACGAGGCCTTTGTTGGGTCAGAGTTAGGAGCGCTGTTAGATAATAAGTTGCCACAGAAAAGTCTCGTTCTTGCATCCTAGACTTCACTACAGATGAACCTTCAAAGACTGTGACTGTGAGCCAGCGGGGCCGGAGGAGGGGAATCATGGCATTATGGACCATTCAAATCATTATGGTTTTAAGCGAGCAACAAAGTCATTTGTTATGCATTCTCATTCATGTGTCCCATGTGGTTATGGTTGGCTCCCGCAGCATAATTTTCAAAATAATGAAGTGGAAAATGTTCAATTGTCAAAGTATTGGAATTAATTATGCACAAAAGCCTTTTAGACACCAAATTTTGAAAGCAGTATGCTTGTTTCCCCATGTCAGAGTTCTGCATTCAGTTTGTGAAGAATGATTCGTAAGGATCAGCCATAACAAAAGCTCTTGTGGCACAGCTTAAAAGAAACTATCTGAATCTATATAACCCATCTATTGGTAATGTACAGAAAAATTTGGATAATGCAGGAAATATTTTCTGCTCAGCTTTTCAGCTATGTAAATTTTGATCTGTTAGATGAACATCAAAAAAAGGTCTGTTGATCAACTGAAATAGAAAAGAAACAGACACTTGGCTTATTGTTTATTGTCAGATCAGTTGTAAAAATAATGATAATGAATAATTAACTTTCTTTTCTGTTTTTTTCTGACCATTAAACACGGTTGCTTATAAATATCAGTTTTAACCGCATTCTTATTCATCTGACTTCTTTTTTTTTTTTTTTTTTGTTCCTTGGATCTCAGCCTTGCTCACAAGTTTAAAAAATGCATGTATATAATAAAGTAAAAACATATTCTCGGGCCTGCCTGTTTGACAGCCTCTGTCATATATTAATGACCAGACTCGTAACATAACATAACCAATTACAATCTCTGTCAGTGTACTCCAACGGTCTCTCAAAGCATGGAAAAAAAAAAAAGAATAAGAAACACGCACTGCAACAAAAATTGAGGCGGGGCCTGCACGAGTAACTATGCCGCTGTTGAACACAGCTCATATAAATTGCTGGCATTAGCAACGCAAATGTTCACTGTGGATAAGCTATTAAATATGACATACCCCGAGAAATCTTACAGGGTGTTTGGCAGCTTGAGTTGAACTCATCTTGGCAGTTTATTAAGGACTCTTGAGGTCAAACGGGGGGATTATGCAAAAGTCAAAAAGCTGCTTTCACTGTTTCCATTGTTCTGACACACAATCATAAGCATGCCGTGCTTTTGAAAACAGGTTGTGTTTTCCCCGTCTGCTGTGTTGACTTATCTGACAGACGCAGTGCCCCCAGAAGAAGGCAAGAAAAGAAATGGGAGTTACAGCATCATACAACAAAATCATAACTAGCTATAATATGTTTTGAAATTGTCAATGCATCAGCACAATATTTTTTGGGGGGGTACTTTTTCAGGTGTTTGTTGTCGGTCCAGATGCACAACTGCATTATGATCATGCATTAGAATCTGCTCTGATGGAAAGAGCGTCGACGTCTTCATTTGACCCGACCGCGTGCTCCAGTTCAGGGTTTCTGTATAGATATTGCCTCTCTGCATTTCTCATCAAATAGCTGTTGAGCCGCAGCATAAGATGCTTGACAAGGCTTCGGGCTATTCGAAGAAAAGAGATAAGATGAACTCTATTGATCCTCTCGGGGAAATTGGGAAGGCTTGGCGTTTCAAAGGAGAGCTGAAATATTCAATGTGAAGTAGCCGGAATTACTATCAGCGTAATAATAGAGCTGCAGCCCGTTGCCGCGCTGACCCACCCACCTGAACACTAATCTTTCCTGGTCACTTAATTCATTGCCGTTCCGTGTATTTGTTCACGCCGAAAACGACTTGAACAATCTGATAAATCAGATGGGAATAGTGACAGTGAAGCCTCTAACGATGAGAGTGAACTATCTGAGAGATTAATTCAAGTGGCGCAACTGGACAACGTGAGGAATCCCTGGACAAATTGATATTACTTCAAACTGAATAAACCAAACCCAGATCTCCACTCTCTGAGCTGAAGTGTTAAGGTGGAACAAAATGCATGCGATCAAAGTAAGTTAAGTCCCACGTTTCCTCCGCAACGGATAGTTTTAACTGATTATTGTTAGTCTGTGAACATTGATCCTTCCACTGAATCAATGAGTTTCTTTTTAATAAAGACCATTATAATAGAATATTTAAGATCTGAGAAGTGATGAGCCGTAACCAAAAACCAGGCACATAATTTTTGTTCACCCACGTTCATAGCGAGACACACAGGCACTCACACTGAGACAGAGGAGCAGTACAGAGAGGGTAAAACTCTGCCCCCTAAAGCGTCGTCATGATATAATTGGAGCCAACACTGGGTTTTTGCTGTGATTATACAGTACAAATATGTTCACAGATCGTTTCCCTTTATATTTTAGCTGGAAACTGCGCGGCACACGCTTGAAAAATAGGCATCAGTTCTATTTTATAAATGACGCACCGCACACAGCGGCTGCTCTAATCTGTTAATATGGACGCCGAAGTGAAAAGACGCAGAGAGAGGTAACGCACGCGCCACACAGGCAGTGTTCCAGGACTTAGAGTCTTGAATTTCCCTCATTGAAGTTTCAAAATAGCAATAAGGATACTTTAAAAACAACAACAAAAAAGAGCACAGATATTAGATGATAATGTAATCATATTTTCTGACTGATTATTACTAAAATGAATGGCCACTATTACACAGAGGTTTATCTGAGGTGAGGGAAGGATATGATTGTAGATCAAGTGGAAGAGCAAGTTACCCATTAATGACGGGTGTGATAGTTTGATACAGAAACAGAAACTGCTCCCAGTGTGTAGGGAAAAAAAAAAAAGTTCAGTGGGACAAAAGCATCCATTAAAACTATAGGTAGGGGAAGCTTATTGATTAAATGATTAAATGATTAAAATAGTTAAAAATAGCCAAAGTTAGCTGGTTTCATGACTTGTTAGGACGTTTAGGGAGAACTACGTTTTTTTGTGTGCATTTATTCGCCTATTTTAACTTATCAAAGAGATGCAAAAGATCTTTTCTGTTTATTTGGTGTCATTTAGATTATCTGCATGAAGAACAGTAACATCCAGGGTTGACTAGTGAGGTATAGTTTAGTTGTCACATCGTTATGTATTTGGCTCATACTGTACAGTAGGAAGGTCCAATAGTTTTGATTAACAGTTTAATGTGTTTGCTTACAAGGATGTGAGTAAACTAATTTAACTTACTAATGGAAACACATGGCGGCTCGAAGTCTTATTCTAACAGTGTTAGAGATGTGACAATATTTTCTGTAGCTGTTCTCATTATGTAAATTCTACAGCATCCAATTGAGAACTAAGAAGTTTGTTCATGAGTTATAATAAACACCTGCAAGGAGAAAATAAAGAAATCCTCATCAATAATATCAACAGAATCTTATTAAGTTGTCAGTTTGCTGCCTAATATCATCAGCCTTAACTGTTAAAGATGATGGGTTATTTCTTATTACATCACAGTTGCAGTTGTTGTGCTTCCACTGTGTTGCAATCACTGTTTAAGTTAACAATATTTAAGGGCATGTTTAAGTTACCAAAATACCAGAAGAAAATTCACCGCCAGTAGGGTACCGTTGGTTTTTACAGACTCAAAGCAGTTCAAGTGGAATGACAACAGTTACAGACCCTCAAAACAGTTCTGATTTTCACTAAAGACATTATACCAGTTGTTTTTTTTCTCAAAAGTCACAATGGCTTTTTCAGAATTACCACAAACCACGTCAGCTAACGTCTGACCATTATATTTCAAAACAGCCGGCTAAAATCAGTAACGTCAGAGGGATTATTTGGACCAGCAGAAAAAACATGTAAATGAGTGCACACTGAGAGAAGTAAATGACAGAGAAATCTCGCTGTTTCTGCGCTGGGTGACATTAAAAAGTAGTTGGAAAATACTTTCTGTAAAAACCAGAACAAGAAAGACGCTAAATGGACAAACTGGGTAAATTAATGCATTACAGTTAGTGTCAGTGTGACATTTAAAGTTTGTTTTTCAAGTTCACAACGTCCTGCTCAGAACTCTTGAGTATCTAAATGCAGGGTGTTCTCGTCAAAAATCTTTGTTATATGTTTCAGTTTTAAAACAAATGAAAAATATTGTTTTTCCAGTTCTTTAAACCTTCAATGACTGAATCCAGTGAAGGCTTTAAAATCCCTGCATCAGTCGGGCTCTTACACAAATATTGATTAAAGTCACTTTAAGCTCTACACACACCAGATTACTACTTGAGGACTTCATGAAATGAAAGTATTCACACCTACATCTATCATTAACGTGATGAATTTATACAGAAGAAGCGAGACGTTTCCACGCTGAGTAGGGAGACGAGCCGTGTGCAACATACCACCAAAGCTATTAACACTTTTCACAGAGCTTCAAATATCGTCAAATGAGAGGAGGGTAATTCGATGACCTCTGTCTTCAGTGATGTTTTCTCAGGTAATTTGCTGTGAATTCTTTTTTACTTAACACATCATAGACGTGATAGATTTGCAGATTTAGATGCATCTTGGCAGAGCGAAGCGTGGCTGATATTTTATCACCCGCATCTCCCGGGAATCCACAAGAACGTCGAAACAAAACAACTGTGATAATTACCTGGCAGGTTTTATACATTAAAAAGTTTAGAAGAAAAAAAAAATCACACTGAACTAACATTTTTCTTTTGGTTGATGATTGTAGTAAAAAAGCAAAAGCTTAAAATACTTTGTCAGTTCATAACAGAAGGTTCTTTCCATAAACACATCAATTAAAATAGGTAACAAAGTCACATAATCTGTATACTTGAACATCTGTTTATGTTTTGCCATTCTGCAAAACGTGAGCACATAACAGCCTCTGAATCTTCATTTAATACCCTGGTTTAGCTGTCAATCTGCACCACAGTGATCTAAAGTAATCTTAATGTAATCTTAATGACATATATACATGTGGGATTAGGGTGATCGCATTAATCGTTTTTTCAGTCAAGTAAAAATGACTTGGAACATTCTGATAAGATTAAAAATCAAAGAAGTATATAATCATTCCCCCTACAGAACTTTCTTGGGTAAAACTTTCCATCGGCATAATGATATAGGAATACTGTTCTTCTGGTCTGAAACTATTCTCAGATGTCTTGACATTGTCTCGGGGGTGTGAAGACAGTTTGAGATTGAAAGTCCTGTGAAGCCACGGTGTTTGTTTAAACAGCCTCCAGCGACAATAAAGTGAGAAAAAAAAGCAGCCATAAAATGTAATTTTCTGAACATCTCAGAAATATCTGCAGTCACAGCCTTCATCAGTCTTGAAACACTTGGATGTATTTCTGTAAAAAAAAAAAAAAAAAAAAAAAAAAAAAAAAAAAAAATTGGACCGTCCACTTTATAGTGTCACAGCCGAATACCACAGAAAACTGGTCACTTGTCTGGAAGCAGAGGGCCAGAAATCAATATCCATGGCAGGCTGTGAGGAATAAAGCAAAGCTGCTAAGTGACAGCGTGACACCAACCCTCCGAACACATGCAGCCTGTCTTTACCTCTCGCCAACAAGTTTCTATGATTTGAGTTCAGCACCAGTGCCCGCAAAGCCACACGGAGCCCAAATTCAGCAGTAAGTGCAAAAAACAATGAGGAGAGTGACACAAATTTAATCCCTCTTGTAGAAGAAAGTCTAGGACTTATGCATAAATGTAGGAGTTGCCAGCAGGTGGCTGAGTTACCCCGACATCCCACACACTGGAAATGAGGAAGTATGATTTTTCACTTGGAGCTGACGCAAAAGCTCAGTCAGAAGTATCTCCTTGATGGTGTTTGTGGGTGAGTGTTACTCCGCTTTCACTGCCGAGCTGGAGGGTTGCAATGATTCACTGCTATGAATTTTCCAATGACTCATAAAATACAGCTGTATATTCTCTATAGATTTTGGATCATCAAAGCCCTCAACAAATCAGGCTCTTAGGCAGCGCATTGGTTCAATCAGAGATCCTGCTGTGTAAATGTGGACATCCGACGAAACGTGTCAACAAATACTGAAGCGGTGATTTAACCGGTCGAAAGAAGTGGTTAAACTACACTCGATCAGTCTTTGTATAAATAGGCAACATTCATCATTTCAACAGCACTTAACGCCTGTTGATGTGCTAAATATAGAAATACCAGCCTGTTCTCATGCCCAGGGCGTCACATACTGATGTTTTTTCACAGCCGTTCGCGTCAGAGATACGCAGCAGGAGCCCTTTGGCGTCTGAGACATGGTATGGTGCGAGGATCTTTTCCAAACTCTAACCAAGTAGTTTTTGTGCCGAGCCCAAACGGGAACCAACACTGACGTCACCCGTTGGTTTGGGAACGGCCGTTATGAAGCCTCGAGTTCAGATTTTGGCCGGCGTCATCTTGCTAGTCCCGAGCTGTTCGCAGCTGAAAGTGACCACATTTGGAACCTGACTGCACCACAGGCCTGTCAAACAGACGCGGCTTTTTGAAGCTTATTTTTGAATTAATGACGGGATAATTTTCAGATGGACTGCAATAAAAACTAATAAGAAGGAGTGACTTTAGATGGCAAAACCAAAATAACTCGTGGAAAAATTGTTATTGACTTCGAATTTTCTGAGAGAAGTTGAATGGGAGTCTATGGGGTCCAAGGCTTTTTGGGGCCAACCTCTAGTGGCACTTTGTGGTATTGCAACTTTAGGCACTTCCGCATCGGCCTAATTCTTCAGACCCGGAAGATACGTCCACTTTTATATACAGTCTATGGCCTCACCCCAACCAAAAGGTGACGGTCACATTTAACCTCAACCATGAGCTTTTCCTCACCACAACTATGTCATGTTGGGTAGCCAAATGTAAAGCACCTTGGAACGTCATCATTTGACACACTGGGAATAAGAATGCATTCCAGATACAGACTGCTGATGTGTAACCACCTTATATGTAATCCAGACACCTAAAAACCGAAGCTCTTTCACCATCTTTTAACCAGAATTTATGTCGACTGGCCAGGTTATCACCAAATATTTAAGGTTTGCTGCAATTAGCATATATGAACATCCCTGTTCATTTTTAGCTACTGTAGTCGAAATATATATTGAACAGCTGTACAGACGGGGAGTCACACTAACTTTCATCGAAGAACTCTGTGTCTGTTGGTTTTAGGATATTTCTGGTTGTGATGGTTTACTGTTAGCTGCCACAGACAGAAAAATAAAAAGGAGTTCTTGTTTATGTCCCTTCTGACTGTCACACAATGGAAACGAATGGCAAAAGATTGAAAAGCTGACAGTGACAGCATCCCATGTGGTTTTATAGCAGCATACATTTTGGAACAGCGGGTGCTGCTAAATGTGGAGATATTTTGGACACAATTCATTATGGAGGTAGCAACCCTCTGCTGCACTTGTACGACAATAGATTAGAGACTTGTGTCTGTGATTTCTAATGTAGTTTGAAAATGGTTTACGGTTTCAAACTAATTGCACAATCTCAGGCTATAAGAATGATACATGGGGGAGTCTGGAAATGAGAAATATCACCTGTAAATAAAACAAAATAGCTGTACTTGCTATTTCACAGACAGGAGCCGCAATTTATCTTTCTGCATATTACAGCACTTTGGCAGTATTGGGAGGAAATGCAGATTTAATACATACCGCCCTCTGTGTCCCAGAAGGAACACGCCCTCCTGTTAGTATGAGAGACCGAGCTTACACATTGTGCTTTTCCGGTTTACTTCCCACTTCAGATTTCATTACAGACAAGCGAGGGCAGAATTACTGTACTTCCTGATTTGAAGGTTGTCTAAATAACCCTTTTCTTCTCACTGACTCTGCTAGATTTGCTCATTGTGTTATGGACAAATTCAATGCACGGAATAAAAAAAAGAAGTCCTCACTCAGGCTTTTAATAAGTCTCAACTATCTTTGCAAATTCCCCAGCTGTGGGTTATCAGTTCTAATTAAAAAAAACAACACAGGATTAGAAAAGTGAGTGCAGAGTGGATCACGAAATTACTCATCCTGACGTCATCTATTGCAAAAGCGGCCCTGCCGATAATGAATGGACAAACATCAGTGTCAGAACACATCTTCAGCACAGCAGCCTCTGCTACTGATGATAAAGTTTGCAGCCTAAAATGGATCACAGACGTTGTGTTTTAAATTCACTGCAGGTAATAAACGTGCTGCTCGGTGGTATCAAAATCCTGTAGACTTTATGTTTCCTCTTTTATATCTGTAACCCCGAAAAAAACTGTGTGTGAAATAAACACGTTGACATAAATTGAAAGTATGAGTTCGGTCTCTGCATGAAAAAGAACAATTATGCGAAAGAGAAAACAAGAAGGTCTGACAGTGAACTAGCGGGGTGGATATACACATCTGCCCTCAAATTTAATTTGCCCAGGTTTGTGTTTAGATACATTTTCATACCTGGCTGAAGTTTTCAAATCAAAGCCTCATTCATTTTATTTATCTTCAAGTTAAAGGCAACTCTAAATAAGGAGTCTGTTACTCAATAGTTGCTGATTGTGGGGGGTTGTCTTACATCAGCTCGTAGAAATATCATCAATTGCTGCTGACTGCTCATTTGTTGTTGTTTTTCCGAAAAATTTGATCATATTTACCGACACGCAAACGTTAGATTTTTTTTTATCTCGTTTAAAACCATCAGAATAGAGACACCTGCTCTCACCTCGTGACACCTTTGATGAGTGATTTACAGTTATTAGTCAAACACATCTCATTTGGCTTCTTGTTGGGCTGAACATGGCTGCTGCTCTATTTTGGGATCAGGGTTGAAAAGGGGCTCAACTGGCTCAAACATATTGTTTTATTGCTGTGACATCCTAATGTTACTTTTGGACTGTCTGCCACATTTGCATATTGCCATGGCAACCTAAGACACATGGATCTGCTGTTTTGATTTAATTTGCATCTTATCAAAATGCTCATACCATCCTGGCATCTGGGCCCCTTTGGAAAAGTCTTAATACAATATGGTAGTTTTTAGTTGTTACTTTGCATTAGTGCTTTCAAAGTAAATCATGTGTACACTATATCGCTATATAGTGTGGAAAAACAAAACAGTACGTTTTTGGTAGAGCTCCAAAGAGAAGCTTCGGAGAGATGTAAAACTATATAAAGATGGTTTTTGGTAGGGAAAACTACTCAAATATCTTATTAATATCAACACTGCAAATAAAACATTGTAAAAGTATAAAATACAGGAGCTTCAAGTCCTCATGTCTCCAAACATTATTTAAATAGATTATTTGGGGAATGAGAAATTACTTTGAGGGTCAACTCTTTCCATTTTCTAGAAATATGCAACCTGCTCCCTCGAGGGAAAACAGGCATTATTCTGTTTTAAGGGGTCGCAACCTGGAAAAACTGGGCTCCAGCGTTTAATCATGTCCAAAATTGCTAAAAGAAACCCAAAACTCAATATTCATTCAAGGTCATGATGAGGTCAGGTAAGTAATGATCATTATTTTCCACTTATTTTAAAGCATAACACACCATCACACATTTGTGTGTGCAATTTGTGAGAGATTGCCATCAACGTACACACTTAGGTAACTGTGTACTTTCATTACATTTTACTGCACTTTAATCTATTCCTGCCATCAAACTGGGCCCCTTCCATTTACGACAAAAACACTGTTATTCTTGCTGGATGACAAGTCAATCATCGCTCTTGCGTAACAAGTCAGGTCTGCTGTCTCAGATATGTGGGTGCAATCGATCAGGCTCCATTTCGCCTGTCTGTTCAGTGCAAAAAGTGACAACGCATGTCATCTTCCGTCTCACCCCATTTCACTTAAAACTCCATTTTTATCAGCAGACTTTGGCTCTTAATGTGTATCAGCGACGGCATGTGTGAAATTAGCTCTAATAGAGTCTGGATGGCGTTGAGAGCCTCTTTGTGTTAATGCAGTGGCTATTCAGCGGTTGAATAGTGTTCAGGTGGATCAGCGTGGAGGCAGTAATGACATGCAGCTGTTGTGTGGAGAAGTAACCAAAAAAATGGGTAATTATTAAAGTTTATTTTGCATGAGGCTGAAACATGTGGGCATTTAAAGTCTGAATATTAAGAAAAATGCTCACAACAGTTAGCTCTATGTATTCTACTGTGCCTAAATCACGTTAAAGTGCAATACAAGTGACTTTTAATATTTTCCCTTTATCTCTTTTTGATGCTCATAACAGGAGAGCATATGGTATCAATCTGAAGTTCTTCTAAAACGAGAGCTGCATAGTTTGCTGGACCATAACATTAAGCCTCTATGAACTTCAGTGGTTTCATCTGCTTTGTCTTCGTCCCGTTCAACACACATAATGATGCAATTTCCATTTTCTGCCTACTTCAGTTTCTTGTCACTTCTTTTTTTTTCAGGTAAAAGTATCAGAGAGATCCAGTAAATGTCCTGGTGTGTGATTTTTTTTTTCTTCTTCTTCCTGCCATTTAGCCGGTGAAATTACATCGGGATGACATGAAAGGAAGAAGACAATGACGGGAAGCCATTTTAAAATAAAAAAACATCAGCATCAGCAGCAAGGAGCCGAGTGTGTGGCAAAAGAAGTCTATTATAATGCTCCGTGAGAACCTGATGAATCCCAGCAGGATCCAAGTCGGCCTGTAAATCATTTTCCTTCAAAATGCTCATAATAAGCCCTGGAAGCAAATCACTGATAATGACTTCACAGTCATTGCAGCCGTAAAGCTTCCCCACTGACGCCACAACCCGACTCACAGGGATATGCGACACGCAAACACATTTTAAAACCTAATACTGGTATAAACAATGGAACTTGTTGACTTTACATATATTACTGTCAGCCTTGTCATGAAAATTGTATTCCCCTTTATTATTTTTGTAGTAATGAAGAGTGGTCTTGGTCCCAAGATCACTTTACGAAGGTTCTGCGTTGTCTTGGACACAATTTCTGCTCGGTCGTCTGGGCCTCAAATTAAGAGGACTGGAAATTTTATCGTAAGAGCAGTCAAAAACACAACAGCAGAGATATCACTGTGCGTTGTTGGATTTATTTCTTAGCATATTGCTCACATATTGATTGATCCTTTAGTAATTAGATGCAGATATTTTTTTCTTATTTATAACTTAGCCATTGCTTCTAGTAGGGTGACTAACATAGTGTCAGCCTGGTATAAGTCGTCAAAGAGGTGCCGTTGGAAGAGGCTCCAGATCCTTAGAATATCTGTATGTTTAGTATCTTGTGACATGTTTTCAAAGAAATATTAATGGCTAATACTGACCAATAGAAATGTGTTAATTTGTTCTCCATTTAACTATAAAAAAAAACAAAAAAAACAGTGTTTCTGTTTTCTACTTTGAGGTTTCTGAGAGAAATGTTTGCTGATTGTCTCCACAGTGTACGATTCACTCAATCAACAGCCGGCAAGTGATTCATGTTGTAGGAGGTTTTCATGACACGCCTCAATCAACCTTTCCAAAGCACAAACAGAGCATCCTCCAATCGCAATGATAGATCACTAAACACACATCTGCTGTCGCTTCGTGGCATACGAGCGGAGATGGGAAAGGCTTTCATGTTTTCTGCTTAAGTCACTTGGAATAGTTTGCAGAAAGAAATTAAAGAACTCAAAGCCAATCCTTTGAGAATTGTTTCTGGGTTTTTTTTTTAGCTTATTTTAGCTTCTTTAAAACTGACAATTGTTCTGTACCTTGTGTTTTCCTTGAACCTTCACACGTTCTCTCAACTTGTTTTTAGTGTTGTTTTATCAGAGTGCCTGATGCCTGATGTTGTATTACTTCATCTGAAGGTGAGAAGCTGCTGTCATGGCTAGATCTCACTCGTAAACAGGTTGTTGACCACGTACATGGTTGAAAAAAGTTTGACGAATTGAAATACGTTAGAAGCTAGAATTTATTCCGGGGTTGCTACATTAGACTGCATTAGTTTTAAATTGGAGCACCTAATAAACTGGAAACTCAGGGTAAATTATTCCTAGACTAATGATCAACATAAAATAGTAGGCACATGGTGATGTAATCCATGCAGTCACTCATTAAAAGTTTATTTCTCAAAAGAGAAAATAATACTTTAAGTTTGAGCTGCTTACACGGAGTGCGTTGTATCTTCTATCTGCTTCTGGTGGAAATCATTGATCTCCTTAATATGGTAACTAAGAAAACCCCCCACAAATGAGTAACGACTTGTATAAAAACAAAGAACTCAAGGTCAAATCACAATATTAATGAAACAGTAACTTCCAGAAAAAAAACATGCTGGAGGTTATAGTAGCATACAGTAGTTACAAATTGAGGTTGGTCTGTCACCGAGGAGAGTGGTAGAAAAATGATAATGCTTGAACATTTTGACCTTTGGGTTTCTGCATGCAGAATTTACACACAAGCGTATTAGATGCAGGGAAATGTTTCTCATGATTCCCCACATGCAGTCATGACTTAAATGTCACAGTGGCACAGATGTCAGTGGAGTTCCCAGACTTCTATTGACCTCAAGTGACCCCTACCGTATCTTATTATAAAAGGCTCTCGAAACCTACGGAGATATTTTCTAGGACATGTAGATCGGGAAGAGGAAAAAGGCAAACCTCAAAATGTCAACAATGAGACACTCGTAGCGGAGCAACAGGGTCGATGTAAAATAGTTTTGCCGCTGCCTCGTCCTCCTGCCTGCAGTGTAAATCTGAGTAAATAACCTTAACGCTGCTTCAGCTGGTGTGAAAAAGCATTTACACGGAAATTCCACCGAAAGAAAAGTGCTGCTTATTTTTTGAGTCTCTTCAATGCAGTTCAGTTAACTCCAATTCCAGTCTAACAGTTGGCAAAGCTGTTTTACTAGCTCTTTGTTTTGGCAAGATTAGTGTGTACGTTGGTGATTGGCTTATGGTAATGCGGTTTAGCAGGAGGCCCGGGATCATAACATGTAATAACAGGAACTCCTACGGAAGCTGCACCAATTGTAAACCAACGTTGGATCATTTTCATGCCTCGGCGTCAGTGCCTTGGATTTATTTCCAAATAAAGATGTTGTTTAAGAGTAAAGGCTTCTCTAATTGTTCATCACAAAGTCAAACCATGGCCGTCTTTATGGGTCATTTAGTCAGTTAAAATGTATCTGCTGCACAATTTTGCCGACTTGCGCGAGCTCCTGCAGTGAAAATCACTTAACTGATTATAGAAGTGTCTCATTTACTGCCGATTAGCCCCGCATGGAGTTTAGCAGGTGAGAACAAACTCAATAGATAACATTCATTGAAATGTCCTACTACCTCAGAAATTACCTTCTTAAAGCACCTACGACACAATGTTTGAAGTCTTATCTACTTTAGATGTTATGTCTGTTTCTGTAGTGGACGAGGATAACAGATCCCGGGATATGTCGCTGTCATGTCGGCTCACCGGGGAAGTGACTGTGCAACAGAATGAGATATTAGAAAGGATAGATGTCACAACGGGTGGGTGACGGTGAAGATGCATTTTGGTAACATTGCAAGCACAAATCAAGGTATTTGGTTCCAGATTTTGCCTCCCATACAGTATCACTGAAATATAAGAACCTCCATTGCTTTTAAATGGACTCCGCTTATTATATTTTGGGAAGAATCAGGTCAGTAAACCAGATCTAAATGTTTGGTCAGGAAAGCAGGGAGTATGTTCAGAGTCAAAAACTTCACAGAACCCAGTAGGAACCTATAAAATGACCAAGTGTTATAATTTCATAATGTGATTAAACTAACAAACATGCAAAAGGATTCGAGCGTTCGTTTTTACAACTTGGAAAATGAGCCGTTATAATCACAATCTGTCAAGATTAAACTGCACCTGGCCCTTAAAGGAAATGGGAGTTGACACTCTGATTCGTTTATTTCATGTTTTGCCCCACCCCCCCAAAAAAACTTTGATTAATGAATAGACGGAGTACAACCCCTCTGAACCATGCATCTTACTTTGTGTTCAGATTCGCCGCTGTTAAACTAGCAGAGGTGGATTCGGACACGACCTGAATGCACTTGAGATTCAGTGTGTGTGTCTGATTCGTTCAAATATTATCCATCACGTTCGTGTGTGACACACACACACACACACACACAAAAGCTCCAGGTCAAACATCCCACATTTAGGAGCAGCACACTACATGTTATGATTGGAACATGTGGTGGTTTAGACACAATTTAAGATTGAGAAATGTAAAACTATGAACATTTTTGCATCCCGAGGCAGGCCAGTATAACAGAATAATGAATCAAATTCTTTTGTTGTCCACTGTGTTGTCTACATGCACGTCTGAAAAATCCACAGAAAGTCGCGCTCTGGCAGGTACGTCTCTAACCAGCTGGATGGCAGTAAATTGATGTCATTATGTCAATGTTTGGTTCTTTATTTGAAGCACTTGCTCGTGCTACCAAAGCAGAGTTCAGTCAAAATTGGTCTCAAATTAATTTGAACATCTGGCGAAAAAACACTTTCCCCATTGCACCAGTGAGCAATATGGCGTTGTAATTTTCAGCATCTCTTCATCATCCTTTCTCATGATCTCGTGATGTGATTAAATGGCTGCCTGCAGACCAAAACGGAGAAAAGGAAAACGACAGCACTGAGCTCATAGGTGCCATTACAGAGCATTATGTGCCTATACAGCCTTTTTAACTGTAAACGGAACATTTTAATAGCTGCTATGTACAAGGCGCAACATCTTATGATCTCTTGTCACAAAGACATGTATGTTGCTTGGAAGTTAATTATTAAGTTTTGTCATTAAAGTTTCAGATGACGAGAGAATCATCTCAAAGGCTTAACCACTAACGATGAGTTTAAATTTAGTTCTGGATTCCAATCTGAGTCAAAAATGGTATAAAATACGTCGTTCGGAAGCAGACCTTTTCCAATATCACACACTGTATGGAGTTGAAGGTCATCCATATCTATAAAATTCAGTGAAATCAATTTAGTGTCTGGCGTTACATGATGTCTTTTCATTTGTCACCGTTCTGGTCCTCCATTGACTAGTTTTATTTGGACATTTTCTTCCCGCTATTTTTTTTCTTTCATGTTACATAGTTGACAGACAACTATGGGTAAAAATAATAATGTCACCATCCAACTCACGAGGCACAAACACCTTTAAAGGCAGCTGTTGCCTATGTAGCTGTAACATATAATGGGCCCGTGTTGTTTTGATCCTATTTGTAGATGTAGTTTCTGTATGGTTTTGATTTCCTACAGATAACAAGACAAACGGCAGATAATGTGGTGTCACATATTTTCAGTACAGCTACAATTGTGTTTGCTAGCAGAACTTTTTTTTTTTTTTTCCCAGCTGTCTGAGGCATCAGCCGTAAACGTCAGAGTTTGGTGTCAGACCCTCAGAATCAAAATGAAAAAAAAGCTTCTTTTTAGATGAACTATTTTTCACTGATGTTAAACAACCATGCAGGGAGAAAAACCCATCGCGGAAGAAGAGAGACCAATTTCCCAACCAGCGCGAGCCGAGGCAGTCCTGATCGCAAGTCGTGATCAAAGACACATTGCAGTGTTTACAAAGTACTCGGTGAAATAGACATATTCATGCCAGCGTATGTCCACGTTTGATTGAGAGCAACAAGCTCTCCCCGTGGGATTGTCAGGAGGCATTTGCCAAACACAGATCATTAAAGGAATCGGAGGGAGACAAGGCCGGGGAAGTGGTTTCCTGACGAGTAAATTAGACTGAATTTATACCTCCGTGGTTACATATAGCTCCTGAATCTATAAGTGTGACTCAAACCAGCCTCGCATGATATTTTGATGACTCACCTCTTGCTGTAAATCCTTGATGATTTTGGTCTTTTTCTCCATCTCCACTTTCAGAAATTTAATCTGAAGACAAAAAAAAAAAGGACAACAGAAAGACGATCAAACTGAAAGCCCAGCATGCATGTGTATTTGTTAATCATTTAATGAAGGCTATGGCTGTTAAGTGTACCCATTTAAGCAGTATATATGTCATTAATTGCATTGAACGAGGGCGATTCGGTGTCTGAATCGCAGCCGCAAGCTCGTTTGTTCCTACCGACTCCATAAATCTTTTAAAAATGGGTCACAAATGTACACCTTTATTAAAATAAATGCTAAATAATCTCCTCAAACTAATGGGCAAATGTACATTTTGGCAAAGCGGATTGAAAAGTAATTCTAGAGGGGGAGCAATTTCACCCACGGATGACTACACATTTGCAATATCACACATTCAATGGTAATGAAAGAACATGTCACTGCAACAGTGTGGCCGCTGATGTGTTTTTTTTTTTTTATGGTTTTTGAACAACAATGGAGCTCTGACTCAGTGGAATAAATTACAAATCAGGTTTTGCTCCACAGGCAGGACTTAATGGTAGAATCAATAGTTGGTGGTGTACTTTGTAGTGGATTTGTTGACATTAATACAAATATAAAATGTGGCCTTTCTCACCCTTAAACCTCTATTGCCGATCTTGATTCATATTTTATATTTCAGGGTATTATCATGAAGCTAATGTTATCGCTCATATATTGACAAAATATTTCCTTTTGTAAAATTCAAAGTCACATTTCTTTCCCCACTTTGTAGCGAGGTACCCCAGGGAACTGGAAACTAGACCACATCAGTTGACTCACATCCCCAAGCAGACCATGATAACATCAAAGGTCAGATTCAATCATTGTCACTGCCCCTGAGAAAATAGAGAAAAATAAAGCTATACAACAGAGAAAGGAAGAGCATCCTTGTTCAACCTTTAGTCGGGTTGTTAGTCATCGCATAAAAAAATTAATTAAAAAAAAAGGCCGGTCGAGACTGCTTTTATGCGACAGTTAAGTGTACTGAATGTTTAAGGAAAATAACTGTCAGCATCTGATTTAGTGTTTTTAATGAAACCAGTATGAGCAGTGTTGGTAAAGTTTACTTTCAGGCAATAACTGAAGTTCCTTATAAACTGACGGCAGCACAGAGGCCCTTCGCTGTCGTGAAATTTTAAACCGCAGTTTCTCACTTTTCCAGCCGGCCACCCGTCACGACTGAAAAGCTTTTTTACTTCTGTCACATATAATATTTCTCTCACGTCTTACAAAAGTTAGTTTAGCATAACAAGGGACCTGAAATGTTTCATGGGAGACTCTCTGATTGCGGGAACATGCGAAGCGCCGAGGCATTTATACCTGCAGAGAGCGGCTGACTATTTTCCACTGCGTGCCTGATTTAATAGCCCATATGCTTATCACGGGTTACAATGATATCTTTGTTTATCGCAATCCTTTTATCATGAGCTCAGCATGTCTTGCCGGCTCGGGCCTGTGGCGTGTGTTTGTGCGCTCTGTAGCAGCCAGACAGAGGTTCAAACACCAACTGCAGATGGAAAACTGCTGCCATGGGCTGCCACATTATCTAAACCAAAGAAATCCCTGTGTGTGTGTGAGATAGATAGGTCAAGGTTTCGTCTCTCTCTGTTTTTTTTCTGCTCTAAAAAAAAAAAAAAAGGGCTTTTTAAACGTTGCGTGTCCTTGAGAGAGGTCATCGAGATAGTCCCGAGGACAAAGAGGAAAAGATTCATGGGCTGGTGACCTGATGCCAGGTATACACCCCGGGGAACAGTAAACCAAGCCTCAACAGTTGACTCCCATCCCCAAGCAGGGCATGATAACATCAAGGTTCATGTTTGAGCCTTTCAGTCACCGCCACAGCCCAGGGGAATGGTTAAAAAAAAGCAAAACAAACAAACAAAATAAATAAATAAATCCCGGCCGCAGCGCTTAGGCTTCGAGTAGCAGTTTAGCGCGTTGAATGCCACATAGCTGAAAGATATGGTTTTCATTACCTTATGTGTTTTTAGCCACACAAATCAGCTACCCCTAGCTCTACCGTATATGGATTTTAATATGTGATCAAACAATTAAGCGGTTCAGTTGGACTGCCGAGCAGGACGACTAAATGAAACATTTGATCAAAACTGATCCTGCAGTGATAAAATAATTAGTTTATGAACTTATTGGAAATGCATAAAAAAAAACAAAAAAAAGAAGAAGATGCTCCATAATTCAGAGTGAAAAATGAAGAGTCTTCAGCCATGCCAGTGGCTTTGTGAGAGTAAAGACAGTCGCGATGGTGCTTTGAGCTAAATACTAATGTCAGTTCGCTAACATGCTCTCAATGTTTACCATGCTCACCATCTTAATTGAGCATATTAGCCTGCTGACAGTTGTAACGTAAACAGAGTTCATCTGAGGCTGATGGGAATGTCGTTGATGTAGTCAAAAAACAAAGTTCGGTGCCTTGAAAGGGACACGAATGTCTGTACAACATTTTAGATCTATTAATCTCACAGTAATAGACATTTTACTCAAACCTACAAAAGCTGAACTCACAGTGGCACTAATGTAACAGTGGTGAATCCTCAGGGCACCATGAATATCTGTATATTCACAGCGAGTCCATTGACAGTGTAGTTGTTGAGATATTTCAGTCTGGATCAAAGTGGTGGACTGAACAACAGACTGATGTCCACAGAGCCTGAAATTCAATGTCTATATTTTTACTATTCATTGTAAAAAAAAAATATATATATATATATATATATATATTATGAAGATATCTAATGACAAGTTAGAAATATTTTATTATTATATTATTGAATAAACAAGCTATTCAAGATAATTGTAAATTGCAGCATGGTTATTATGCTTTACACAACATCTCTATATTTTCAGAAGGATTCTAAAGAAAGAAGTTAGAGAGGTGTCTTGCTTGCAAAAATATTTATAAAAAAAAGTTTCCTCATGCAGAAGACTGCCTAAAATAGAGATTGGCTCAAATCGTATCGCCTACAACTCTCGAAATATGATGTGATTTCTGCACACCAGAAGTAGCGGTAAATCTTTTTGAAAGAAATAACACTCTTGATGCCAGTTTTCTCTTGCATTTTTGGAATCCCTTGTTTTCCGATGAAATTAAATGAAGATCAAAGACCATAAACAGTATTTAATTGTTTTGTTGAACTCGTGGGGAATTTGCATGCTGCTGAGGTGTTCTTCTTAATCTTGAATCTCAGTGGGGGAGATAAATACCATTTAGCGGAACATAAATGTCAAAGTCAAACCATAAAACTCAGACGCTGGGATTTGTCACTGGTCTAAGGAAAATGCCAGAAATGCCACATGAAATGTTACCGTACTATTGTTTATCTCACAGCTCTGATGATTTGATTGTCGATTGTAAAGTCACGGTGCACATTAGCTGTCGTGACTGCGCATGAGAAGCCGGAACTATTACAGGACGAGCTTTTTCATCAGCATATTGAAAATCCTGCAGGGCTGTAACTGTCAGAGCGGCCGGACAGGCTTGGTGCTGATTTGTTGATAAGGAGTTTGGTGGCGGAACAAGAGAGGATATAAATA
Organism: Embiotoca jacksoni; assembly: GCF_022577435.1. Taxonomy (NCBI): domain Eukaryota; kingdom Metazoa; phylum Chordata; class Actinopteri; family Embiotocidae; genus Embiotoca; species Embiotoca jacksoni. Next base: position 2,397,442 of record NW_027185387.1, on the reverse strand, counting down.
TGGGACAATACAGTGAGATGGAGCACATGCATTAACACAGCTTCCAATAGCACCCCTCCATTGACTAAACACTAATGTACATTTGTGTTTAAATTGCACTAGCGAACTCGGGCTGACACCAGAGAGCAGCTTCAAGTTTATTTGTATTTATTTGCATTTTCATCCGCAGCTACTGGTCTTCCTTGGGCTGCACACAGTAAAATAATCTAATTTAAACCTTAATATTTTTGGCAATAAAATCCGATTACCCGGCTTTCTTCTTTTTCTTTTTTTTAAATGTGTAAAAAAAACAGAAACAAAAACCTTTCTTAGACACGTGAGAACGATTAGAAAATATTAATCTCATTTGTACACGTGCTTATTATACCTCATATTGTGTGGTAGAAAAAAAGGACCTGTGCAGCAGCTTTATTTGAGTTAATGAGCGGTTCAATTTCTTTCAATTTGTTCTCTAATTAAAATATTTTGGTCGTAATAAGTCGAGGGAACAAAGGTAGTCCTCTCTGTTGACACTGAACGCTTCTTCCAAATATAAGTGTCAATGTGCTGCCGCCATGAGAATGCGGCATATTGACAGCAGGATGTAGCTGTCTGATTATTGATTTCCAGATCCAAACACACATTTTGAAATCATCTTATTCTAAATTGCCACTTATTGGATTTACACGTATTTAAGTTGTTATTGTTTCAGTTACACTCATTTTGCATCTTTGTTAAGTGTGTTGAATATAAGCAGAGTGCTTTTGGAAATCATTACATTTGAAATGACTTGAAATAATTGACTGTTTGATCATCACAAAATTAATTTACTCGTTTCAGCTCCTTGAATTTGACGATTTGCTGTTTTTATTTATTTCCTGTGATCGTAAACTTAATATCTTTGGGTTCTGGATTTTTGGTCAAACAAAATAAGAGGGGTGCGGGGGGGGGGGGGGGGGGGGGGGGGGGTTCGATTAGGTGGTGAGAGATGGAGGCGAGAGCTGGCTGCTGGGTAACGAGTGTGGATCACTGAGGGGCCGGTGTGACAGGTGACGGGGCTGGTTAGAGGAGACCGGATGTTGATGGTCAGGTCGGCTCGGTCTTACCGTGGCCTGCTGCTTCTCCGCTTTCTCATTTGCCTCATCCAGCTGCTTCTGCAAGGCTGTCTGGAGGGACTTCATCTCCTCTCTGTCAAGTGGGAGGGAAGTGAGAAACACTCTGTTAGCACATCCCGCCCGAGCTCCGAGCGGCCCGCGCCGCCCCGTCGCAAAGTGGCTTTCTTGAATACACCGCTGTGGAGGCTCCTTCTGCACGGAAACGAATTTGTGCGAAGCAATTTTCGCTCTGTCGTCTTTGGGAAAAGTTCTGCTGTTGTCATCTCTCCGATTGGATTAACTCAAAACACTTGACGAATGTTCAGGGTGCACAAAACAAAGTGAATGTTTTCACGATCGTTTGTTCAATCATGCAAAGAGGTTTGTTGACGAAATACTATAATTTCATGTTTTACATATTCAGCAATCCAGAAGCACGCATTTATTTTGACACATCCATCAAAATTAGATTTTACCATTTCACCTTAGGAATGATTGACACAATAATACAAACACTAACTTGTTGATTGAGCCATGATGAGGTGAATGAGGGGGGTATTTGTTGAGTATCCGTCGCTGAACGGACAGCCAACAGTACTGTTCAGTGCTTTTGTTTATTTTCTCTGGAATTATTTACACTTTCACGCATTCAGATTTGTTAATTATGGACCGAGTCTTTTTATTCTTTGATGTCAAAATACATGTATTTCTTTTTATATAGTTTTACAGCAAACTCGACAACTTTTGTTGTTTGTTTACCTGTTTGCGTTTAAAAGGTTCAACTGCAGTCGCTTTCTGTTGTTTGTTTATCTCTCACATAGTGCAGTTAACGTAGCACCGATATCATAAATGCAAAAAGCTATTAAGATTCTGCTGTAGGTGAATAAAACGCATAAAGAAGACATCGTGCTTATGATGTATTATGTAGTACTTGAACGCTCCATGCTGATTTTCTGCATGCTGTATGAAGACTGGCGCTGCATTCGTTATAGGTTTTAACATAAATGTTAAATGTTATGCATTAGAATGCGATGGGTATTTCAGCGACCGTTTGATGCTCCTGCACGCAGATTACAGCAACGCACAATGAATTATGAATCAAGTAGGCAAGTGATGTGGGTCAGCGGTTTCAAAAAAACACTTGTAGAAATCACATCACAAGGCAGACTAGTGAAATTAAAAGTAACAGTTTGTTTACTGTTTCCAAGTGTGGCTGCAAAGGGTATGACGTAGGTCGCAGTCAGGCGGCGGTATTTTATTTAAATTTGTTTTTAAAGGCAGCACGGCAGTGTTAGTGTGGAAAGGATCTCACTGCTCAACAGCCGTAAAACTCCTATATTTGATATGCCGGTGGTCTTGTCTCTTTGCATAAGTTCAGCCTAGCAAACATTTCTCTTCACGGCGACCAGCCAACCACCACTTTGGCATTTCATTTATAATCCCATCTCCCCCAGCCGAGACTTGGAAACATTTTTGTACAAACAAGATCAGAAGTATCCAAACTGACAGCGAATGTGAGATTGACGCATACCTTGAAGGATCGGGAGTAGTGAGCGTACGACAAATGAGCACAAATAGGTCAACGGCAGGTTCAACCGCAGCCCAATTAATTGTTGCTATTTTCAAAAATGTAACATGTTTCCTGTCTGTGCTGCGGCTCTGTTGGTAAACATTTTTGTTGCATTGCAGCTTGTGGCAAAAATTATTTTCAGAAAGCAATCAAATCTCTGTTAAGAGTTGTCAAAAATAAATGACTTGCAATGAATCATCTGTCTGCTTCTGCCGTGATGGAGTCGGCCAGTAATCACACTTGGCAGACATGGAACTCCAAAGGTGGATTAACAACAACCAGCACCCCACAATAACCTACAAATGCTAGGTAGGCAACGTGGAGCCATGGTTGCAGCTTCATGGTTGTTGTTTTTTTTGTTTTTTTTAGCTTGATGACATGTGAGAGCTGCCATGGGCCAGTGATAGGCTATTGATTGGCTCTCAAGATATTGCACACAGGAGGCTGGAATTCAATCAGCCTTGACATTTCAGAGAGCATTGGAGGCCACAAATGACTCCTAATCATTACCAGTCTCATTACATACAACATTAATAAGGCCATTTTAAATGGTAAAGCACTTTAGAGTAAAGACTTTTATTTTAGCTGGCTCGCAAATAAAATGAAGCTCTTAAATCTCAGATGCTTGATGTGCTTCCCCCCCCCCTCAAAACATAGACAGGCACTTTATTGTCAAGCATACAAGAAGGAATCGTGGTTGAATTATGCATCAGCCACCTGCTTATATATGTACAGTATAAACAAACTGGACACCACCTGAGAATAAGCAGCATCAATAGTGAATAAGTTATGATTCGAAGGCTCTCAGAGCAGCGTCCTGCTGAAAGTGATTGGATCCAACACAAAGACACTATTTGAAATTTCAGTTTTTCTTTTTTAACTTGTGTTCACCGATCAAGAGTTAAACATTTGAATCTGAAAATGTGACACCAAGGTCAATAAAAATGTTGTTATTTTTTTATTTTTTGTATTTTGTACTCACATTTAAGTTTTTTCATCAGACAAGTTAATGTTGGAAATGTGGGACTAATGTAACAATTCTATAGGTTGATTTTATAACCATCAGTTTGAATTAGTTCAACAGAGTAAAAGAAAATGTCCCAGCTGTCATTTCGCACGGCAACCGGTTCAAAAGATGACAAAAATAAGAAGCGTTTGCTGCTGTTGCTATGGCGAAGAAGACAGTCAGACAAACGATTTAAGACTTTTTATGATTGAAACTGTGCTCAAAACACACCAACATAGTTATAAAACTAAGTGAGAATCTAAACGTTAATTGGTTGAAGTTGCAGATTGTCTTGTCAGCTATAAGCTACGAGCGCACGTTAACATTTATAGTGGCTGTGTGTTGAAGAACTAGTAGCTAACGTTAGTGTACTAACAGTTAGTTTGTATGCATGCTTTTAACCTCTGTTCCTTTCTAATCAACAAACCGGATCGTTTATAGCACACTTATATACCAATAAGTGACTGTAATGTGGAGAATTCCACTATAACAATATATATGAAAAAAAAAAAAAGAAATAGCCCCTCCAACTTTTCAACTTTATAAAGAAATGCTGGTTTAAAGCAAACTTTTACCGTCTTCATTGTAATGAATTATAATTTAATCCTTACATATGCAGAAAACACATGAGAAGGTTTACATTGTATTAATCATCATCCATTACTAGTGACCGCTAACCAACATTTTTGATGGTATTTGTGAGCAGCACGACACTGTTGGTAAATCCCGTCGAAAGTCACGCGTGATGCCCCACTTTACCTCTGTTTGTGGCTGAGCTCCAGAATCCTCTGCACGTCCTTCTTGGCTACTGAGTCATCGTTTTTCAGAGACTAAAAGAGAAGAACAGAAGACACTCTGTTTTGTTTTTTTTCAGCAAAGGCGCAGTTTGGCACAAACTCCAAAATTAGTTCAAAGCACCCACAACAGACAAATGGAGGGGGGGGGGGGGGAGGAGGGGGGGGGGGCACACAAATATTTACGGCATGCACAGTCCTCGGACTGCGTGGTAAATGTTTCATGAGGTCCCCAGTTAAGCCGAAGCCCCACCGTTAACTAAGTGAGTCCTGCATGCGGGATATCGCAACGCAAGAGAAGCACCAGAGACGTTAAATAATTGAGGTGAGTATTATAAAGTGACGCAGCAGATGTAAAATGTTGCTTGATGCCCACCCGCTCCCCTCCCCACCCACACAAATTATATAGCTACTGATGAATGTCCTAATGAGGGTACATGCAGGCGCACAGATTGGGCTCCACTGGCGCCCGAACACCTGCCTGATGGGTAATTATGAATTAGTCAGGTCTCCAGTTGCCCTACAAGCCCCTCCGAGTTATTTTTATTTGTTACGAGTCGAACAGACATTTTCCAGACTTCTAAGAAAACGTGGACTCGGAAAGGGAGGGGGAGACATGGTTTCTCCTCAAATTGCGCTTGAAGGTGATATCTGTAGCAATTAACGCCACATTTCCAATAACGCCTGAAACAGGCTCCTCCCACCCCTCCCACCCTTCCCCACCGCACCGACTTCACTTCATTTAAATCTACGCTGAAGATGAAGAACGAGAAAAACCCGAGCTTCTGTTGACAATTGAGAATGTATTCACTCTAGATAATAAGCTAATGTCGAGTTGAAACTGTACAATTGGAACGACTCTCTCTCTCTGTCTGGTGAATTCAATGATTTGTGTCATCTGTCATAAAGCCACGAGTCAAATGGGCACATTTCTTCCTCTCCCTGCATCGTTGTTCACACAAATGGATGATAAAAGCTCCGGCTACAAATTTTTACAAGCCTTGTTTTGTCATCTGAAAGCAGGTTCACTGTTGCAAAAAAATAAATTAATATATTTTTTACAGTGTGGCTGCACTTCCAGTTTAATGTTTAGATGCTCGAGTCTTCAAATACACATTCTGGCCGTTTCCCAAAGCAGACCACGGACTGGTAGGTACAGACATGCATTCAACACACTGACAGAGAGCTCATTCATTACAGTGTGACATTAAATTCCCGTCTTGGTTGAAACGGCCTTGAAAAATGTCATCTATCACACTAATTGTTTTCTGTTTGTTTTAATAACTTGATTGCGAATTAGGGGACGGAGTGAAAAATCTCTTCTTCAAGTGCTAAAAGGAGGTTCGGTGTGACAAATATGAAATGTATTAATTCATCTAAGACAAAACTAAAACAAAGTTCGAGCATAGTTGTGAGAAACTCAACATTTTTCGGTGACTTAATTCTCTACTGTAACTCAATTACTTCGTACCATAAAGCAATTTCACACCAAACTTAGCACAGCGTTCCAAAATTGTAAAGTAAAAGTGTCGAGGTTTCTGTTCTTAAACAAATGTCCCGAACGCTGATGCGGTGATAATTGAGGTCATAACTAAGCAAACGAAATGTTGATCGGATCATGTAAGGGATCGTCCTACAGATAAATCATGTTTTTATTGTACTAGTGATTTAATTTTATAAGAAAGGAATAAGTAGTATACAATAATCTACTGTATAAAATCACTGCCAAGCCTGTTGTATCTACAGAATACGTCTCCAATCCTTTTTTGTGTGCAAATCCCCTCAGGTTATGGGATCGTGACATTGAATTTAAATAACAACAAAAAAAAAAAGCTACTATAAGCCCACAGTTAACTGCTTCACAACATCCCGGGAGCTGCCGCCAAGAATAAATTCCCCATCACACAAAGTTTAATTATTAGGGCTGCTGACCTGCACCTAGAGGGCAACTCGTTAAAATCATGAACACTTGCTCCATCATTTCCTTCCAGAGACGCTAAACGCTGCTCCCCGTCGCCTTAATTCTCTTTTTTAAAAAGTTGCTGATGTTTATGTAGATGATGTTTTTTTTTTTTTCTTTTCCACCCCTCAGGAATAGAATGAGTTCCACGGCACATTATTTCAAATCTAACCCAACCTCTGCCCTGCCCAGCGTGCTGGCGCGGGGCCCAGGGCCGAGATAGATGCCAACCTAGCTAGCCTGGAGTGAATAGACATCAAAGCCTGCCCCGGGGATGATGGTAGCCAGACGACACAAGCCTCTTTTTTTTTTTTTCCCCCCAGACACACGGGACATCTCCCACACACCCGGGAAGTGTGCCTATCATTTATTCGATTATCGATTTTCACACAATTTGAGTGGACCACAGGTTCGCCTGAAGCTGAAAAACATCAACATGGTGCAGAGAGGAAACTATCAGTCAGTCTGACTTTGGGGGCGCTGCACGGAAACCTATATACGGCGTGCGGCACCCAGGATTTAAATGTCTGTTTTTAAAAAGACCACTGTTGCATACACTGATGTGAATGAAAAATACTAAATGATTAATAAAAAAAACAATCTATAATTGAGTTTCTGTTCATTTCTTCTTATTGCCAAGACCCCTAATGAAGTTGACCTAAACTGACACGTAGGGAGTGATGTGCGGTATCCAGCACAGCGAGATAATGGTATTTTGTCAAATTCTCACAGCATTATAATATCTACAGTATAATAAGGTGCATTACTTGATGAAATGTCCAAGACCAATATTTGGCAGAGCCCTTTGCAACAGGGATAATAATCCTCACAATCATCTATCTAAAGTTGTCTTATGAGGCCATTTTTATTCTTACTTTATGCAAAAATCTCCTTCACTGAAGGAGCTGGGATATGTATTTTTACAGCCTTGTTTTTTTTTTAGGCTGAATTTAACTAGGGCAGACATCTTCAAAACTTTCCACATATGGACAGGACAATATGTTGCATTTTTTTTAAATTTCAAAACACGACAAAAAAACATCAGAAACCTGTGTGGACATCTCGTGAGAGCTATCTTTGTCTGCCATCAAAGAAAACATGACATTCTTTCAAGATAATCATATCTCAATATTTTAATAAAGGACACAATTAAAGGAAAATACAGGTTATGTCTGAGGTTTCATTTTTGTATCTCTGACCCAAGACAATAACAATATTTTCTCCGAGGCGACATAGCTAAAAAAAACAAAAAACTAAAAAAAAAACCAGAGCCGACAGGGCAAGAAACACAGGCTGTCAGAGCATTTAATGGTTGTAAACAAGGTGGCACTTTTGCTAGATTATGTAACATCGACGTAAAAGTGAAAGCGAGTTGACCCCCGAAATGCCACTAATTATGCTTCATCACGAAGGTAAAATTGGAGTGCACCCAACTATGAATCACAGATGAAAAGTTAGCCGGTGAACTGTGATAGACATCTGCAGAGGCGTTACATGACATTTAATGCTGCGCTCCCAGAGAGGCAAATTTTACTGAACAGCATGTTTGCCTGAACTATAGCCAGAACAAAAATGTTATTTTTCCCTCTAAGTGAAATACTGTAACCCCCATACTGAGTGATTTTCTGAAGAACCGGTTACAAAGACTAAGTCTAAGCGACCTGGTGAACAAACACAGAGGGAATGAACTCTGTGATAGATGTTTACAATGGATATTTTGGGGTTTTAATTCTACCTGTGGCTTCTATTTTTTCTCTTAAAATGATGTGACTGGCCTCGAGTTCCTCTTGTGTATGATCGTCTGATTGGAAGGGCTTGTTTCCCTGTTAGACCTATTTTTAGTGATGTTGCCAGGTTCCCATATTTCAGCTTCTGTCTTTTGTTGAGCACTGTGTTCCCATAGCTGATAGAGCTAATGGCTGCATTTCTAATAATGTAGTGTTTCTTTAAGCGGAGTATTTACGATTACAGTTAAAGGCTTTGAGAAGTCTTCTCTTCTTTTCTGTTTCTCTGCCTCAGTCGAGCTGCTTGTCACTCCTATAAAATGCTTACTCACTCCCTAAGTGATCTGTATTTCCATCATTCAGCAGCTGCTTTTCCAGCAACAAATTACATATGTAGCGATGGGTGGGCTCGAAGAATTGAAAAACATTTCCACATTAATATTTGATTGTATCCTGTTGGTTTACACCTGATTGATTGAAACAATAAGTGAGCGGAGTCAGGGGTTTCCCAGTCTTCACATGGATGAAAACAGATGCCGGGAAAATTACCCGCGGCCCAGAAAATCGCTGTATTGCAAAGAGAAAGAGTGAAATTCCAACCTGAAGGTTGCCTTTTATGCTGTCCAGTTCCTTTGATGTCTTGGAGAGCTGGTGCAGGATGCTGCTTCGTTCACTGAAGACTTCCTTTAGCTTCTGTTCCAGCCCATCATAGCTTTGTCTGGTGAGAGAATGAGAGATTTCACTATTAAATGTCTGCCACAAGCAGAGAAAATTTACTCTTTATTGGCACCCTTGGGAGAAAGAGGTGTTTTAAACTGGATTAAAAGCACCGTCGTTAAAGCTAAAGGGTAGAGCAATAGGGGAGAAAACTAATATCTTCTCAGCACAGTCTGGATGAATAAAAGACAGAAAAAAAAATTATATTCCTTTCAATCAACCAATTTAGTAAAGGCTCGTTTTACAGAGATAGGTCGTTTGACCAGAGGTATACCCATGCATTTCCATTTAAATATTCATATAGTCCATCCAATTATTAAGGAGAAATTCTACAGGGCACATTTGTCAAATCCTGTTTTACGCTTTGCAAAACTGAATTCCTTTTGAATGACACTGCAGAGGCGTTGCATGGTATTTAATGCCGCGCTCCCAGAGAAGCAAATATTACTGAACAGCATGTTTGCGTGAACTATAGACATACAAAAAAAATATTTTTTCCCTCTAAGGGAAATACTGTAACTCCCACTGAGTGATTTTCTGAAGAACTTGGTAAAAATCAGCATCTAAGCAATGTGGTGAACAAACACAGAGTTGCTGAAACGATGACCTCACACGTTTAGCAAGTTAAAAACCTGATTTCCTTTATACTCGGTTAATATACATCATCAGAGATAAAAGAGTTACGATTTACCGTCTGTTCCCTTTCATTGTCTGGCACCAATCTAATAACAAAAAAATACAATTTTCATTTAATATAACATCCTTGTTTACTGACTCAAGGACAGCAACAACTCCTCTGGGAGGTGTCTAAAATTGAGTATGTCTAAATGTAGTTACCCTGCTCATAAAGGACCCTAAATTTCCCCTGAAGCCACAGATTTGATTACTTTGATGATGCCTTGAATCAAATTGTAATGATTTATAATAGCGGCCTCAAACGAGCCCATCCACCTGTCTCGTCTGCCGATAGCAGGCGGTTGACACGTAAAAAGAAGGGGGTTGCGTGTGAATGCCATCATGTAAAGTTAATAATGGAGCTGAAATCACTGTTGTTGTTTTTTCTTTTCCTGGACAAGGTGTATTTTTATCAGGAGGTCAGTGAGTAAAATGGCCCTGCCACCTCACTTTGCCCTAATTTACTTTGACCAATTCCTTTTGTGAACAAAACTAATTTAAGAACAAAATTGCATCCTGAGGTTGACAAAACGTCTAAAGAGTGACACAAAGAATGTAATTATTTTCACTTGACTCTAACAGCATAAAAATTATGATTTAGGTTAATTAAATATAACCTGGCTGGATCGATCACAGTATCAGTTTTCTTTGCTGTGAACACAGTCTGGGAACTCGAAGGAGCGTCCCACCCCTCCTTCACTGTGATTGGACGGCTGGTGACAGTGACGAGCGCGGCATTAACATTTTTAAACTCTGTGATTGGGGGGGGGGGACAGCGAATGTTCAGAGCAGAATAAACGTTCAGCACCTCGTCAAGCGGCTGGCGTTCAATAAAATTATTTTAAAAATATGCTGTAATAAGGAAAAACATTGCTTTGGTGGAGACGGGTAGTTTCAGCAGTGGCAGAGTGTCGGCTAGTAGCTGACTGGTCAAACATTGGACAGCTGATTGGGCAAACTGAGAGGTCTACGCCCAGCAGGATGGAGCGACTGCAAACAATTCACTACGGAGAGTCGCCAGACCGATTCACACTGACATCAGGTCTGGTTCACACCAGGCTAAATAAAATAGTTGTCAGTGGAGATTTAAAAACTGTATGTTTTTTTTTTATTGCACTGACAGAAAATGTACATGGCACCATGCTGCTTTGACGATGTATTTGTAAATTAGTAATATATACCTGTAATTTTCCAAGATAGGGTTGATTAAAAGTAAACCACAGTGGACAATAGATCGAGAAACCATCACAACCCCAGCGCGCAACAACACGGCTTGTTAAAAGATGATACAAACAGATGTTTACTTGTCCTCCACAACAATAAATTCAAAAGATAAGAGTTTTGATTATGTAATCAGACACTCCAAATGCCAGCAATAGCTTCAAGCAAAACATATGCGGTCGATGTGGCTGAATAACTCTTTGCTAAATACTCGCTGGTAGCTCACAAAAACCTCTCACTTATCTCCCTCTTTTTACATGAATCACTATAATGGAATCTGGCTGACCATTTCTCTCCTGCTAGGTCCAAAGAAAAAAATAGGGAAAAAAAATAAAATAGGAAATGCTCGTGGACGGAGCCGACCGCTGCCACATTATTCTGAATCCATGGCTTCGTTTCAGCCCGGGCCGTCTTCCAAAAAAAAACCACACACCCCATGTCATAGATCCCAGCAGCAGATCATACACAATAACACATAAATCACTAATAGAAAAGCAACACCTGGGAAATAAATAAATAACACGGCATACTGAGTCCCACACATGACTTGCTACCATATGGCATTGGCAGGAAATTTATTACAGGTTCAAGCAACGGGGGAAGATAGGGTGAGAGAGTCCTCCCTGTCTGCCATATTATTCATTACCCAATGGAATAGGCCCTTGGGTGTCTGTGGTGTGAAGAAGGCCCATAATTTGGTGCCCACTGACACAGAAACATGCGTATCTTAAGGTTCTTCGATAAAGTCTGGATTTTGTTCCTACGCAATCTTCTCTAAATTGCTCATTACAACAAACAAATGGTGACAGCTGCGTCATTGTACCATGACCTCCTCAAGAGTTCAACGTTCTCGCAGGGCTCCTCCCAAACAAAGATGCTCTTTTTTCGCGCCCCCTCCCCCCCAAAGGCGGTGACGTTAATTACAATAATGACGACCCGAACGCTCGACAAGAAAAGGCTTATGATCAGAAAATGGCACCACCAGGCACGCGGCCATAAAGCAACGGGGATGAGATAATGAAATCTTTCTTCTCAGACATCTGCAAATTGAAATCACACCCTGGCAGTCTTCACAAAACTCATCAAACTCCTGAGACTGGGGGCGGGGGGGCTCGTTTATGGGATCCAGTTATTGAGGACAAATATTTCTTTACCCTTGGTGTCTTAGCAGGTTTCTGAGTTCTATGAGGCTGACCCTGCAGTGGGAAATAGAACTGCTGAGGCTAAAGGAAACGCCCCCGAACGCTGCAGTCAACATCCAAGCAATGGTTCAATAAAGGAGGCCGAGGTTGAGGTATTGCGAGCTCACAAAGGGAGCTGACAAGACAAGAGCGAGGTTGACGAGAGCTGGCCCGTAAATACCTTTAATGACAGACGCAATACGACGCTGAGTGCAGCTTTTCTGGACAAATTATGACCTACTCTTATGTTTTCACTTGCCACGACAGACCAACACATCGCTGGTAATTTGCATGTGAAGTGGAGCCTCTCTGCACACACTGCAGCTAGGAACATACTGCAATGACACGCTGTTACATGAGCAAAAATTGTGCCAGCAAGTTCTTTTTTTGTGCCCACACAATTTTGCTACAGACAGCCACCAGTTATATCAGCTGGGATACACCAACGAAACCAAAACCCCTGTGAGCAAAAGTTTATTATCGCATAACAACAGGCTTGTGAGTTGCTCGCTGTCAGGAGTATTAAGTACCTGCTATTTCACAGTTCTAAGAACCGCGAGGAGGGCGTTCCCCTTTTCTTGTGTGTCCACACAGAGGGAACTTTGAACCTTTTAAGGTCCTATTACTGTATTTTGGGTTACTTTTTTTTTTTTTTTTGTTAGCTTCTACCCCTGGGTAGGTACCTTCCCCTTTACAATAGCAACTGAGGTGAGGCAAGTGGACATTGATTGGTCGAACGCAGGAGCTCAGGCAACTAGCATGTTCGAAACGCCATATAAACAGTCAGCCCGGTAAACTACAGCTACGAACGAAGACGTTTACAACAGCAGAGGAAAGAGTTTCCAACGGAGGCCCAGAATACTGAGAAATGGGCCGACAACAAAGTCCAGGCTTTAATAAGCCTATACACATCGGAGGAAATACGCCGTGACTTGGATTCGGTGAAGAAAAAAATATCAAAAGTTTGTTGATGTCATTTCAGAGTTGCTGCTGGCGGTGCGAATCCAACCTGAAAAATACTTTAGAAGCTATTTTGTTTTGGGTGTAACTCTCTGGGAGGTAGCTCCTCTCAGGAAAGTTCTTAGAACTGTTTGGCCCAGATGCGTCCAGTGGTCTGAGGATGAACTAATCATGAATTTGAGACAGGGTGTTAGGGGAAGTGTTGGAATTAGAAATCGGCTCCAACTAGAACCTTACAGGACTTAAAGGCTCAGCTGTTAACGTCTTGGTGCCAGATGGAAACCTTCGGGGTCCATGTCTCAGTGAGTTAGATCTGCAGTGAACGTCCAACAGTATATCAAGCAGGAGTGGTCATTATGTTTTGCTCATCAGTGTATATTACTCAAAATGAAAACTGGAATACATGAATAGATATACAATATAAAAAAATAACAATCCAGGAACAAACCTAACGGCTTGAAGCTGAAGGTGCACGGAGGAAAACGAACAAACACAACACTGAATTTTATGACGATGTGAGAAGGCATGACGTTAATGTTCAGTCTATTCCCAGTATCCTCGGTGCTCAGACTTGATGGTAACGTGTCTCTGCATACATCTATTTTAACACTCAAGGACATATTGTCTGCTGTACCCTGTTGTAAACTGGTTGTGTTGCTGTACCTGCATCTGTTTTCATCTTTATCTATTTATTTTCTTCCTCTGTCTTTCTTGTGCTTTGTTATATTTTTGTCTGAGAGTGGGTGGAACTGGGGAATAATTCCTTTGCCTGTGCAGAAAAAAAAAAGAGTTGATAATAATCCCCCAAAAATACATTTTAAAAAAATTAAAAGAAAATGGCTCCACATTTGTAGAGGCCAGTAAAACTGCATACAGTGACATTGAGGGTATTATCCAGCGTTGTCTGCTTTGCAATTAGCCGCAGGAAACAATCATGGAGGAGCTCGGCGTGTACAGGTTGAGTAACCTCATGTCTGCCCCTCCCCAAATATACACTGTGCTATTTTTGTAAGATTTGCAGGAGACAGTCAGTAGTTCAGACAAGGACACATTAAAGGATTCCCCCTGGGCTCAGTGTCTTTGGAGGCCTCTCCACTTCCAGACCTGTTATTTGAATACCCCCACACACAGCCGGGTCTGCGCTCCATCAATCACTCATTTCACATGTCAGCTATGCACATAATTCAATGATGATAATAAATACTCAGCCAGCAACCTGTCATTTTTACATTGCTGCACGGTTTCCTGGAAACAAAAACAAGTTGCCTTCCAACCTGAGAAAGATGCCGTCTCGCTTACTTCTCTGTCTTCTTTTAAGAATTATTACTGGAAGATGTAACACTCAAAAGAGTTTAAACCACCCAAACTAAAGTGATTATGTACTGTAATTCTTTTACCAAATGAAGCAAATGAATCAAGAGACTGCCTTGCGGGAGGCAGAGGTTCGAATCCAGGAGGTGACAACATTGTTCTTGAGTTGTTCTTTGTTTCCCAACTCCAACCATGTTTAATGTGACAAACCCCAACCATGCGGCGATTTCCTAACCCCAACCTTGTGTTTTTCTGTAAATCTCGTGGCTGTACGCATGCAGTAGGTTTCATTTTCATCAACTACAGGGAAACGTGAAACTGTCACGCCCGGAGAGGCCAAAGCGTGTCTCTTTCACGTTTTGCCGTCATACCGGGTTTCCCTTGTTCTGTTTTTTTATCAGCGGCAAATTTCTGCCTCACTTAAAAAATGTGAATCAAACACAATAACACTTTATATAGCGTATTTAGGCCAAATGCACAACACGACCAGGTCAATTCAGGTCAAGAAAGTCTCTTTAACAAGCTTTCCCTTTGAAGTTTAGTCCCCAAAGATGCCTTATGATGCCCTTCAGTCCACATTTCTACCCAGGTGTTGTGCTGAACTGTGCATGCTGGTCTGTCAGTTTATCTACCAGAGCCTTATAATACAGCACACTTACAAAAAACAAAAAAACAAAACATGCTGTAATTACCCATCAGTTTTGACAGAAATCTTATAACGATAAGCCGGCCCTTTTTGCAAAAGCCTTGTTTATCAGCAAGCAAAGTCATCATTTTTAAATTAGTTTCCATGTTTACAATGAACTGAACTTACCCTAATATTTTGTAATTTTGTGGATGAGTTGAGATGAAGTTGCAGCAGTGCGTTTGGTTTGGTTTTTACTTTTCCAGTGTAACAAGCGGAACGTTAGCTCGGAGTGGTGAGAGCTGAATCTGAACTGTAAGATATCGTTACTGTACTAACTGTCACACGTGATGACCGTATTACATGAAAATCTGATGAAAGTGGATATAAAAGATTGAGTCAGTGTTCATGGGTGACTATTGCTTCCAGGTCTTAGATTGGAAAATAAAAAATAAATTCCAACAGAGAGCGTAGTGGCAGTGTTACGCATGCAAATATACCATGTCCCT
The DNA here is from genome assembly GCF_022577435.1 of Embiotoca jacksoni. Classification (NCBI taxonomy): domain Eukaryota; kingdom Metazoa; phylum Chordata; class Actinopteri; family Embiotocidae; genus Embiotoca; species Embiotoca jacksoni. Next base: position 2,382,116 of record NW_027185387.1, on the reverse strand, counting down.
GATTGTAGGATCGAAGTTAAATATTTCATATTTTACAAGGCAGCAGCCACAGAAACCAACAGCATAAAAGGAGTTTATTTGCCGTCATGCAGATTACGGGCAGAGTGTGTGGTACTTCCAATTTCAGGCTGGATTAATTATGCCATTAGGACGGGGTAAATAAATAGTTTTAATAAGGGAGACTGCCCAAGGCCTGTCAGTGAATTAATATATTCCTCTAGCAGAGCATGACAACCATCCAACATCTGCAACAAAAGTCAGTCATGTTTACCAACTGTTGTATAAACAACGCAGACAGCAGGGAATATTAATTGCATATGTCAGAGGGTGTCTGACACTAAATCTCCTTTAATAGCTTAGTGAAGGGGTGTGATGAAACAATTGGTGATGAGGAAGCCAATTTTGCTTCGTCAGTGAAGGTCAAAGCGACGAAGAGACCTTGAACGCCTCGGCGTTTCAGGACATCTATCATCTGTGCAAATACACGATGATTATCCTTCTTTCATTTGGCATTCCAGCCTGTTGAGCATCAAAGATCAAACTATTTATTTTCTCGTAGCACCCGAAAATGTCCCCAAAATCTCTAAAATGATCCCCCATGCAGCTTGCTGTTGTTATTCTGTGGCTTCGGCTACATAATTATGTATTTTTCCTTTTCTTTTCATGTGTTGCTGACGGTAATTCTTATGACTAATTCTGTTTTTTTTTTCTTTTTAGACGAGCGTTTGCCCTCTTTACATAATGTCACTGACACTACAGTCGTTAAGAACTGTTGTCTCTTTACAGCCCAACTCTGGGACTCTACAGGCTTCACCGAGTTCAATTTAAGACTTTTCATGACATTTTACATTTTTATTTCTATCATCATCTTAGTGGCAAACGTTTGAACAGTGTCAGTGAAAATCCGTGGAGACAACTAAGGTTGGAGTTTATTCACTATGTGGATACATTTAATGACACGTATCACCTATTTTATCAGTACTTCCCAATTTACGACAGTAATTCCTGATAATACCATTATTAATCATCTCAATGAATGGATGAATGAACCAATAATAACAAAAACTGAATTCAAGGTGCACGTATGACTTTCGCACAAGGTTCTGCCAGTTTTTGCAAAATTCACACACAAAAACCTTTGATAATAAAAATCGGTGGCCTTGACGGGGAAGAAAAGATAGGACTGGATAAGACAGTGTATATTAACTTTTAAGACTTTTAACATCTCATTTTGGGCTTTTGTTGAGGATATAATAACAGGTGTCAAAAAGAGAGCTTTATTTTTTTTTTTACATTTTACTGAATAAATGAATCTATGAAGTGTTATGTAGCAATAGCTAAAAGAAGAATGGTACATATCTGGTTAAAGCTGAGACCACTGGTCAGCTGTATTTCACAACTTCCTGTATCCATTTCAAAATAAAAGCCCATGTTTCACATTTAAAGCCCTCTTCTATTTTGAAGATGGTTCAAGCTATAACTTTGGACCTTGTTTTTTATTTTTTATTATAGGGTGCCAAGTTTACTGCCCTCTATTTGCATGTGGATATAAAGACCACTTGAGAGAATCCTGAGATGTGATGAATCATTTAAACTGTCCACCAAACACATAGACGGATTTTTTTTAATTTTTTTTTAATTCTTTTTAGGCTGTGTTTGAGGTGTTGATATTAAAGTTGCTGCAAATTGTGATATATAAATGATATAAGATCCCTCCATTTTCTCATCCTTGAAAAGTGAGCCCTTCTAATTTGCTCATTACTTAAGTTATGTCATTTTCCACCAAGGGAGGTTTAAGACATTGAAATAGAAATACTTAGCATATTAGATGAATAATTCAATGATTACTCGCAGGCATTTTCATGCATAAGTAGATGCCAATTACTTTCCCTCGACGTTTAACACTCTATCACTCTCTGCATGTACTTAGAAACAATACTGGTTGTAGATATGAGGTACTTTACACCAAAATGAAATGCTGCCGTCACAAAAAACCCACAAATGAGACATAATACTCCACAGAAATTTGACACCTACAATAAAAATAGAATAATAACTGTACAAAAACGGACATATGGAGTATGAAACTTTCATTGTGTATATTCTTGACTGTCCTCCACTGAATTTAAAGTTGACCTAAAGAATATTTTGCATCCCTCCCTCCTGCTCAGTTTCACCTTTAGCCATACGTAAAGTGAAATTTAAATCCTGAGAGTATTTTTCCATTTTCTGCTTGGGTTGAGCTCATCAGACAATCTACTCTGCTCCCTCCATAGTTATGTACAATCCAAATCATGTCCACAGTGACATGAAACCCACTCAGTCAAACCAGGCACATGCCTCCTGAAGCTGCATTCATTTTAAATTTAACCGGGTCAAAGCCAAACCCTTGTTTTCTGGTTAATTACATATTCATACTGTTTGTTTTTCTATACTTTTCTCCTCCAGTATTTCACATAATACATATATCTGGCATTACAGAGTTGCTGATGTTCCGTTTCTGCGGCTTGATGTATGATGTTGACGTGACTCATTCAGTCTTCCTATGGCAGAATCTCTCATCTGGGGACCTATATCACACAAATTACGGCTTTAAAAGCATCCAAGGAACCTCTTACGGTTGCCAGCTTCAATTAAATCTGGGATTTAAGTGTATCTAATGCAATTCCGCCCTTCCTTGTTTTTCAAAGCTGTGCAACACTGCGATTCCAGCTTCAGTAATTGTTGTGCTATAATCAAGCTGGGTTGAGCTTGGACTTTTTTTTGTTTACTCTGAAAGGCACACTCCGCCAGACATCAATGCTTGCTGCTATTGCGAACGATAAAGCGCTCCCTCGTGTGTGTGGGAGAGCCTCACCTTTTCCCTCAGAGACATTTTATGACAACCTCTAATCCAGCTTTGTTTCCTGTGTTTATTTGTGAGAATGCTACAAGAGACAAGTTGTTTTACACCAGAGGCAACATCCTCGGGACATTAACTCAAAAAAAAAAAAAAAAAATCCTGAATGCTCCTGACTTCATTTATCAGGGGGAGCGACACAACGCCAAAATCCACAAACCCCCCCCCCCCATCTAACCACATTTATATGCATTTCAGGGGGAAGATTTGACAAGTTAAAACACTTTCAGGAAATAAAAGAGCGATGGTAAGTGCTTAATGGAGGATTTCAGCCACAGGACGACCTCAAAGCACCTCTTTAGAACACGATTCAACATGATGCACACATCCTGTCGGGTAAAACATGCACCAAAGCAGACGGTGATCAAAAGTAACGTTGTGTAGCTCAAACATCCCCCACCAGACTGTGACTGACTGAGCTGTGTTCGTTTCTACTTTTCCCAATTATCACTGCAAAACTGCGTCTTGTTTTGTTCACAGTGGAGCAAGTGGATTTAACAGTTAACTCGCCTTCTGAGTAAGTGATATTTGTTGTGTGATGTAGCACCTTCGCAAGTTTTTCTTGACGAATATACTGTTTGTTTGGTCTAAAAATACACAGCAGGATGTTTTCACTTATAGACTTTGTAACACGGGTATAATCTACACAACGTAAACATTTGTAACAGAAAATTGGCACTTATCTAAAAGAATAGCTCTCTCTCTCTCTCTCTCTCTCTCTCTTTCTAGTGCTGCTGCTCTGTGTCTCCTTTCTTTTCGTCTGACCAATGGCTGAGGAGCTGGGAACTGGCAACAAGCAGGCATATGCATCTGATTCACATCAAGGGCAATCAGTGAAGCCTCTTCCCAACTTCCAAGTGTCACTCAGCGAAAACACAGGAGGACGAGTTAAGCCGGGCAGAGGGGGAGGGAGGGGGGAAAGGTGGGGGTAGAGAGGGGGGAGTGTGAGGTGGAGAATTTGGAATTGGATGACGGATGTGACTTGATTACTGGTTAACTACCCTGCTGGTGCAGCACTCCGATCTGGATGAGAAACTGCTGGCGGCTGGACTATCAATTTGGAGACTCTATTTTGAATCTATTGTTTCACTCCGGGGCGTACCGACACTTACTGCCTTTGACTGAACCCAGAAGTTGGCTCCCCGGATTCGACTCGCCTCGGAGATTTGCAACCGCTCACCGGCCTCTTTAATAAAATTCCCCTATCAAGCTTTTTCGTCAAATTCATTCGTGTTAGGCTCGGCGTATTGGAGCACCTGCGCCTGACACAACGCTCCAGGTTCTCGCACTAACCTGATGGCGACAAAACATGATGAAATGCAAAGTCAAGTCACACACGCAGAGGGAAGGGAGTCTCGTCTCACAATACAGTCCCACAACTTAAGAGCATCGTAGAAAAGAATGAGAACGACACACAAAGAGATTTTGATCAGCTTGAAATTCACAAACTTGCACGCCGAATGCTAACGAGACCCCGGCTCCGTTTTGGTTTGGTGTATCCTGTGAACCGTGAGCAGCGTGGAAGGTAGAAACTGACGTGTGTTTTCTGGTATAGCTGCAGCAATATATGTATCAAGGATTATTTTTTTAAGTTTAAAGAGTAGAATCAGAGAGAGCTTATTAAAGAGCATATATTTTAAACAATAAAACGTTGTAGTACGGAGGAGAATAACTCCAAATTCATATATGTGTGAAAAAGTAACAAAAAGATCTATACTTTCACTGCTTGACACGACGAGGTTACCCACCAATTGTAGGCTGGACATATAAAGATAAGAGGATTTTTTTGTTGTTGTTGTAATAAATCAGATTTGACGCCACGAGATACTTTTTCATTGGAGCACCTCTCATCTGAAGCCAAGTGCTACGTTTAGGAAATTAGCTGGATAGAAGGTCTCAATAGTGTCTAAATTTAAACAGCTACTTAGCCTGAAACTAATTTCATATTTCTACATATATTTGAAAAACACACCTTAGTTACATTTTTGCACCCATAATATTTGTAGTTCACTGTACTGCCGAATTGTTAGCTAAAGTGGTTCTAATTACAATTTCCATAAATTAGCATTAATGGCGAACGGCACTATATGATATATTAGTTTTACAGTGGAAATTCTAAGAACCAAATAACAAGGCAATAAATGTAGTGCGTTATATCGTACATTTGAGACACAGACCAAGACTGAAAACAACATTATGCCTCTTTTTGCCAGAGAACTCACTTTGTGGAGATATTTTTGAAAAATGTATTTCTATATACTGTTTAGATACCCATTTACTGTCAGGAGACTTAAAACACACAACAAGTACATATCTGCCAGCTCCACCAAACATATTGCACTTTACTGAGTTGGGACTGAGCCACAGTCTGAAACACCCACATGCATACAACCCTGGATGGGTTTGGAGCTCACTATTATATTAAAATAATAATAATAATAATAATTGTGTGATGTTTGAACCTCATGCCTCCCACTTCCCCCCCCAAAGAAATCTACCTACCAATGCAAGTTGTGCATTTTCATTTCTCCTCTTCTACAAATCTTATTAAAAGTGCAGTGTATAAGCTCAGGAAAGCACCACTGTCTCTGGTGGTTATTTGTTTGGGTATTTTGTCTCTGATGTTGTTGCTAGTTTTCCACAAATCATCCTCAGGCAAAGAACCAACCCACACAAGAGTTGCAGGACTGTGATTTTCCTGCACGGTTACAAGCTGCAAACAGCTTCTTTTTTTTGTTTTTGTACGACCTCGGCAGCAGATTTGACATAGACCACTCAATTAACCGCTGAAGCAGAATGTATTGACGCTTCACTGAGGACACTTGTTGGTTTCTTACAAACCAATCAAATCTTTGAACTGGGCAAGTTAGTCAGGCACATTTAACCAGGCAGTAAGAAACCACCCGTTTTCAGGTAATGCTGTATACAGTATATTTACAAGCCATCTGAAATAAACAGCTAGCAGTTTATGATATTAATATACCCAATTAGGAATAATACTGATCACGATTTGCATTCCGACGCTTTTATTATACTACTGCTTCAATGAATAATGAATGGAAAATGTGTAATGAAGCAATTAAAACAAGGCTACAAGTAGAACTACGACAAGATTAGTACATTGAACACTGTACAAAATGTCGATCAGATATTTGCCTACTGGAAAAAAATAAAAATTACACAATTTCCTACCAGGTTTTCCACGTGGCAAAAAAACACATTTTGGTTGCAATCGGCCACGGTGTGAAAAATGCTACAGAGAAACCGATATCCAAAGTGTAAGTAACCTTCCAGCTGAACTATCTCTCCTACTAATCATTCCAGTCGTGCGATCGAGCAGATTTCAGGTGGTGGGAAGAGTGATGACAGACCGCCCGGGCGTTTGAAGTGCCTTTAATGCACAGCCGCCCGTATGCCCTTTTTGCATTACGGACTCAAAAGGGAGTGCTGCGTTCAAACATATTAACGCCAAAGGGCCGCATTATCAAAGCGTCGTTGTTAACAAGGGGGAACATTTTGTTTCATTAGTGCATTGATTCAGTCGCACCGGTCCGACAAGCTTTTAGCCGTCCTCGACCTGTGAAGTCGCGGCGGGCGACGCGGTGTCACTCTGAATACGAATCCCCGTTGGCTGTGAACGAACGCCGCCGCGAGCGTCACGGCAAAAGGAATTCCGTCGAAAGTGACGAGCTCACAGCGAAATAAGACGCGTTGAAAGCGTCGACGTGTCGCATGGAAGGGGCGAAGATTCTCTCTTTAATCTGCCCGGATTTCATATCAAATTTATAATTACGCTAATTAGCATATTAAGTGCAAAATTCAACCCTAATCTGCGGCCCATTTGCATTGCCTTTCATGAACTGCGGGCACGTTACGCTGCATTGAAAGGGGAATTATCTACCGTGCCCACAAACACCACCAATCAGAAAAAGGGCTGAAAGGAACCAAGGTTAATGGAGGTCTTCACCCTCGGTTGATAAGGATGAATGTGGGTCGATGTGGCCTTGCTCAAGAGTGTCAGGAAGACCATTTTAAAAGTGTGCGATTTCATTCCGGCCCTACTTAGATAATTATCCGGTTACCATATTTGATACGTTCCTTCATGAGGCGGTGCCGTCATTGCCTTGTCTAATAGCTGCTGGTGCTGCGAGCTCGGCGCTAATAGCCGCGTACTGGAGCAGGGCTATTTACAGAAAACATGAGCTCAGAAGAAAATTAGGCTTCTCCAAATCGATTATTTTATGAGCAGAGGAATAAGAACACATGGCTGATCATCCTTTAACAGTCCGGTTTTAAACAAAAATCATTTGAGGACATACTTCAAACAGCATATCACAGAGATACGTAATAGCATTTTTATGTGGCATCCAGAGTGAAATATAGACAATTTATCGGACCTAAATGTCATCAAAAATTAGCCATTTGGATCAAACAACATTGTTTCAGACTAAATGAAAACCCAGGGTTGTGTTTTTTGTTTATGTGAATCCTTCTCCGTTACACTATCCATATTGTAGGATTTTTTTTTTTAATTTTTTAATTTTTCTTCCTGGATGAGACTCCCCAACATTTGATGAAATAGTACTGAAAGAAATCTGTGTGTAGAGCAGGAGCAAAAAAAAATTGAAGTATACTTTGAAATACAAATCCGCCGGTCACACGGGGCGCATTTCAGCTTGCCAATTGTATGGGCACAATTCAGCTCCTATTTATTGTGCTGCTTAAGTGAAACCGTCAATCAAGCGGTGCTGCTATGCTCCCTGCTACCTGGCCTCTCAAGCTTTGCCATCTGTTAACATGCTTAATGTCCTACATCCTCCTTCATCTTGACCCTGTCTCAAAAGCACATTTCTGCATTGAACAAGCAGCCACCTCTATGTGTTTATACTCTGCTGGCTCGGTATCTTTTTTTTTTCCACCGACGTAAACTGCAGTGGACGTTTTCTCAAAAGGCTTATCTGAAAAATAAACTACTACTTGATTATTTTTTTTTGCTGGGGGAAGCCACTTTACCCTCAGGCGTGGGACATTTCGAAATGGGTTCATCATTCATTTTTCAAATCTCCTGCAATAGTTGTTCATGAATATTAATCGCATAAAAAAAAATAAAAAAAAATTGTCATATCTTGCAGCGAGGCGCTGATGAAAATACAGTTTTGGTGCTATTTGCATAACATTGAGGTAAGATACGGGCATCATTTGCTGTCTTTAATTGGGCATGAAACGGGATTATACAGATTTATTTCTAAATGGAAAGATTATGGTCACACTTATTTGCTGGATTAGATTTAACAGTATAAACCCACACATTGTATATGATTACTTGAGATGTTCTAATGTTCACTTGAACATCTACCACTAGTCCGTTTTTGCCTTGTAAACAAAGCTAAATGCAGCGTGTGTGTGTTCCTCATAAAATATTTACAGGAGTGATTCTTCGAAGGTTTTCCAATCCTGCATCTAAATCCGTGCTAGCTACCTATTCATCTTCTTTTCCTCGGTCAGTTCTCATTGCTGCGTGTCTTGATGGCCAACCGCAACCAACTGTTCAGCCTGTGAAGGGGCATTAGACCGGGAATGCGCATTGCGATGCCTGCACGCATGTGCAGGCATACAAACAAAACACAAGACTCACTCCGCGGTCCTACTAATGTCTAAAAACTCCGCGGGGTACTTTAAAGTGGAAAATCCGTATTCTAAAGAGTTATTTGTGTGTTTAGGTGTGCACAGCATTTCATTGTCGAAGCTGGTCAAGTCAAACTGCCTCATATTGTTTTTGCAATTCCCAGCAATTCATCATCATTCTTCTTTTCAATCACAAAAGCAAATTGTTTTCTTTCAAAATGTCCTCATGTCTCTTGCAGTGGACCTTAAGGGTTCCGTACTGGGTCCGCGTTCTGTTCACTGTTTCTTTTTGTGTTGTGGGCAGTGACACTTTTACGGCAGTGTTGAACTGCTTATCCTTTAATGCGACTGAGTTTCTTTCTCAGCTGCAGGCAGTTTTTTTTTTTTTTTTTTTTGACGTAGTCCAGTCACATCTGGGTGGTTCATCTGTCTCTTAACGCAGGAAAAACCAAATGAATGTTGTTTCAGGGAATAAGAAAAACGTTCAACATAGGAGCCACATTCAGACGCCCGTTGGGGAACAAACGGATTTGGTTTCCGCTTTTAAATATCTTGGCATTTCAATAGATGACTGTCTTTCTTTTAAGCCTCATTTTGATGCCGTAGCGGAGATTACATTTTTATTGTAAGAATAAAACTTGTTTTTCCTTAAATGCCAGGATGGATGCAGCCACTTTTCAGCCTGGAACTGGTGAAGGTGACATTGGTTCCATGCGAGAATCATCTCAGCGTCTTGACAACTTTAGACGCAGTATATCACTGCATAGATTTATAAGTTGGTCTAACTTTTGGACCCTTCATTGTGATTTCTACATTTCGGAGGATGGCCTTCCCTCCGTATGTTAAAATTGACTTTTATTATTATTTTATAATATATTAGGTTTTTTTTTTTTTTTTTTACTCTGGATGGACTTTTAAAAGAAAATGTTTTATTAGTATTTGTATTGTTTTTGTAAGGAAAGACATTATTATAAAAAGAAAAATGCTGTTGGGGAATTGAATCTGTATTACTAGAATCTCAGTGGTGTTTATAAAGTATATTAAAGGTTATACCATAATCCCATGTGTACACATTTACACAAACTCGAATTCAAGGGTTGTAAACAAATCCAGGCAAAGAGCTCTATATCTCCAACTGCTGTGTGACCTCAAAGCTTTATTTGACTACAGTACTCCAGTAGATGTACTTTAAGGGATACATCACAGGTTGATGTTTCGGCTGTCACAACAGAAAGTTTGAGAATCAAATAAAATGGTTAAAACTGTTGCCACGTTAAAAGCCTCAAACTGACACTAAGGCAAAGTTAGTTTGTTGATAGCATGAACACAAAATCATTAGAGGATTACAAAATAATAGACAAGATGAATAATTCATGTAACTGTCTGAGTAAACATGGGATTTGGCAGTGTGGTGCACAAGCTGTGAACAGGGCACGGGGTAAATTTGGATTAAGAGGTCCCTTCTTGACGTTCTTGGCAGATCAGTTGCCCACAGTTCTGGCCGTGAACGGTAATAAAATCTTCGATTTAAATCCTGTCGAGGAACTGCGCCCTGCTGTCGCCATCTTTTTGTCTCTGTTCCCTGTGAACTGTATAATAGAGCTGAAATGCCATAAAAATGGTCTTTAAAAGGGCACTTTCCCAGAAATGCCAGGGGAGTCTGCGGACATGAATCTGCCCCAGTGAAACCTTTCTTGCCATTCTGCTTTTCTTTTTTTTTTTCTTGAAAGACGGCATGCAGGTAGAGTTTAAAAGGAGTTGTGTCTATCAAAAATGTTCAAGAAATAAGTGAAGTGCGACATTGTACTAAACTTTTAACAACAAACGTGACCCTTCAGCAGCATCTTCTATGACTCTGGATTCGGTGAACAGTTAGGTGACCGTTGTCTTAGTAGGCGAACAAGGAAAGCAAATGTCCTTTCAATTTACTAAGAAGATGAAATCTTTCTGCTGTCCCTCAAATGCTCATCTCTTACAAATGCAGTAAAGTGCACAGAGTATGAACACCCTACACACGGTATAATGTCACTGCTTAGTTTTCTAGAGATTTATCCTGTGGCCTTTTTCTACCGTAGATCTCTTTTTAATGTTACGACGTCTCTCAAGAACATATCTCAGTGATTAATGAAATGGGTACTGAGGTTTAACCTGTTGATATGATCCTGTGGAGATGATCAGGAGGATTACACAGGCAGTTTTTCAGCCATCCAAATTAGTTTCATCAAGTTGATGTCTGTCACAGCTGAAGCCTTTTTAGTATGACTCCTCTGCTGCAGCTCAACAGGGAAACGCTGTACAGGGAAACAGAACAAGTGCATTTAACACTGAAAAGACAGAACTTTGGAAGATATCCACTTCATTTTAACAACTCAGATGACAGAGTGTTTTAGCTTTGGATAAATGTTTGAAATCATTTTGGAACAAAACAAAGACTGGATGTTTTTCTACCTCACGTTCACTCAAATTGTCCAAATTGTAATACAACTTTAACAGTAGAATAACTGAAGTGAGCAAAATACATTTTAGTATCCATGTGCACTTGAAAAACTCTGACCCTATCCTTTAAAGTTTCTTTAGGATTACTTTTAAGTTCCACCTTGACCTCCTTCCCAAGACTTTTTGCCGTTTAGCAGAATTATGAAGTTGATCAATGATTTGCTGATGACACACTGCTGTTACAAGCTTATTTCCTCAAGTAATTAGCAAAATAAATGGAGTTTCCTTCACACATTGTGTAGTTTTCTTGCATTTGCCATTTAGTTTACGCCATTTGTTTGTACCGTAACTCCAGATAGTATTCTTGTAGTCACAAGTTAGCATTCGCTAGCACTTTTAAGTCGGATTACAACTCAACACTCGTATACCCCTAAAAGCAGGTTCTTTGTGTTTTAAGAGAATTTCCGCCTCAACTTCGCCTTAAAAACACCAAAAACTGTAACATTCAATAACCCTAAATATACAATATATGCACATAACATAAAAACGTCTGAAACAAATATCGGTCGCGGAGTTTTTGCCTCCAGCGCTTGCAACCAATTTGAACCTTCACCGCATCCCTCCGCCATTTAATGGACTCTCAGCTCCTCGGTGCTCCAGGTAAGAATATCACTTCATGCCGCAGGGCAGTCAGCATCCAGCCTGCGAGCTTTGCCCCCCCCAGTGAGAGCAGGACTTCCTCATACCATCAGCAGTGCGGCAGGTGCAGCGCTGCTCTGCCCGCGACCACGATCGTGGCTGCAGCGTCTCACACGATGCACGTTTGCCTCATATTCAACCGAGCACACACCAAATTATAAAACAACCTCTGCAAATCGCTAGAAAAGATCTTCCAACATATTTTTTCTTCATCTATAAAAAAAAACAGCCAGAAGTATCATCAAATTTGAACGAAGCAAGTCTGTTTCCACACTCGGTGCTGTCACTGCTTTGTTCAGAGCTTATCCATCGTCTTCAATGACATGAATTAACTGAGCAAGGACTGGCAGTAGCTAATCCATTGCACTTCCATTGTGAACACAAGTTAATAAAATAAAAGGAGAGGAACATGAAAGACTTTCTGATAAAAAAAAAAAAGAGGTCGCCGTGCATTTAACAAACAGCCAACAGACAATGTCTAGTAAACAGGTTCACAGCACTTGTTTTCATGGATAATCCCAAGAGATGTGGTTTTCTTTTTTTTACTCTTTGTAAGGAAACAATATGACAGGAGAACATTTATCTTGACATTGAAACAACCCCTCTGTTTGGTTAGCATGTTGCACGAGCATGTCGTGAAGGCTGATATAAGGTTTGCATATGCAAAAGACGAGTGATTTCAGCTCGGTTTAACATTCATGAATGGTAATGTCGCCATTGCACATGACATTTTGCAAGATTCCTGGCATCCTCGAACTCCATGTTCCACAGTCAGTTAAACAGACCGCTGGCTTTGAGACAAATGCTCATACTCTGACGAAGCCGCGGATGATTAAATCAAATTTTGCCCATTTTATTCACCCCGTGATATTTTGTTATAATAACAAGTGCAAACGACAATGTAAAAACAATGTAAGAGGGTTCACAGCCAGTGATGAACTTCCAACAAATTACAGTGTTATCCAAATAAGCGCATAAAAAAAAAACAAAAAAAAAAAACAACTGTACGTCTTAGCACCAAATATGAGATCAAAGTAAATAGTTGGTTATAGTGGAGCATTTAGCAGCTGAAGAGCCGTACACGTATTTCCTTCGGGGGTTAGCAGAGACCGTAAGAGTTGGAGTTTCAATCACCATGGTGGCAGGAGAAATGATTCTGAATATAGAATAATGTGGCTCTACATTATCTACAATAGCTGGGTGTAAAATGTGGATGTAAGCAGCATCCAAGGTGGAAAATTAAAAAAAAAAACAGTAATGGAAGGTTCAAGGTTTCACTTTAAAGGTTTTCAGTCAGTGCCATTATTAAAGGTTCAGTTGAATCACAAACATAGTTATATTTATTCTTCACGGTGCTCAATCTAGTACTATTTAAAGAAAGTTTTGTTTCAACAGTTCATCACCAGAAGAGCCTTCAACGAATTCTCGCATAAAAAAAAAAGTCTTTAACCTGCTCTCCGTGCTGTACAATGAACACACATACTGGCTGTCACACAGGAAGCCTGTGAATCAGTGGTCGTGACTTTTATCACTGTGGTATTGATTTGAACTGTCATCTTACTTCGGAGACCCGAACAATGTGCTTCTACTGCGAACAGTACTAAATTTGACATGTGCTTGATGAGCCCCATTTTTCCTCTCAAATTGGACAAATGGAGGAAGAAGTGAACGCTGGGCATGAGAGACAATTTCATCTCAGACAAGTCTTTAATGATGCCTCATCTGCATTTTTCAATTTGAATGGGGCCAAAAATAGATCAGTGGCCGGGCCTTGTTGAAATGAGTCACGTTAAATGGATAGCAGTGAGGCAATCACGTATCTAAAGCTTACGTGGCTTCTTTACCAATCTCTCATTTCTATGTTTACCAAAACCAGAGTTATAATTAAACACTGATTGTGATGTTGATGAGTGCTGATTTTCTGTTGAACAAAATAAATACTATCTAAGGAGTTGGTTTATGTTGTATTTTTTATGGAGGGAGAGGAAGGTGTTTATTTGTTTGTTTTGATGGCAGTAGAGGCGAGAGCTTTTCTAATAAGATCACTAATTAGAATCATTATAATTATTAAAACAATCATTATTACCGTTTAGAAATTAACAACAGTAATCATACAAGTAAATAACAGGTACATGAAGATAACCGTGACGATAGATTAGTAATATCATTTATCAGGAATAAATAAAATATAAATATAAAATAAAATATTCAAGCTTCTTAAATATGAAGATTTGCTATTTTTCTCAGTATATATTAATTTTAAATTTAATGTTTTAATATTTTAGACTTTTGATCAGACAAAAAAAAAGATCCGATGTTATTTTGGGCATATTCTTTGTACAATTTTCATACATTATGTGCACTAAATAGTTAATACATATCAGTTAGACTACATCAGTGGAGCTATATATTAGGTATGGACCGTTATAGCTGCCCCCATAATCAGTGGTTAAAGAGATGGCTGTGATGATGTACTGAGACTCCGGCCATGAAAAGGTCTTTGATGAAGGTGTCATTACAAGATCAGGACACAAGCGGGGAGATGATGCATCAGTGGCACAATTAGAGAGCAGACTGAAGTTGAAGGACATCATCAGGAACCCGTGCATGAGGAGACAGGGACTCAGAACCGCTCACTTCCAGCAGACCAGAGGTAGAGACGGCATGATCCAAGTCAAGGTCCGACACCTGGATGAGGTCAAGGGCCACGGAGGTTTGAATAAAAGGAGCCTGGACAAAGTGGGACCAACTGAAGCACCCGACTGGTGGAGTTCAAGAGTGCACTTAGCCAGGGAAGATACAGATTTCCTGTCCTCAGAGCACTGGCGGACATCTTAGAGCAGGAGAGCTGGGAAAAGCATCAGACCCACGTGAGACCAGCTCCGTCCAGCCAGTTCATCAGGGAGGGGGAGAGGCCTCCTCCAAAGAGACCGAGAGGCGGCACCATTGTGTGGGAGATGAGAGTGGACCTGGGAAGGAAACTATATTTCCACAGGGCGTCCAAACGTCCCCGAGGCCTGACACGGTCACACGGTCCGAGGAGGTGAAGAGGCTAATCCTGAGTGAAGTGACAGTCCCGTGGGAAGACCGAGGCATAAGAGGCCTCGGACAGGAAAGCCGCCATGTCCCAGGACCTGGTCCAACAATGCGGGGACAAAAGGGTGGCAGGCCTGGTTGTTTCCAATGGAGGTTTCCTGGCGCAGTCTGTGTGGAAGACGCTCACAGCCCTGGGAATGGCAGGAGGGGAGAGGAGGGCAGCTGCTCTCAGGTTGGGGGGATGTTGGTGGAGGGGGGGTGGGGGGGCTCATGTTGGCTCTGGAACGGGGCAGGAGGAGTCGAACTGGAAGCCAGGACAAGATGGGCAGTGACTGGCCATCACTGCTGTCCCACCACCTGGAGGAAGAAGTGGTTGTGACATCTTGTCCCGACATTTTGTCCCGGCCAAAAGCTACAGTCCTAATAAAAAAGACTGAAGGTGTTTGCCTCTTTATTTATCTAATAGAGCAATTAAAACAAGAATTTATCAATATTAAAGATAAATAATCGCATTCTTGAGTAAACAAAGAGTTCATTATGTTAACAACGCTGTTCACGCGAAATATTCTCATTAACTGTGTTAAACTGTATGTTTACATGTGGAAGAAACACTGAACAGAAGCTGCCGGGAGCACACCACTCCTGCGTGACCTTTGACCTTCCTCTTTTTACACAATAAACTGCACTGTTACTTTTTATCGAATTGACACACACACACACACACACACACACACGAGTACCTCAACGATTGCTTAGCTGTTGCTGAAGTGTCGCACAACTCGTGCTGCTCGAACCAGCGCTCACACACAGGGTCAAGTTTGCTCGTTTATGTTTGTGAGTACAGCGTTTGATGCGCACAGTGTGAATCATCGTGAATTCATGCATTAATACGTCATGAATCATCAGGAAGCAGCACGAGTTATGATCTCATGCATGAACAACACATTAGATAACGCATTAAACTAAGGCGAGTGCCTCGTCGATGATTGTGATTTAATTGATTCATTACGAAGCGTGATCGTGATGAATTCTTTGCAACAACAAAAAAAAAAAAAATGTGAGGCAATTTTTGTGTCCATCTATTTACCTTCAGGTTATTGTGAAGATGACGTAAATATAATAACTCAGACTAATACTTAGTTCGTGATGATTTCAGACGTGTTCGGTGCTGCAGAGTTTGGTTCAGTAGTCCAACATTTTTTTGCAAAGAAGTCATCATGATAATACTTAATAATTCATAATCATTGAATGCTTTAAATGTAGTTCATGCCTGAGATAATGATTGAAAACCTTTGAACTTGTGTTACTGAGGTATTAAAGCAGGAAGTAATGCTGAAATCACGGAGAGATCCTTGGCAACTCATTCACCATAAAGTTAAGTGTTGACGAATTTGCTGTATAATGTGTTGAACTTTGCGTATTTTCTCCAGCTACTTACTCTTCCCTTTAGAATATATATTTATTTGCCCGTTATCTACTCTGTGGTCCCTTGTGAAATGCAGTCTCGTCGCCCTCTGTTTGCGCCTTGCACACGCAGCGACGACAATATAAATCAGACTTGACTTGACACCACAAAGTCAAAATGTTTTAAATTGTAAATATTGAATTACTACACGCTCATTATACAATATTAATGCTGACTCAAAATGAAGATTCAAATTCCAAGGGCATGGCCTGTTGCTGCATCCGATCAGCGTAACACGCGCGTGTTATTTAAATATCTCTTGAGCGGTTTTTTTTTTTTTATCCACCGTGGGCACAGATAGTGTTACTTTCCCCGAGGAGCCGTCTCCCCTACTAAAAGCTGGGGCTCGGCCTTCCACTTGAGATATTGGCTGAGCCAGTGACAACACTGAGGCTCTTTTGCTGCTGCCACGCAGCCAAGCACATTAACATTTGGATAAATTCTGCTGAGGGACTGAAGAGCACACGATCATAAAAGCTCGATGCCCGTGATAAAGCGAGACAGATAATGGCTAAAGCTCGCACCACGTCCGGGGTCAGGATGCCCCGTTTGTCGCTCCCAATTTTGCATTCTTCTCTCAGCACGACTCGGCGCCGTAAGCTCCTCGCAGCGTCTCCACTTCCCAACAAAGGCAGAGCATGGGGAGCGGGCTGAGGCTCAACCCTCCCTCTTGGCTCTTATGTCTCTTTATGTGAGCGTCAAAGTCAGAGAAATCTCTCATTCTGGTTGCTTTGGGTCCTCAGTTCATTCATGACCTTTAAGATTAAAGATAAGCCACAAAGTGTTAGCTTCATTTTGCCAGTCTCCGGTTTCTCATTTTCTGTTGGTTGGTTTTTGATTAAATATTTAGAATCTTGTTTCAAGGGGCTTCAAAGTGGGCTGATGTGCAAATGAAGCATTGTGCGCTGATAACTCAATCCTGGGAAATAGGTGTGAAGAATAAAATAAGGGCTGGCTTTTGCGAAAGGCTGTGATGGACGGATAAAAAAATACAGGATGGCATATTCCCCATTGGCAAGACAAAAGCAGATTCGTTGTTGTTGTTGATTTGTTGAGTAATTAAGCATAAATGTGTCATTCCCACCAGCTTTTCACAATTAAACAACAACAAAGCTCTCGTCAGTGTAACCAGCGACACCGACGGCCATTTATTATTCACCCGTTAATAAAAAGTAACCCCCGCTGGAACACCAAAATTCAACCGTACGTGGAGAAAAATCAATTTGACTTTTACTCCAGAGACTTTCAAATGTTTCTCTTTGCAGTCAGAAACAAATCAGGTTGAATCTATCAATACGAAATGCACCTCGGCTGCTGCATGCACTGTGGAAAACTTTAGGTATGGCTATGTTTATTTTGAAGTATTGCAATAAATAGAATTGAATCTTTCACAGGCAAAACGTCAAAGTTTAGAGTGACGTTCTGTTGAGGGGAAAGTTGGCTGCCCAAAAAGTACTTTCTAACATTCTGCTCACCGACCGTCATCTTGGGAGGATCGTACTCGTACCAGCGTACTCATAGAACTGCAGTTACGTCCAGTAACTACGTTTTATTTGGGCATTAGTTGCTCCTGCGTGTTCATTTCAGCTCAGTGTGAGAGTAGCTCGTGCACATTTCTGTCAATCCGCCCCCTCAATTTTACATATATATAAATATTTTGTTCTAAATTGTGTGTTTTGATATTTTGTTACGATAAAAGGTTTCACATCCATCCTATAAAGTAGACTGAAAATACAAACACAGGCCACGAATTAAATACTTCTATTGTTGGTTGCGTGACAACACTTTGGAATGCCTTTATTCATCTAATTCGTTGTGCTTGGCATCTCAATTAATGTCCTCTATTTAATTGACACATGGCCAGTTTGTAAGACTTATAAATTAAAAAAAAAAAAAGCGTTTCCCCACTCGCTCTGTCTTTACGCTGCCAAGATTTGACGCTCTTATGCCTACAGGCTTGCTTGTGTACAGTAATCCCCCGTCCAGCCGAAAAACCTCCACGTAGTTGAGTAGCATACTAAATATGATTTGATGTCACTGCACTGAATTATGGCGATAGTGCCACTCACAGTGAATAAATGCTACATGAGCAATATGTAAATATTTACAACTTAAATTACCAGGTGTAACAGTTAAAAAAAAACAAAAAAAACAACTTGAATTCATACTTTTAGTTTACTTTCCTTTGTCATCAAAGATTTATTGGTATTTGTTATTGTTGTTCTTATGAAGCTGCTTTTAATTGTTGATGCTTTTATTTCTCTCTTTCTGTTTCATGGGGAATGTTTTTGTTTACTTCTGTAGGGCCTTTCCTTGAAGTTAGCGTTGATGAAAAATAAATGTTGGAAAATTATTCCTCGTTTGATAGATTTCACATCATCAAACACTATTTTCATAATGTCGTGTAAACAATAACTCCTTTACCCAACACTCGCGTACGCAAAAAAAAAACGTAATGCATTCTGTACATATTTTTCACATCAAACGACTCCGATAATAGTGTTTTAAATGGCTGGAAATAGCTCTGCATTCTACATGAATAAATGACAGCCACTGAGGCATATGTCTTTCTGTGCTCTCTGCTCAAAGAGCTTGAAAAACCACTGCCAGCACTGGTAATGAAAATAGACATAGTGATGATGCATTGGGAGGGGGGGGGGGACACATCTTAAGAACACTACATAGGGAACGTTCCACCGTGTCTTTTAAAAGCATCACAAATAAACTTGAAGTGAAGTCATTTTCCAAGAGGACTAAACAACAAAAAAAAACTATTTCCTTTTTTGTTTTTTTGTGCTCAGCCGATCGACATCCCTCCCGAGAGCGAGAGCAGTACGTCGCCGGCTCACCGGCGTTGCAATTTGTAAAGGAGCCCCGGCGGACGGCGGCAAATAGAGAGACGGAGAACAAAACAACATTCGCGATTAATACTTATTTAAAATTACATTGTCGGGTTCATCTGGTGGTAATGTTTACCAGGAATATAAAAGGAAAACATCGAGCGACACGAGGAAAAGAGTTGCTCGAGTGGGAAGTGTCCAAGTCCATAATCGGCCGTCGCGTGCGGTCTTGTGATAATCCAGCCCGGCATGCTGTAAGTGTAGCAGAACGTGTGCTCCGACACACTGTAAATCCAAGTTAAAGGGTGATTGGCAGGAGGATTTGGGACATGAGACAGGCTCACTGGAAGGATGTAACAACACCGATCAGATGACTGTGATGAGATAAGAGTTGCCACACACGACAGAGTCCACAGCGAGCTCCACGGCAGCCAAGAAATAAGTCTGCCGGCCAACGGGTCGTAATCTTCTGGAGTAGCGTTGCTCATTTAGTCGTGAATAATCTCACGTCATTGAGAAAAGTCACAAAAATGTGAAATTAAGTTCATATTGTGGTTTTTTTTTTTGTCATTTTTGCTTTTTTGACAAAAAAATCTGTAACATAAGAGTTAAATTATGAACTAACGTTGTAGCTGCATACATGGAAAAGATTACATTTGGACAAAAATGACAACTAAAATTTAAACATGCAAACAAAATTTCTTGATATTCCATGACAGCCCTCCCCCCCAAAAATATAAAAATCCCTGATTGTCCCTGACTGGGAAAGAATTTTTAAATTCCCTGATATTACCTGAAATTCCCTGACAAGTGGGGTCCCTGAATAGGGCGGGGCAAGATGGATTAAATCTAATAACATAATAGTTTTTACCAAATACCTGGATATTGATATTGTAGGGATGACGACTGGTGCTTTTACAGAAATATCTACACAATTCGATTTTTGATAAATAATCATCATTTTTTGTGAATATAATAGAACGGCCAGAACAGAAAATATCATCACTTTCATGAAATGCAGCCTTTAAAACCAGGAAGAGACAACACTCATGCCACAATATGATATAATGATATCACAGTATCCAAAACCTAGTCTCGTATGTATATATATATATATATATATATATCAATATAACATCCAACGTATTGCCGAGCTTTGTAGATGGAAAACTACTTTCACAGCAGCCAATCAGAATCGCGCCTTTAACAAAAGTCTGCCGTCGGCATTGTACCGCAGGTCACTCTCAGCCAATCAGCATCCTGCCAGCTTGAACAAGAGCCACGTTAGCTTTCCTGCTCAAGTCTTCACCGCATCTAATTTACGCGAACACGCATCCCGTCCCACGGCAGCGCCTGTCGAACGAGCGCCCAGACAAAACATCCGCCGCGGGAAAGTGCACCGCCGACATCGGTTGGCGGGCGATGACTAATTAGCTGCTCGGTTGCGGCGCGTTCAACAGCGTGTAAACACACCTGCAAATGTCACTTCGGTCGCAGTCAGTCGCCCGTGTGGCCCTTAGTCCTCCAAAACCCCCGCTAACGGCACGCTGTCGGCCCGCGGCTCGCAGTTCCGGCGCGAGCGTGTCTGTTTCGTCTCTCTCGGCCGCCGGCGCGCAACAGCGGCACCCCGGCGGCCTGCCGGCTGCTGTCAATCAAACACGTTCGGGGGTGGGGGGGGCTGAGATCAAGACAACAAAAATAATCAGCCCATCAGCTGTTGTTTTTGCGCAGCACTATGTCCATTGCCTTATTTGGAAAAGTGAGCGTGTGGAGGACAGGATTCATACTTGTTCTCAGCTTCTTCTCTACGGCTTCTCTTTGAAAGGCAAAGCTTTACCAGCACTTAATGGAAGACGCGAGCTTTTTCAACAGCCTCCTGTCACGATGGCAAAATATTACTTTGTAGCTATTTGTGATGGTTTTTTTTTTTCTAATCTATCCCCGAATGTCTGTTGATTCACAAGGACACCGAGTTGTACGGGAGGGGGGAGGTGGAGGGGGGGGGGGGGGGGTCAGAAGACAGCTGTGATTTTGATTTTGATTTGAGTGCTTCTCATAAATGCAGAAAGTCTGCCGAACCGAACGCCAGCATTACAAAACTTTCACACTGCCGGAGCCCTTACGTTCTTTAACGAAGTAAAAATGTTACTTCCATCAAAGTTATCGCTGCGTCGAACGCTTCGCCCAAAAGACCTTTTTGTAATGCACGACAGCACACGGCAGCTACAGGAGGTATTGTAAGGAGGGGATCTTCTTCGGAGCGAACGCGATTTCGCTCTTTTAAAAATAGCAAAGCAGACCCCCAAAAAAACAGGCTCTAACTCGAACAGCCCTTTCGACGCCCGGCCGGGCGGCCGCACGCTTCGGCGGCCGATTCAGCTCGTCGCACGGTGTGATTTGCCGCTTTCAATACCTGATGATTTTTTTTTTTTTTTTTTTTTACAGAGCCCTCGCTAATGAATGCTCGCACGGGTGTTCATGTCCATTTTATTAATTAAATACCAAGACATCCAAACAATGCAGCAACCCGCCCGAATCAGACACGAACCGAGTGATTGGGCCCCATGAGGCCGTCTGAGAGGAGCCTCCTTCGGTACGTGACAGCGGCTTCGCCAGATTAACTATTTCCATGCGTGTGTCAGATGCATAATTCACACGGGCAACTTTGTGTTTGACCTTCACACACGCACACACACACACACACACACACACACACACACACACACACACACACACACACAGCTTGACCATTTTCCTTCTCCGTCGCAATCGTTCAGGCAAATCCACCTCACCGAGCGATCCGTTTCCAGTGTCGTAATCACTTGTGAGAATGTGCCGCGCATCTTCCCACGGAGAGCGAGGGGAGGGCGGATTGCACGTCGTCGCTCCGAAACCGCATCCGATTGAAAAAAAAAAAAGATGTTAATCAGGGCCGGTTGGTATAGGATAAATGCAGCTGGCGATCTCCGCTGTTGAATTTTTCATGAAATCATATTTAAATACGTCAGGAGACGGATTTCGCGGCTAATTCCGGCGACGGGGTCTTTAACACGACGCCGCGCTCAGCGCCCCGGCGTTACTGTACACGCGAAGTGCCCCCTCTTTATTACTGGAAACAAAAAAAAAGAAGAAGAAGAAAAAAAAAAAAAACAAGAAAAAAAAAACAACTCTTCGAAAAGATAATTTGACTCTACCGGGGAAGGCTGGAAAGGTTTGCTCAGCTGGATCGCAGCCTCTTGTGCGAACTGGAACGCGCATGATAAACAACACGCATGGAGCCGTGTTCATTTGTTATATTAATGGCCTACAATGAGGTCTGCACCACGCAGTCTTGCGCATTTGTAACCTCGAGGGAGCTGATGAAAAGGGGGTATGCATATAGACCCAAGGCAGGCTTTTTCTCTTTTTCTCTTAATGCTGAAAATAAATCTCGAATGTTGCCGCGGCTACGATGCACTGCCCTTCGGCGTTGTCGGGCAACTTTTCCGCGTCACAAAAAAGTATTAATATTGCAATTCCTGCTCAGAAATGACTGGCCTGACTCTTAATGCAACAGCTGATAACTAAAACGGGCACCGGTTGAAAATGCCGATCGTGATTGAATACGTTGTCCCTCCGTGTGAGAGGTTGAACGGGCCGGTATGTATACATTAATCAAGCAGATACCCCCGCCACGCCGCTGTTGACCGACCGCATTTAGAGGGGCTCTGTTGTCTGCACGTTTCTACATCATTTGTCATTCGCTAAAGAGGTTGGTGCTTGATTCTTCTTTCTTTCTTTTTTTTTGGTTTAAACGGTAGTGGAAAAAGTTGAACCAGTCCCTGCCCTTTTTTTGTAATTACCACGAGCAACTTGTCATTAGACTTTAAAAAAAAAAGTCATTATTTGATATCTGTGTTGATTAATTTAATCTATTTCTTATTTTGCCTCAACCCCCCCGCTCCCTCCCGGTGAAAATCTCATCCTGTTTAAGTAGGTGTGTCTGTGTCATTTTTAATCTTCTATTAATATTAATAACTGAACTGCTTGATTGCCCTCCGCACACAAACACCTCTGGTAAATAGTGCTTATGGTGACTTAAGCATTCTTCAATAGATGATGAAAACAATTTTTTTGGTATTAATAAAATCCCTTTAAAATGTTTCAAACATCTAAATGTTTGATATACTTGATTTTATTTATAATTATCTATGATTTATTTCAATATTTATTCATCAGTGATTGGTAAACTAGCTGTGTTTGTGTTTAGCTATTGTTCTAGAACTGTTCACCACGTTTAAATAATGCAATATCGAGGTATATCTCTTAATCCACACATATTTCAGATTAAAAAATTTGACAAAGTAAGAAACAGAATTTGGTCCGTTGCCATGGAGATGGTCAAATTTCAGTCGTCAGGACGTGACCGAAGTTCCCCTTGTATTGACCGAGACATCACCATGACATCCGTGCAAATTCAATTGACTGACTGCAATGCAGCCTTGGGAAAAAAAAAAAAAATAGCCACATTTTGTCAAAGTTGTCTCCTCTCCCAGGGTCACAACTTCAAATGTTTATCTTTAGATGTTTATGTTTTTAAGAATTTAAAAAACTGTAAATAGAGTTAAATACCCACCGTGTAATTATTGGTTTCACGCCGACTAGTTAACCTGCCGTTTTAATCTCATGCTCACGGCCAGGATTAGGCCTTTCCTGCTACTTAGGAGTTAATTTAAATAAGACAATAAAATAAACATCCACTGTGTCCTTCAACTGGCTGCCAAGCAGCAGCAGACCAACTGTAAACTGCCCTCAAAGTAAAAGACAAGCGAGACCTAGATTATTGCCAGTTATATGACTGTCAGCTGTGTGCATCTCAGTGCCTGAATTTGGGAAAAGATGTTTATTTTTTTTAGATTCAAAAGATTTGATATTGAGATGACAAAACATTTGGGGTAGAAAGGTGCTCAGCGTGGGTGACTCAGATTTTTAAAAGGTTAGGACTCATCAGCGGTAGGACATTAATGTCCCCACCCAAAAATAGGCTAAACCTGTTGTTACTACACTGACACGCCATCCAACAGTGGACTTCATGTTTACAGATAGCGAACAACAAGAATATTCAGAGAAGCAAACACACAACAAATACCGCTCCCGCTTAAAACAGAAAAGATTTAGCCCAAAAAAAACAACAACCTGAAAATACACAAAGGTGACTCCCTCTTCATTTCCAATGCAGGATAACACGAGAGAGAGAGAAAAAAAAAGAGGCAAATATACCTTATCACAAGCCACAAAATAATTCATTGCTATAGTTTTACAACCTTAACGCATCCTGTTAGCGATTCCCCTACTGAAAGAGGCTGCTGCTGCGAGGTGTAAAAAGCAAGAGAGGCGAAGGCGAGAAGTGGCCGGAGGGAGTGTGCTTTTATCCATCTGGATAAAGAAAACTACAGGTGACAGGGAGACACTCAGAGAAGCATGTAAGTCTGGGAACGCTATCTCAAGTGAGATCCCAGGTACAGTCCTGCCCCCGACTTGGCTCACATGTGTGGCATCGCGGCAAGTAAGGAAACATTAAGACTGACAAGAGCGTACCGGTAAATACAGAGGCCCGCAAACTCCACCTGAATGTCAACAGGCAAAAAAAACAAACAAAAAAAAACAGAAGAGTGGCAGACTCGTTTTATGACGCTGTCCTCCACCCAAAAACTGACCCCATAGGTCTTTTGTGCAAGCAGCTCATTACCACCCGCAGCTATCAATTAAAGCTAAGCTACGTTTGGCGGTGGTATAAATAACAGCGGCCCTGGTGTCCCGGAGAAGTGAAGCTGTTCAGAGGACGTCCGTATAGCGCAAGTTTTGCTTGCGAGGAGGAGGAGCGATTGGTTCGATTGTGACGGTGGACTTTGCTGCAGGATGGCGTTCACTTCCTGTTTCCAAACATGAATCGGGAGCGCTTTTTTAAATTTTTTTTAAACGCGGTTTACCGTTGCCACGATGACAACAGGCAGCATAACTTCAGGGGCGCGGTCATTTTAACGTTCAACGCAGTTCAAATCGTCATTTCAAAGCCCAAACGTTATCCTTCCCTGATCCTGACCGAGAGGTTTTCTAAGCGGGGCGTTGATTTAGGAAAATCAAAAGGTCATGTAGGTTGGAGAATTTGTTTCTTATTAATCACAAAACAGCTTACAGTATGCGGTCTATCACTAATAATACAAGTAATGCAATAGGATTGTGACTCATGATTATTATCAGTTAACCTACAAATTGAATTTAAATTGAATCGATAAGGCACTGGGTCCAGGGAGTGTAAAAATCCTGAAAAAGGGGAACCTAGTATCACGGCGTAAAATAGAAAGGCCGGTTCAACACAGCAAAATGTGGAATAGCAATGCTCTGGCCTGTCTTGGCGTGACAGTTACACGTTTTATCAGCTTCAAAGTTACACACACATAAATGTCATGTGACCAAGGTCCCACAGCAGAGGCAATACAAGATATTTTCGTGGTTGGAGGGGTGGCTTGGTGGCATTTAGTCACAGACCGCCATGTGGAACGATGAGGTCCAAATCCAGGAGGTTTTTGTTGCGTTGTTATATTTTGTTTTCTGCTTATTTAGTAACCCCAACCACATGCTTTAGCTCTAAATTTAATTTTCCTGTAAATCCCATGGCTCCACACGTGCAGTAGGTTTTGATTTGCATTCACTGCAGGCAAACGTGTTACTGTCACGCCGAGCTAGGTCGAGGCGTAGCTATTTCACGTTTTGCGTTGAAATAGACACGCCGGTCTACGCGTTGAAAAGGGCCACCGCAATTTCCCAAGTTGTCCAAGGTGAACTGTCCAAATGTCTTGGTTCAGCAGACGAGCAGTTGAAAACACACCAAACAAGAAAAGCTAAAAGTCGTGTCATTTGCTGAGAAATTGTCTTTCATTAATTGTTCATCAAAATTGTCGGTTGACTCGCGGACTAATGAAGCATTAAAGACAATAAGTGACAGATGCAAAAAAAAAAAAAAAAAAAGGAGGCCGACAGGAAACCAACAGATCAACAGAACAGGTTCTTATGACACAGGTAATGAAGGCTGGCCTGGTTTCTTAAATTACTGAGGGCCCTGCCAAAAATTGGGCATGCTGCTATTATTTTGGCTGATTACCAGCCGTCTTTGAACCGCACACCTGCTGCGTTGCATTTCCTGTTTATAATCTGCATCATACTGACAGGTCAAAAAAAAAAAAAGAAGTCACTCATGATAGACAGGAAGCCTTTTTTTTTTTACTGGTCTCATTACCGTTCTTATTACAGGACAGGGTTAAAAGAATAATACAATTTGCTTCTTTTAAAATTGGGAGAATGAAATTGGTGCCCTCTTCTGTAATCCTGCTCGCGTCTGCACAGAGTAGCTGGATATCAGGGCTCATTTTCCTCCTCTTAGAAGAAGCCGTTTCCTGTCAGTCATTCTCTCAGATAGAAAAAACAACCTCCAAGACTTTAAAGTTGCCCAAGTAAGATAATCTACTGCAGTAAACATAAAGCCCTAATTGGCTTTATTTTGGAGTCCCTCGGTTCGCCTGAGTGATGCTCTGCTTATAAGTGACATCCACAGAAAGACATGGCGGCTGAGAAGAAATAAGTTCAGTTGCCAGTTTATTAGGGACATCCATCTAAGGCTACTGTAACAGCCCTGCAATCGATCCTCCCTCCTGTCTCGAACCTTATAATGTTCGGTTTTATGGAAAATGTTGTGAAGCGTTCACATTGAAAGTTTGTTCATGACCTCAGTCTCAACTTCTGAGCCGACACTGACGAGAAAAAAAGGCCATAAACACACAGATCATTTAAAAAAAAATCTACTGTTCCGTGATGAGTGGACAAACCTAATTTACTGAGGATGATTGTGTGATATGATTGAAAGCCATGGAGCAAGGACTAATAGACCCTGTTGTAAAATAGTTTTGCCAACTGCTTTGAAGAGGCAGTGAATCATGTTTATGGTCATTTTGAAAGCTGCAGTTTGTGGAGCTGTTAAACTGCATTGTGCTGCACATGAAGGTGTTTATTTGTCCAAAGCGTATCACCAGGCCAAATGAAAAATCTGGCTTTTATTTTTCTTTTTTTTTTTTTTTTTTTTGTTAAAGGCCCAAATTTCAAGCTGTGTTTGACACTGCAAAGTCATTTGGAAGACAGACAAACAAAAAACAGAACAACAAAATGTTGAAACAAGACTAACATGCTAACAGCTCGGTGGGGCTGCTCTGCACAGCGATGATTCGAAGCAAACGACAACATCAGAAAACCAACATGGCCACAGCGACAGTGTTAACATGCTCATGTTGATCAATCAATCAAACTTTATCTATACAGCGCCTTTTATACAGGTTAGTGCAGTTCAAATTGCTTCGCAGGTGATTGACAGGCCAACAAGAAGACGGACAGCTGCGGACTCCACATCACAAACAATTGTAATGACAGTGTAAACACAACTTGCAGGTAGCAATTAGTGGATATCATCTTTACCATGCAGGATTCTAGCATGGTAAATAGAACCAAACAAAGCACTGCTGATTTTGTGGATTTTTTTTTTTTCATTAGCTGGAAAAAATACAATTTTGACCTTTTGCCGCTTGATGAAAAGTTGAGGGATACTACAATTCCTCCTGAGGGCGAAATGAGTGTCTGCACCAAATGTCACAGAAATCCCTTCAGTAGTTGTCAAGATACATCACGCAAAAGTTACAAATGTACACCTCATCGTAGCGCTGGATGAAAAGTCAGGGAATCAGCAAAATCAATAGTGCCCATTGACTGGAAACCATTAATGTCCAATATGGAGATGTGGAGTTATTTTGCAGGATAAGTGAAATTCCGACCTGCTAATGGCTGTAAATCAGCCAAGTCATGAGGATGCAACCTCTGGGGAACATAAATGTTATCTATCCAATATTGCGAGCCGGACCAAAGAGGCGAACTCGCCATCGGACTGATTTTTTTTGTCTCGAGCCGTGACACCGTTAAAAAAATACGCGGCGTGCATGGAAAGTGTTTGGGGGTGAAATACGAATTACACGAAGTAGTTGCAGACAGCCCTCAGTGGTCAATAACTCTGCGTGACACTGGAGTTATTCCAGAAAAGCAACGGGTTATCCATGAAAGCATCACCTGCGGTGTGGCAAAGAAGATTCCACGGCATATCTGCGATGCAGTGTGTATTGATTTTCCAGCTCTGTGCCTGCGTGCACGCTGCTGATGCCCTTCGCTTTCCGTTTGAGCCACTGGCCTTTGGGTGGTTTCCGACCGTCTACTGTATCGTCGGGGAGCAGATGGCTACATGAGGGGGGGGTGGAGAGACGCAGCGCACGCCTGTTCACAAAGCTGATTTAAAACGGAGGCTTTCACCCTGAGATGAGACATCATGGGGAACTCATGAAGAGAGGCACTGAGTTATGTATCTGTCCACTTCCATCAAAAAACACTCATAAGATAAGACTGTTGGCTTTACCCCCATAAACACGCGTGCGGACATACACACACACACACTATTGACCAACTTCTACCTTTAAATGATAATTCAGCTGGCTATTGCCTCATTATTTCTATCATTATTTCTATCTTTTCAGGTGTCAGTGTGCCGCTCTCAATCATTGGTCCATTTTTTAAAAATTATTATTAACAGTGTACAAGAGAGCAAATGAAACACCACCAACTTAATGCCACCTGTTTAGCAACTAAACTAACAATTACTTTGATTAATCTGCCACGTCTGTAAAAAGGATGAAATGTGCCAATTTTTGCAAAAGCAATGCTGAAGTTTATATCTTCAAACGTCTTGTTCACCAACACTATAAATCTCAAAGATATTAATTTATCAAAGTAAAAACTAAATAAGACGTCCACATTACATTACATTTCTTGAACCCGTTGTCCAGACTAAACCGGCGCTTTTCTTCCTCTAAAATCAGACCTCTTCCAAAACAGCCTTAAAGTACATCCATCAACAACTAAAAATTAAATTAAAAACACACTATAGCTGACGAGAGACCAGGAGGACGCCGAAAGAGGGTAAACCAGCGATGGATGGACAATCTGCAGAGTAACCGGAGCACCGTCATTGGTTGGGTTGTGTGTCAGCTAAATTAGGTTTTGTCCATTTGTGATTTTTTTTTTTTTCTGTAATCATCAAGCAGCAACCAACAGTGACATCATCCATTGAGTTTGTGAACAGCCGTCATGAAGCCACGAGTTTGTCTGTTGGCTCGCCGACATCTTACTAGTTTGACACGGTTTGGAGCCAGAAATGACCATATTTGGACGAGCTGAGGGGGAGTAAGCGGCGGATCTGACTCGATCTGATTGGAAACCCGATGATACCACATCCCGCCCGCCGATAGCCTGTCAATCAAACAGACACGCCCCCAAAAACACGGCTTTTGAACGTTTATTTTCAAATTAACGACGGGTTTATTTTCAGATGGACTGCCACAAAACTAAGAAGACGGAGTGACTTTTAGCGAGCAAAACCCGAAATAACTCGTGGAAAAAATGTATTGACTTCGAATCTCATGGAGAAGTTGAATGTGAGTCTATGGAGCCGGAGGCTTTTTGGAGCCAACCTCGAGTGGCACTCAGCGGTATTGCAGCTTAAGGAGCTTCACCAGAAGTTTCGTCCAGTTTTATATTCAGTCTGTGGTAATCATGCTGTTTAAACATTGTTGTAGCTGACGACAGAGCACAGCTTTTACCATTAAGCTGTTTATTCATTCATTTATGCATTTATTAGTAGTAGCAGTCATTTTGAAAGTTGTGCCTCAGGCAGGTTAGAGGGTTCTGCTCAATATGAAATCCAAACCATTTAATATACTACGGTTTAGTAGAAGGCTTAATTTGATGTTATTCGCTGTACTATGACATGAAGCTTGACAGAAGGGCTGCCAACATGACCATGAAAAGTCAGATTAGACTGTGAAATTGAATGAAATGAGTAAAATTCAACTGAAATGAAAATATTAATTAAAATTATTGATGCATTAAAATGGCAGGTTGAGGTTAGATACTGATAACTTACATTTTGCCTCGGTCTCTGATTCCCGAGTCTGTTTCAGTGTATTGTATCCTCAAGCTGTGTCTCAAATCGTACACTTCCGTTGGTACACTTACATGTTAGCACACTTATTGTGTCGCGTATGAATTTCGTATGAATGAATCACCTACCAACATATCTGCCAGCTCTGTTTTGTGTTTTCATGCTTTCTGTTTCATGCACACAATAAACGTACTGATGGATTAGATTCTATAGCAGTAGAGTCAAAGCCTGGTGGAACCAGACCGAAATTTACCGTGTCAATATATACGTCTGGACGCCTCCATAGGGAATTATTTAGAGTCCTTGCACCCTAATGGCCGCAGGGGTTCATTCTGAATCTGTTGGAGAAGCCTTTAACCAATCGGCATTGACCACCAAACGCACCAACACTTTACCACCGCTGCAGCTACTTTTTGAAGGAAGAGGCCTGCCATCAATTTCATCACTCAGCCGACCCCGCTGGTCGCTGAACGGGTACGCCTTTCAGAGCGGTGCCGCGGATGTCAATGTGAACATGGGTTTTCCGGATTTACCAGCAAAGGAAAACTGAAGGCGTAAGTGGTAGTCTGGCGAAGACGGGCTAGTCTCGTGCGACGTCGCACAACAGCTGCGTAGCTATGATTGCTTGGTAAAAGGGTCGAGCGTTCCATCCTGGACCAGTGGGACTCCACGATCCGAGTGCTCATTCTGCATGTGTCCATACTTGACAGTGGGAATGCACTAAAGCGCCACTCGCACAGCCTCGGCTTGTTGTTTTACACCGATTATTTTACACCATGTCATGCCACACCTGTCCATTAGATGCCCTCAGACGGTTTCTCTTCCGACTCCTCCTGTGATCCACCACCTGTCTACAGAGCTGCTTTGCGTGAGCTCATTTGTCGTGCAGTATGGCAGTTTTTGCCTTTCCCTTTATCGGACTGTCTGAGCTGTCATAGCGTCCCTGCTTTTCTATTTTCCATCCTGCTCTTTGCTTCCATCTCTTTCCTTATCTGTTGTGCTTACTGTGTTTTATCAACCCGCCACCCTACTGTAATCCTGCCTGTAACCTGATCCGCTCGAAGATTCCATTTCCGAGCCTGTACTGCTGATTCCTCCCACTCATTGCACTGAATATCGTGTATTCACGCTCTGACAGCCTTACTCAACAGCTGTCATATGGTCACGTCTGGAAATAAAGGAGGGACGTGTGTTTTTTGATTTATATAACATAAGACTGCTGCTTGTTACGGTACGCACGCCTTCAATGACCGAACAAGGGATGTGATGCGATCGCAGTGACGCAACGATGCTCGTGTTTGACCACATTTCCATTATTTTAATACAACAAATGCACACTTTGGTTCAACCGACAAGATATTCATTAACTAAATGAGGCTCGCACTCTGAGCGCAAAGTGCAAATGATGTTTTTATGTCACTGACAGGCTGAAGGCTCACAGCCCTGTCACATTCCACTAAATTAAATCCGAGGGTGACTATAGTCTTTCATAGAAGGTCAATAAACCTTCTGTTGGACCAACAGATTGAGCTCGTGTGTTCATTGTAGTTTCTGGAACCCAAGGGCTTTTTTTTTTTTCTTCTTCTTCTTTTTTTTAATGTCTGTTGTCTCTGGGCAGTATTTTATTTTATTTATTTTTTTATATAACAGCGAGAGTGACATTGCACAAATTCCACCCCCGTTGCCCAAAATCCCTCAAAGAGATTCGTCATTAACCTTGAAATGGTGCCTGACTTTCCTTGGATGACAGTGGAAGCTCGGAGCAATTTTTCACGCTTGCTGTTTGATGAGAAAACGTATGGCCCAGAGTCCTACATTTGTCAGGACGCGAGAACAAATGTTAGATATGAGAAATGCATGAATCTGATTATTAGTTCAAAGTACACTTTCAACTCGTTATCATGGATGCTGTAATGATTGGAATCATTATTCCAAATGAATTTAGTTTGTTTAAAACGGGGATACAAATTGCCTACATCAGAACAACTCCTATGAGCTGAACATTAAAGCAAGACTGTGAATCTTTTGAGAAGTAACGGTCTTTCTCAAGTTCTCCAACCCGCATGTAATTTGTTGCTTCCCCTCAAATACGACCCACAGGAGTGTTCCCTAATTTGGCGGCCCCCGGTTAGGCTCAGGCATAAAACCCACTTGGTCAAGGAAAGATAATGGCGTGGGTTCAGATGATGATACGTTACTTTCTTAGCAGCAACTGTGACGCGTAGTTAAAGGTACGCGACCGTTGCCGTGACGGCAACAGTAACTGCGTTTTGTCTCGACTCGTGGTTTGAAATGGGAAGCGAAGAGCGAATCTTCTCCGCCGTTGCCATCGAACCGTTCAACCAACCCTCCTCTTCCTCACAAGAATTATTATTATTTATTTTTTTTTACTTCTCTTTATGCGACTGCCGCAGGTCACTTCACTGAGTCCTAAAAATCTACTCGCGCAACAGATCGTCGGTGATAAACGCACCCTAACACACTTCGGTAGAGGGTCAGTCTGCTGCGACCAGGCGTGGTGGCTCATATGTGAACTTTATAGTTGTGTTTCAGACATTCCTGAGTCTCGAGTTGGCTCAGTCCTCTCCGGTTGTGCCACTATTACGCTACCGTGTCGCAACTATTCAACCGGCTTCATTACCAAAGTGGAACAAAAAAAGAACCATACAACTCAGTCCCATTATTCTGTAATGGCCACTTGTTGGCTACAGTAGCTGCTGTTCCACCTGATTTAACATTGTCTTGCTTTAAAAGGGCATTTTCATGAAGTTGAGAGACTATTTGTTTACAGTTAAACTTGAAGCAGCAGAGTTTTTAGTCCCCAGTATGTGTAAAGTTCCAAAAACACTGGATTCTACAGTCCTCATTATGCAACTTGGTATTGAGCTGCATTATGAGGACTGTGTGTCTTTCCTCCACACCTCTATTATATAACAACATTTTTCTATTAAAATTTAAAATGAAAAAAAAATCACAAACCCAATTTCGAAATAACTTTAATAAGATTATCAAAGTTGTTTTCCAGCACACTGTAGAGCTCCATTTGGAGCCACAGAGCACGTTAAGCTAACATTTTCACAGATTAAAAAGAGGTAGACGTCGCAGTGGCCATTTAATATGCGCTACATGTTTCCAAACAATGTTTTTTTTTAGTTTTTTTTTTAACAAAATCACATGCCCACTATCCTGAAATATCAATCCCTGAAAATGCTCCCAGTCAAATGAGACAACTGTCTGTGCCAGAGTTCCTCTGAAGGTCAGTCTCCGCGAGTCAAGTAATAGTCTGACCTTCACGGCTCCAGCAGAATCAACAAAGAAATCTAATCAAGGAATGTTAGCCAGGGTTCAAAACCAAATTATGTCGGAAGAAAGGCGCTCAGGATTTGTGGCCAACCTGTTAAATTGGGGCAGAATGTTAAGTATAATTCCATTAATTGTCTGGTTTATCAATGTTTGCCTTACACATTATACATTATGGGAACATTTGGGGCCTCCTGAAGCTTCTCGGTTGCTAATAATCTCGAAGTAATGCATGCAGTTAACCTTACAAAAAGCCACTTTGAAAAATGTATTTTCACACAAAAGAGAGGACAACATTTCCAGCACATTTGCAGTATCCTCACCATGCTTACTTTTAAATGCAAATTTCATAGAGGTATGTGTAAACGCACGGATTAAATAGGTTCCGCTAATATTCCCGTGTTTAAAGCAGCTCACGGTATTTATTAATCAAGTCGACTGCCGTGTAGTCTCGTACAGATGCCCTCCGGCTACCGGCACCATCAATCACGTCCATCCTGTCATAAACTGCAGTCATGTTGCCGCGCTGGAATTTATGTTACATCCATGTAACTTAATCACAATTTGTCAAAGAGGCTCGGGGCGTGAAGGCTGGATACAAGGAAAGATAGCCGGGGGTAAAAATTTAAACAACTTGAGATACTAAAACATGAATTACTGCAAAATTAGTCGCATCAAAAAACAAATTCTGTTTAGTAAACTCCACATCCAGGAACAATATAACAAAAACAAACCAAATACAACCTCAAACTGGATGAACTCAGAGATGAATCTGATGTTTATAAACTGCTGTAACATTTAAAAAAAAAATGGCTTTACATGTTAATACAAGAGTTGATCGGTTACCTGTAAGTAACCGTAAACTGTAAATGTGCCTTGAAAATTGTAATACTGCTATAAAGTTTTGCATTTCTAGACTTACTCCATTATACAAATATTTCATTGTTATTTGGGGGGGCTAAAATTAGAAAAGTTGGAAGCATGATCAGTCGCTGCGTCGCGATAGTTTTCAACTTTGACACTGACAACATGTCAGCTGATTATAGGATGGTACAAAAATGAATGATTAGAATGCAGCGTCAGCTTTTGGCGCTTTTCCAGTATCATTTAAAAACTGCTTGACAAACCGGGACCTTCACCATTTATTGGTGCGCTTTTACAACAATATTAAATGACTTAATTATATTTTGAGAGGTTGAGAACAATGCACTTTACATAAGAGATGACTCATAAACGGAGAGGTTACGTTTTATAAGTTTAGATTGAAATCAAGCCCTTACTGCATCACGATTATCTTAAAAAATAAATAAATAAACCCAAGGTTGAAAAGAGTTAAGATATGAAATATCTAAAAAAAAAAAAAAACGTATCTGCAAAATGCCAGTTTGATAAATACATTATCTTAGCTGTAAAGAAGCTATTCGAATAGACTCCAGTCCTCTACAGAAGACAGGTAAGCAGCACAGCGTTGGTTCCATCCCCCCCCCAAGGTGGAAAATCCTTTGCCTCGTGTGTCAGATTGATTTGAGGGATTGGTTGGGTCAGGACAGTGAACATTTCACCTCGGTAATGCAGTTCTTAGGTGAGCGTTTTGGTTTATAGTGGATCAGACTTGGTATTCACAGCCAGCCGCATCGCCATGCATGATAACGTGACGAGCGTGCACGAGCCACAGATGTGAAGCAGCACTCGTTTAAGACCTCACTCACTTGGCCGGGCGGCTTTACAAGCTTTTCAATTTTCGCACAAATCTGCCTATGACCAGGAGACTTGAGCCAGTATTGGTATTTTGATCACATTCGAGGCATCTCGTCTTTCTCATCAGTTTTCCAACACGGACACTCTATCAAGTATCTCCTCCGCTGCATCTCTGCGGCTCCTTGAACTGAACTCCTCTATTAGGAGATGGCCACTCCAGGCTTCTTAACTAGGCTGAAGCATGTGATTTCATAGGAGCCCGGGAGATAGTCAACACGCTATCAGATAGTCGATACACATTTCGAACGGCGCTGAGCATCTGATCACAGTTATCTGAAGTGTGTAATGTCAAAACCTCGACTTACTGCCGGGAAAGCGTTTCCCTGAAAAGAAACCACGGAGGCCGTGATTTTAAATCTAGAGGGGCAATAAACGTATTTGCTGCCCAACTGTTTTTTTTTAAATTTTCATTCTCACATATCCAAATATCCAATTACTATCTTTTCTTCAACGACCTTTTTTTTTTTTTTTTTTTTTTTTTTTTTTAAATGTTTCCTTTATAGCAATATTTTCTTCAAACTTAGTGTTTTTACTGGAGTTAAAGTTTCCTCTTCGGCTAGAAAGGCAAAAAAGGTTTTGCACTTTGCTATTTTGTACTTTGTTGTATTTCTTTCTATCTCATTTTGTTGTTATTGTTTGGTCTGGTGAGTTTAATCAGAAACCCCAGATAGACAAACACAAAACATTTCTAACCACGGGGAATGTTAATTAAGTTAGAGCTAAAACTACGAATTGAGTCATCAATGCACAAAATTC
Organism: Embiotoca jacksoni; assembly: GCF_022577435.1. Lineage (NCBI taxonomy): Eukaryota > Metazoa > Chordata > Actinopteri > Embiotocidae > Embiotoca > Embiotoca jacksoni. The sequence continues at coordinate 2,346,237 of NW_027185387.1, read as the reverse complement.
ATTTGCAAGTATTTTTTTTAATGTTAATTTCTTTGTTAATTGATTTATTTCTAAGTAAAAATGACCCCCAAAAAATATCCATTTCAGTTTCCAAATATGTTTTTCTTAGTCTCCTGGAAGAATAAACATTGGATTTTGATTTTAGACCAATAGTCTGCCAATATAAACAATGTGCAGCCATCACCGCGGGCCCTGGGGAACTGAGTGTTTCACATCAATCCATGATGATATTAATTGTTAGTTGCAGCCCCAGACTAATATTAGAAGTCTCCTTTTGTGAGGGATATTTACTAATCAATACATTTTTCTTTGGTGACATTTAAAGGTACTTAAAATATCAATACGTTTCGCTGCCACCAGAAACCAGCAGGTTAAACATGATTATACCTCGTGTTTATACTGAGCCAGTAGAACTTGGCTCAACTTTGTGTTTAACTGAAACCTCTTCCTGCATAGATTATATGAAATAAAATCAGTCTAAGAGGTATTTAGCTGCTATTTGTTTTAGCTGAGAATGTCGGCCATATTGTGACAAACAGCTTCAGCAATAATACGCTGCCGACGACACTTATAAACAAGATAGTCTTTCAAGCGAGAGATTTGAAACGGCCTCTTTGGCTCTTGATATTTTATTCAGAGTGCGGCGATAATAAAAATTGAATTCAACTTGTGTTTAATCGTAAGAGGAAAGGATCTCGAAACGCTATTAAATTATAATAAGTCTGAGATGTCATTCATTTTTTAGAATGACTCTTAGATATCATTCATTTAGGAGTGAAGACGACTAATGGCACACAGACTGCAGAGGACTTGGTAGAGAAAAGCATCTGCGAGCTATGCTTTATGCAGTCTTGTCAATTCACACGAGCCTTTCAGGGGGTTGCCCCGGGATCTGTCATCTACAATATAAAATGTACAACGTCAGGTCTTTTCGGAAAATTGAATACAATTCGTCCCATGTGGGACGGTGCCACGATCAATCCAATGATGCTCTGCTCTTCATGTTTTCGTGTCACTGAAAGTGTTATTTTGTTCTACAAATGCACCGAACTACAAAGCCCACAAGGCGAGTGGGTGTGTTGTGGCAATCACCTCAATGCCATTCAAGAACTGAACCAACTTCAAATCACTTTGCTAAGACAAAGTAAATGTAATACTAAGTGGTAGAAAAAGGTAGATTTGTTCATTATGCCTGAATACAGTGTGTTGCCTTGTGACTTTCTTCCAAAGCAGCAGTGAGCCGGGCACCGTACCAAACATTATGCTTTTCCTTCTCAGTTTTTCAACACCGTCAGCATTGACTTGCTCTAATTAGGTAGCAATTATGTCACCAGACATTTGGATGCCACCTAATTTGCTCTTTATGTATTGACTTTTTGTGATGAACTAAAATGAAAGCGTCACTAAATTGCCTGCGAAGAGCCAAGTAAGCCTTCTCAGCCAAATGTTTCCTCGCCCAGGGGTTATGCAGAAAGATGCAGCCACTAATTACAGTCTGCTTAAACATTGAAAACTCCCAACATGTTCAGGTTATTAAGACATTTTTTTTTCATCCCAAACGTCGTCCTATGGAAGAGCATCTACGCCTGAAGAGTTAGATGTACGGCACAATATAGATAACTACTGTAGTATAATAACTGAGGTTCACTTCCTCTCATGCGGTGGCACTCTGCGACCTGACGTTCAGTAACACCAAATAAACAGTAGACGAGCTTTTTTGAGGGGGGGGGGGGGGGGGGGGGGGGGGGAGCTCTGAGGAAAGCAAAATGAAAAATGGAAAAACTGCAATCCAATGCAGGCCTTTCCAATTAGCTGTATGAAATCTCTGTGAATACTGACAGCTGAAATATATGATGGACGCTCTTGATTTCTCCATTCTCAATCCATATCAATCAATCAAGGGGGGTAAATCAGGTCAGAGAGCTCCCTTCTTCCACCCAGTGCAAGTTTAATTTCTTTTCTTTTCTTTTTTTCTTCTCAGGGTTATGAGCCAAACCTAACAGTCTCTCTGGGGAGGTCTAGATGATGTGCCAAGTACAGGCTAGGGGATAATTAACTCAGCTTTCCAATTAGGACAAAGCAATCCGCTGAGGATACAAGTAGGAAGCGGATAAATACTCAAGCATCAGTATGGGAGGAGGACAGGGACAGGCAGACAGATAAATAATGAGGAGGAAGCAGACAGGCTAATGCTAAACACACAATCAAATAACACAATATGGGATTGATGGCGTGCGCCTATTTCAGTAAGCGATTTATCATTTTTGTGCAGTTATGATCAATTCTCCTGCATGTTATCATTGCATTGGGATATAAGACATGTGACAAATTAGTTAGAATTAAAGTTTGACATATTTATAATGTATTTCAGTTACAGTTGGGATCGCAAAATGGACAGAAAATACATTTTCTCCAGTAAGTTTAAAACCTGCTGAAATGTATTGTCCTACTGAGGATGGAGGGTTTTCAATCAGTTTAACTAAGTGAACTCTGTAGACCACTAAATGTAACCCGGCAGCATCACTCATTGTATATGGCTTTTACTTTGCTATAACAAAACCCTCCAGGATTTGGCTGAGTTTTTTTGTGTTTATTGCGATCGCAAATGTTTGATTTTGAGGCTCAAAAATTGCGAGCTGTGAATTGGGAGCTGAGGGAAAGGAAATCTCTTCTTTTGTTTTTTTTTTTAAGCACTACCCGACAAAGGAATAAATATTTTCCTTTGATAATATTCATCATCAGAGAAATATTTTAGTTCAAATCTTTTTTTTATTTATTCATTTACCTAAGAAAACCACGGTGCTCAAAGTTACAAAAAAAAGTCATAAAAGTGATGCAGCTTTACAAAACAGAACATCTGTGAGTGTAATATACAAAAACTGCATCTGCTGTCAAAATAAGAGCTTCAGATGCTGTTTACTTAATAACAATAATGGTTGAAAATAAAATTAAAAAAAAGTTATTTTGGTTAATAAAGCAAAAACAAAATTATTAAGACTTCTTTATACCGTAATCCTTTCACCAAAACCTTTGTTGACAAAATTTTTCACGGAAATGCAGAATTTGCTGAATTGCAAGCTCTTGCAATTATTGCAGAGATTGCTCGAATTCGTGTGAATTATTGTGATCACAAGATTGCAATTTCCTGGAGGGGCTGCGTAATGGATAAAAAAAAATTAAAAAAAATAGCCACGAGAAAACGTATTTAAAAAAAATAAATAAAAGTGGTGTGGTGTGCACAAAAATAAGCAAACAAACAACAATAGATTTCCTGTTTTTATAGCAGAGTAAAAACCCTGGTGGGGTTTCCATCTGAGTTTCAGGACGTTGAAATTGTTTGAAGCATCGCTGATAACATTGTTAAACCAGTTTCTTTGCTTCCTGTCGTTACCATTGCAGGTCGCGTTTCACATCACTATCAGCTTTTATCTGGTGTCATGATTTCCCCGAGAAGGTTCACCTGTGGTCACGTCTGTTTGTTAGCTGCTGCTGAGCTTCCAGAGGGAAACTGCACGCCGAGGGAATAAAAAACATTTGGCGTAGTTTTGCCAAAGCTCTTTTCTTCTCCTCAGCAAGATATCAAACAAATCCAGTCCCGTGTGGCGCAAGGACGAATTCAAAGCAAAAGAATATGCTGAACAGGATTCATACTGGTCCAATCACGTTACACACTGCGGTCTTGGTTTCTGCACAATTACTGATCTCCTGGCGGCGAGTATGAGCCTGGCATGGAAAAATGGACATTTGCCATTTTAACTGTTTAACATCTGAAAAGCATTCTGTGAAATAAAGCCTGGACACAAATGAACAAATCATTACATAAACAAAATCTAAATTAAAGACATCCACTCCAGACTGCGAGCGCATTTCAGGGCTCAGCTCGTCAATGTTGTGTCTGCTATTATATCCAAACTGAATGCGGTGAAGCACGTGGCTTCAAGGACAATAACAACAACACAGAGACGTGCTCTCAAAATCTGGGTAAAGTGCTGAAGCCCTAAATTATGAATTTACCTGGAGCTGTTGTTGGCTTCGTTTTACGACACTGACTCATGTATTTATGGTTATTTATCATCATATAAACATCCAGTGACAGAAGCTAAAGGCAAGAGTCTCTTCAAGAGAGTCATAAATACAAATTAATTTGACAACATACACTTACAAGTCAACAACTGTTAGGCTAACTAAGAGCTGTTAAAGAGTCTCTCAACACTACAGATATAGTTGGATTTTTTTCCAATCTGGAGAAAACCTGATTTTATAAAATCAATAAAACAAGCAAAGAAAATTGTAGATCAAATTGGGGCAAAAAAAAACAACCGAGTTTTTATGACGAGTATTTCAAGGAATTGTCTCATTGAGTAGAAGAAAGAAAGAAAAAAAAAAAAACGTCTTTCACGATCATTTTAAATTGATTGGGAACAAAGAGGTTAAGGAACAAGTATGGTAGAAGCTAATAAAAATGGAATTCATTACCACCTGCATAATTATTTAATGTTTGATTACAGTACGCCACCAGACGAAGCGAGTAAATCTTTTTTTGGTGGAGTCCTACCAAGAAGCAGAAGGTCAGAGAATAGCAGGGTGCTCCATGACAGCCAGAGAGCCTGAGAACGGCAGTAAAAAAAAAAAAAAAAAAAAAAAAATATCTATCAGCCGGAGGGTTTTGGTGTTCGCTGACAGTCTGTCAGTGTCTTTAAGTCCCACTTTTTCAGTTGACAGTGCAAATCATCCGCCACCTCATTCACAGGGCGTCGTCGTCCATCATTAAAAAATGAAAAGTCTAATTCTGAAAGCACTTGATCGCTGTGCTGCAGACGTCTGAAAACACATCAGAGCTGAGAAATATTACAGGAGGAGAATAGACGGAGAGAGAGAGAGAGACGTATTTATAGGTACGTATTCAGCGCTTGTTGAGTCTGTTAAATGTCTGGAAAATATAAGTGTTGCCGACAAATGCTGCATGGTGCTGAAAAAAATATGAATAAAGTTCCTGTAAGTTTTACAGTTACAAACGACCTCTGCATTCTATTTTCAAGGACCGCAACACAGCCGAGGCACGTGTTCAGATCGGTAATATTTCAACTAAATATAGTTTTCTTTTTCCCAAATAGCAGATATTTATCTGTTCACCTCTCGTGCGGGAAAAAAAACAACTGAAATCAATACATAATAAACTTGATGAATTCAGCCGTTTTTCTTTCAGACTGAGACGGTAGTTCAGCGCTGTGTTGTTCGTCTGTAGCGTCGCGGGTCCAATGAAATTAAATGGATACGATACAACATTTTGCTGCTATCTGTAATGGGATCGGTATTTGGCCCTTTTTCTATCGTAGGAACTTTTCCCGGGAACTCTACTTTCATATTGCACTTGTCGTTTTACTGAAAGAATAAAAAAAAAGAAAGAAAAGATTTTGGTTGCTGGGTCATAATTGTCGCCTCGACTCAAAATGTCCTATTTCCATGGACCGCGGGGGGCCAGCGATAACGAAGTCTCCGGGAACAGCACCTGTTGGGCAGTTTTGGCTAAGTGTCCATGCCGCGGTAATAAAAACGTGTGCTGCGCAGTGCCCTCCCCCCCCCCCCCCCCCCACCCCCACCCCCGAGAGCATCCGCCCCCCCTCCCCCTCATTTGAATAAGCGCATTTGAATAAACGAGGCACCATTTTATAATCCAGTTTTACAACCATTCACGTGTGCATTTGAAACCTTCTGCCAGCTGAAAGGTGACGTCATCCAGACTGAAAACAAGCGCTGGCACGTCAGGGGTGAGCGTTTCTTTCAACTTTATTACCGATCTGATCAATAACTAGAGAAGCGAAGAGAAGTGTTTGAAGACACGGTGGAGAAACTTTAAAACCTCTACGACAACAAAAACGGAAAGCTTTGCAGACAAGTGTTTTGGCTCTCAAGCTGCTCTTGTTCACCGCTCGGTCACCGACAATATAGAAAAAAAAAAAACCACGAGTCAATTCTCCACGAAGAGATGGTGTTTAAAGAAAGAGGTCGTCTTCGCCGTTCTTCAGACAAGAAATCTCAAATAATCAAGACGCCTAACGAGCGCCTGAATTTAGGCCCTGATTATTTTACAGACTGGAATATGACCCTGTTGATCATAAAAAAAAAAGCCATATTTTACCCAACAAATCCTCTTCACCAACAAATGAATATATTTAAATCACGAAAGGGGGTGTTGGCTACCAGTATCAACTCCTTCCAAGTAATTTAATGTGATTAATTGCAACTTCAGAGGCAAATTTAGTCACGTTCGCACGGTTCAAAAATAAATCCTCCGGGACAAACGGCACGCCTCCCCACCGTGTCAGGTACGTGAAACCGCACGGAGGGAAACGTCACGTCGTTGCTACAAGACAGCGGTTAAGTGGTTGCTGAGCTCCGCCGCGCAGCGGCGACCCTTTTATGGGAAATGATTTTAAAGCATGTCTGGCATGCAGCGACAAAGAAAACTCTGGAAATGAGACCAAACAAACAAAAACAGCAACAACAGTAGAGCTGAAAGAGCGCTTCACTTGGCTCCTTAAGAAAAATATGGGACTGCAGACGATAAATTGGAGTCGTTAGAGCAGCAATTTTTTTGCATCTGGAACGATCCAGTTGATTTTTTTTTTTGCGTTTTAATCTTCTCAATACGTGTGCGTGAATGTGAGGAGCACGATTCAGCGTGCTCTCAAACATATGTGATTTTCTCAGCTCACTTGTGACCTATTTTTTTAGCCCCGAGGCATTTTATAGTGAAGAGGAGAGGCCAATTCATTATAAATGCCACAGCAATACGGAGGAAATGTAGTTTTTTTTTTTTTTTTTTGTGGTCAGCTGAAATAAAAAAAAAAAAAAATCACGTGTCTGCTTTCCATCTGCTAAAATGTCAGTTTATTTGGCGTTGTTTCAAAATGAACTGCGGTTGGCAAGAGGTTATATCGCTCGCTTTCATTTTGCAGCAAAAGCACGTTTCGAGACGAAAATGCTTTTCTGTTGGGTGCCATCGAACGGAGACACCTTGAATTTGTATACGTGTCCTTTTGATTTCCATTAATTTAACATCTCTCGTTTGATCTATCTGGCACCACCTCCTCGCAACAAATGCGCTGTCTTGAAATATGTCCCCTAAAGAGACAAGCAAAGGGCACGGCGTATTATTTGTCATCTTTAATGCGGTTACGATTCTACGAGGTGCTGAACTCTTTCCAGAAGATCTGACACGTCCACCCTTCACCTCGGTTGCCTCCGGGAAGGCACTTTGGAACAGTTGTCTCTGACACTGTAGATCTCATTATGCAAATATGATTGATTTGGGGGGGGGGGGGCGCGTTCGAAACCGGCGGCGGCGGACGACGAGGTCGTGCTGAGAAACCAATTCGCAGCGAACCGGCATGTTCTTTGGAGACGGTGACGCGGGCGGTTCAAAGCCTCTGGCGGGACCGCCGTTCGCCGCCGCTGTCCGTGGCCTTCCGTTACATTACATCTGAAGCACGCCTGTCTCATTGCAACGTAAATATGTACCACCCCCCTCCCCCCCCCCTTACTCCCGCAGCGGTCACTGCAATCGATGTCCCCCCTTGAGGACCGGCTGTCACGTTTAGACGCCGGTGGTAAAAGCACGCCGGAGCGAATGAAGTGAATGGAGCGGATGGAGCGGATGGAGCGGAGTGGCTCACGTCGGCTCAACAGGAGTTGTCTTGAAAGAGGAGGGAGGACGGGCGGGACGGCTGCCGCCGGTGCAGCGCGTCCCAAAACGTTCTTTTTATTGAGGACACGTTGTTCGTGTCGCTGCGACCGGAACGTGCGCCGTGCAAAATATCACAAGCGTGACACTCCTTGACCGGATAAGCAAGAAGAAGGAAACACACACACACACACACCCCCCGCCCTCCACCACCACCACCACCACCACCTTTATTCTGACAAGAGGTCTTTTTAGTCTTGACGCCACACAGCCACACAACAAGTGCACAAAATAATAATAAATAAACTGCAGGCGTCCTCTGGAAAACAGACGTTCCTGTTGGAGGCGCCTGCAACAGGGCACCATATGTGCTTGCTGAGATAAAACGGAAGGGATGAGCGTACCCCCTGTAGGTAAATACTCATCAGACCAGAGTATTGGCTGCTGTGTTTCCAGATTATTCCATCATTTACTGGCAGCGCCAGGCACTGTCCTGCAGTCCTTTATATCCTCTGAAGAGTTTGGGCCCCGGTGAGCTGGAAACTGGCTCAAAAGAAATCCTTCCGCATCCCTGGAAGGCGCACACATGTCTCCCCTTTTTCTTTTTCTTTTTTGTTTTTTTCCGGGTATGCGGACATTTAATTGTTAGCTTAAAGTCCCCACCGTTTCCAATGCAATTGCACATGAAATGGTCTACGATATCAAAGCCCCGCGCACATCTCTCCGGGGTGGAACAATATATGCGCTTTATAGCTAGATTGTGTTGGCTTGCTGTCAAAATTCGCGACAATATGCGTCTTTTGAAGATCTGGTAGAATCGGATATTTTGTCAGTTTAACGGATCTGGACGTGATTTGTAGATCAAAAAAAAAAAAAAAAGAAAAAAAGCTGCACAGCAGACGCAGATCACATCCGGGCATGCAACATTCATGAACCGTGACATCTTCTGTTTGCGCGCTGCGGAGCATACTGTTCAACACGGTCCCTATAAAAATGCAATTAGAAAGGCATCCCGCAGCCTCATAAATAGTACATCAGATCGGTCAATGAAGTTCAATACGACAGCCTCACGTGCGATGAGGTTTCCACGCCCCCGATGAAGATCTGATGAAAGCAGTTTGACAGCAGACTTTGGTTGACTGCGGTCCGCACGGAGAGGAGCGCCGTACTCTGGTCGGAGATGGGATAAAACCGCCTGCTGACGCAACGCGTGTACACCCTTCGGCTTGACCACCGGCGGGCCGTTACGGCCGCATGCTGCATTACGGCCGCATGCTGCGTTACGGCGCGGGCCCTTCATGACTTGATACCCAACCGCTCCTTTCTGCCGGTGCGCGTTTTGTTACCAGTCAAAAGGTCCCACGACTCAGAAATCACGCGTGCCGTTCTTCGTGCTCCCCGGGCGACCCGGTTGGCGTTTGTTTCTCTCCGGCGATGAATCGCAGCATATTCAGCGAGCGCCGCTTCCTTTAAAGCTACAACTAAATTATCTTTTGGTTTCGTGGTTCACCAATCAGAGCAAACGTATATTTTCACGATGGTATTTTATTTTTTATTTTTTTATTGTGTTATCAAAAAGTCGGCGCCGCCGTCCCAGATTTCACGACGTCCGCTATAACCGTCCCGTCGCGTCAAATATTATTCCTGGACACCGCGTTTGCAAAAACGGAAATCACAGAGGATTGCAACGCTATGCAGCAGGCTTCACTGCTTTTGTTTGTTATAGGGCAAACCCACCCACACACCCACCCACACACCCACACACCCACCCGGCCGGCCGGCCCTGTTTCAAGCAGGAGTACCTCGGAGCACCGAAGCAAAACACCAGAGATGCTTGTTATTGGTTTGGTAAATTAAACAATAAAGAAACAGTAGACGGAGATAAAATACAGCAGTCGTTCAAAGGGGCCATGATTTTTATAGTGAATTTTATGGAGCTGCCGACATTATTTTTTATGATTTTTCAATATTAAAAGCAATTTTAAAGTAACTATTACCCGGGCGACTGTACAGTTTGGTAATCATTGCAAACAATCTACGATGACCAACACAAATTGAAACTTAAATCTAGTTTTTGCACAGTAGTGGTGTCTGTAGCGTATCTGTAATGTACAATCTGTAGTGTATGCCATAACAATAATTTCATAGGCCAGTACATGTAAATGCTTCAGAAATTCTTTTGTTTTGAATATTTTTGAATTAAAATAAATTTGATTTATGTCTATAGACTGCTAGAATTGCAAGCCTAGCCACAATTGCATTTTATTTTTGAGGATAATCCTTCATTTAAAACATGTTTAAATTAAAAAAAATAAAAAAATGCCCCCCCCTAAATTGAATTAATATGCACATATAGACATTTATAAAAGAGTTTCTTCATTATTGCCAGACAAAATATAATTTTGCTCGCAGCAATTTGCCTCACATGATGCTCCATTAACTTCCACAAGTGGTTAATGAAGTGTCCTTCATGAATATCCATGTGCATGTTAATGAACTTTTAAACTCAGTTATTCTTTTGGTCTCTTAAACTGATAAAGTACAAGCGCAAGATACAACAAAAGTGCTAATGTGAAGGGGAAGCATGATGCATTACCTGATTATATTATTTCTCGTACCACTACGTATATTATAATATATTACGCTGCCACTTCTGAGCGTCTGTCCCTTTATTAAAATAGAAATGGAAAAAAAGAGAAATGAACCCACAGAAAAGGTTAACTCTTCGGAGGCACGTGGCTGAACATGTACTCGGTGTCATGGGGACAGCAGAGCTGTCAGACATCTCATCTCGATAATGGGGAACCCCAATTAGCGGAAATGTGCCAGAGGAAAAAAAAAAAGTGACATCAACACGGAGAATGCTGCAGGTGCCTGAGGGAAAAAATCTGCCTTTTGTTTTTGAAAGGATTGAAGTTAACCACTCATTCCATCTGCCATTTTCATTATGTTTCACTAAAGAGCATAATAGACTAAATCATGGACTCGACCGAGACATTTTACAGAAGTTTAAGGATGTGCAGCATGAATATCATCAGTTATTGTATATTTCAGTGTTTATTTTTGAGAACTTGCCTTACTGTAAAGCGTTCTACCCTCAGAGAGTTACAGGAGAGGGCTGTTTTTCTACAGCTTTGTTGAAACTATTGATTGACACGTCAGGCACAAAGTAGCGTCTGATAGTTGTTGTACTTTGTCCCTGTTGCAGCTCCAGCACCTCTTACTGGTGGGTCTGTCTGAGCTGCCTTCACCGTCTCCGCCATCTTCAAAGCTCGCCCAAAAATCTCTCTTTTTTTTTTTTTTTTTTTCTTCCTGTCTTCCCACTAAGTTCTCTCCTTTCAGCTACTTTAGACATTCCTGTGCTTTCTGCCGGATAAATCTTTGATAGACTTAAACTTACCCCGTCCTTTCATTTACTTTCCTCTTCCTTGTTTAAATATGTTTCATAGTCCAGGGGCTCAGCATCTCGTCATCTGCATTCCCCTCAAACTGTCTCTCTGTCCTTGAACGGCTTTTCGAGCTATCAACTGTCAGCCATCTATAATTGTTTGCGGTACATAAATTAATGTCATTCCTAAATATAGTGGGTTAGATCTTTCGGTTACTTGGAAGGATCCACGGAAGAATGTCACCACTGAAAACATAGGCTGCGGCGGAGTGACTTATTGTGTGCCGAGATGGGTGATAGTGATGTTTCAAACCGTCTTCTAGCCTATATTTCCTAATATTAAAGATTCAGGATTCTGTACCGAAGCTGCTATACTGTCACTCAAAGCCTCAACTGAGATCTTCTTCTGAAATATAATAAGTAGCGCATGATACATGACTGGAAACAGATATATACATTCCCGGAGATAAAGAAATGCATTTGGGTGGATGGCTGTTGGCAGTTGTGGGTTCTTAAAATATCGGGTGCAATTGGAGAAATGATCACAAGTACTGATTAAAGTGAATTATTCTCAAAATAAAATGAACAAATAAAAACACATTCTGTGAATGTGTCGGATAAATATAGTCACCAACGGGAGACTCCACTCAAGAATGATAACATATTTATGAAGGAAAGTGCTCTGAAATGATCCATTATGTAGTATGTTGTAATAGTGATTTCAAGACTTTACTTACATCTCGAAATGAAAGTGTGTCTCTTTATGTTCGATGCGTTTATACTGTATCCATTTTGGCACTTTATGCTTTTATTGTTTTGATTGATTTTGGTGGCTTTCAAACTTTTTCACTAATTTATTTGATCAACAATTTATTCATTTACATTATTGTAATGTTTACATGTAGTGAATGCTGATTACAATATCATATTTGCATGCAAAAAAGTTCCAGCAGATTAATTAAATGGTTCGATTACAGTGTTCAAAACTACACCATGAATTTGGCTTTAATCAGTTCTGACTACTTTTGTATATTTGAGCTTTGGGTTCACCTAAGCAGGAACTGACCTCTGAGCAAAGAGACTTTATGCTGCATAATCTGCTCAGCTTCTCAAATCACTGTATGTAATTCATCATTTCCCAATAATAATTAAACTCGGTGAATCTGAACTGTAGCATATTTTGTTTTTCAAGTAAGCCGCAGCACGTTAATGCCAACACGGTCATGCCATATTGGAGTTACTTTAATTACCAGTTTTCCTCTTGTAAGCGGCATGTATGTCAACACCCGTGTCAAAAGTTCAACTGGCAAGTCAAACGGCTCGAACAGCTCCGATGTATCCGACTCCGACACAGAGGAACAGAGAGTGCCGGCGAAAATCATTAATTGTGTTTTTAGCAAACAATTTGCAACTGTCATTTCTGTCTCTACATTTTTTGCGAGTCGTTATTGATCAAGACAGCTGAAATCCCTCGTAATGAGCGGGCGCACATCTTGAACACGGCCGTCTTTTCCCATCACTACCTTCCCTCACACTACAGTGGCAGCTGACGGTGTGAAGCTCTGACTGGAGTCTAAACTGCTGTTGATTAATAATATCCATATCATTTTAACTGTCTTAACTCGTGATGAAAATCAATATACAATTACAGTGGAGGAACAGTTTAATCGTTTCAGTTTATCTGACAATTCGGATCCTCCAATTGGGCACCATTATATAGAGTCGTCGTCCCCCTCGCGCACACACACACACACACTGGTTATAACCTGCAAAATTCAAACATGCGTGTTGAGGAGGTCACTCTTCAGCCACATTTACTGCACTTCTTGCTTATCGCTCCATCTCAAATGTTGGCCAACTGGAGGGCTGTGACTGGAATGCCAAATATGTATCTCTGCAGCAGGAACCCCAGCTACGAATCTGCAGTGCAAATACAATCGCCTTTTGCCTGTCAAAAAACACGCTCGGCCCTGTCACGACATATAACCACCGAGAGCTCGGTGGGCTTATATGCTGTAATTAATACAGAGGTTCTGATGCAACTTCACGTGTGCCATGAAACCGAGCGTAAAAGGCAAATTAAATGTGATATGCGGCTCGAGTGCAAGGGGGTAAAGACGGGTGAGAACGAGAGCGTCGGTATTATTATAAAGTAGTCGACTCTTAGAGGTTTTATTGAATTAGGCTCAGGATCTGCCCCAGAAGAAGAGTTACAGCATCCCTGAATTACCCGCATTAATATCTATACGCGCACGAATCACACTTATCGTGTCTGTACTACGCGGTGAACGTGTGGTGTCGATGTAATTATTCTCATACAAGTATGTGACCGTAATTCTGTCACTGCGGCCGTATTTCATCTGCTAATTATGAGATCAAAATCTGAGGTTTTATCTAGTTTGCCTTGGGAGTCCAATTTAGTGGTTCCACTTATTGGCGACTTCAAAATCCAGCTGGTAACTTTAGACAAGAGCACAAATTGCGTCCTTTATTTCACCGGTTTAAATTAACATACTTCAGTGTTATGTACAAACTGCAGACACACTCTATGGTGGAGGTATAGCCAATAAACTAAAGCCATTTGGATCGTATTTGATACTTCTAAATTATCCAAAGGATCAATGCTTTCCTGAAAAACCTGTTATCTGCCCCCCTGGTGGACTATCTGGGCACTGCAAGCGCTAGCGTGCCTTGGGTTGCCAGATCCAAGATGGCTGCCGTCAAGTTTTTGGCAGGGAAATGTTTGCTGGTTTAAAAAATAAATCAGAATAACATGTATGTTGCTACCACTATTTCAATATGGATATGTATTCATAATCACTACATTGTGTGCCATAGAAAATTGTGTTGAAAATGTGTGTATCAAATATGATACAACAGGTGAGGTCATTTTTCTGCAAATCCTAAAACTGTTATTGTATTGCCTTGTATGATGCAATCTGCATTATACCTACCACAAGCAAAACCAATTTCACTCAAATGTTCTAAATGCTCCAAATCCAATGAGCAACATCGGTTTGTTTTTGTAAAATAAACTTTATCGTGGTCAATAAATTGACATAAAGGTCTTACGTGTCAATTATGATACAAAAAGATATCGTATATGCAAATTATTCCAACTTTTTTCTTCTTTTTTTTTGCGTGTATTTTGTGAAAAGGTCCATTTCAAAACGTGACGGCACGACTTCATTCCCCGCAGGGAACGTTCCAGAAGTAAAGTGTTTCGTCTGCGGGATTTTGTTGAATTCTTAATTTCTCCTTGATTTTTATGCTTCCGGCGTCAGAAAGTAGGCTACGTGGTTGTATCGTTTCTTTTGTAGTCTGTTTTGTGTTACTTCCCACTTTTCTTTTTGTAGCCTACGGACAAAGTTAATACAGCTGGCTGTGGTTTCATTTCATAATTCATAAACTACTACACATACCATTTCACATAAGTATTGTATAGCGCCTGTAGCATGAGAACACATTTCTTGTCCTACTTGAGACACCGGAGGGACGAACGCCGACGCGGTGCGACGCACTACCAGGAGGCTCGTTTTATTTTGAAAATTGGCCGCAATCTCCGAAATCCCTCCGATCGTCTTCCCGCCTTTGCCGATCCGCGCCCTGTTCGACTTTACGCGTCTTCCGCCCGGCTTCTGTCAAAAATAAACTGGGAGCGTACTTTTCAGCGAGCCGGTCAAGATCACGATGTCGCAGTGCCGACGGTCACTGAATCACGCCGTCGAGCCCGGCGGCGATCGATCGAGCTCCCCGTCGGACCTGGGACTGCACAGAAGCAAAGTCATGAAACGCAAGTCGCGGTGAAGATTTCATCAAGTTGATAATACGCATGTTAAGTACACGTGTCGGTGAACAACGTTCATTGACGGATCGGACACAAAACGCCGACGTTCCGGTGGAATCCGGCTTCAGAGCTTAACGATGACCTAATTTGTAGATTCATTTGACCTTTTTTTTTTTCAAAGCCAACTCATTTGGTGCTCAGCAGCTAAAAAAATCAAATCGTAAAAGGATTCAAACCCACAGGACGTGAACGTCGAAGAAGATCCAGAGATACCGATCGGCGTAACGGAGACCGGAGTCCTTCGCACATCGCGCCTCACTATTGATTCACGGTTGCTGATTCAGAGTGTCTTTCTCTTTCCTTTCATCTGCATTTTCTGTGGCGTGGAGTCTTACAAACTGCCTGTATTTTCCCTTTATTTTCCCGATGCCTCGCATTCCCCCGCCGACCTAACTTGTGCGCTTGGCATTAATTCAGCTATACAGTGCGCTGCAGCAGTAAGCACATAAACAGACTATTGAAAAGGAGCCCTGCCTTTTTTTATTTATTTTTTTTTATTTCTTCCACTGCTTGTTTGTCCGGCACGCATTTATTATCCCTCCTCCAATCCATGAACACAAAGCAGCAGAAGTGAAATGAACTTGCTTAAAAGCTTTGTATATAAAAAGGTGTTTATGTAGAAAAGGCAGCTCGACAAATTCCCAAGAGCACAAGATCATTGTTAATCCAGTTAGGTTGGAAGTAATATTTTATTATTAGTCCTATCCATTTAAGTAATGGGATTCTGCTCGCTATGCAGCCAAGCACTATATTCAGAGGAACCTGTTGTTAACACAGGTTGGGAGCTGTTGGATTCATGTAAATTGTATAACCTATTACACACGATTGGAGGGACTCCGAACAGTCGGCGGTATTGGGATGTGGATGACAGAGGACTCAAAACAAACCGTTTACTTTTACTGGCGGCAAGCATTTCCTTTTTTTTACAGTAAACACTAAAAATGTTCTGTGAGAGTTTCAGCCGTCCGAGCACCGAAGTTCTTTTCACGCTTTTACGACTACTTTTCGACGTATGTATCCATGAAGCGCGTCTGAACGCAGCGGGCGGATGCGAAGGACCGGGCCTCGATATATCTTCACAAATTCAAGGACAGACTCGCTTCGCGAGAGTCGCTCCCACCGAGCGGCGGTCGATGCCCACAGCAGGTGGCACCACGGACCCTTTGTCTGGATGGAGGCTGATAAGGAAAAGATTGACAAGGTCGTGTTCAACGGGGGGAGAGGGGGAGGGTGGATTTTTTTTTATTTATTTATTTATTTTTAACTCCCACAGGTGACCGCTGCTCATGTCTTTTTAAAGCTGTCAGGTTTCCGGCTTGATACCGTAGTGTGACGTCGTCTCAGCCACTACAGTGTGCGTGAGACCCTGCAGGG
The DNA here is from genome assembly GCF_022577435.1 of Embiotoca jacksoni. Classification (NCBI taxonomy): domain Eukaryota; kingdom Metazoa; phylum Chordata; class Actinopteri; family Embiotocidae; genus Embiotoca; species Embiotoca jacksoni. The sequence goes on along the minus strand of NW_027185387.1, from coordinate 2,329,944 downwards.
GGCCTCTGATTCTCTTTTCTAATGGTTTTATTGGTGTGACGGAGTACGAAAGTATTGGAGCAACAAAGAAAAAGAAAAAAGAAAATGCTAGACGATGGCGTTTTATCATTAAGTGTTAATTACTTAAGAAATCCCCGCAGAATTGTTTACTAGTTTCCAGTAGTTTTGGAAAATCGGACATTGCGCCGCCACTAATTATCAATTCATCATTTAGCAATTCAAATATACATCGGCGATATCAGAAATATTAATAAGTGCTGTCATGTGTCAAAGAACTCAGGGTGACATCTGCAGACATCTGGCTTGGTCTGACAAATCAATCACTTCACCCCCCCCCCCCCCCGAGAAACAACTGGTTGTGTAACATTGGATAACAACAAAAAGGACATAAACACTAAACATTTAATAAACAGGGTACACAAACCAAAATAAATTCAAACCAAAATTTTTATGGTTTTTCAGCTCGCGGCACCTTTTTTTGTCAATAAGTAAAGTTGACAAATGTCCAAAAGGAGGAGTGAGTTTTAGATTTTGCTAATGGGAGTCAAAGGAAAGAAAAACCGCGAGGAAGGGAAGACCAACAGTCCCGAAACCCAATCATGTCGAAGTTACCGTAAGAACACCACAGCACACTGATAAAACCGCACTTTGTTGTTTTTTTTGCCCGGTAATTTCCGGCTCCGATCGAATAATAAATCTATTCATCAACCAATCCCGAAAGTGGACGCTTCGCAATAAAAAAAAAAAAAAAAAATCTGCATTCCTTTGTTTATTCAAGACTCCAACCTCATCTGGCAGTTTGGGATTCTCACAACTAGTATGCATAATGTGCTCACGAGAATGAACACATTAAAAACCCTCAGAGCAAGAGAGAAAATTATTCACAACGCCTGCAGGTGGGAAGACACAATGCGCTTTGTAGTGCAGATTCTCACTAACTGCAGCCCCACACACACACACACAGGCACACACACACACACACACACACACACGCGCGCGCGCGCACACACACACACACGACTGTTTGATGAGTCTCATTAGGGTCTTCAGGTGAAATACTCCCTGAACATAAGATAATGCAACACCCTACATACTGTAGGAACTTCCGTTTGTTTACTGAAGCATGCTCCGGGTCGACGCTCTGCGGGAGAGACGGTAGAATATTCTCCTCACCTACGAGGAGTTAAAGTAGACAGCGGATATCAACTGCTTCAAGGTTTTGTTTTTTGCCGATCAAATATTGTCTATGAGCGTTGCCTATTCCATCTGCCGTATAAACAAAACCAAAAAAAAAGCCAGTTATTTTGAATGGCGAATGCATGTTTAAGATTTAATCCCGATACGTTTGAATGCGGCGACGTGACGACCCGTGGTCCCGCACGGCGCGTTTTTAATCCACCCGTCACTTGTAAATAAACAAAAATGAGCGATGCCGACTGACAGCCGTGCCGCCGTTTTTTTTTGCTAGAAGGAAAGAAACCATTTTTACGAGCCGCATCTCAAAGGAAACGTGACGTCACGACACGCGCGGTTGCGATGTTTTCGACACTCTGGTGTTGGAGCCGGCGTGGACTGAACTCAAGTTAAACGCTAAATCGAGACCTTCAGGAAAAACTGCAAACCCCTGAAGCTGTGTTTTTTTTACCCCCGAAAGTCCCCTTTAAACAGCTGCACGGGAAGTTCTGTTACTCGACGCGGATAGCGGTTTGAGGTATCGTTGGATGAACTAGAAGGCTCTTTTCGAGTATGTTTCGTACATTAAAGCCCATCTGCGCAATGAAGACATCTGCTCCAGCTGCGCGTCGGTGAAAGCGTTGCCGGAGTGATGTCGTGATGTGTTCCTGGTTGGGAATTTGTGCAGATAAGGACGTGGACACGTTTTAATGGGTTTGAAAAAGAGATTTTTTTTTTTTCCATTTGCCCGTCCTTAACGGTATCCTGGAAGTAGGTAATCCCAAAACCCCGCATTCATCCTCCGGGGACTTTCATAAAGCTCATTAAATCAGTGTTAATCCAAACACCTGTCATCAAATGCTAATTTGCAAAACACGGCAGGGGAGCTCGTTCGGTATAACTTATTTACACATCCGAGGTGAGTTTTCGCGAAAGCGGCTCCAGACGGTTAACGGCGCCACGAGCAGGAGTACTCTTGAATTCTAATGTGCGGTTTACAGATTCACATCTGCGTAAAACGTCCCCGGTAACCTCCGAACCCCCCCACCCCACCCCCTCCCCCCGCCTCCCCCTCCAAACCTCCCCCACCTCACCTCCCCACCACCCCCCGTTTACACATTACAGGGCGGCTGTGTTACTGCGCCTCCTGTTAGACAGATTAGAAGATCAGAAAACGCATCAGGAGGCTTTTTTTTTTTTTTTTTTTAATCCCACCAGTCAAGTCGGGACAGCGAGCGAGTCCGGGAGGAGGACCCGGGACGTGAAGGGACGCAGTCGCGTCCCGGCAGCACCTACGACGGGCGAAGTCGACGTGCGGGCCCGGCCAATCGCAGCTGCCGGGGCGTCGTCGCCGACCCGCGGGTCCGTCCGCGTCACGCCCGCGTCGCGTGCGCGCGTGGGGTGGGCGATGTACGTGACCCGGTCTGTTCCCTGTAAATATTCTCTGGGGCTCTTCTCTCTCTCTCTCTTTCTGTTTTTTTGGTGCGCTGGTGCTTCTTTTGGTGCTCCTGGGGGAAGCTTGCTTTGCAGCCAAATTGACATTCGCTGGAGTGTGCCCCCCCCCCCTCCTCCCCTCCCCTCCCCTCCCCTCCCCCGACCCTCCCTCTCCTCTCTCCTGTCATTTTGTCAACGCCATCACTGTGTGGAGCTCAGCCAAGCAAGACATCTGACAGACAGGCAAATGGGAGTGGTGGACTTCAGCAACATAACACCTTCCCGCTGCCCTCTCGCTGCCCGGCGGCGAGGTTCAATGCACACACGTACAAACGGAAGGAGAAAGGTCCACGTTTTAGAATACGGACTTCCTCCGTTTGCGGTCGGCTCAGTCAGAAATATAAGAATGAAAAAAAAAAAAAAATGTTAAAAGCGAGACAGACTCACATTGATCAGAGAGATGCAATCAGCAGGGGAGTGAATTGCATGAGTGAGTTTCCATTTGTGGCCAAATAATAAACCGAGCAGAAGAAATTGATTGGCAAGTGACAAGACCTCCTTAATCCTGCAAGGATCATGTGAAGATCACTTGTTTCAGGGGTCAAGGAATTACAAGGAGGCCTGCTGCAGGATGTTTACAGCTCTGCTCTCCCCGTAACGCCCGGCTCATAAAGGGGAAAAACATTTTCAGAATGTTTGGACGATTTCCAATCTATTAAAAACGGCAAACTGCTAATTCAAAGCCATAAACGCACAATAGAGCAAGAGGCAGAAATATACAGCTCTCATCTAAAAATCTGCCTTTGGTTTCACAGAGGCCGCAAATTAACGCAAACTGTGGCTCCTTTGACCAAAAGCCCGAGGATTAATGACGTCTCTGAGACCTCCCGCTTCCAGAGGCCATTTTTTTTTTTGTTCTTTTCTTTTTACACTGAATAAGCACGAGTCTCCGAAGCGCCGTCGAACGCCGAGGTCTGCGGGCATAAAATCCTCCAGCGAAATATGAAACAAAAACATTTAGGAGATGAACCGCCGCCGCGGGGCGCGACACCGAAACGGCTCCCCGGCGCCGAACGCCACCGCCACGGGCTGAAGTCCAACCCCGTCCCCGTACACGCCGAGCGGCACACTTATCATTCAAGGTGTCGTGGCAAAACACTGGAAACACAGCACGGTAGGGGGACTCGAATGGAACCGGCACTTGTCAACCAAGATGGATCCTGACACCAGAATATGCTCAGGAAGCGATTAGATAAAAAAAAAAAAATAACAGAATCCGCCCGGGCGTCTTTGGAGGAGGTGTGCTGGCGGCTGATAAAGGATTCAGATTTATGTAGCTTTCGCCAAAAGAAGCAGATATTATGTTTCTTGGAAAAAAAAAAAAAAAAAAAGAAAAAAAAAGATGGGTACATGGGAGCGCGCGGCTGAGATGTACAGTATACCGAGCAGAGAGCGAGGAGCAAATATGGCGGAGTTAATAAAAGACAGGAAATAAAAGGGAAAAAAAATGAAAGAAAAAAAAAAAACGCAGCGCCTGTTTGGCAGCTTTACGCGATCTCTTCGGAAATCAATTTCAACTCTTGAACACGAGTTTGTTTTGTTTGCCGCCGCGTGTCGGCGGCGCGCCTCCGTCGGCGAGCGCGCCGCGCGCTGATTCTCTTTGCAGATACTGCGGCCGCTTTGTGTATATCGGAGGAGAGGGCTTAGTAATCAAGTGGGCAAGTCTCACATCAAAGATGTTTTGCAGCATTACGCTCAAGGCCAGCTGACAGCCGCGGAGTAAATTCTGGCAGCTCAAGACACTCGTCCAATCCCCACGTTCAACGCTGATCAGACCTCGATTACTCAGCGACGTGGTACCTACACGAAGCCTTACACCTGCCCCCCCCCCCCACCACCACCACCGCGGCAAATTAATTTCACATTTGTTTCAGTCTCGAAACTGCAGGAACCTATTAGGGGCAGAAGAATCCCAGAAGAATGTGAAGTGGCCCGCGAACACTTTGGAAACCGAACGGGACGGACCCGGCAGAGATGGATCTGAGAGCTGATGTTGTTTGTTTGAAAACAGCCTGCTCAGCAATGATTCCTACAGGAGGAGGGGCGATGAAGACACGAATCTCCCCCCCTCTCCCCCGCCTCCCCCCCCCCTCCCGCCGAAAGATGCAAGAAAGAAAATCCCCGCCTCTAAATGCCGTGCCGTGTTCACATGACGCTGAAGACAACGGCTGCATGTTTACGTCACCCGGGTGGAATTATGTCGTTTACAATTAAACAAAAGAGAAGTTGTCGACCACCTAAACTTTACTATCTGTTTATAACGAGTTATAATTATTGTTTATACCTAAAAAAAAAAAAATAAATTTAAATAAAATGTTGGGCTATTTCTGGATTTACAATGTTTTTCATTCAGCGTCTTGAAGTGTCAGTTGTTGATTTAACTGGATCAAACAAACAAAACCAGATATCCACAAATGTACAGGAAAATTGACTTTTACATTTTGATGTCACAATACAAAATTAAGGAACATTTCATGAGTTATTATTCCCCATTTTTGCTCAAAACCAATGAATAAAATACCAACTAAGTAAATCATTACAATGCTGTCAATCATAACATATTTCTGTGGTGTAATTTGTCAACGCTCGTGTCTATTGCCTTCGGCTGGTGGCACTTAAGTCTCTGCATCATGTGTTTACAATGTCTGATATACTGTTTTTGTAAATCAGACTATCAAACTTTACGCACTGGCCGTTAAAGATCAAATTTGATAAAAAAAAAAAAAAAAGTTTGATTCCAAAAATAAATAAAATAAAGGTGTCTCTCGTGTTTTGTATTTTTGGTGATTTCACTTGACTGAACGATGAATAGAGAAATATAGGTGAACATGTATTGAGTATAAAACTACGGCACACAGGGAAGAGTTGCACAACAGGTTTACATTTAATGGGCGTGCGCTCTAAATTTAACACGGACTGCAGTCTTTTTTTTTTTTTTTTGTCTTAAGCCTCCGGTTCTGTGAAGAGATAAAGACCGAAGCCACACCGAGGAAGACGGCGCATCCGTTTCACCCCGTGGCACCCGAGCGTGCGCTTCGTAACTCTGCGGGAAACAGGATATTACAGGATACAGAAGATATATTTTTGCATCGCGCTTAGGATGAGCCGACCTAGGGCACGGTTTACTGCGGTGGTCTCTGCGGGGCGTCGGTGTATTTCTGTTCTTAAGAAGTAAAAAAAAAAAAAAAAAGAATACAAAAAAAAAAGAGAAATTCTTTGAAGGCTGTGACCCTGAATTCGCAGCGCAGCAGCTGCTCGACTGGACTACATCATTTTGCACAGGTGTCCCCGGCGCTCCGGCTGGAACCGATTTCTTGTCCCCGTCTCCCTTTGTTTATTTACCACTTATTCTAATTGAGATTTTCTAATTATTCATAAGGTTTTCCAGTCTCCGGGCAGCTTTTGTTGTTAGTAACTGTTGAGATTTTTTTTTTTTTTTTGCTCAAAGTGAACCATCAAGGGGCTAATCAGCTCATTTCGAAGCCGTGGTTGAACATTAAAGTTACAATACCCTTTATCTCGGAGCCTTGGGTTGTTATTTCTTTGGGGGGGAAAAAAAACTATATTTTATGCCAAAATCTACTAAACAAGTATAAAAGATTTGTTTCAGAGATGAAAATGAGGCTTCAATGAACGACAAACATTTCAATACGTTGTCTTTTAAAGGTCCCATTTTGCGTAAATTCAGATTTATACTTTATAATTCAGAACTTTAAAGCGGGTCCACGTGCTATATAAACGACTGTAAAACTGTCAAAATGCTCAGTCCTTGGAGAAATGCGCGCACCCCCTATCCGGCAAATATGTCGCTTGGACTCGCGTATGTTTTGTCATGATGTTTTTATGATTTATGATGACGTCATAAATTCCCGCTGATGTCATATGTCGGACTTCGGCCACCGTCTCACCTTTTATGTGGAACAAAACGCAGAGCGGTGATTCTGTTGCGGAGCTACAACGCCGCAAGACCGAAGGAGAGCTTGCGATTGGGCCGAGCGTGCGTCGCCAAGAAAAGAGTCAGCCGATCAGAAGAGAAGGAACGCTGACACAAACGCACCTTTAAGACACAAGACACAAAACAGCCTGTTCTCGGTAGAGCAGAAGAGACACATCTTTAGAGAGGGGATTTCAAAATGTTTAGAGGTGGCTTCTGGTACTTCAAACCACAAAAAAAATATCCTCTTATTGACATCAAGAAAAGTTTAAAATAAGGGACCTTTAAACGTGGATAAACCAGGACACAGTCTGATGGAAATTAACGACAGCTTTTACAAAACAGAGCAGCCTCAACAGGCAACGGCACAACTAGAGCAGAGACGAACGCTGCAACACAATAAATATATTAATAAAAAAAAAAAAAAAAAAAAAAAAAAAAAAAAGACAAACCACAGAGCTCTCCCTCTGTTCCTCTCATGTGATGTAAGCATTTTTGTGTCGACCTGTATAATTTATGATCTTCCTCTCTTGTTCACGCCAAAACCAATACCTCCACTTTTTCTCTGATCTCTCTAATTTTCTGTGAATAATGCCTCTGAGCGCTTTGGTTCATTCCATAGTGAACCAATTATGGCCCATTAAACACTGGAGAAGACTGAAATCAGGGGATGGGCGAGATTACTGGTGTCAGCTTAATGACTAGACAAGAAGTCAGGAAATCAGGGTGGGCGAGGTGAACCTGTAACACCCCCCCCCCCCCCTCTCTCCTCCCCCGCCTCCTTGCCCCTTGATAACGACTGCAAAGGTAAAGTTGATCAAGTCACTAAACCGCTTCAGCGGAGCGGTTCAACGGACGAGCACGTGACCCGTGAAGGACGTCTCCCCGGTGGGAAAGAGTGCAACTTTATGAACGTGAAACATGTTGAGAAGGAGCGCGTCTGCTTAGCAACTCCTCTCCGGGTAAATAAAAACCCCAAATGGCAGCCGGGTAGACGAGGAAACCACAACAGCATTCAAATGGCACGGCGACGTGTTTCCTCTCAGCCTGAATGGCATTTACGCTGGATATCTTTACATATTGCGATCTATATTTTATTCATTGATTGTGGGTGTTAAGTCTGTGCCATGTTATTTAAAAAAAAAAAAAAAAAAAAAAAAAAAAAAAAAAAAATGGAGATGTTAATATGCTCAGTTTGCATTTATTTTGGGGAATTTTAAAAGTACTTTGTAAATAAAAGTGCAGGGTTATTCAAGTGCAGACGGTGCAACGCAGCTCGAGGCAGAAAAACAACAGCATGTTGTTGGTGTAAAGCTGTGAGGGGTTGGTTTAGGGTGAAGCAACTGGACTGTTAAGTGGCCATGTGTGATCAAACTTCCCACTTTTTAAATACCCAACTCGTATCTTTAACTTACTTGTACACTTTACATTTGGTTATTTGTGTTTATTTATGACAATACGGGTGTGAATGTGGTCAAAAAAACAAGAAAGAGTATGCAAATTGAAGGTTAAGATGTCAAAATTAAATCGACATAGAAGTTCCCAAACTCCAATTTTCGTCTAATAACACTTGTCAAGCTTAGAGCTGCGGTGATTGACCGATTAGCCAACAGAAAATTAATCAACAGCTACTTTATTAACATTCAAGGTTGAAGTTTTAATTGACTAATCATTTCTTTGGCATAAAATGACATATTTTCAAATTGCAGCTACTCTAATATGAAGATTTGCTGCTATTCTTAGTTTGATATTATTGTAAAAACATTTCATGGCGTCACTGAGGATTCTAGAAAAAAAAAAAAAAAAAAAAAAAGGAAGAGGATCTCTCACTATTTTCTGACATTTTAGAGTAAATAATTGATTCATTAATCAGTAATGGCAATAATAACTACAGTTACAGCCCTTAATCCAAAACTGAACAGCTGGTAAAGTACAAATAAAAAGCAGGAATCTTATGCGAGTCTGAGCGGACTGACACAGACGTCAGATTGAAACTGAATGAAGTCTTGTGAAGAGCAGAAGATAGAAGATATATACACACACCGTCTTAAATCGAACGGCATGACTGACATCTACATTAAAAGATCAGACGAGAGTCCCCCGGAGCAAAACGATCGCACGCACGCGTTCCTCTTCCTCCACTCGTAGCTGCTTGCTCGTCGGCGACGATCCTCTGAAAGCGACGCGGCGCCGTGGCGACGAGGGACGGTGCTCGGCTTTTGTTTATTGCGGTTATACATCTTGCACTTCACTGTAAAACAAAAAGCCCCCCCCCCCCACCCCCACCCGCTAATGACTCACCACGGAGAGTGCACGAGCGTCGTGTTTACAGGGACTGAGCGATTAAGTGGCTGCCGATTACAACAGTGACTAATACCTGTAACTGACGGAATCAAGTGCCGGACGATGCAGCGGTAAAGATTCACATCCGGTCGATGTTTCTGCGACGACAATGCATCAAACGGCGACGCGACGACGTGAAAAGAGGTCCCGCGTGGCGACGAATCCGAGTGCGATCGCGCGAAGCCCCAGTTTTAAAGCTGTTTTTCGCTGCAGTCCAAAACTATTTCCCTTTGGTTCACTTTCACCCTTTAACAGAGGCTTTTTAGTTGGTTTTTTTGGTTGTTTTTTTTTGTGGGTGCTGTAGGCAGCTGTTATCAGCACACACACACACACACACACACACACACAAAACAAAAACTTTAAAACCCACAGTCCACTACCTGCTCAGCACCAAATGGCAGCCAGACGCAGAAATAAAACAGCTGAAGATAGTGGAGCATTTAGGGGAAGTTTGGAGAGACCAAACACGGAGCCAAAAGGGGGCGAATGCGGTAAATCGCAGGTGCGCGGAGTCGACAGCAAAGCGATGAATATAAAAAAACAAACGTTTGAACAGTAACGCAGAGCGAAAGTCGAGAGTCTTAGGATGCAAACGCCTGATGGGGTTGTGATATCATTGAGGGGTGGGCGAAATCCATCCACACGGGAATCATTACTTTTGGAAATCGAGTAACGAATGCTGGTTTTAGTTGTTGTTTTTTTGGTAATAGTAAATAATGCAACACCGGAAAGGTGTCGTACCAGCAGTCCATGACCGCGGTTTGTCTCGAAGAAAGGTTTTGCAGGATGCTTTGCGAGATGAAATCAGGAGCATCGGAATTCAGGTTCTTTGGAAAATCCCTCCTTCTGTCGACACCGTGCTTCTGATCACCCGTAAGAGAGAACACTTTGCATTCAAATTGAAAAACTAACAGATTTAAACTTTCCAGTATCAGTAATCCGGTGTGAAAAAAAAAAATTGCTCCAGAAAATGTCCTGCCGGCGGAAATATGGTTATATAACACCGCAGCGGCAGAAAACTTGAACAAAACACGTTCTGAACTGAGGAAAAACACCGACGAAACAGTCGCGGCACGCCCCGCTTCCCATGAACACGCAGCTTCGGATAATTAGCTTTCGCTATTCGTCTGAGGGGCGTTTATCTGTCGGGAGTTAAACGCGGCGATGCCACTCGTTCCCCCGGCTGATAATCACGTCGGGCGCATTTGTTTGCTCAAGGAGAATGATAATTCCTTTTAAGGTGGACTCAATAGCAGGTCGGATGAAGTTTCACCGCAAGTCGGGCCTGCGTTTTTTTTTACTCTGTTCAACTCTCCCGGGAGGTTTCCGGCCCGACGGCCTTCTCGAACCGGCCCGCCGATCCGATAGCTCCGCCACATCGTCGCTTGTCTGAGGACGACGCTGTTGTCCGTGATAAAAGAAAAAAAAAAAAAAGGTTTGTGTTCCGGGAGTCGTGATGAAAAGTAATCCGTGACGCACACTTTTCAGTGTCTGAAGAAGAAACAAACGTCTTCAGAGAACAGGGAGCCCGAAAGGTCGGCCTTGAATATAAAACGCCTGGCCGCTCTTCACCCCCCCCCCCCCCCCCCCGCACCCAAGCCCGGGCCTTTTAATTACTTTCTCATTTGTAGGAGCCACCCGAGGTCCTGTTTACCGACGCCCACTCCATTACTGTCGTGTGGCCGAATGCGGTCGCCGCGGCGCGGTCGTCGCGCAACGTCCTTTGAATTTCAATTAATCGGCGGCGGCGGCCGCGAACACCGCCCCGCCTCGTCCCGGTCGCTCTTTTCGTCGCCCGAGCGGTAAACGACGCCCGAGGAGCGGAGGCGGGTCGTTTCCGGCTCGCACGCGTCACCGCCCGCGAACCGTCCGCGGCGCCGTGGGATCGCGCGGATCGACACGGCCGTCCTCCCTCGGGTCGACGGCGAGGGTCTGACGCCCCACCCTCGACCTCCGGTCGATTCCGCGACGCTCGCGAACAAACTCGAACCGCGTGCCGCGCGCACCGCGCAGCTTTAAACTAGCGAGGCGAGAGAAAAAAAATTCAGGCCGGGGGAGCGCCGGTTGAATGAGATATCAGAAGTGCAATCCGAGGCTCTCTGTAGTCATTTTAATTGCCGTCCAAAACGCCGGTGAATATTTGATGTTTGCGGAGATACCCGCCCGATATCGCCGTTTCCAGGAAGAAGTCTCGCTCAGGTGAGAGACATCAAAAGATAAGTGTCAAGAAAATGTGTCAACTCTGTTTCAAGAAATGCGCTGAAAGAGAATAATATCTCAAAGTGTAAAAAAAAAAAAAAAAAAAGTGGAGCTGTTTGATCTGTACAGAGGAGAGAGAGAGAGAGAGAGAGAGAAGAAAACAAAACAACAACAAACAAACAAACAAACAAGCCAAACGCCCCCCCGCCGCCCAAAAAAAAGAGAGGTTCAAAACCCTTCAAATCTGCTTCTGATGAAGGCTGACCGCGTCTGCAATGATAAAAATAAAAAAAAAAAACTCCATTTACCGAGGAGGAAGCGCCGTTCAAAAAAAGAAGAGGACACTTGAGTTGATTATAAAGTCCCCCAAAATCGTTGTCATTTATTTCAATGACGGCATTTAAAGGATCATCTCGTACTTCCCTGAACGCATCCTTCCGTCGGTGTCAAAAATTCACTCTCCATCTTGTCTGACAACAACTACAAAAAAAACATTTTTTTTTAAATAAATAAATCCAACGACGAGCCGGTTCTTCACTTTTAAGTTACACGGCGGCGACCGGGGAAAAGCTCCGTCTGTCGAGGGGGGGGAAGCTCCGAGCCGATCGCCGTTTTGAAAATCCCAGAAATCCTTTTTGTCATTTGTTTCAATTACAGCAATTTAAAAGATCAGCTGGTATCTCGCGCTTCCCCGAACGCAGCGACGTTGGCGGCAGCAAGATCTGCCGAGGGAGTTCTGTTTTCCTATTTTTTTGTTTTGTTTTTGTTGTTGTTGTTTTTTTGTTGTTTAAAGGTTCAGAAAGTGAGAGTCGAGGCGTCACCTCCCCCTCCTCCTGTAATCTGTAATCTGCGCTGACCTGCCAGATTACAGATCGCCGCCCGCCCGACGCCTCCCTCCTCCAAATCGGCGAAACCCGAAAGGTCGCCTCGGAGGACGACGCCCGGTGCGCGGGCCGGGGACGGGACGGGGACGGGGACGGGGCCCCCGGGGACGCGCGGCGCGGATCCGATGAAATGGAAACTTAAAACGAGCGAGTCCCGTACGCAAACCCCAGGACACGAGGGGCCGGGCGGCGAAACGGCGCTTCTCGAGGTCGGTGCCCGAGGGTGACCGAGGTTCTGCGACTCGTGCACCGTCGGCGCGCCTCGGCGCGGTGGTGGATGTCGGCAGTAACCTTTGACTTTTTACTCCACAATTCTCTCGGAACTGTTGCAACTCCTGAGGCGACATACGCTTCTTCTTCTTCTTCTTCTTCTTCTTCTTTATTTTTATTTCCACCCCCTCCCCACCACCCCTACCCCGTATCCTTTCTCTGGCGTTTAGCAAAACGCACTGACAAGATTGTAGGCGTCCAAAACATTTGTCTGTTCGGTTTAAAAAAAAAAAAAATCAACAGCGAGAAGCACGGAGAGTTCAAAGCCATTGTTCTCTCTCCCCGGAGCAGCTGCGTCCCACCGTCAGGAGATGGAAACGGTATTGGAAATGTTTTGTTTGTGTTTTGTTGTTTTTTTTTTTGGGGGGGGGGGGGGTAATGATGAGAAACAAAAACAAAAACAAAAAGAGAGAGGGGGGGGGGTTGTGGGAGGGTGTGTGTGTGTGTGGTGGGGAGGGGGGGGGGCAAGTTTTATAATGCATGTGTATCCTGAGTGTGATGTCTCCGGCGGTATAGTCAAAGCCCCCCCCCCCCCCCCCCCCCCACCACCACCACCACCATCATCCTGAATTCCCTCTCACGGCTCCTCATTAAGGCAGCGGTGTCATCAGGCTCCGACAGAGAAGAAGGATGATTTTTTTTATCAATGATTTAATTAATCATCAAAACTCCCTCTCTGCACATTGCTGCCCCCCCCCCCCCCCCAGGTTTTCGTTCTCCTCGCCCGTCAGTCACTCCCGCTTCCGCTTTACGTTGCAGATAAGTAACATCTTACAGAAACGCACACGTGATCACACACACACACACACACACACACACACACACACACACACACACACCTGCTCTCTTTTTTTTTTTTTTTTTTTTTTTTTTTTTTTTTTTTTTTTGTAAAAGGCACTGCAACACAAGTAGCCTTGTCCCTTGTCCTTTCTCCCTCTCAGTTCCCCTGACTTCAACTTGCTCCCTTCTCCTACCAGGCAGGCAGCAAAAAAAAAAAAAAAAAAAAGTCCCCCCCCCCCCCCCCAAAAAAAAGAGCAACGTCGCCGCTATTCAGGAGGCATCGGAGGCATCGGAGGAGGAAGAGGAGGAGGAGGAGGCAGAATTCACATGAATTAGCGCCACAAAAAGGACAACTGTCTCTCAGCCTGACAAAGATAATAAGCCTAGTTCAACAGATAAAGCCCCCCTTTTTCCTTCCTCCTTTTTTTTAAAATTTTTTTAAGTCTCCCAACACGCTTTTAAGCACGCAGAGAAAGCCACTGCCGGGACGAATTAAAAGGCTTCAAGCACTTGGCAGGAACTGAAACGGACCTCCAGATTAGTAATCTAAAATCGCTACGCTTTCAACAACAACAACAACAACAAACAAACAAAAAAAAAACCATGTATTTTTTTTTGTTTGTTTGTTTGTTTTGTTTCAGAGTCTCCAGCGGGGTGAAACTGACAAAAATAAAAGAAGAGGAACCCCCCCCCCCCCCTCCACCCCCACGTCCTTTGATTCCTCTCTTACCTGGTGTTGAGGCTCAAAGCTGGACAGAGAAGCAGTAAGCAAATAGCTCGGATGAATTTCATAGCTGTCTCACACTCCCGTTCCTTCTCCCTTCCTCGGATGCTTTTTCCTTTTCCTTTTTTTTTTTTTTTTTTTTTTTTTTTGGTGCCTTTTCCCCCCCGCGTCTCTCTCCGCCGCTCTCGAGCTCTCCCACTGGCTGCCTGCGTTTTTCTTAGCGCACTCTCGTATACACGCGCGCCGCGCGCGCACACACACACACGCGCGCGCCTACGCGCGCACCCAGACACACGAGCAGCGAGGCAGACAGATGCAACACAGTGGCTCAGCGAGAGGGAGGATCTCTGGCTTTAAATAACACAGGGACACGGACCGACTCCGTAATGGAAAGGAGCGGGTGGGGCTGAAATCAAGAGAGGGAGATCGGGGGGGGGGGGAGTGATATGATGTCAGCGCCCGTGCAGCTTCAGCTATTGGTGAGAGGCATTTCTTTTTTTTTCTTTTTTTTTTTTTTGGGGGGGGGGGGGGGGGGGTGCATTGTTTGGCGCTGGCCGTACCTCCAACAATACACCTCTCCATTCATTTTCGCTCTGCCTGTTTACTACCGGCCTCCTCCCGATAGGCGGAGATTGAGCGGAAACATTTAAGTTGGAGACTGGGAGGGGGGGGGGGGGGACCCGGATCGTCGGTGACGACACAGTTTTGGGGGGTCAAGTTGCGACGAGACGCTTGACGGATTTAGAGTTCGAGTATTAATAAAGGTCTTGAATACAGAAAAGTCGTGTTAGATGGCGGCGCACTGAAATTTGAAAAAAAAAAAAAAAAACAATTACCTTCACCAGGGGGATAAATCCTGAACTTATTGAAATAATAAACCGCAAAGCTGAGGATCATTTTTTAAAATGATTTCTCCCTGCTTTTTTTTTATTATTATTATTATTATTTTTATTGGCTTTACCTATTTTTCCACTGCGTCCAATAGAAAATAACTGTCCGTCGAGGTAGAAGTGAACAAATGCATCTTTTTTTTTAACTGAATTACAACTGACCGACAAGTTTCCTATTTTAAAAAAAACTCCAGCTGCGATCTCGACAGGTGGGATAAAAGGAAAGGAGAACCATGTAGAAAGAGTTCTGGGTTTCAGTACGTGCTCAATTCATACAGCAATATAATGGGATTTATGAACTATTTATGGGTAAAATAACCGTCTCGTCGATGTTTCTTTTTGTCTAAATTCAGTGAATTGAACAGCTGATAAATTAAGAATCGCTGCGGCTCACTAATGCAGAAACGATCCTAAAATACAACGTTGCCGACGCGCGCTCGTCATTCATTGGCTACGGCGCTGTTGTCAAATACAAAGTTGTCGCGCAACCCTGCGCCGTTTATAACCGGGGAGGGGTACCGACCGTTATCGCTCCCGCGGCGCCGACCGAATTTGTTAACGCGGAACTTTAGCTGCGTTGACGTCGGGGGTAAATCTTAAGCTTTCCCCCACGCGAGCCCGCGTAAAATATCCCGGTCCCGGCTTCGGTGGGGCGTTTAAAGGGGACGCCCGCGAATTCGCGGCGAAGAGAAAATAACTTGGTTCGCGCTTCTCCACCTCTGAAGTGCCCGAAAAAGCACCGACCCGTACCGCGGCGCGTGCCGGCGTTTTCTTTTGAAGACTTTTTTTTTTTTTTCCAGGACGTCAAAGTGAGAATAAAGTCCATTTTACTGCCGGGTCTTACCAAACGACCTCGCGGCGAGTGAAACCCGGCGTCGCAACGTATCAGTTCTGCAAACCGACCGAACCCTGGACGACGATGGAAAAATAGAAATGCGTGGCGATGAAATAATCGACCCCCCCCCCCCCCCCCCCCCCCCCCCCCCACCGAGCCTCGCTCGCCCGGCGAACCGCTTTGAAATTCGAGGTTCACCTTGCAAAGTAAAAAAAAAAAAAAAAAAAAACTGCTCGAGAACAAAAATGCCCGGCACCGAGAGGATGTTCCACGTCAAGACTCCGACGTGATGTAATACAAGCGGAATATTAAGCAGTCCGCGCAAAAGGTGGAGGTCACACACCGCGGGCATGATGAATGATTTCCATTAGAGGTTTAATGGAGTTTGGAGTTCATTGTACCCCCCCTCCCCTCCCCCTCCCGGCAGGAGCCCATTTTCCACGCCGAAAGATTTCCGCCGATTCAGTTTGGGTCTAATTAGAAGCCCACGCATGGAAACCCGTAGCGACCGGTCGTAATGAGCCCGCCAGGCCGCGGGCTCGCCCCCCCCCCCGGTTACCGGGGAGAGCGTCCTCGGCGGACCTCCGCGACCCGTCTCGATCACGCGCCGCACCGGACCCAAACTTGTCGCCGCACCGCTCTGAGCCGACCCGTTGAGCGTCTTATCGCGATGGAGAATAATTAGCATAAAATGAGCACGAGTTGTTGATATTATGCAAGATTACATTTGGATAAATCCCCACAGCTGAGCCTGATTGTCACATCAATTGATTTGTGCATTTTGTTTACAAATGCTTCATTTGAATTTTTGAATTTCGCCTGAATGGGACGCTTTGATTTAGTCAGAGCTGAGCACCGTTTCATGTTTTTTTCTTTTTTGTTTTTTTTTATGAATTCTGCTCGGACTTAAATACATTTTTTTTGTTGTTGTTTTGTCAGCGCGTAGTTTGCTTGTAGAATACAGCCACGATGACATCAGGAAACGGTCCATTGTAAGTTTTCAGTCATTAAAGCAGGTTTTCCCATCTTTCCGTCGGTTCCTCGCGTTTCCAAAAACCGCGAAATGACGACCGACGTCGAACCGTTTCGGCTGCTTTCCTACAACCTGGGCTCCCTAGAATCATTCCAGCTGAGTGTGTTGTATTAAATGAAAAATGTAAAAGGCTGCCGCGGAGCGCTGCGAGGCACATCAGAAATATTATAAGTGGATATTTTTCTTGTCGCGCTTCCGCCGATAATTTCTTTATGCCTATAAGCAAAGTCAAAGTCATAAACACCCATAGAGTGATGCAATATGAATCTCATGCAGGCCAATTTTCTAACAATTTGAGCTATTAGGTGAAAATAAAAAGATATCTCAGCTTTGTCTTCCCCCGCTGTGGTCAGTGTGGCAAAAATGATGAATATCGGACTTAAGCAGCACAATCATTCTTAAGGTGCGAGATGATCGAACAGAAATGTAAAGTTGCAGAATTACCGGCTTCCCGAAACTCCACGTTGAAATGTGAATTGCCGAATATTGGTTGGTATGAAGTATGACGGTACGGGTGTTTGGTTGGCGGATATGCTCTTGGTCCTTCTATCGTTCTGAGGACCACTTAAAGTTTCATACATTTCTGCAGAAAGGAACCGGCACGCGCTTTCATCCGACGGGCGTTTGGGGCACAAGGTTTGAAGGGATTTGTTCTCATGGTGCGTTCAGACCCAACGCGAGGCGATCGGTTCCCGCGGAGCGATTGCACGCGAGGTCGATGCAAAGACGCGAATTCGCACCGGGCGACGCGAAAGGACGCGAATTTGAATCCGTGCGAGTTGAATCTATTTTTTTTTTTTAACTTGAGCGGCCCTAATTGCGCGAGAAACTCTAAAAATTCATATTCGTATGCAAAAAAAAATTCACTTTGCGTTCGGTCAGAACACAACATTAGAGTTACAGTTATGATGGTGGTTCGGCTCACCGGTGAGGTCAGGCATTGAAATATTGTTTAATTTAAATGTGTAATGTTTTCTCACAAAAAAAAGTACTCGAAACACCTAGTTTGAATTGTGCTTTATTAAAAAAAAAAGAAGAAATCCCACGCCTAATTTTCTTAGTTAAACATTGGTTTGGGGAGGATATAGAATACATTATATAAGGGTTCGTTCAAGAGCAGAAATAGAAGTGTGTGTTTTTCGCAGGGCTTCGTGAGAATTCATAAAACTATAGAAAAGGCAAGCACTTGCCCGGCAGCTGTCAGAATCTAGAAAGCAAGGCCGCGGAGTCTTTGAGCCTTAGAAAATATATATTTTTTAACTGCGTCGAGCATAAAGGGACGCGAGTCTCGATCCTTTGTTTTGTTTTTTTCGTAAACCCGTTATCTATCCATGAAAAAGTTTGTTTTTTTTTGCAGCAGACTTCTCCTGTTTAGAAAAACCATGCCTCACGTTTAAAAAGCACATTCACCAGTGGAAGTGAGAAATCAAACCTCTACTATTTTCCACTAAGCAGCTGCACTGAGCAAAAATGGGTTAAATCCCTTACAAAAGAGTGCTTACTGTAGATATCGGCTCTTGAGGGATTGCACGGTATGATTCTATGTCCTATCCAGACGTCTTGTCTTTTTTGCCTTCTGGTCACAAGCCCCAGTCTTTATTTTCAGCCCTGCAACAGTGCCAGCAGGCAGCATTTCCACTTGTCTTGCAATAACATATCCAAGGACAACAATATTGACTGACAGTTGCCTGAGTAAGTTAAGATGTCCGAACTCCGAGCAGCCTAAAATAATGGCCTGTCAGCGATGTTGCCGCTTTTCCCGACGACTGTTCTGCTTTCCGAAAGAGCGGCCCCTCGTCCCCTCCACTTGAATATCGAGCTCGTGAAGATAAGTTAGGAAGTGCTGAAATCTCCGTAGTCTATTATGTACGTTTACAGAGTTAAAACAAACAAAAAAACAACAACAACAACAACAAAATCTGCCGTTCCCTTGCATAAATTTCCATTCTCGACATCTACAATGCCATTCAACATTTTGTGTGGAGAAAGGAAGGAGAAAACAACAAAAAAACAAACAAAAAAATAAGAGAGAGAAGTCTGGCAGCACAGCTGAAGCTTAACTGTCAGTCAGTTCGCTCTCTCGGTGCAGGAGTATGGAAATGTGCTTTCACAGAACTCGTGCTGAAATAAGCTCTGAACATTGTGTCGGGAATGTTTGCTTTGTCAACATATGTTAAGAACAAAAGAACGGAGATGCCGGAAAAACAGCCTTCATCTCGGTAAACACGGGACCCCGCTCAGCTATTGTGGGTTAGTAGTTAGCTTTTAGCCACTGAACTAGAAGGCGGCAATAGAGTAGACGAGATTTTAAAAAAAAATCTTCCTGTGAGTCACGTCCAACAAGAGCAAGGATCAAAAAGGGCTTCTGTTCAACTCTTCGACGCGGAAACCTCATGGAGATCGAACATTGCGAAGTGACATTGAACAGGACTTTTTAACTCGTTTTTACCTTTTAGTGCCCAAATTTCTTTTAAATCGTTCACGGTGGCTTTAATATGGAACCATAGATTAGCAGAGCTTGAAGTTCTCCACTCAAGTTCTTAATTTAAGTAAATGTATGTTTTTTAGGTATGATAGAACATATTACATGATAGAGGGAGAACCTTTTGAAAATAAAAAAAAAAAGGTATTTCTCTTGTCAGTGGAGTCATGGTGCATCTTTTTTTTTTTTTCTTTTTTTTTTTTTTTAAAGAAGGTGAAATCAAAATGGTTGTTGGTACATTGCCATGTAAAAATGTCCCTATTTTCCAGGAAACCTTCTGGGATTTCCCCTGAGACTCCTCAAAGTCCAAGACCGCAGCATCTTCCGCAAGCCAACTCAAAAACCAGGTCCAGGGTGAATCAGTCAATTTTGTCACCATAGCAACAGCTTGATGTCAATTTACAGCCCCCTTATTGGAACCTCTAAACAACAAGCCGAAAATAAAAACAAAAATCTGCTTGCAAAACTCGACGTAACTCAATGCAACAGCCACAACAATTTAATTATGTCAACATCCTTTTAGCCTCTTTAAGGAATATCGCAATTAATTTCTACGTGCTGCTGCAAGTATAATATTGTAATATTGTAAAGTCTTGCTGTAAGGACTTTGATGTGTTATGTGCCATGAAATAATCTATGTTGTGATGAGGCGCTATATAAATAAAGTTGAATTGAATTGAATTGAATTGCAAGAGGAAGAGGAAGAAGAGAAATTGCACGTACAAGGAATACGAAAAGACACTCAATCAGGAAAAAGAAAGTAATAAACGTGAACAAAACAGCCGAGAGAACTAACCTCTGTAAGCCTGCAGTGATGTCACAAAAACTCTTTTGTAACCTCCTGAAAAGACGTCTGGAGTATCGTTTAAACCCGCTGAAGATGACAAGGCTGACATACCAAACACGTCGAGGTGAATTACAGCGAGGATGTTCACGCTTCCGCACATTTCACAACTGATGCAAACTGTGCTCTCTACATTGTATGTCTTTGCTTTCAATACTTTCATCAGTATAGGGTTCATATAGATTCTGTTACGTGTTGAAATAAGGCTAAAGTAAGCTGAGCTAACGATGCATTCAGTGAGTAACTGGGAGGTGGGAAAGTTCCAACCTTTTGAGTGAGAGAATCCACTTGAACGCCTGTCAAATATCGAACTGAATATCTCACGAGCGGCAAATGATCTTCACTCCCTGAGCTCTATTTCCTCCCTGTATTATTTTATATAGACAATGACGAGGTTGTTTGTCGCTTTTCTGTATCCTGAAAGCAGAATTAGAGCACATTTCCCGCCGTGTTGCCTATTTGTTGTCCTCACGAGAACGTTCTCAACTCGGAAGTGGGACGTTCCCAAATGGGAACTTTCCCAATTTTCAGCTGCCTGAGTGCACAAGTAGCTAATCCAGGTAAAGATGAAGATTATTTTATTGTTCTGAGGAAAAACTGATGTCGGCCACAGGCACTGCACAAAGCTTCGCTCTGAAGTATGCCGGGACATATGCAAATGTTCACTACGCACAAAACTGGAGTGTACTCCGTTGAACAAGCAAAATGCAACATGGAGGAGGCGGCAGAGCATTTTAAAAGAATGAAACAGTAAAGGATGAAAACTAATGTCCATAAATACGTTCAATATCCTAAAGTAGCCCAATTTTAATAATAAACCAGTTTAAAAGGCGCATAATAACAATACATCCAATAAAAGGGTGAAAAACATAAATAGGAGACTATGTCCGTAAATTATTCCAAATATCCCAAATCAATGAAACAAGTTAAAGAGTCAGTCGTCATCAGTCAGTGCTGCACACAAAGCATGTGGTAAAAAAAAAGAATGGCTGCTGAATTGAATCATTAAAATCCTACACTTTCTTTGTTCAACAAGGAGAAAGTAGCAGAGCTCGAGACGGCCAGTTTTGCAGATTGCTCTTTCGATAATGTGATAATCATACTGTAGGGAATACGTGTTGTCTTTGGACCTGTACTGAAGCTGTATTTCTGGAGAAATTCGGGGTTCACGAGGTTGAATTATCTCATCTTTAAAAGTCACAGAAAAAAAATACAAACGATGGCGATCTTCACGTTGAATCTGGAGTTAAAATCAGTGCAGATTTGTTCAGTTTTGACTGGGAAACAATCATCCCATCCCATCACGTCCGCGCTAATAACTGCAGGACTGGTAAACATAGCGATCTGACCGCAGGGCTACAGTCGTACAATAGCCAAAGTTGGTAGCAAGACGCCCACAATCAAAGGCACGATGCCAACACACCCACACACATTTGAAGCTGGTGAACTGGCAGGACATCCGCATGAAACTAGCAAGATGCCAGGACACCCACTTCAGGCAATAACACAACAGGGACAGTCGTGCTTAGAGGCAGAGGAGGGAAGTACGGGGACATTTTTTTTTATAGAAATGCTGCACAATTCAAAACCAATAAGGAAAACCTCAGTCGTTGTAGTCCGGCTTTGTTCACTGCAGTGCATTGTAATGTTCCAGCGAGACCCCCGGAGCAGAGCCTTGGCCTTAAACCGTGGTGATGCTGCCACTGGAGAGAAGCATTTGCGGGGGATTGTGGCTCAGTTTATTGTGATTCTGTGGGTTTTGTCCGCCAATGAGCTACTTACCCTGCATCCTCTGAGTGCAGGCAAAAAACTGCTATACAGCATTTTCTGCAATTTATTCACCCATGTGATTTTTTTTGTAAGAAGACTATTATTAATTAAGTTAATTAAGTATAATTTAGTGCTGATTATACTTTGGATTGTAGAGCTTTTTTTTCCTTTCTTTTTTTTATCAATAGTAAAGAAACTTACAGCAGAAGAAGTCCTTCGTCAGCAACATTACATGCATCTCATTTTTTTAGGAGTGGAAGCGGGCGGCTGGAATGATAACAGGCAACTCATATTTCTGCGGTTAAGGACGATTTACTTTGTCCAGGGAGGGCTGGACATGGACAAGACTAGGTTTGAGTCTGGTGTCTGGCTCGACCTTGTATGAAATACTCGAGAGCTTTTCATTTGAAATGGACACAGAAAGTTGACCAATAGTGCAACTTTATACCTCAGTCACGTGGACATAAATTCTGACTTTCATTTTTCACACGGGGAAACGTGTGAATCACATGTATGACACACGTTTACCACATGTTGCTGCATTTGGTGGGGGTTTTTTTTCAGAGCGAATTGCCCCACAATATGAATACATTTTGATCGCATATTTCCACGCGCACAATCATATGCCGTGTGGTCACATTTGATGATATGATGTTTTGCACGTGTATGTGATATGTGGTTTCTCTGTCAGGGTATTTTGCAGTGCAGTGAAAAAAAAAAATAAACAAGCAGAATATTTAACCTGCAGGTGAGAGAGTTTCTACGGGCGTAGGAGGAACGTAGGAGAGGTTGATGGTCTAATATAGATCTGTTGCAGCACTCTTGTTTTTATTCAACTTCCTGAAACAGAACAGTGTACCGACCTACGTCGAAGGTCAAATGCGTCTGATGTGAGACATGCGCAAAATGGGTTTGCAATAAAGTGTCACAGGTTAACAACAAAGACTTTAAAATTGTCAATACCAACGAGAATGTTTCGGTTCTCAAAGAGCGAACGGTTAAAAAAAAACGCTGTGTGGCTGAATTGCTCTGCTGAGGTAGAAAAACTGGCAGTTTTCCAGAGCTCACTTATTCCATGTGTCAGGCCTTCTGGCCTCAAAACGACTACAGAGACGGTCTTTTTGCAACTTCATTTGTAGCTGTACTTTATGTACCATGGCTCCAGGCAATAAATCTATTCATTTGCAGATCTATAAAACACAGACTTCAGGGTTCTGTAATGTCAGCAGCTTCGCCCTGTCGTCACCTGCGTAGGTTTTTTTTTTTTTTTTTTTATGATCAGCCATTTGTGTGTTCCGTGTTCGACTGGTGTCGTACCATTAGATTACCATTCCTGGGACTGATTTCCACCATTTTACCATCTCTCGCTCTCGGTGGAAATAGATCTGGCCTTTGCAGAAGACCCCACAGGACAAACACCGGGCGATATTGAATTACTCTTCATGAAGACCATTGATCTGAAACGCTTGTAGTTCGCATTCTGCAATTAAGACAAAATGCCTACGAGAGCCAACATAAAAGGTTACAAAAGCATTAAAGCAGTTGTGTTGTATGTTGTAAGTACTGTTTGCAACATTTTGGCAAAAGAACTATGCAGCATCACCATCATCATCGCACAAGCTCACCGTGAAAACTTATTTAAATCTTTACATCCATCAAAACATGAACCTGTTTTTGTTCAGTTCTTGCGCAGATACTGGATTTTCTGTTTGCGTTCGATAAGCTCAACTTGCAGTTTCAATTTCAAAATGTGCAAAAAAAACAAAAAAAAAAAACAGGCAGACACCGTGATTCTCATCTGTCACCACAAAATATAAATTGGAATTACTCCGTAGAAGGAGACTTGTGAGATCGAATTTGTGAATAACATTGATTTAAACACCTTCTTTGCCCTGAAATGAGCCGCCCCTCTTGGTAGAACTATTGTATGTGCCTAAAAACTTGAAAGAAAAAGAAAAAAAAAAAAGGAGTAACTGAACTTATCATTCTTTCCAAGTAATTGCTGTAGTATCTTCACACTGCTGTGCCCCTCGCATGGGTGAGTGTCCTTAAAACGCTACTCCAGAGGGGAGGAAACAGTGAAGTGCTACAGGAATACAAACTGAATTGTCTGAGGCGTGCGGATTAACGATACTCAGTTTTCAGAGGCGTGCTGTTTTTTAAACTCACTGGTGGATTTTTACTGCCACCTACAGGCGGTAACCTAAACTGCAAGTAATGTCGACACTGACCACAACCTTAGAAAACAGTATTTCACCATGGTGGGATACAACAACCACAGGCAGTAAAACTACAACCTAACAGAAAAAAAATAACCTTTGTTCCACACCCCAAAAAAAATGCTCCCAGAATGCATTGTGGTGTGTATTTTGTTAATATTTTTGCGGAAATGCTGAACCCTATCAAATAGGTAGGCATCTTTAAGACGTCACATAGATGCTTCTGTTACACAGCTGCTGCTTGACCTGGATAAACAGAAAGCTGCAGACAGCAGTATTCAGAGCATAGTGCTGCTGTTACATCAGACTCACCTCCAGGGGTACAAGCTTTGTGGTAAAATCGAGGAAAATTATCCAGTAAAGTTTTTTTTAGAAAACACAATCTTTCTCCTCAACCTCAAAAAACATTATTTAAATATCATGGTACATTCTTCTAAGATCAATCGACCATATGATTCAAGCATTAAATGCAGATTAGGACACTTCAGAACCACAACAGGAAAATTCTAATTATCCTGACTGCCTATTAAAAAAATTCTATCTGCAAACTGATGCAAAATTGGGTAGCACATCCAAAGTCAGGAAGTGGACTGAGATATCAGTGGAATCACATCACATGTAATACGCCGCAATATTAAAGGAGATTGCATTTTTTTTCCCTCTGTGCACAAACTCGGGAAAGCTTTGACCTGCCAAGACATGGACAAGACCTCGAAACGTGTCCTGTGGTATCAGGCACCGAGACGTTAGCAGTCGATCTTCTAAGTCCTGTAAGTTGTGAGGTTATTTCTTAATGGATAAGACTTGTTGTTTTTTTTCCCAGCGCATCCAAAAGAGGCTCCATCAGATTTAACCTTCAAATCTTTGTCACGCTCCTCAAACTATTCCTGAATATTTTTTTGCAGTGTGGCAGGGTGATTATCCTGCCGACCGAGCCCACCGCCATCAATACCTTCTGCCCTGAAGAAAGCGTACGAAGTCTGCGATGTCTGGGTAGGTTGTACTTGGTAGGTAACCGATAATCGGCGTATATGCCAGGACCCGGAGGTTTTCCAAGCAGAACATTGCCCAGAGCGTCGTGCTGCCTTCGCTGGCTTGCCTTCCTCCTACAGTGTGTCCTGCTGCCACCTCGTCCAAAGGTAAATGACGGACACGCAGCCAAGCCGTCCACGTGATTTGAAAGAAATGTGATGCCTTGTACCGGGCCACCTTTCTTCCACCGCTCCATGGTCCAGTTCTGATGCTCACATGCTCATCGTAGGTGGTTTGTTTTTGTTGTGCTGGTCAGCGGTCGACACGGCCGCTCTGACCGGTCTGTGACTCAGCAACAAACTTCCTAAACGTTGTTCCTGACCATGTTTAGCCTGACGCCTCTCTATCACAGCCAGCATTCAGGTTGTTGGTTTTTTTTTTTAGCAAATTGGCCGACGTTAAATCGAACCACACGGGCCAGAACTTCACTCCCCCACGTGCGTCAGCGACCCTTGAGCGCCGATGACCTTGATCGCCGGTCGTCCGACCTTGGACAACTTTTGCAAAGCACCAACCCCTGCACACCAGAAACGCCCTACATGACCCCCCCCCCCCACACACACACACACACGTTGGAGCTACTCTGTCTCGCCATCACAATTTGGCTCCAGTCAAAGTCACTCAGATCCTTTTAACTCGCCAATTTTTTTCCTGCTTCCGTCACATCAACTTCATCAACTCGACTGTTCACTCGCTGTCTCATACGTCCCACCCCCTTCGACGGTGCCATTGTAATGAGATAATCGATGTTGTTCACTTCAGCTGTCAGCGGTTTTAACGCAGCGAACGGCAGAGCGGCCGGATGGGATGGGAGGGATCAAAAAAAAAATGGAACCCGGCAGCAGTTACCCGCAGAAGTCCCAATTACCAGGAGAGCCGCATGAATAATTGCAGGTGTAGCTGCAACACAAACACAGGCCTCCAGTCAGTCGACCAGCAGGAGGACATCCCCACGCAGGTCTATCTGCGCGTCTCCGAGGCAGCTGCACCTCTTGACAAAGTGAGAAAGACTGACAAAGTGCAGCTGCGCCGCCAGTCGGGAAGATAAAAGACTCCGCCGACTGGAGCCAACAGTTAGAAGCAACAGAGCCGAGTTAATATGCAGCAGTGATTTTAACCGGCGATCGTCTTTGTCAGATTTCTGTTGTCGATGGCAGCGCAGAGAGAAGCTTCAGAGCCAACTGGGAGATTTCTTCAAAGACGAACTGAAAGAAACAAACGCCGCTGGGACCGAGACGTTCGGAGTAACTTTTCCTCCAGTCTAAGCTGTGTTCTTACGTGGCTGCCGGTCTAATATGCTATTCTCTTTGGTTGCGGGTGCAAAATGACCAGTCGCTGCGGCGGCTCCATCGCTACAACGTGCGTTTGAATCTTACTCTTCTAACGCTCTGAAAATGAACGATATTATGTACTGTAATTTGTGAAATATTGTCCACAAATATTTGTCCAAATGTTCCAGTACTATCCGTATGTAACTTCCTGCTTTACAACAATTTTGAATTCTATGCAACTCGTGTCCTGCGGACGGCCGTTTATTGACTGTAGCTGATGAGGTAGCAGAACCGGTTACTATAACGGTGTCGTGAGAAGCCCATAAAGTATGATGATATTAAGTCGTTAGACTCGGGCGTCTGGACCATTATCACTGTGAAAAAGAGCATTCATTATATTGAGAACTTTTACTTCCGATATTTAAAGCAGATTTTTTTTTTTTTTTTTAGCCTTTAATTTTGAATGACGTGTTAATTATTCAAAATTGAGTGATATGAATTTGTGTGTGTCTTTTTGTGTTAACCCTGTGATAGACTGGCCACCCCATCGAGGACAGCCTCAGGGCTCCAGCTTTCTGCAGCCATGCTAAGCTAACCAGCCATGTATTCTAAAGCTGGATGGATATATAATGGAGTATGTTTATATACTATAATATATGTATTAATGTCTTAAATAAACTATAATTATCTGCCTGGTGATCCGGAGATTTCATTTAAAAAGACTTTTCATCATTCTGATTCAGTTTTATTCTTACATCTGTAAAATGTTTTATCTGTTTTATTAATTCATTTCACTTTCTCTCCTTGTTAAATCTTGTTTTTTATTCCATCGTAATTTTCTTCTTATTTCTCCTCGTATAGCACCTTATAGTAATTATTTATTAAAGTCATACTTCTTCTTCCACTGCTTTAATAAGGCACTTCACATTTACAGATTTCTTTTATATTCCAGCCACAGTATCTATAGCAAAAGCTCATTGTAATGCAGTCTAAGTGAAAAATGTGAAACTGATTAAGCCGGTCCTTCGTGAGCCATTTGGACTCCACCCCAAGATAACAAATAATGACACCACTGACAGCAAAACGCACCGCCACATACTGTATAATTAAAAGGCCGTTCAGGTGTTGTCAGGATGCTTTATACCGTTGTGACTAGACAATGTCTGCCGTGTGTGTGAGCTGAATGAGGCTGATTTTAAAAATGCAAATAAGTGTTGCAGCAGCACAATTCAATCATTTGCATTCAACGCGTCTGAAAAAGAAGGAGTTATTTCTTGCGAGCAGGCTCAGGCGAAACATGAAGAAAACAAGCATGTGACACATAACCCACAACTACCATCATGCCTCGGTACAACAAGCTATAAATAACCAATTTTGACAACAGAATCCTGATTATTTTATAACCAGAGTAAAGCACATTCAGAGCAATGGGGGGAAAAAAACGACTTCCTCACACTGTTCGACTGGACGTCGTGCCAGAGGGAAGAAACTAGAATTCCTTATTAAAGAAAGTTGGAGGACACTCCGGCATGGCTCTGGCTGTCCTGACAACCCACCACTGTGCGGTTGTGACAGGTCCAAGTCAATTTGGCCACGGCCCTCCAGGGTGCCGCATACCTGAGCTGTTCTGAAGGCAGGCAGGTCCCTACCATGCCTCTCTGGAGCAGTCACAGACCCATTTGCTGATGTGTGTGTGTGTGTGTGTGTGTGTGTGTGTGTGTGTGTGTGTGTGTGTGTGTGTGAGAGAGAGAGGGTGTGTGTGAGGGGGGGGGGGTCAAGTAACCCAGAGCCGTTGTCACACAATTCAGTTGGCAATACTGATGGTGGTTTGTGAGCTTTAGCTCAGCCATGCTTTTTCAAAAGAGTGATGAAGCATTACAAAAACATTTTGTTCCAACTAAATGGACAGAAAAGAAGAAGTCAGCAGTCTTCGCCCACTTCATCAACACGCTCAACTTTGTTAAATCTGCGTTCTGCTCATGGATCACCAGCCGCCGCTTTGCCAAGTGTGTGAGTTGCTTTTACCTGCTACGGAGCAGTAAACCGGAAAAAAGCTACAGCAAATGACTACCGTGTGCTCTTAAAACAGCGGTTTCTGTCCACAGTTTTTTTTTTTTTTTTTTTTTTTGAAAGGTCGTTGGTGGGTACTAGAGAATTTCCCAGAGTTCTTTGGGCCGAAAACTAACAAACGACAGAATGCATCACCAGAAGAAATGTTGTAAATGTGCTCCTGGTGACGGAGGATGAAGTCTCCGGACTTCCTCTGGCGTCCTTGAATTATTTGGTTGAGGATGTGTCGCACAACAATCGCTTATACATTCTGACCGCATAGCACATGGCAGCTGGCCATAAATGACAAATTACCTCAATTTAATAGAATATAATGACATGTTATGTCCAAAAAAAAAAAGCTTCAATATCACTAAAAATGGAAAGAAACGTGTTTAATTTATGTCGAAAACCAAACAATATTCTCTAATATTTGAATCTGTCGGTTTCTGCCGTTTCCTGCGGACCTTTTCTTTTCCTCTAAAACTCTTACAAACATTTGCTGTCAGCTCACTTGTGATTCCTGGTGGGTTGCCACTGCCCTCACCAGGGGATAGAACTGTAATAATGTCCCATTCAAACTATGATCACACTGTCAGGGAGACTAATGGGAATCATTAGGTTCACTGATTACTCTGAATGGTCATCTAATAGCCAAAGAATGAAGAGACATTTAAAAAGGGCCACGCTCGCCGTATGGTGCAAACTCAGCTCTGGGATTAATATCTGTGCGAGTAATAGATTTCAAGGACGTTCTGTGTCACATAAGGTTGGTATGATGTCATAGACTGCCAAGTGCCCTCCATGTGAAAGTCCTCTTTAGAACATACAGTACTCTGCAAAGCATGTAGCCACTTCAGATGATTAGATCTTCATCCATCGTGCTTTACTGTTGGAGAGGCGTCCTCGGTCAGTCTGGGATTGCGTGAGGAGAAAGACGACACTGAGAAAGACTAAAAATACGCAAAAACTGGAGCATGTTCCTCCAAGATGCTTCGAACAACCAAGCGGAAACCAACAGCGACGTCGCCCGTTGGTTTGCGAACGGACGTAACGAAGCCTCAAGTTCGGATTTTTTTTTTTCCCCGGCGCCATCTTGCCAGTTGAGAGCGGTTTGGAGCAGGAAGTGACCATATTTGGACGACCTGGGGGAGGAGCGAGCGGTGGACCTGATTGGAAACCCCACAATACTGTGTCCCACCGATCGCTGTAACCTGACTGCACCACGGGCCTGTCAGTCAAACTGATGAAAGAAAGTCGTCACATCCAATATTAATTTAACGTAGGCCTTTTTTGGTTTGTTTACGACACTTTGCATGAAGTTAACTGACAAACAAAACAACTATATGCATTCTGATTTCCATACATGCAAATGTCAAAAACATGATGCCGAAGTTCCCTTCAAATTCACTTCCGTAATGGCGCGAATGCTTTCAGCTGCAACAGCAGACAAACACACTGTACATGCTACATTATGAGTCCTGTTGATCATTGCACACGTTATGGATTAACAGGTTCACCCGCAATGAATATCATGAGGACCGCACCTTAGTTAAAGGACAAGATGCACAAACTGGCACATGTATAGGCAGTCTGTACTCCCATTTACTGACTATATAACAATACTAACTACTATAACAATGCACACACACACACACACACACACACATCACAAACCCGAAACGTCTGCAGGCAAAGCAAGCCCGCAAGCATATCGTAACAATTAAATACATCATTTTAGCTGGCTGACCAACTTAACGTCAGCTCGATGTTAATTGTGAAAACAAGTAGTGAAGCATTACATTTGTAAAGAGGTTTAAAAGGCACCGATGTTTCCATCCGAAGGATCAATTCGTTTCCATTTTTGGGGTTTTCCTGACTCCATTTGAACATTCGCGTTACGATCTATCAGTATTTTGTGTTGACCAGCCCGACGTGATCCAGGGGTGCGTTCAAAAGCCCCCGACTTGGTTGGGGGGGGGCACTCGAGGGCGTTTCATGCCAGACACTCTCACCCTGTCATTCCAACTTCACCTGCTACCTGAATGTCATTTTTTCTGTCAGCTGTTGCAGAATTCTGACATTTTTGCTCGCAGCGAAAAGAAAAGACGAATATATGGCAAGATTTTTTTATTTATTTTTTTTCTTCCAAGGGACGACACAGAGGCTTTCAGGACATTTTACGATTACGCTCACGTTCCCGGAGCTTTCGAGGGAAGGAGACCGGTCTAAAAACTGCCACATTTTCCATAACCCGCGAGCACCTCGCCGGCTCCCTCGTGATATTCCCATATTCACAGATAATAAAGCTGCCAAAGTAAGAACATTAGGAAGCTGTTCTCCTATCCCAAGATATGAAACTCAGTGGGAAGTTTTGGGGCAGAGAGAAGCCGGGTAAAGCAGAGTTCAGTGCAGCACTACTGCACCGGAGGCTCTTAATATTTATTGATATGCAGACGGGGTAGCTTTAAAAAGTACAAAACGCTATGATTTCAATGTCATCAATTTGGAGAATTTTAGGGCCTAAAACCGCCGCTTGAGGCAGAAAATGCTCACACACACAGCAGTAAACTGTTCCAAGTCATATCACAGCAATCCTATAGCTATCGATTTTCAAGCTTTCCTTGACAAGTGTTATTTATTTGTTTTTTCTTCACTTCTCATACTTTACCCATTATTTTTCTGCTTCATATCAGCCCTTTTTTTCTGTGTTGCCTTTATTTGTGGATGGAAAGTGTTTTTTTTTTATTTTTTTTATACTGTATCTGTTATTTTTGAGTCATCTGGTCATTTCTTATATAAAAGAAAATTGAATAATGTACAAAAAATATATATAATTGTATTTACAAGAACAGAAAACGTGCTCACGGTTAGTGTAACACAATACGAGGTCGCAATATAAAATTGTCATAACTTACTCAAACTTCCCTACAAATAAGGAAAAGATGCAATTTCTGACCAAAAAGAACACTTTTCAATTTGCCCGTTGTGGAAAAATCCTTTAAAATCTTCTTCTTCTTCATGCTGCCTCACCGCAGCAGAAAGTGAAGAACAACAAAAAAAAAAAGAAAGAAAGAAAAAAGAAAACTGTCATCAGCAGATCTCTCGTGCTTGAGTAGCGCACGGATAGGCTGTTCTTTGACACGCTCCCAGCGTAGTCAGCATCGCGCCAGAGGAATTGGTCTGTTTTGGGTTTTTTTGCTGTTCTGAGGGGTTATTCTCTGCGAAATAAAATGTCTCCGTATGTGATCGTATCGGCAGCAATGTGGCTTTTTGGATTTTTTTTTTTTTTTTTTTTTTCAGGTGTCCGGCTGTGCAGCTGCTACGGTTGTTTCAACACAAGTAATAAAAAAGAAACCTCATTTAAATTAAATCTTGCGATTCTTCTCCTGTCACTGTCCTGGTAAATGTGTCTTGGGATGTAACGGTTCTGTGGCAGATGCAGATACGGGAAATTGACGTAGTCACAAAAGCAAAGATCATAATATGCAAAAAAACCCACAACAGTCCACAAATACAAAAAAATGATCTGTTCTACAATTGTCATTACTGCTCTGATCCACAGGGTGGAGCTCTTCTATAAAGTTTGGCCAAAGCTTATTTCCTCTCTCAATAAATGGACCCTACACATTG
The DNA here is from genome assembly GCF_022577435.1 of Embiotoca jacksoni. Taxonomy (NCBI): domain Eukaryota; kingdom Metazoa; phylum Chordata; class Actinopteri; family Embiotocidae; genus Embiotoca; species Embiotoca jacksoni. Next base: position 2,298,085 of record NW_027185387.1, on the reverse strand, counting down.
TATTTTTTTGTACCTCAAGCCAACTTTGACATAAATCATTGATATGTTCACATTCATAATTAGTATCAATAAGGCTTTTACTTAAAGACAAACTGTTTCTAATCTGACCATAACTGAAAAAAAGGCTTCTCGTGTTTATGAATATTACAGGTGTAAACAAACTCTTCACAGATAAAAAAATAAATAAATATATATATATATATATATAGTAAACATGTTGCGTCATGGGCTTTTCCTTTTATTAAAAGTAATTTGACTCCTTTCTTCATATAGATGGCTCCTTGATTACCACCAACTCAATGAGGGGAACGACTATAAACTACAGTGGGTACGGAAAGTATTCAGACCCCTTTAAATTTTTCACTCTTTGTTTCATTGCAGCCATTTGCTAAAATCAAAAAAGTTCATTTTATTTCTCATTAATGTACACTCAACACCCCATCTCGACAGAAAAAAACAGAAATGTAGAAATTTGTGCAAATTTATTAAAAAAGAAAAACTGAAATATCACATGGTCATAAGTATTCAGACCCTTTGCTCAGTGTTGAGTCGAAGCACCCTTTTGAGCTAGTACAGCCATGAGTCTTCTTGGGAATGATGCAACAAGCTTTTCACACCTGGATTTGGGGATCCTCTGCCATTCTTCCTTGCAGATCCTCTCCAGTTCCGTCAGTTTGGATGGTGAACGTTGGTGGACAGCCATTTTCAGGTCTCTCCAGAGAAGCTCAATTGGGTTTAGGTCAGGGCTCTGGCTGGGCCAGTCAAGAATGGTCACAGAGTTGTTCCGAAGCCACTCCTTTGTTATTTTAGCTGTGTGTTTAGGGTCATTGTCTTGTTGGAAGGTGAACCTTCGGCCCAGTCTGAGGTCCAGAGCACTCTGGAAGAGGTTTTCTTCCAGGATATCTCTGTACTTGGCTGCATTCATCTTTCCTTCAATTGCAACCAGTCGTCCTGTCCCTGCAGCTGAAAAACACCCCCATAGCATGATGCTGCCACCACCATGTTTCACTGTTGGGATTGTATTGGGCAGGTGATGAGCAGTGCCTGGTTTTCTCCACACATACCGCTTAGAATTAACGCCAAAAAGTTCAATCTTGGTCTCATCAGAGCAGAGAATCTTATTTCTCATAGTCTGGGAGTCCTTCATGTGTTTTTTGGCAAACTCTATGCGGGCTTCCATATGTCTTGCACTGAGGAGAGGCTTCCGTCGGGCCACTCTGCCATAAAGCCCCGACTGGTGGAGGGCTGCAGTGATAGTTGACTTTGTGGAACTTTCTCTCATCTCCCTACTGCATCTCTGGAGCTCAGCCACAGTGATCTTTGGGTTCTTCTTTACCTCTCTCACCAAGGCTCTTCTCCCACGATTGCTCAGTTTGGCTGGACGGCCAGGTCTAGGAAGAGTTCTGGTCGTCCCAAACTTCTTCCATTTAAGGATTATGGAGGCCACTGTGCTCTTAGGAACCTTGAGTGCTGCAGAAATTATTTTGTAACCTTGGCCAGATCTGTGCCTTGCCACAATTCTGTCTCTGAGCTCCTTGGACAGTTCCTTCGACCTCATGATTCTTATTTGCTCTGACATGCACTGTGAGCTGTAAGGTCTTATATAGACAGGTGTGTGCCTTTCCTAATCAAGTCCAATCAGTTTAATTAAACACAGCTGGACTCCAATGAAGGAGTAGAACCATCTCAAGGAGGATCAGAAGAAATAGACAGCATGTGAGTTAAATATGAGTGTCACAGCAAAGGGTCTGAATACTTATGACCATGTGATATTTCAGTTTTTCTTTTTTAATAAATTTGCACAAATTTCTGCATTTCTGTTTTTTTCTGTCAAGACGGGGTGCTGAGTGTACATTAATGAGAAATAAAATGAACTTTTTTGATTTTAGCAAATGATCTGCAATGAAACAAAGAGTGAAAAATTTAAAGGGGTCTGAATACTTTCCGTACCCACTGCATATTAGCCTGCGGTGTACCTCACATACAGCGCAAATGCCCGAGCGTGGAACGGTATATTTTACTGTGACGATAAACCATAAAGATAAAGCGGAAGCGTGAGAATAATGGGTCTGCGGTTCCTCGGGGAAAATTCACAACAGCCGTGTGTTCGAGTGCTTTAAACCGGAGCAGCGTACCAACATATTCACACCGAACAATATATATTTGATTTATTTTTTTTTAGTCGTCAGTCACCGACTTCCCCGATCAAAGGCGCCGGGTGATGAAAGAATTTACCGCGCCAGACTTTGTGGCAACGCCGCTGACAACTCTCATTAAATATTAAATTTGACGGATCAACCGGGGGGGACGAGCGCATCCGTCCGAGCGGACGGACTTGTCGCTCCGGACCGGAACGCGATCCGTCGGCAGAAGGTGGAAGTTTCACCCCCGAATATTACCGCCGCGTTCGTCACTTTCACCAGCTGTCCAATCGCAGTGAAGGAGGGGGCGGGAGAAAACGCGGTCGGCCACCGCTGATTGGTCCGTCCCTCAGAGCGGCTGAGCGAACGCTGACACAAAACCGAGTTCCCAGACTACATGTACTCGCAGCGAGGAAAACCTTTCAAACCGGTGTCAATGCAGTGCTGACATTTTTTTTTTAAACCTCATGAAGTTGATATGACGATGCGGCTGAAATGTTTTCACACGGAGCAGAAATAGCATTCATTTAGAGTGAATGGAAGCTCGATAGTCTCCCTCTCGTAACATTCAATTCGGGTTAAAGATTTTAGATGTTGTCCTCAGGTGGTAGGAGTGAAAATTAACCTACCCTGCCGAGTTAATTTGCTTATCAAAGGTAAAAAAAAAAAAAAGGTCAAAGAATATTCCTGTTTTTTGAGCAAAAGGCTTTTTAGTGGTCATGACGACGGAGCCGGCGGAGGCTAAATATGACAAACTCCAGCTTGCCCTCATTAAAGCTCGAGAAAAAGTCTTTGATGTTTTGAGACTCAGTTCCTTAAGTCAATATTAGATGTCAATAGGCTTCGTGCTGCGTGTATTTTTATTTATTTATTTATATATATATATATTTTTTTAGGATGCATTTTGCATATGAATGTGTTTTTTTTTTATTTTATCTCTATTCCTACAGATAGAAAATCAAATCAGATTCAGAGCTACAAACAGAAAGTCTTGTTTTCTGAGGCCCTACATTTAACTTCTCGTTCTCTAAGGCTTCAACTCATGGGCTACCTCCTCCTCCTCCTCCTCTTCCTCCTCCTCATCATCATCATCGTGATTGAACGTGACACAAACAAGTCAAAATGACTCTTGAAGGCATTCGAGCCTCCACGTGTAGCGCCGAGCAGCAGAAGCCTCTTTACGGCTGACCACTCGTGCTCTCTGCGAACGGGGGAAAGCTTCGTTGGAGATGTGGCAGTTTCCCTGCGGGGACAAGACTCAGGAGGGTAAGCCGCTTCTTGCATTTTGGGTAAAAAAAAACAACAACAACAACAAACAAACAAAAAAAAAACCTGCCGCATGTTGGCTTTAGCCTAAGAGACACTTAACACCAGATATGAGTCTGAAAATATACAGTTTGCCCTTAAATCCTCGCTGATCAGGCTTAATGGGAAAATCTACACCAAACAAGCAGTCCATGACCATAACATCCTTTTTATTTTTTATTTTTTTTAAGGCTTTGTGGAGTTAAAAAGTGGAGTCACGTTTTTCTTTTTCTTTTTTCTTTTCTTCTTCTATGTATATCTGGCTAAATATAGGCTAATTTAAATCACTGACCTATTTGGAGTGTTTGCTATGAAATAGTGAACTATAAGCAGTCACAGGGCAGGATTGGAAAAAAAAAAAAGGAAACTCTGTATGTAAGCAAATAGCGGTCTCCAACGCCAAAATGTCAACGCTTCCAAACTCAACTATTCCTTTCGAAATGTCAACAGCGACCCCGAAATATGCTGTTTTGTCTCGGGAATGGAGGCGGCCGAGTCGTGTTTGGTTGAGAGGTGGAAGGAGCCTTCTGGGCTGCAGCTTCGCAGCGCCGCAGATGGACGAGCGTCCATATATAGCACGGCGCCACGACCGGATCGGCAAGCAAAAGTCACATGTTACGAATGTTTTCAAATGAATGTGCGTCAAAATGATATTGGGAATTTTTTTTAAGAGTTTCTCTGAGGGCAGAATTTTTGTATGCGCTGTTGTTTAATTGGTAAGTTTAACCCTTTAAAAACACACCTATTTTTTTTTAGGCCTCTGCTCGAAAATTGTATACCCATAATAAAAAAAAAAGAAGAGTATATCTCTGCAACCACAATAAAAGAATTATAAACAAAATATATATATTTTTAATAATAAAGGGAACACTGAGATTTGTTCAGATGTGTAAATATCGGTATATATGTCCATATTTTAATAATAGTTTTGCTAAGTCTTCTCCCTGACCCTTAAAGGCTTAAAGGGTTAAGTTTCATTTCAACGCGAACGGCTGAAATGAATTTGCATGAAAGTATGAATGCAATAATTTCTTCAGTGGATTCCCTCATGCATCCTACCATTTTGTTACTTCCCGTGACATTTCTACCATTAAGTCAACTACCACTAGTATTGCTTGCTTACAAGATATTGACCCCCCCCCCCCCCACCCGCCCCCCTCCCCGAGCGGCTGAAAAGCCCAGCGCAGGTGTTGACGAGCTTTCAAGCGCAGCAGTTTTGTGCTCCTACGCCGCATTCACACAGTTTGTGAATTAAGTATGCGGAGTTAAAAAAAAAAAAAAGCGACAGCTCATCATTTGGCAACAAGCCCCCCCCAAAGCTAGAGCCGAGTTGTGCAGCAGTTTTCTGTATAGTGGCCAATATCTTAACTGAACATCTGACACTCTTGACTGCCGATCATCGCACACATTCAGAAACTACGGTTTGGACCGACTGTTCAGTAAACTTCTCCCTTTGAATGGCATCCGTGTAATCGGCAACCAGAGGCACAGCAGGCCTGTCGCGCTTTGTATCTTCTCCACGTGTCGAAGTGAACATTTTCAGTGTCCTTACACGAAAAGGAGACAGTCGGGAGCAAATCGGCTCGAGAAATTGTTTTTAACAAACGCATAAATTTGGCTCAGACGGTTTGCTGGAAACCTGCTTCTGTCTGACGATCTGAAGAAAAACAAATGGACGCGTTTCTTACAAAAACAAGCAATTTCGAGTGGTAAATCTGCCGCCGTTATCTCTGTAAACCGCATAGGAGGCCTGCAAGACATCCATGGCAATAGTAACTAAGGAGGGCGGAGCTTAACCAACTGACCAGTGGTTTAGCCCCGCCCTCCTTGGGGAACGAACCAGTCTGCCAAGTAGGGCAGATGGACATTAATGCACATGCCAGCCAAAGGAAAGCAAGAGACCTTTTTTTTTTTTTTGTCATAAAAATTCTTCTAATGAAATGAATGTGCTGCGAACAGACAGGCTCATCTCCAGAAAGTAACTCGTATATCTCCGCTAGATATACAAAATAAATAAACCGCATCTAATTAGAAAGCTGTTGCTTACGTATGACATTAATTGCAGGGCTAAACTGCTCGTATCTTAACGGAGGTGGTCGGTCTTCTAAAATCCCGCCTGTGGCAGTTGGAATTGATTTCTGTGGCGACGTACTACGAGCGCAAACACTTTTTTTTTTTCTTTCTTTTTTTTTAACTGTCTCAGGAACTAATCCGGTCACTTATCATCGGCCGCGAGCCAATTCATAGCACCATTGAATATAAATGCAGATGTCATGAATCAGCTGTCCGATCTTGTTTTAAGTGGCTGTAGTGGGTGCAGCACCGTTCAAAACATAAAAATAAAATAAAAAAAAAAAACTGAGATGAATTCTACCCTCCACCGCGTCGGCTGCTTCTTATCCTTGACGTCATCCCGATTTTCTTCAGCACAACGTTTCATCTGGTTTTTATTTCTTACACGGGGCACAACTCATTTCTTTTAGATTAGCTTTTAGTTGGTGAAATGAGCCATCAATTTCTTTTATGTTGTATTGGTGCAGAGTGCGTCGCCATTTCCAGCTGTCTAAATAATTCTTCCCCCCCCCCCCTCTGTATGTTTTATTGTACGGCGGAGATGTGTCACCGTTGGCTGTCTTCGGCTCTGTGTTCTGCTGTTTGTCTAAAAGATTAAGTGCAAAAGTCGGGTGGACTTTCTTGTAGGCGGTATATGCTGTGAATTCTCCCAAAAAAAAAAAAAAAAAAAAAAAGAACGAAATAAGAGTATACAGAATAAGAAAACACGTCTTCAATACCCCCAAAAAATACGATCAAAAAAACAAAAATCAAACTGTAAAACAAAATATATGTCTTTTTCTGACACTTGCAGCGTTTGTCACGCGGTTCCCTCCGTGGCCAGGAGCCCTTCATGTCCACCACCACTCCACTAAATCCTCAGCCCTCTAATCTCCCGTAAACACTCCCCGACTGTGGAGCCCTCCTTGGCACTGCCAGCATGTGTGTGCCAGCTCCATATACCCATTAGCACCGTTAAGCCACAGCTTCTCAACGCCCCCCCCCCCCCCCCCCCCCCCCCACCACCACCACCACCACCACCAATCCCCACTCCTCACAGCAAAGGTGACTTTGTCTGATGATTGCCTCACTTTGCACCGTGGGTGGCGATAATCCTTAACTCTGGTAAGGAATCTTGCAAAACCCAAAGTGTACTTATACAGTACATCCCTATCCACAACAGCCTCAAGTTGCCCAGTCATTAACAGCAAAAAAAAAAAAGGTCTGCACGCTGCAGAGGTTGAATTTCAATTGCTTTATATCCCTGTAGGTTCTGCTCCTCCCTTTCATAACTCCAGCTCACTTTCCGCTCATTTTTCATCCCTCTGCTTTTCTATTTTAATTTTTTTTTTTTTTTTTTTTTTAACATTTTCACACTTCTCCCTCTCTAACCTCCTTTCCTGACACCACCGCTCGGATGCCCCCCCCCCTTCACCCCCCCCCCCCCGCCACGCCGCAGCCCGTATCCCAAGTTAACCAGATCACCCCCTTATCGCTCCACAAATAGGAAAAGTACAGTAAACAAAAATCAAAAGGATATGCTGCCAGTGCAATCAGAGAACATTCCTCTCCATCTCTTTTCAACTCCCCTCGCTTGCCTGCGCTCTGTGCCTCTCATTCTCCCAGTGCACTGCAGCTCCTCCTTCCACCTCCCTCATCAGCTACCCCTCCCTCGTCCTCTCTGTCTCTGCTAGGTGCAGCATGTATGTGAGCGTGTGTGAGCCAGCAGAGCCGCCCGTGTGTTTACATGTCAGCCTATCAGTGCCGCCGGATTTAGCGCATCTGGAGAGGACGGAGGCATTTCTCAAATGCCCCTCAGACAAGGGATTCTCATCTCTGCACGTATCCCTCTTCCCGATTTGAATCGAGCCCGTCTTGAATCCTGCGTCCCCCGTCTCCATGCTTTCGGAGGCATTTTGAATTTCCTTGGCAACATGGAGCTGCCTGAATTAGAATTCTCTGCATGACAGTCCTGGTGAGTACTCTGTCTCTATGGTGGGCTTTGAGCACTGAGTCATTGGATCAGATTTATTATGGTGCAGTGGTGGGTCCGGGGGATCGCCAAGGAGCAAATTAATGTCAGGAATAAAATTGTGTGTCAATGGCAAGGGATGTGGAGAAGGAGAACTGCTCACTGAGGAGAGCTCCACATCTTATTTGTGCTTTGTCATCCAGATGGGTTTCATTTCGCTCTTCTGCTGTGCAATCTGGGTTTGAAGTGAGGGAACAGTCTCATGGGATGTGTGCATGTAACACCTGAGAACCCAGTGTGGTTAGTTATTTTTTTTTCTTCTATGCTGTGCAATCAAATTTATGTGCACAGTATAAATACTGTGGATTTTTGCATGCATCCTTGCAAAAAAAAAAAAAAAAAAAACAAAAAAAAACACCTCCTATGTCCTGCATTTTTATGTCACAGCAGAAGGTGTGAAGCTGAGCATGAGTGTGTGTTATGTGTTTCTCTCCAAGTGTGTTCTGCCAGGGCGGCTTGTTGTTCCTTACTAATCTGCTCATTAATATTCAGGTGCCCCCCCCCCCCCAAAAAAAAACAAACAAACAAAAAAAACTAATCTAGATACTTAGACATTCTCAGCAGCCTTTTTAGCAGTTGGTAATTTCCAGTGGCGTGGAGGGGGTCCTATGCAGGTGTTCGATTTGCCACAGGTTAGACAGATGGACGGCTGTAGGGTTGATGGAGAGGGTGGGCGTGGGGTGAGGATGGGGGGGGGGGGGGGGCGCGGGGTGAGGAATGGGTGAGGGAGGAAGGCGGGGGGGGGGGGAGCGAGGACTCTGTTTCATTATCTATGCAGGCCAAATGAACGACATGTCATAGTTTAATTTCTACTGCCTGTTAGATTTGCATTTTCATAATCACGGCTGCGACGCTCCAGCAGGCAGACAGCTTTGAGGGGACTCTTCGTGCCTGTTTTAAAACAGTGCAGTAAGATCCTCTGCGAGCCACAGACCCCCCACCCCCCCCCCCCACCCCATCACCACCACCACCACCACCACCCCTACCCCCGATGGTCTCTGAGTGAAGGGTCTCTGCTCATCAAGTCAAGGCTTCATGAGCTAAACAAAGCTTTTAATTGAGCCCCTGTAATCAGGTTACGATGGCTGATTGGAATCTCTTTTTTTCTTTTTGGGGTGGGGGGTGGTGGTGGTGGTGGTGTTGGTGTGTTGGGGGGGGGTGTTGGAGTGGGTATTTAGGTAGTTATATATGCATGTCACTCTGTGCATGTCTGCAGCTCCAAAGTACTCAACACAAATTCATTGAAGTGAGATGAGCAAAGCCTGTTTATATGACTGGGATTTCTAAACGCAGCTTGTGAACCACTAAATGGCGGAAGCTATCATCGTTACTGAGCGAACAGTAATTTTTCAATAATCTACGACGCAATCATTTCAGCAATCTACATCTTGTCAGCACGAGTTTGTTCTGTTTTGTCGGGTTCGCTCGTCTGCGAGCGTGCGCGCGCGCGCGTGATTGCGAATGCAGCGCAAGCTGCGAATTACACAACATGTTTATGCTTATATTTTTGGATTCACAGCCAGACTGCTATTATAATCACGCTTTATATTTATTTGATGATAAAAGATGCAAATTTATGTTAAATATTTATCCACGACCAGAATTGAATAAGTAGTTAATTCAATCTGCATCCCTACATTTTTTTTTTGTATATTACTTTATGAAGATTTGAAGGCACATTTGTTGAGCAAACAGGCACCTATTTGCCTTCAGCATATAGAAAGCAAAATTAGCTTTTAATTGTAGTTTTATTTTTACCCCCCTAAATCTAACGTAGACCGTTTGAGCTCCGTTTTAGTCATTAACACCTGTGCGTGTGGATCTTCAGCTGCTAAATCCTCCCATGTGTTGTTGGGTGCCGGGTCAGGCTATAGACTAACGATCCATTCAAATTCTTCTTCTTTTTTTTTTTTATAATATAATGGGACCAAAGGAAGGCCGACGTATCACTTCGGCGATATGAAAAAACGTTGTTTTTGGAGAAGTGTCGGCAGTAAAAAAAACAAAAAACAAAAAACGGGGAAAGCAGAGGAATGGGAGCAATGTGGAAGCTAAGCATCCAAAACCGCAGCCTCACTTTACAGGTATAAAAAGATAGAAGTACTGGTGGAGGGAAGAAATATGTTATATCCAAGAGGACGTGCTACACTGCACCCTTTACACAGTTGCAAAGCCTGCGTTTACCAAGGCCGCTGAAAACAATTGATCCCACCCAGCGAGGGGTACTTCGTGGAGATAGCTCTGCCCCGCTCGCTGCCATTTTCCAGGGGCTTTTCTTTTTTTTTTGCCGGTCTTGCACATGTGTATCCCACCGGTGAAAGGCACGCAGAACAAATGAAAGAAAATGAGTTTTGAACGAGGCTGCCTCTGAAGTTCACGTGAATGAAAAAGAAAAATGGAATTGCGACTCGTCAATAAGGCAAAACGGGAGATTTATTTTTTTCCCGCCCGCGCCGGGATCCCTTAACGGAGAAAGCGGAGCGCGACGGACAATAAGTACAACGAAAGCTTTTGTTTTCTGAAACGCAGCTGCCCGCCGCAGCTTTAAACCGCCCTGACGTGAGCGGCAACGCTGACCGAGACGGTGCGGTCGCAGGCGACGTAACCGAAACAGACCAAAAAAAAAAAACTAAAAGGGCTACGCAGAGGAGATCAGGTGAGTTCTTCACCACGAACAACCCTTTCACCGCGAGTTGTCGTCGTCTGACCGGCAGAAACGTACGCTGACAATAAAAATACTAATTGCGGCAGCTTTCATGTTTTACATGAAGGAGCGTAGTGCGGCGTACGCTTTTCGTACTTCCAATCATTTTGAGCATTTACGCACTGCGTCCAGTTAAGATGGACGATTGACCAGTGAGAATCTACTGAGCCACCACTTAACTGAGTGAGTGTCTACCTAGGGTGAGATTTGGTTGATCGTAGTCGGTGTGCATGATAGTATTGCCTCAATGACAGCTTTGTTAACAGGAAAATGAGAGGACGTGACAGCTCGGCGTCTGCGTTTTGAACTATGAGCAAGGCTAAAAATATATATATTTTTGGTGAGAGTTTTTGTGATATCTTTTTTTTTTTTGTGAGAGTTCTGTTGGATTCTGAAGACGGTTCTTCTCCTCAAACCGGCAAAGTCAGTCACTATGCCTTTTATAGAGAGTATGCTTGAAACAAGACATATTAATAAACATGGAGTATGAACTTGCTTCACTGAGACATTTCAGGAAAGAACAACAATGCCTCCTCGACCTTATCCTTCTATATTACTCAATCTTTTTCAAATTGACTTTGTATTGGCAAAAGTAATAGGGGGCTGAATTATCTTAAGAGGCGATATTACACTGAGTGAACAAAGGACTACATTTATCCACCATACTGGACTTACGGGGAGTTGGTCCGTGTCGATGGTGAGCGCAACACTTTGACTGGAGAGACGAAGGTTTGCATCCACAGTTACATTTTGAATTAGGTTTAAGCAACAAGAGCACTTTGATCAGAGTCAGGAAAGATTGTGGATTTAGTCAATTCACAGCTGACCTCCTGCATATTAAACCAGATTAAGTCATCTTTTATGTATTAAGAAGCTTAATAACGCCGCTGTCAATGTCTGAGCACATATTGCGTGGCAAGTTTGAAGAACATTTGAAGATTATAGTGATTCCCTTTTGTTTACAATGTGCTAAAGACACAAACATTTCCCCCACTGTCAATAAAAGTCCTAATCTGGTCAGCGTTCTTTCTCTTCAAAACATATTTTCTGTTTCAAAATGAGTTGTATAATTTATAGGAGAGGGAAGGTTAGGAAGGCAGTTTAAAAAGGCTCTTGAATCAGGCAATTCAAAACACATTTCTTTGGTTCTGTGGTATAGCATACAAAGCTACAGCACCTATACTCCAGTCTATTCCATTTCAATCAAAACAAACAGCCAGACGCCAAAGCAGTGCCGATGTTCAGTCGCCGTGCTTTGTTCCATGCGGTCATGTGCTTAATATTCTGTGATCAAATGGAATCATCAAAGCAAAGGGAATGTTTCTTATAGTAGGATTTACGTTGTTTTTTTTCCCCATTCAAAGTGAAATACGAGCGAAGCTGACAAATCAAATGTTGGAGGAAGTTACCACCAGCAATATTTGTGGGGAAACTCAAAGAAGACATAAACAAGTACATTGAAATCAAAGAATCGTGTGGCCTCGTTTTGTGAAGTTCCATTTCCTCTAGAGTTCACTGTATACGAGTAACAAGGTTGCCCTTAAAAAAAAATAACATCACTTTCACTTGCAGCCTCTGCATGGTCACTAATGGTTCATCTTTCCCCATCTTCGATATTGGCTTCTAATTATGAGGCATATTATTTACAGCTAAAATCAGGGCACGACAGCACATAAATGTTCATTTGTGATGGAACAGAAAGGAGAAATATAACAAAGAGCCAGGAAACATTCAGGGAGTTTACTATCGAAACATTTTCTGAAACAAGATCCGTGTTGTATAAAGATGCTGCTACATAACGGGGTAACATCAGCTACCCTGAAAAAAGGAAATGGTGAAAGTGGTAGTGGTGAAGCCTGCCAGGCTTTGTGTTTATACGGTGTCTGGTGGATGGAGAGGTGACAGAGGGAGGCAGATCTGTCACAGGATACTCAAATTTGCGTTCTACAAATGTATTCAGAAGGTCACAGTCCTGCTGCTCTGCAGCAGCCTTCCTCATTTAAATTTGATAACAACAGCTTTATGCAAAATACGAGACAGTCAGGGGCTAAGAGGATGGAGGACCGAGGATGCCTCATGTTTGTGCTCCTGGGCAGCTTCAAGGTCTGGCGTAGCATGGCCCACAATGACATCAAATAAAACTGATCACAGTCTTAAGACCATCTCCTTCCATACATCTGTCCCGTTCTCTCTTTTTTGGGGGGGCTGATTTTCACAATATATATATGAACCCAGTGGTTTGCTTTCTACACTAGAGTGAAAAGACAGGAGTAATTATTGCTCTACGTTTCTATATTCTTAAAACTATAAGAACCGGGTCAATAAGCAATTAAGTCTTTGGAATCTTTACGTCGTATTTCTCACTCAAAACTGAGGGTGACACTTTCCTCCAAAGAAACGAGGTGAAGAACTTTGAGAAAGCAATTTTAACTACTGAGATGAATAGATTAAGTTCTTTTCATACCAGTGAAAAATGCCAAGGCACCTTTAACTCCATATTTTTCACTGTAGCCACTAACTACTGCCAAAGTGATTAGACCAGAAAATCTCGTCAATCTTCTCAATCTTTTGCTTTTAATATCGTGTTAAAGCAACCAGAAAAATGGACATTGATTTCAGCGGCCTTACAGACCTGTAGGACGGACAAAGCCTTGCCGAAGCCCCGTCGAGATGGAGAAACTGGGTAATTACAGTCTGAGAGAGGAGGCCCCAGACACGAGAATCCTGAATATAAAACAGAACCAGAAGTGGCTGTCGCTATTCCGCCTGCGTGTCACCAATACCTCACCTGTCAACTGCAAAAAAGAGATCCGAAGCCAAATGGGGAAGGAAACCGCAGAGGGTGCAACAGTTGGGGGTTAACCAGAAAAATGGAGCTAAAAGTAAGAGATATGAAACTACCGATTTTATTATATAACCATGAAAATGTATTTGTGTACATTAGAATGAGCAAAGAGAACACAAGTAAAGATATAATATTTCCCAAAGCGGTTATTGATTACCTGTTTGTTGGAATGGTAGTTATCTTATTCTTATGAGACTCTGCAATGAGAAGATGAGGATGTTCCGATGTAAGGTACAAAAGACGTTGAGGCCGATTGGGAGAAATGGGAAGAAGCTGAATTTGAAATAAAGTGTGAGATTAACAATTCAGAAGGATCGTGAGTGTGTCGTCGCAATGGCTTGAAAATTGGGTACATGTCTGAGGAATGTTCGGTAGTCGGAGAAGTGTTTTGGCCATGCAAGTCGTGACCCTAATCTCACCATCCGTAGTTCCACCTCCATACGGTTACCGCAAATGTGGGATGTCCATATAGGGAGAGTAAAAAAAAAACCAATATAAAAGCTCGAGGTTTAGAGAAGCAACAGAGCGTCCGTCGACTGCTCGAGAACGCTGTGTCGCCACAATCAAAGCGTCTCAATGAGGGGAAAAACTCTTGGAGAGAATCGACCACCGGAGAGACAAAATTTAGGGCTTCAGTCGGACTGAAAAATCAAAGACTCCCTGACAGGCCGGAGGGCCTCAACCGCGAGCCTTCAAGGGCAATTGACGATGCTTTTGACATTGTATGACATCTGCAAGAGCTGATAACAATGATTTTTGAGATTTTTGTACCGTTAAGATTTCTTAGCTTTATTGTACCTAAGATAAGAGTTTCTTTAAAGTACTAGTAGCATCTCCCCAGTGATGTAAAAGCACAGACTGCGTGACAAGCGCAGGTCCACAGACGAAGGGATTGGTCGCATTTTTTTCAATGCAGGACTTTGAATTTAACGTTTCCCTTTAACAGCAAAACTTTATCCGCAGCTTGAATAATATCCAGCAATCATAACAACTGTCACAATTAGAAGGCAGTTGTCGGGAACCAAAGTGTTTTCATGAGGTATCCTGAGGTCAGGCCAGTGAAATTGTAGCAATAGACGAGGGGAAGATGGCAGTCAGTAGCTGGATTTATCTTCTTCGCCTCAGCCTATACTCTGTTTGATTAGAATCTTGTTCTGGTGTTCAGTAAAGCAGGCTAATCTTTTCCACTTTAATGTGCGGGCTGAGCAGGACTCCTGTACTGGAGTGCCTAGGTAACAATGGCATTTAGCCCTTTTTCTTTTCTATTTCAGCTCAAAACATCTTATACTCCCTGATGGTGAGCAGGGGATAAAGGTTTGTGTAATTTCCAGCTTATCCTACTTGACTTTCAGGATGAATGGGTGTTAATCAAAGACCCTCTTTTGTAGTATTACTGTTAGACTGTCGGTGAACCAAGAAACAGATCCGCATGGTAATACTGTATAACAGGTTAAGTACACTGGACCGGAGCAGGTTTTAACATCCCCAGTCTTGGATCGGACCAATCGTGTTGGTTTTGAGACAGTGAAAGTCCAAAAGGATGAAATTATCTCAGTATCACGTCTTGAATTAGATCTCAGTGTGATAATCTGTTGTAAAGGCCAAAAGAGAATGAACAATTAAACTTGTCGAGAAGACAGATTGCATTTCACTTATCCAACATAACATAAAAACATTCAGAAAAACATCTTCGGATAGCAAATTAAATCCTACTTAAATAATATTTTCCATATCAGCACCAAATCAAATAGCTCTCTGTAATAGGAGAATGAATAGCCGTGTCTGCAGCTCAGTGCAGCTTTCAGCCTCCTCCAGTTAATTGTTTTGGTTCACCAGCATGTCTAGTTGAGTCCCTCTGGTTCTCACTGACCCCCCATAAAAAAAAATAAAAAAAAGCTGTGGGCAGCAGCTCCCAGCTCAAAAGCTTTCAACTCAGACGTTCCCACACACCGACCGTACGTTATCTGACCAGTGTGAAACAGCAGAGCAGGAGCCGCTTTCTTTTGGGCGAGTCGAGTGCCCGATGAAGACAGTCAAACATACAGGAACCCGAAGAGAGAGACACAGTAAACAAAAACACAGACCGGCTCTGAAAGCAAACAAATTCCTGGACAATTGCGCACACAAACTGGCAAAGAGTCCGGAAGAGAGTTCTGAACCAAATGTGTGTACCGAGTGAGTAAGTAACCCCGGGTCAGCCTTGAGCCACGTTCTATTGGTTTACATTACTCACTAGTACTCGAAGGCTCTTAAGCGATGGCTTTGTTTTCAGGCCTACAGTCTGAATGTATTGGCTGCTTCATGTAGCAGCTTTACTTTTCGCACAAAACTGACAATTCTGCAAAAATGCGGCAAAGAATATAATGTTCGAAGTTGACAGAGACTTTATTTTCAGTTTTGTCCCTAAATCTTGATCGTAGTGGGACCATGAGGAGTCTTGATATTAAAACTATCCCGATCTCACAGGTGTAACCACCCAGGCTCCCTAATTTGAGTGTGTCCTGTAATTACAGCAGGTGATGGCGTGTTCCTTGCTTGCGTGTATGTAAATGTCAACAAATTGGGGGATTTATGAGTGATGTTTGTTGTATGTGCAATTTTTGGGAACAAACCATTTTAAGCCCTCGTGTGACGGATTTGATCATTTTTGGGCGATGCCGAACGGTGTTATTTAAAAGGATAAGCTTGGCGCCATTGGGGCCATTTCATACAGGTTTATTCAAAGCTGGGGGTTAAGAGAAATCCAGGCCAGTAAAAGTTAGTGTGCAGTAAAATAAAGGCTTTTATTCAAGCTGACACCCACATGTTTCAGCAAGATTCATCTTCAGGGCGTGACATGTAGGTGTAAGCTCAGATCTCGGAGTGCTTTGGATTTCCCTTTGGTCTTTTTGCACATGGCTCTAACCCATAACTCCAAACTGCGAGTTCTAAAATGGAAATAGATGGAATTTGGACTTTGAATCGTTATCCCTCCGTGCTTTTTCGACTGCGATATATCAAAATATCTTCTGTGATAGAGGGTCAATTCCTGAAGGATCATTTTGAGGGTCCTCGAGGCACATGCCTCGAGGACCTTTAAATATTGACTTGACTTGATTGATAATATTGAAAATAGCGGTGTCTGTAGGTTGTCATCGAGAAATGTCAACGGAAATGTGAATGGTGAACTGATGCTTGTCACAAAAAAGCCTTCTGATGTTGAGCTGACAATTTTTAGATCAGCAGTACAGACGATGAATATGCAGCCCGGTACCACGGCAAAACGTGAAGTAGACATGCTGGTCCAGTACAGCAAAACGTGAAATAGCCACGCTTTGGCCCTCTATAGGCGTGACAGTTTTCACGTTTTCCTATAGTGGACAAAAATTAAACCTACTGCATGCATACAGCCATGTGATTTACAGGGAAATGTAACACATGGTTGGGGTTTAGTTTGGGTTTTTTTAACCTCTGCCTCCTGTGATTCAAGCCACCCCCCTCCTGCCTCCTAATACCGCCGAAAAATGTCCTTTGCACTTGGTCACATGATCCTTCGTTATCTTACTTTTACATGCGTGTACATTTCACTGTTACTAAACGTGAAACTGTCACGCCTAAAAAGGCCAAAGCGTGGCTATCTCACATTTTGCTGTAGTGGACCGGCGTGTCTATTTCACGCTTTGCCGTGATACTGGGTTGGAATATATGACAATACAATTCTTACTGAATTGCTATTGGTCAGCACTCTTGGCGTGCGTTTGAATGTGCCGGTCCTTTGAAGGCGTGTACACAGTATGCAGTATGCATGTATGATGGGGCAAACACTAGTAAAGCCTGAACATTGTACAAACAAAAGCACATGCAAGGTGAGCAGACAAATGGATTGCAGTGTTCCCTGTTCAAAACTCACATTAATTATCGATTTGTTGTGCTACAAATAGAAGAGAACATTTTTGTTTCTAGTTGCATGTACTTCTGCAATTTTAAAAATGAGGACACTGAACAGGTTGTGTTTTTATGGGGATTTGGGGTTAAATAAATGTAACACCTGCTTGACAACCCTCCACCACTACCAGCCGTGAGTCCTGATTAATAGATAAATTCCGTGTTGGTCAGAGTGCAGGTAATTTGTGCACCGAGATGGATAAATTTAAATGGAAAGCCAAATAGATGCTGTTATTTTTCTTATTCCATTTACCACAGCTGCTGGTGATGTTCAGGTAGAGATGAGGCTGCTATGATCATTTTGTGTCTCTTGCCATCCATGATGCCGTTCACCAACAGTCTCACTTGTCAATCTGAGAACTATTCAGCGTGAATGCTAAAGCGTCCTCTGCCTGAATTTGTTACAGAAGCACCCTAAGGCTAAGTTTGTTATTGCTGTTGGGTTTGTTTGTTTTTTGCTTGCATACTAGTTGGTCTAAATCCTGGGCCATACCTTCTTCTGTGCCAAAATAATGTTATGTACAATATTAAGATTGTGTTGCTATAATTGTTTCTATAGTGATAAATGGTTTTGCCAATGCACATTTCATGCAAGCTTTGTGATCTGCTTTTTTAAAAAAACAATCCTTTTTAAAACTGCAGAGGGCTAATTTTAGTTGGAAAAAAAATGTTCTAATACAGGTTAAGATCTTGTGGACTCAGCAATTTGTTTGGGCTCCGATCATTTATAATGATGAATTATGGGTTATGAGGTGTCGTGAGTAGGTCTGGGGTAACTTTGGTCCCTCTGACTCTTTAAACTACCGCCGCCATGCCCCTTTTGTTTTGAAGTAGGCTATCGGAGAGCCGCAGTTTGAGGATTTACCGTGTGTTGTGGAGACATAGAAACCGACACGGGTAATTAACCACTCTTCATTTTTGCATTGAGCCGTTGCTTCCAAAAGAAGCCTCCGTTCATGTGCTTGTCCTCCACAACGAATATCCAGACTGCTCTTCACACGATCTCCTTCCAAAATACTGGAAGCATGAGGTGTCTTCGGAGACAAAAAGGCTTTCTGGCTGAGAGCCAGAGAGCCAAGAGGATACTTCTGTCAAAAGAGGAAAGATGGAGAGTTTGCTGACCCAGTGCAGGTGTGTTTCTGCATCTCAACAGGGGCAGCTCCCATCCAGCGAAGCATTTTCTCTTTCCCTAAGCATTTGATCCTTGCATGGTGGATCATCAGGCCATGTAGTTTCTTTTCAAGTTTGCGGGGGTTGTTACCTTTAACTCTGACTTCCATGGAAGATTTGTTTTTATGGGATTTCTCACGTCTGAAGGCTCATCGTTCATCAGGATGGTGAATAGCCGGCTGCAGTGCACTTTTGCAAGCGTCTGCGCTCGCTCAGCAAGTACATACAGTCTTCTGACATTATTGCCGGCCATTATTTGTCACGTCATTACCGTATGAATGCCGAGCATGTTAAGATTTGTACATGATATCTGCTCGAGATTTGGTTTCCGTCGAAATATTTTGACGCAATCTGCTGTAGGCTCGACGTAAAAACCTCGCTTTGATTCTCCTAGAAAATAAGCAGACAGAGAACGGAGGCTTCGGTGTTGATAATTACAGTACACACCAGAGAGCACAGACAATGTCACATCCTGCAGGTGTAGTTGAGTCAGCTATAAAAAAAAAAAAAAAAAAACAACTCTAGCCATTCTTGTCAGACTTGTCCACCGTTATCTGCCACATGCACTTCAAATGCAGCCCAAAAGATTTTCTTGTTTGTTTGCTTTTTGACTTTTAAATGTTTGCTTTATATTTGTTGCTCGAACACAAACACGGCAGCGGAGGCAATTTTCATCTCTTAAATCCTCTCCATATTTACTCTCCTACTTTTCAGCTGCAGCTCCCTTTTTTTTTCGTTTCATCCTTGCTATTCTCTGAACAGTTGCGGAATAATCAAAGCTGTTTGGGATATGTTTGCCACTGAGCAAAAAAGTGTAAGAGGGAGAGCTAATGAGCACACTGTTCGCAGCAGTAATGAAGAAAACTAAAGCCGGAAAGAGTCTAGTGAGTACGATGTGGTCTCGAAAGGAAAAGACGTCAATAAAACGTGTGAGGTGTACAAGGGAAACTGTAGATTGTGTTTGACTTAAGGAAATTACTTTTGTAATACAAACTGTAAAATAAAAAAAACTAAACCAAAACATCGCTGGCTTTTTACTAAATGAGGTTCCACAAAGATTTAAAAAGATAGTAAGCATGCTTCCCCGAACTGGAGACGTATAATCCACCGACTATGGAGAAGCGCCTCAAACGCCCTGACTTCAAAAACTATCCCTTTAACGGTCACGTGTGCAGGGTTAAGATGAAAATAGCATGTGGCCTTCTTGCCGAAAGGACATTAACTCTGATGTAATTTCATCACAATCACAAACGCTGCTTCAAAGGTGGATCAATAAGCAGCACTTGTCATCTGTGAAGGAGAAAAAAAAAAATAGACAACTTGTCCGTCTACATACTGCAGGTGGATCAATGAAAACAAAAAGCGAAATTATTGAATACAGAAATGCTCTAAGAAGTCAAGCTGCATAGATGATTCAAGACAGCAGAAACTAGCATCATAATTCCATCATTGGAAACTAATAAATAATCCTAATTGTGCAACGCGAATTTGGGTACCTGACAGTTACGTCACAAACTATTTACAATATTTTGCCGGCCTCCTGTCTGCAGAAAAGGTTTAACGACGACGCTTTTCAGACGGGTTTAATTACCGCTTGACTGTAAATATCCTAAATGACAGTCCTTCAAAACATTATGGTGCACGCCAGAGGTACTTAACAAAAACTAAAAACGTCTGAAGGGCACGTGTCCACCGACGCATACAGCTCATTTGTCTGCGCGCTGCTTGCAGAACATTCAGTGACCCATTAGCGGCGCACACCTTCCTCTCAGTTCGCCCTGAATCAAACCACACAGCACCGGAGGAGGAGGAGAGAAGCAAGCGGCTCAAAGGCAACAAGAGACTAACGGCGAGCCCGGACATGCTTTTGAGAGTAGACTGTGACAGAGTGAGAGGTCCGCAGAGAGAACGCAAGCAGTCGTGTAAATGGGCAGCAGTTGGGAAAAAAAAAAAAGGGCCTTCTTCCTTTTACACAATACTATAAAGACAAACAAAAAAAAGCAATGTGAAGAATCAGGTTGGGGACAAAGAGCGAAGCCATATATCGATGCTCTAAGAAGAAGGCGGCACTTTAAACCTCGTAAAGAGGATAAACCGTGTGTGTGTGTATATATATATATATATATATATATATATATATATATATATATATATATATATATATATATATATATATATATATACATATAAGGATTTTAGTCGAGAGGCTATTCTCCAACTGTTTTCAAAATGTGGAGATCAAGGTCAAAAACAAAGTGGTGACACAGTGAATGGACACTGATAGTACCCCTGCCCTTACTACACTGAATCATAAATCATGCATGATATCGGAGTAAAAAAAAGAAAAAAAAAGAGAGAGACAGAGAGAGAAAAATCACCCCTACGTTTGCTTGTTTTCGATTAGCGATGACATCAGCGTGCCTCACCCTCATTCATATTCCCGACTTGACGAGATAAAAATCGTATTCTGTGTCAAACAGATAATCATGTCACCCGTTTTTTTTTGTTTTTTTTCTTCCCCGCTCTGAATATCTCGGTAATATTTCAGCGCAATCGGAGGCTCCGGATCTGTCACGGCGGATCAAAGTTCAGCTCCGCGCTTTGTAGTATGGATGAGATTCGCGTGTTTTAATACGAGCTGCGATTTGTCCGTTTTCAGAACGTATCGCGGCGCCCCGGTGGACGATCCTTCACGCTGTCGTCGACGTGTGTAATCAGTGAGAGACAGAAGTGGGAAGTCAACAAAAAGGAGCGATCGACAGACATTAGCTTTTATTCTGTCGGTGTGGTTTCCTTCGCAGTGTCACGCACGCCCGCACACACACACGCACACACACACACACACACACACACACACACACACACACATAACCCCCACCTTATCCACCAATTCAGGCAGCTGCAGCCAATCAGAAGCCTCTGCTTATTGTGACCGATGCGCAAAGTGTCTCGACGTATGCCGGCAAAGACAAAAAAAATATAAAAATGAACAGTTCTGGACGACGTGAAAATGGAAAGCGGCAATTACTGTCCCATCGGAGCCACTCAGTCCACGATCCGGGCCGCCTCGGCCTCTTGTGCGACTTTAATTCACTAAGAGTGTGTCATTTGTGTTGCCGCAGCGAGAACAGAATCCTTCTAATCTTCACTATTAAGTCTAATATAGTTACCGCGAGACGGACAGCCGAACAGCTTCTAAAAGGCACTACGCTTATAATTTGAAGTGCTCTTAAAAACACTTTTTTTGTTGTTTTGGGGTTGGATGGATCTGCAGTGCCAGTTCAGCTCCCACGTATGACAAGATGATGTTTATTTGGACAGACACTGTATTAACCTCTCATAATGGAATTTTACTCTTGAGGGATGAAATGTACATTTCATTACATCACTGTTATTTTTTTAAATAATTTCACGGTAATGGGGACTTTTATTTTGTACGTTTAAAGAATATAGATATTTTACCGTCGCGTACGCAAGTGTTTCCCTTTACTTTGACAAGTAAATGTCTCGGTAAAACATCAAGTGAAGGCTCAGTGTGCAGGCTTTCAGGGGATTTATATCCCAAAATGGAATATAATGTTCAGAATTATGTTTTGCCCGATATCACCTGATGCTAAGGCAACGTTTCGACCGCCAATCCAAATCCAGTTTTCCAAATCCGAAATAAACCGTCTGCTGCCACTTCCGCGACGGCAGCTTCCGCGTCGGAAAGCCGCCTCACCAGCGGCAGCTGCGCGCTTGTACGTGGTTACCGCAGCAACCCATCGAGACAGGCTGGCGATGTCTGGACACGCCGAATCCGACCTGCTGTCTTGTCTATCCTGAAGATCTGATTTGAGGGCCAAATCTGATTTGCTTGCAGTCTCTGAACCGAAGAATCTTGAATGTTTTTTTTATTACCTATCTACATAAGGAGGGGTGTCCTTTTTCCACAGGTGCCACCCCTGTTGTGTCGTCGTGTTTCTACAGTAGCCCTGAAAGGACAAACCAAACGCTGGCTGCAGACGGAGACGGTATTCATTTAGTTGTAATCTGCAACCTCACCGCGAAACGCCACCACGTCGCCCGCGCTGCTCCTTCAGTCCGGGATGTCGCGTGTAAACAAAGCAGCGGCGAGGCCCGTTTTTTTTTTGTTCACGCTGCCTGCGACTCTTTTAGGAGTTCATCACAGGGATCTAGCTGCGGCTTAAATTGCATGATTGATGTGAGAAGTAGAGCTTGGAAGTTTTACCAAGTTAAAGTGCCCCAGAGTCCAAATCAAATAAGGGTTTAAGGTCCTCTGACAATCTCCCGTTCTCCATCTATCACCACTTGACAGCAATCTCTGGTTTATATCTGCCCAAGGTCAACAGCTTCGCAGTGGCATGGGATGTGTTAAAGCTTGCAAATGTTTTGGGGAAGCCATTTCAAGTTGTACTATGGCATTTTTGGCCGGCAATAAAAAAAAAAATGGCCTGTGACTGTTATTGGCTGTAATTGTTTCCAGCACACTCACAAGTCAGAAGCACAGTGAGGGGGGTGGGGGGGTTTACATCGGGTGACCAAGTCCTTTTATTGATTGGCTGATTCCATTACTTGTGAGGAAAGTCACCATAATGAAATTTTATGCAAGGAAACGGGGACGGCAGCTTCTATCTCTGTGAAAGTGTGCAGATAAAATCTCACGAGCAGAAATGTTATTTCCACTGACTTTGCAGAAGGGATGGAAATAGATTTTTGCAGGTTTTATGATGTAAGACCTGACAGACTATTATATTGAGGTAAGAGCCAATGTGCCTATAGGAAGACTCATTAGTAACGGATGTTTCATTTCCGTGGCATTTTCCTCGTGAATTGCTAAACAATGGTTCGGTGGGCTGTTTGTTTGCTACTTTGAGAAATGCTTTTTTTTTTTTTAACAGGAAAATATTTCAATAATTCTACTTATCTTTTAATGAAATGTAGGATGCATTCTTTGTTATTTCTACAGCCCACATTTGACTAACCATACTGTATGTAGCCATGTCCGACTACATATAGAGACCTCATAAGTAAATGGACACAGCTCTTTCTTCCTAAAATCCTTTCAAATGAAAACATGATCCTTTTCCATGTCTCTACAGGTAAGCAGTAGGATGGTGTCTGGGGAGGCAGGAGGGCACAGCTACTTGGTGGCGTGCTGGCAGCCCATCCTGATCCTGATGCTAGGCACCGTCCTCTCTGGCTCCACCACCGGTTGCCCCTCCCGATGCGACTGCAACGGCCAGGAGCGCTCAGTCGTGTGCCACCGGCGGAGACTGGCGACTCTCCCTGAGGGCATCCCCACTGAAACGAGGCAGCTCGACCTCAGCAAGAACCGTCTGAAAACTCTGGGGCCCGAGGAGTTCATTAATTACCCTCAGCTCGAGGAGCTGCAGCTTAACGAAAACACCATTTCGTCCATCGAGCCCGGGGCGTTTAGCAACCTAATGAACCTTCGGACCCTCGGTTTACGCAACAACCAGCTGAAGCTCATTCAGCTCGGGGTGTTCACAGGCCTGACTAACCTCACCCAGCTGGATATAAGTGAGAACAAAATTGTCATTCTGCTCGACTATATGTTCCAGGAGCTGTACAACCTGAGGGCTTTGGAGGTGGGTGACAATGACCTGGTTTTCATCTCACCCCGATCATTTCATGGTCTCAGCAACCTCGAAAGCCTCAACATTGAGGGATGCAATCTGGCCTCAGTGCCCACTGACGCCCTTAGCCATCTGCATAACCTGTTGTCACTTCGATTACGCTATCTCAACGTCACTGTCATAAGGGATTACTCCTTTAAGAGGCTGTATCGGCTCAGAGTGCTGGAGATTTCCCATATGACTGCTCTGGACACCATGACCCCGAAATGCTTGTTTGGGCTCAACCTCACATCGTTGTCCATCACAAACTGTAACCTCACCGTCATCCCCTACCAAGCCATCAGTCACCTCAGATATCTCCGGTTTCTCAATCTGTCTTTCAATCCCATTCATACGGTAGAAGGGAACCAACTGTTCAACCTCCAGAAGCTCCAGGCTTTTCACTTGGCTGGTGGGAAATTAGCCGCCATTGAACCCTACTCTTTCCGAGGACTCAACCACCTGCGTGTTCTCAACGTATCCCACAATAGTTTGAACACCCTGGAGGAGTCCGTTTTCCACTCGGTGGGAAACCTGGAGACGCTGGCTTTGTATGACAACCCGTTGGCCTGCGACTGTCGCTTGCTCTGGGTCTTTCGTCGGCGCTGGAGGCTCAACTTCAACAGACAGCAGCCCATGTGTGCTTCACCCGAGGTTGTGGGAGGAAAAGAGTTCAAGGATTTCCCAGACACACTCCCGCCGCACTATTTCATCTGCCAGAAATCAAAGATCGCGGATTATAAGGTTCAAGAGAGCCACGTCGACGAAGGAACTACTGTTCATTTTGCCTGCCAGGCCGAGGGTGATCCAGTTCCCGTGATAATGTGGCAATCCCCCAAGAAGGATTACATCACGACCAAAACTGCGGGGTCGAGACTTTCGGTGTCTAATGAGGGTACGCTGGAGGTGCGTTACGCTCAAATCCAGGACAATGGCACTTACTGGTGCGTTGCAAGTAACGCCGCTGGCAACGACACCAAAGCTGCTCACCTTTTTGTGCATAGCTACTCCCCGAACTGGCCCCACCAGCCAAACAAGACATTTGCCTTCATTTCCAACCAGCCTAGCGACGAAGGCGCTAATGTGACCCGGGCTACAGTTCCATTTCCCTTTGATGTAAAGACACTTATCATTGCAACCACCATGGGATTTATCTCTTTCCTCGGAGTGGTCCTCTTCTGTCTCGTAATTTTATTCCTCTGGAGCAGAGGGAAGGACAGCACCAAGACAAGTATAGAGGTTGAATATGTGCCACGTAAAGAGGAAACAGAGGAGGCCAGTCCAGCTGAGGCACCCGTCCAATTCAACATGAAAATCATGTGAACCACAAAAGGAGGTCATGTAAGCTTACAAAACTGCAGTCGGGATGCATACTATCCCTGCTTCAAATATGTACTCAGTTTATGAGCGATAGAAATTGCACAGCAGCAAACGCATCTTGACACTACACCACTATACCCTAGACCTTTTCTTTTTTCTTTTTTTTTTACTTCAGGGACTGAATCTTTCGAAGCAAATGTTGAATTTCAAATATTCAAATTTCTGTAAATTTGTATCGGCAATACTGAATCAGTATGTTAACATGCACTCAACAACCTGATTAGTGTGTAAAACCAAATTAAGGTAATAGTTTGAATAAAGCACATGCATTACAGTTTACATGAAGGGTGGGTGGGTTACAGTCGGGAAGGATTTGGATATTAATGTGCAGGTATAATCTTTCTATCAGCAGAGAACAGTATTGTTGTTGTGGTTGTTATTGTTGTTGTTAGGCTTTTGTTTCCGTTTGCTATTTTTTTGCTTTGATGGATGTACAAAGCACAAAAATCCACTGTCAGAGCCCAAGTTCAGTTACCTGAAATGCTAAGCTGAAAGCCGTTTTCCTTTATCCCATCACAAGCAATGTATGACCTAAGTGTTTTTACTTTTAGATAAATAGAAAAAACAAAGCCACGGATTTTACTAAGAAACAAGTCATACAATTACAAATAAATGTTTAAATCACAATATTACAAGACTCAATTTTGAGACACATTAGAAAGAAAGAAGTTGTAATGTTCAGAGTGCTGTAATATTATCAGAAAAAATGAAACATTTTTGGATCTCATGTCTCCGTAATTTAAATAGTATTACTAATTATTAGATGGGTTAGAGACAGAAGAGTGAGCGCTCCGTCTTACACCCAGTGCAAAGTGGTGCCAAGCACAACGAAAGTGTCTTTGCAAGTTCCGGACTGCTGCAGTTGCCATTTTCCCGTCCAGCGCCCACAATGTTTAAGCAGCAGATGTGCTTGCACCCATCTGAGCACCCATTAGGTAGGTTGATCTAAAAAAAAAAAAAAATGAGGACCCTCGCTTCGGTGCATTGTTGGTGCATTGCTCCCTTGAGGAAGCGGAAAGTGATTGGCCAACAAAAACCTGATCTGAAGTACGTGGCGTACTACTTTGCCGTTATTTTAAGGGTGCCTTATTAAGAGAGTAATACCCACCCACATAGGCAATTTCACAATGCACGCACAATCTGCTTGCTACCCACAAGGACATGAAGCTGGTCACAAAACTGCATCGAAAGGGTACAACGTGGGAGAATATTACTGTGCACATCAATCTGCTCATAAGCAGATGTGTTTCCTTCTGCAGAGAAATGTTCCTTCCTACTACTTGGCAAACCTGCTCTTAAAGGGAAATGACACGTCGTTACACAATAAGTAAACCTATGCGTAATTAAGAGAACGGAGGACCGCCCCTTGGATCCTTGAATCTTACTTTGTGCTCAGATTGTCCGCCACTAAATTTGAAAAAGTGGATTTCTAAATGCACTTTCTCCCTGCACTTTAAAATAGAGCCCTAAGTGTACAGTACCTCACCGCCCGGCGTTCGTCAGTGAGCAGTGGCCTTTTAACTATTTTCCAACAACATTAAATTGTGTATTGAAGCTTTTATCCGGATTCGTGGGTGCAAGCTGTCCTGAAGAAACCACGTGTATGAACACATGGTAGCCTGCGTCTCCATTAGTAGTCACGGGCAAGTCCAGCCGACTTGTCGACCGACTTTCAACTTTACTGTGTCCATCAGTTATAATACCAGGAGTGTTTTCTGAACATGGTGACGGTCCAATTAAAAGTGTGCATGTTAACACACTGAATAAGAAAAACAAGCCACAGTTTGTGCTCCTTTCAGCCAATGAAAGGAAGTTTGTCATTAAATGTATTGACATGTTGCGCTATACATATTTTTTCCTGTATTTTATTCTTCCTTGTACATTACGCGATGGCACAATGGTGATGCTTTTGATGGCTGTGGGTTGTGAACATATTCCAATCTAAAGAGCAGATTAAATATCCAGTAAACATTGTTTTTGATGTTACTAAAGCGAACGAGCTTTTCAGAGTGCATGACAGCACCCTTAAAAATCATCAGATTAACAATTAATCGTCAAATGTCACAAAGTAATTTTGTTTACCTGTTTGGCAGCTCAATAAGCGTAAGCACTCTGTCCAAGTCCTGAGGTTATACCGTCACCGTACATCTCAAAACTGGTGACATTATTAATTTGTTGCCTTAAGTACCCCTTTTTCAGCTTTCAGCTGAGCAATACCCAATGTTTGTGTAAAAATGGAGTTTTATGCCTCGTAAGGATTTTATGTTGTCTAATTAATTTCACAGTCAAGGTCTGCTCTGAAGATAATGTGTTCATTAACTCTTAAAATACTTGTTTAGAAAGGGACGGGCAGATGGAAATTCTATAAAAATAAAGAACATTTTATACTATGGGGTGTTTATTTTATGTTAATCTACTATACAAATTAATGTGAATGAATGATCTCCTGCGCAGCAAGTCGTCTTTACAGAGCTAATTGCTTTGCTTAGGAGGCACGTAGCGAAGCGCACTTTTAGAATACCTTTTAAATACTGTCAGTAAGGCCATAAAATCGCAGTGCATTCAGACCTGGTGGTAATGTTGCATGATGTACTTGTCCAATTACCAGAGACGTACTGTCTGTAAACAGTATTCGTTCACCGTGAACCAGGACAGCAGGCCAAAGTCAGGTTATGTTGATACGACCACGGTGTCCAATTATTGTCACCATTGCAAACTGCGTATTTCACTCGTCAAGCTGTCATTTGAACTAAAAGCCTAAAACTAGAGTGATTATGGTCCAAAGTTCTCAGTCTCATAATGCACAATCTGTATCCGGTGCCAATGGATACTTACACTTCACAAGGACAGCTTGGCTTAGCTCAACCTGGGATTACGAGTCATTCTTGAATATTAAGCTTCGGCGATTCACATCTCACGTCAGCGATCGCGAACGATGCGGCTCGGTTGACTGTCATGACGACAGATGTTCCAAATGGAAATGTATCTTTACGCGTGTCAGCTTGACACTGGAAGACCCGGCGTTACACTTAAAAGCCCGAGGGCGTGAAGTCTGCAGGCATAATGACGCCTCGTCCTGTTTTAAAGCAGCAACTATCCGATCGAATTCGCGGCGCGCAAGTGCACCGGCGTCATTTGTTTACGTGTGGACGGGTCTGTAAGAATACTTTCAATCATATGAAATAATAATGCCAATATGTGACACCGCACGACAAATTTATGGAGGTTACGCTGGTGGCGTTGTCGCAGTGAGTCCCGTCTAAGTGCCGAACACGCAACAGCTAATACGTTTACTTTTTTTTTTAACTTCGGCGGACTGTAGAGAAACTAAACGTGGAAGCAGGCTGAACCCGGGCATCGGTTTATACCGACCGCTGAGGGCGTCTGAAAAGAGAAAGCACTATCTAAAGGGGCCGTGTTAGTTAGTGGTAACTGAGCGAGCTCAGAGTTGTTGGGTTTTTTTTGGAATGAGAAACAGCATGAAATATTCCATCTTTGTAATTTTAATTCGGCTAACAAAGTACGATATAAGGCTTCGTCTACGCCCCCCCCCCCCCCCCCCCCCCCCCCCCCCCCCCATCCCTGACTGTCTCCCCTCGTGGCGCTGAGTCTTATCTGTTATGACATCTGCTTAAGCAATCCAGTGCATGAATTCTGGGTCACTCCGGATGAAGTTACTCCGTGACACAGAGAGCATTCCCAAACTGCAATGTCCTGCGTGTCATTACCTCTACGACACGGGCGCTATCATTATATCATGTCCATGTAACTAAGTAACGTGCTTCGTAGTTCTGACGTCGAGCTTTTTTTTTTTTTTGGTGACCTGTCGTATCTGGGTTGTACACTTAGCTGGATAGCAATAAAGCTGGCGATGACTACGGCACTCGTACGAGCGAGAAAGCGTGAAGTCAAAGACGAAATGAATTTTAATTAGGCAGAAAGCATCCGAACCTAAAATAGTTCCTGTCTTGCGGGTGTCAATAGAGGAAAATCTCGGCCTTTTTTTTTTTTTTTTCCTCTGACAGATTTTCCCTGGCTGCTCAACACTGGTTTAAAATAGCGTGTTTGCAAGTGCAGCCCATTTTCTGTGTTTCTGATGAGCTGACACCAAAATTGGCCATCTACGATGACTGATGAAAATTTTACTCCACTTCCCCACTCTTATGCAGCTGCTGTAGAAACATGACAGCTACTGTACTGGAAGGCTTCCATTAGCTGGATTGTAAGAGTGTTTAAAGGGTAGAATTTTATTTATACCCCAATTTCAAGCGCGAGAAACTTGCAGGACACACTTTATAGAATTACATCTGCACCCCGGCTTATAAAAAGAGACGAGCCGCAAACGGGCGAACGTTGCTGAGACGAGTAATCACTGAAACTTTAAAATCGATTCGCTAATGAATCCAGAGTAGGGAAGCAGAGAAAAGCAGGATGATATGGATGAATGAAGTGTGGTTATTATTAATAGTGAGCAACTTATTGACGGAATAATCGCACACAAGTTGGATTTGAGCCACAGCAAATTATTGTTACAAAACAACAACAACAACAACAACAAAAAACACTTCCTATTCAATACTCCAAGTTTGATGACGTAAAGCTCAAGTTTAAAATAGGAGTCATAATGTCCTTAACTCATTTAGACCAACCCTGATGTACGGTTTTCGGGCTGGGAAATCAATTTGTCTGGAGATGTTTTCTGGTCATCAAGAAGGGCTACAATTACATAATAGAAAACATGCAGTACTTCCCCCGTAGTTTGTAGGAGACGGGATTAAGATTAATAACGCAGCTGAGAAATAACCTCAGGGGGAGAAAACTGAATGGAATATACACCTCCAAGGACTGAGCATGTTCTATTTGACATTAGATTGGAGCTATACGTCTCGGCCGTTATTATGATCCGTCAGCAAATCAGTGACAGCGTGCATTGCTAACACGGGACTTAATGGGCCAAGTATTCAATTCTATTCGATCTACTGTTTGTCTCAAAATCTACACATCATTTTATATGTATTCATTTGCACCTGTAGACTCGTGTCTCCAATTTGGGCATCTCAAAAATCCAAATTTCACGATAGTGCAGCACCTGTGTGGGCGATATCACACCCACAACAGTCAAGATTGTGAGGTGGTGACACCAACAACAACAACCGGAGGTGTCATGAGAAGCAGAAGCGATGGGCCGCTCAATGTTTTCGCAAAACAACCAAACAAAATCGAACAAACAAAACGCGGGTGACTTCCACGAATCGATCAGAAGCGAGGTAAACGTTTTGTTAGCCACACGAGCGCCTACTCACTCCGCTCCGCACGAGTCCAACATCAGCTATGAAACCGCTGCCGATCGGTCTTTTCATTATTTAAAGACTACCTTCTGACTCCTGCAAGGGCGCAGCCCTGGAAGCAACTTATACACTGTGGTGAATAAATGGTGCAGAAAAATCCGACTACAGTGTTTTTAAACCACTTCGGCAAAGACATCGTCTCTATTTCTTCTCAATTTTTGTAAAGATTTTTTTAACATTTCATAGAGATTCTGTTCCACTCTTTGAAAGAACTACGCAAATATTTCCTTGATTTTTTTTTTCTTTGTTTACGTATTAACATTATTTCCTATATTTACAATTCTGATTTTATTTGTTCATATGTAGCCTACTCATAAATAAGTATGAAGTATACAAAAAAAAAAACAGTACAAGTAATCTTCAAGGAAAATACAAAAAACGCTAATACTACTCGCAACAACAAAAATCATACATTTTTTAAGAGGCACTCACTCAATTCGTACGCTTTGCACGGATAAACAAAACATTTAAAGTGGAAAAAGCAGAAGTTTATTCAACCACTTTTAACACGACTGTTATTACTACCCATAACTGTCTATAGTGGAATTTTTGTGAAAGATTTAGGTCATACCACAAAGTAAAACGGCGGCAACAATTGAAAGCTCGTCTAAAACCCAGAAACAGATTTTGTGAAACATCACTATAAAGACTGGAATATCAATAATGTGAACCTACAACAATAGCAAGAGAAGAGATGCCTCTGTCTGAGAGGAGACGATGACCTTTACCTCTTGTCGTTGTGTGGCAATTACTGCAAAGTAGAGTCGAGTAGCACTTAATTGCAACCCTGGCTTTGTTGTATTCGCAAGGAGACATCTACGTCATCTGACCTGACTAAGCGGATCTGTAGCGTAAACAGTGAACATGTTGGATACGAATTTGACCTCAGTGAAGCAGCAGGTTTGTGGCAAGATACATATTACTGTTCGGAGTATTGGAAAGAATAGATTGTTGACCTCACTTTAAAACTATAGGAAGCGCAAACTTTGTGATCATGAGTGCCAACGTGTGACCAATTTGAACTGGCCATCTGGACTAGGAGAGTTGGACTGACCAGGCAGCTCCAAATAGGAGCGCGCATGGAAATTAACTAAGAATGGCTGTTAATATATATTTTTTTTTATTTATTTATTTGATTTGTATGTACGACTATCATTATTTTTTATTTCCCTTGTTTTTACCGGTGGCAGTAATGTGTTACTCCCACCAGAAGGTGGCGGTAATGCACCTAAAAGCTTGTCTGCCAGCCGCCATTAAAGAACACGTTAGGGGAAGAAGAACACGTTGCTACCAGGCTCCGAGCTTCGCAGGTAAAACTGTGCTGTGAGATGCTAACAGCAGAAACAGACAACAGCCGTCAGAAAGTTCTGTGTGTGACTCTTAAAAAAAAGACAAATGAAGATGAGGTGCAGTGCAAAATCTGCAAGTGAAGCCAGCATATAAATCTACCACAATTAAGCACCGACGATAGAGTGAATCACCGAGAAGACGATTCATTCATCCACCGATGAATTATCAAACGCTTTTCTGAGCGAATATCAAATAGTAATTTTTCTTAAAATGCCCATCCCTGCAATTCATCTTATTTTGTCCAAACTGATTGTGCTGTGCATAAACTGCTACCTGGAATTTTCTATGATGATAGAACAGTGGATGATAGAATATTACAGACATACAGGTCTTGGCAAGATCATTTATCATTGGAGAGCTAGAGGAAAAATAAATCACAGACCAACTAAAAATGAGTTGAGACAATTTACTAAGCACAACAAGATGCTGGTGTTACCGAGTCTGAAAGCAAGGTCATCTGAGGATAGTCAGATCTCATATAGGGTCACCTAACAGCCCAAAAAGATGTGTTATTGGTTAACTGCACAGCTGGAATCAAAGCCGGACGGTCCCAGAGCTTGCAGCCTGGTCAGCCCCATGGACAGCACCCACTGCACATATCTACCACCATTACTAACATACTCAATATAGACTGTTCATGCAGGAAGCTGATTTTCGGATTTCTGCAACCTATTATGTTTGCAAAATTGCTGTAAATGCCAAGCGGTGACTGCTTACAGTCACCGTGCAGATCCCCTCGGATGTCGCGTCTTACATCTCTAAATCTCAGCAAAGTTGTGAAAAGCTTATCGAGTCGTCTTTCAAGTTATTCCTCCGTTCTTTTATGCAGCGTTCACAAAGGGAACGTCTCAGACTTGGAAGATGTGCTCATCCACCTTTACCCTTCGTTTTGGTATGGGTTTTTACCATCCATCAAGAGTGTGAACAAAAGCTGTGAAACGCCGTGTTGTTCAGCAGATCATTCAGACCATTCTACCTCATACAAAGAAAACAAGAACAAAATCACAAAATATACGCAGTGGTAAGTCCTCCCCTTTTAACACTAACACGACGAATGTAGTTGTTGTTTTTTTTTGTGATCAATCAACACACTTTATTATATTCCGCACTCAAATGTGCTTTTACTTCATCTAAGCGCCCAGTGTGTTTAAAACGGTGTTCGCATAAAAGTATGGACGATAATATAATTTGAGACTTTGCCATCGGCTCGTGAATGCAATACAACAGCCCCGGCTGCAATCCCATTTCAGCCAAATGCATTCCGTTTTAATATCGAGGTGAAAATGTAACACCCGTCTTTGTCGGTGGAGGAAACAAAAGCCGTGCCAACGCTGCATTAACCTGGTCGAATGATTCATCCTCGGGAAGACTGAGACTTTATTGTGAAATATACTTTTTATGGTTCAGGTTTTACTTAAAGGTTCATGTTTGCCTAAGAGCTTAGAAGTCCCCGAGAACAAATCCACTGAATCCCGGGAACCAGGGAGTAAAGAATTTGATCTGAGAGAAGCAGAGTGTGTGTGGGTGTTTGAGGAGGCTGGGCTGCATGTGAACTAATCTGTTATGACATGGGAATGGCCGTCTCTGGTTACTTTCCTTTCACACCTCTTTCTGGCTAAAGCATAATATGTTGGCGACGGAGGAACATTTGTTGAAGCCCCGCGTTCGGTTGTTCGCACTATTTACTGTCAAAAATGTGGATAATGCAGTTCGCTACTACAAAAGAAAAAAAGAAAAAAAAATCATTTCACAAGACCAATTATATTTGAGTGCTGCTCTACTTATGCTACCACAGACTCCACTGCGGCCTTTTGTTTATGTTTGGCTCAGTTTAGTCAAGATGCTTTCTACTCATTAACTGACTGTCCTCTTGATGCATAGACAAACAATTTGGCAGCCATTTGTAGTCATTTACTGTCCGGCAGAGAAGCTGCCCACCGTTTATTCATCCCTATTCAATGTTTTTAGAGCTTTCTCTTTTGAACTTGGCGAGTGATTTCATATCAACAAGATACGACGCTGCAACACGAGACATGTTGGCTTCATCTCCGTCTTGCATTTACCAGACTCGGACACATCTGTGCGCTGCAGAAACAACTGTCATAAAGCCACTTCAATTTCAAGTGAGAAAGAAAAGTTAAAGGTGAAAAAGTAATATTGTTCCACTGATCAGACCGAGACACCAACGCTGCCGGGGTCAGAGCGTTCTGCCAGGTAATGCACACTCAAGTCAAACGGCTAAAAAGCAATTTTCAGCTCAGGTTTTTTTTCCCAATTTGAAGCCAAATACAACACATAAAGTGATATTTAGGTATTTTATTAATAGGAATCCGAATCCAAGAAAATAAGACGCACAGAATTTTTTTTTTTAAATGATGAAGGGTGGGGGAGGAGGGGGTCTGACAAATTGTGGGTTTTTCATGCTGTCCAAGGACAAAATAAAACACATGCAGATCATAAACTAATTAACATTCAGCCACAGTAGAAGGTGGCCTTATAACGGTGTCTGACATTTCTGTAGGGCACTGATATTTTACACTTTTGCACATTTCCAAACACAGTTTTAAATCACTCAGTGGATGCTCAATGAGACTGAACTAATCCTGTGTTTTGGTATCTATTAAACAAACGTGTTTACACTTCCATTCCATCAGACAGCGAAAAGAGTAGCACCGATGTGGCAAAACCTGCTGTTACTGTTCGGCTTCTTCAAAATAAAACATCTTGTATTTCGCATTAAAATAATTCAATGATCCTATCAGTCGAAGGCTAATTGCAAAACACTTTGGAGCAAATGGATCACAACACCTATTGTGTTTTATCTATTACCTGGTGAGTTTATGAGAGCGACAGATGGTGGAGCGACACTTTGTACCAGCAATGACACCAATAATTACATTAATTTGACATTATGCTGCTCTCTGAAGCTCATCTATAAATGTGTATTTAAGCGCATCAGGAGCTGAATATGGGTTATCATCATTGGCCTGTGTGATGAATACACAATAGTGTCGCAATTTTTCAATTCTGTCCTACAACAATAGTCGAGTGACCGTGCGAACAGAAAAACTGGATTTGCTCGCAGTAATTATTCCTCTTGTTCTCACTAAGTAAGTAAATCCTTCCTAATGTGGCTCCAATGGAAAGAAATGGGGGGAAAATCCACAGTCCTCTCTGTGCAAATATAGTTTATGAGGCTTCACCAGTTCAAGTTATTCAAATCAAGTGAGTGCCTAACAAAGTTACACCATTTTCAGAGTGAAATTGTCTCCAGTTCCCCAGACAGAGATGTTCCTCTGCTGAGCTACACTACAGTGGAGGGATAGACTCAATTTGAAAACAATGTCTTTTTTTATTTCCGTTTCTTTCTGATGTGACTTTACGCCGCAGTTTTTTTCTCTCAGGCTAGACGTTCTCTTAAAGCACAATTCAAATGGTGAAAACCATTTGAATATACTAATACCACAGTAACAATAAGGCATTAGTTTGGAATAGAAGTGTGTACAGAAAAATAACCGTTACATGAGCTATAGGGGCAAATAGGTGTTGAGTCAGTAGGGACTGCCCACTTTTTTTTCACCATGAGTGTAAGAAACAAAATGCTTGCAAGCTTTTAATAGGCTTTTTTTTTTTTTTTTTAGGGGGCGATAAGGGGGATGTTAATGGCATAAAATGAGAATTAGTACTTGCTGGTACAAATAAGTAAAAAAAAAAAAAAAAAAAGAATAAAATAAAATAACTAAAAATTTACAAGCAGCAGTTACATAATCAAAGCACTGTTGGTAAAATATAGATAGTGTGAGATGCTCACAGCTTTAATTTATTTTTTATCTTCATAATTAGAATTTAGTTGTTCTTCAACAGCGACGCCTGATTTCTTCATTTTCTCTGCAAGGTTTTCCTCCGAGGAACCTTGAGAGCATATTTTAAGTTGATGCTGCAGCGCGATGAGCAGGCTGAAGCTGACAGACAGCTTCTGTCTGTGTGACCGTAGTCCCGGAATGACAGTGATGAAATTCATTAATCATTAGCAGCCTGCAGGCATCTGACCCACACCCAATATGCCTGCTGCGAAGCCTGTTAAACTGAGCCAGTCAGCGAGTGCCTTCACACATGGATGGTGAGATTATTGGGTTACACAAATATAGATCTGCCAAAAGGAAATAAAATGGTGTTATCAAGTTTTCAGGTTTTGCTCATCCTCTAACATTTCTCTTCTCCGACAGAGGCACCTATGCTGTTTCGACTCGCCATTCGTCACTTCCCCTTGGCACATGGTAATGGTGGTACAATTTGCAATACGTGTGGCCAATATTCAGAGCCGCAGTGCCGAGTTGCAGGAGGGAGCGAGGAGTCTTACGTGGAGCTAACTTACCCTGCAGCAGGCGTCATAACAGAGCGTGATAAGAAATGATCAAACTTAGACATTAAAAGAGGGAAAGAATTCATTTCAAATGAGTTTTTCTTTTTATAAATAAATAAGTGTGAATCCTGCGAGGGAGCCTTGTTTGCTCACACTTCCCACTAAATAGGCCTGTGCAAAGAACACAACAGACTTAGGCGGGATTACAGTGAATTCTGGGTAAGATGCGGTGCTCTTTTTTTATTTTTTTTTTTTATTGCCGTGCCGCTGTGCCTCAGCCAGGGAAGAGACGGCCTCACGAAGGGTGGCTTAAGTTTTCAGGAACTGAACAGCGTTTAAGAGGGCGGTATGGATTCCCCGAGAGAATCCGTTTCGTGGCAGACAATGATGTTATTTGAAACAACTGCAAGATTACCGGCTGCGGTTCCAAAAACAAGAAAGGTGAAAAGCCACGATTGTGGTACGAGGCAATCTTTGTCTTATGGTTTCAACAGAGCTGCTGGGGAACGACAGGGTTGTTGATCAACCCCGGCGACTCCGGCTGGGGAAAATTCACTTCTACTCGACACACAGTTAATCACAAATATCAAAATATCTTGACTTGATCTGATAGTCATGCCTTAATCCTGAATACTGAGCAGCATTACAGGTTGCTGATAAATGTAAATAATATATTACGATGCAAATATTCAAGGTCACAGAGGAGCCGGAGAACATATTTGTAGCCTAATCTTGCAGAGCTTCATTTATTTGGACCAAAAGAGACAACTGAAGGAAAACATAGAGATGAGATTGTATAAATTTGATACAGGAAGGACGAATGCACATATTTCAGCCCCAGAAGTTGTTGCCTTGGTGCCAGTGATATGCATCGATTCAGCTATTTGTTTAGATATGTTGGATATTAGTACCGGCACATTTCCCTAGTTTCAGCACTGACAATAAAACCAAACTGTCTTCAGTTTCATACTTTTAAGACTTTTTAAGACGGCGATTGTTTGTATATAAAATCCTCATTCCACAAAAAGACAAAATTATTAATAGGATTATGAATCTATCGATCCGCGGCAGATTTTTTTTTTTTTACATTTGACAACATAGAAACATTTCATACAGTACCAAAGAAAGTATTGACATACGGTTCATGTGGGCGTAAATCACATTTAATGAATAAAATGGCTGGAACTTACCATACACATACACAAGTAAGTGTATATTTGAAGAGTATGTGTCCTATTCCAAACTGTGTACATCAGATGTATCCGAGTCTTTTTACTTTATACTGGCAAAATGATTTACTACGACAGCTAGGCATGGTAGGTTTAAGCAATATTCACTGAGAGAACAAAGTTCATTTGTGCAGTTTTAGTACACTGCTGAGTACTTAAGTCAATGGAAGTGGGATTTAATAAACTAGTGTCCATGTTCATTCCAATTAAAAAAATCTTACCCAGCGCAACTTTTCTGCACAACAATAGACATCTATAGCACACAGGAGTAAGGTAAATCAGACTTTCACATCTGACTTGCACATTTTAAATCTCTTCATGGCATTTGTTATAAATAACACGAGACTTGTTCTTTAATAGAATTTAAATAGACAAACGGTTTGGAAATCGTTTTCTAAAACAGAAATACTAGCCATTTACTACTTCCTGATTTGTCTAATGACACCTCTCCGGTGCTACATTCATTCACATTTAGCCTCTTGAGTAAAACCTAAACGGTCGAAATCAAGTGTGTCACTGAAGCTTGGTAAGTAGAGTTTCGTGTAGCTGTTGTTCCTTTCACACAACGTTTCACACTGGCACGCATATGTCAGAGTAAACGCTGATTTTTTTTATGTTATTTTTTTTCCAATTAAAAACACTCATATTTATGTCAGGCTGCCAGTCAGTGTTTTCAAGGTGGCGGTTAAGTGTTCTGTTTTCAACCATCTCCCCACCGACACGGAAACGCATTCAGATGCTCACAAAGTGACACAAAGACAACAAAATCCACAGGAAACGCTCCATTTACTATCCTCCGTTTGTGTAGCCGAGCACTTGCCCTGGATCAAGGTTTGTAGTAAGATGGTGTGCATTGAGATAAACCACCACCACCGACCCCAAGATTCCTCCAGATGTATCCGAGTTCAAGAACAGATGGTATTGAATATGGAATCACCTTGAAATAACAGCTTCTTTTTTTCTTCTTCTTCTTTTTTTTTTTTTGGAGTGAGAGCATCTGTCAAACTGCTCTAACACTGATCCCTTTCTAAATGAAACAACCTGGGCAACAGCCCACTACGCTGCTGTGAAAAATAACAAATCCTGCTTTTAAATAGGGCAAGGCTGCATTGGAACGTCATGAGCAACCTCCGGACTATAAATCCCTGGGTGTTTTATTAAGGGTTTGGCATGAGGCACTAGGCTAATTAACCAAATTCATTGAATTAATGGTCTATCCCTAACCTCCAGATTTTCTAGATGGTGCCTGGCTGCTTTAGAAAGCTGGAACTGCCAGCGAGAAATACCGCTGAGAGCAAAGAGTCAACATGATAAATTTGCTCTCATGACTCTAAATTTTTACTTGCAGACAATGTGTGCGAAGGATTTATTCAGCAGTATAACCAATCTAACTTCTGCAAGGCTCTGTAGTATAGAAATTAATGATAACTGACAGAGGTTTTCAGAGTAACAACTCCAGTTCATATTTCATCTTCTATTTTCATGGAAATAGACCTTATGGATAATACTATCACCCAAGCTACCGGATGAAAGAACATTCCTCCGCACACATTTTTATCTCAACACAAATATGCATGTACTACGCAAACTTGGCTATTGTTTGGCAGGGGTATGATGTCACAGATGCTATAATGAAATATAGCCGACTTTCCACTGACTATAAACTCAAAGCATCAGGGCCTTCTCATACATATTTCTCCATTACAAAGAATTCTTCACAGCAAGTTGTGTACTTACAGGAAACTACAGTTGTTTTCTATAACTCCCATCTAGCAGTCATACATTTGGACGTCCTTCAAGTACTCATGACATTTTTGTATCTCAGCACGACTCATCGCGTCAACGAATCATTTAGGTGTTGATCAAATTGTCATTTTAGGAATTAAATAGTTTCTCAGACAGCGACAAAAGTAAAGATACAAGAAATGTCTGCTATAAATGTCTTCCAAATATGTGGTTAAGCTAATGCAGGTGAGCTGAACTACATCAACAGAATGCTTTTATGCCAGCAGTTAGATCGTAAAAATGAAAAAAAAAAAAAGGGAGGTTTTTGGTGGATAGAGAGGCGCAGCCAAATGGAAAACTTTCTTCTTGAATGAGTGCTTACATCAAGACATAGACCGACTGAACTCTGAACACGTGGTTATTTACTGAAAGCAGGGCGCATACTGACATGTTACATGTAGTGAGTCAGGACATTTTTCACATTTGACAAAATGTTACTCTTTTTAAATCCTTCTTTCTTTTATTATTTTGAGTTGTATTGTCATCATATCATCTTGTCTTAATGCTTTGTTGTGTCTTATGGACAGTTATGGGAATTTTGTGATTTACCCCGGGGTTGAAAGGTCCTTTGCAAATACACCTGCTTTGCTCTAAGCCATTCAAAAGCAATGCAACACTTTCTGTTTTCTATTAGGTACAGCCTTTCCGTGGCACACTATCTGTGTATACAACTAATTTACCTGCAATAAATCACTCATTAAAAATTTTTACACCACTCAAAAAATGAGAATTTTTTTTTTTTTTTCATTTACACATCCAGCAGTTGCAGAAAAACATAATCATTTATTTACGGCTCAGCAACGAGACGAATGTAATTCACACTCCTTCGGCTCTTGTTTTTCGTCCTCCCCATAGAAATATCTGTCTCTTTAGCTGCTAAATGCATCACCATGCTCACCGGCTGCATCTGTTTGCCGTTTGGTGCTGAGCAAGCGCTGTGCACTGGGATTTTTAGAGCTTTGTTGCCACGAAACAGCTGCCTGCTGTGGCCAAAAGCAATGCTATGAGAGCCGGGAGAGCCAAAACAGTAAAGTGTCAGGTTGGACAGCTCAACAGTAAGTTAAACCTGCTCTAAAGACCACTTTATGTAATCCCGTTCTCATGCTTAGTCACATTGGCTTCATAGTAGTTTAATATTTCTTTACTATATAAATCTTGATTGTTGCTTTACATATAAAGAAGCCATGCCACTTTCATTATGTTTTATAATTAAAAATGATGTCTTAATTAAGCTGTTTTGAGTTACTTGAATTTTTTTACGTGAAATTGAGAGATGTGCTTCCTCTGCTGTCTCAAGCAACACCAGCGTTAGCAGTGACAAATCACAACAGCAATGTAAGCTGTTGCTGTGTCATTGTAGGTCTTAGATGTTTGAGCTCTGCTATTCAAAAACACTTGAATTACAATACTAGCAACAGACAAAGAAATAAAACATGAAGTAGTCCTGTAACTTCAGTGATTTTTTTTTTTTCTTTTTACTTTTTGAGAACCGGAAAAACTTGAAAACTCATCTTTAAATTCCCTGAGACCATTAGTGCAAGGAGAAGAGAATCCTCCTTATGGTTGCCTTTTCATTTCTACAAGTGAAACATGAAATATAGTAATACATAAAACTGGCATTTATGTATTGCCGTCTTGGCGTGTTTTCAGACTGTCAGTTTGAGCTCATTATCTATGGCAACTCTAATTCTCGGTTGTTTGGCGGATTTTCCTCGTGCTTCATTTCTGCAGTGAGACATCGGGAGATACTATGTGTTCACTCGTTGGGATTTTATTTCATCCGTGGCAGCAAAACATGTTACAGGAGCCTTTAAACTGGGTTTACAAAACATTTTTAAGGCAGACAGACTCAGAAAGACTCTATAGATGGACTTAAAAACACTGTCACTGCACTGAGACACTCTTACAACTACTACCATTTTGTCATTGTTGCAAAATGTAAAAGGATAATAGCCTTTCTAGGTGTTTTCTTTTTTTCTTGTTTTTGCGGCAGTGTGGTGCCGTAGCTCTTGGGAAAAGGAGAGTACCTCTAATGATGTCATGTTTGGTCTTGAATTGAAAAGCATGATTCATCCATTAGATCTCCCATCCCTACTATTAATGGCTAAAAAGCTAAAGCACTGGTTATGTTCTCTCTTCTGAATGTAATAAGTACCTCACTGCCCATTATCAGGGCTATTGAAGGTTCATCTCACTGGGAAATCAAATATTTTATAAGGCCGGGCACTGTTAAAATATGATAATGCACTTACAATAACTACATCTAATGAGAAATAATAAGGTTGTCCATTTTTACACCCTCTCAAGGTCTAATATTGAATGCATTAGCTGAACTTTTGTTCATGGCCAAAATTAAGACACTAAAATGAACGTGTTAACTGAATAGAAATACGTTCTTCAAAGAAGATGCAAAATGCACCAAGCACTTCACTAACAAGACCTGTGACCATTACATATTTGTTTGGTCAATTATTAGATTCATCAACCAATCAAATAGTGAAGCAGAAAATGAATCAACATTTGAAAATCCATCAATTACTACAACTAGTCATTTTGCTTCTTTACTAATGTGATGGATTTGGGCCTTTTGGGGTTTAGGAAGCTGTGATTGTATGTTTGACATTAAAAAATACAATTCCCCGACAGTTACAGACAAAAACAAATAGAAAAAAAAATAAAAATCATGAGAGTAATTGATATCAGTTGCATCCCAACTTGGAGTTTTTTTTTTTTTTTTTTTTTCCCACACTCTGATAGCCAGCTAGTTTCTTTGCCAACTTGTCCCTGTGCTGTGTGCAGGTGGTGCCAGCAGCGGCCCTGTGATGCGTTTCTGCTCAGGCTGCTGCTGTAATCCCTCACAAAAATGTCACTTACATGTCAGGTTCACCTTTAGGGACAAAGTCTCCAATTATCCTGAGCTCTGAAATCCTTATTGTCTTCACCAAATGTGCAGAGGCAGGTCTGACTGCTCCGAGACCTCCAGACATACACCCACCCACGCACAGTAATTGACACAT
The DNA here is from genome assembly GCF_022577435.1 of Embiotoca jacksoni. Lineage (NCBI taxonomy): Eukaryota > Metazoa > Chordata > Actinopteri > Embiotocidae > Embiotoca > Embiotoca jacksoni. The sequence goes on along the minus strand of NW_027185387.1, from coordinate 2,255,801 downwards.
GCATATGAGTTCATCCCCGCAGCTCCTTCAAACAGTAAAGCGATGAATCAAATGAAGACATTGTCAAAAAGAATCCACTTCAGTTCAGCTGAGGTGAGGTGAGACGCGTGATGCAATGACTGACTTTGTTGTCGTTCGTGGTGCCAGATGTAGGCTAATGGTTTTGATCCCTGAACCGTCAGCCTCTTGGTGTCTAGTCCTGACAGAAAGTGGGACAGTAAACGAAATCGTGTCAGCGGGCAGCACTGTTAGCGAAAAAACAATTGGTCGGTGACGGACAGCGGGGCAGAACAGCCAGACTATTTCAACCTGGACACGCAAAGACCCCGAGTGCACGACTGATAACTCGTGACAACAATGATGCACGGAGGGGCATCTCTGCCAGAGAGCAACTTCGATGCTGGGTTTACATCCCGAGTAGCCAACAGCAAGAAGATGCAACAATGAGCAAAGAAGTGCAAAAACTGCATAAATGAAGGGTGGAAAAATTCAGCTGATGTGACAAATCTGCAATTGAAATGTTACATAAACAGCATTAAGCCATGGATACATGCTGTCTGTAGTCAAACCACCAAGTTGCTAGAGCTGTGATGAAACGGAGCGTCTCATTTTTCAAATGCCGTTCTGCTGATGAACACCAGCTGAGAAACATTTGAGTCGTTGCTGTTGACCAGGTTCATCGCTTCATTGGTACACTGCACCATTTTTTTTTTTCAGCCGACACTTTCAGCAGGATAATAAAGCGTGCCACAAAGCAGCCATCAAAGTGATTCCATATAATTGACAGCAGCTGCAGTTGATTAAAATACCGAAGCCGGTCGCCAAATCTGAACACAACAGAGAAGCCTTTGGAGGAGAGTGAATATTGTTGCGGCAGGAATATCTGGAAACAAATCAGCGAGAACTACATGATGCTGTCGAGTCAGCAGGGTCCAAAATTGCCAATCCCCCGAAATCAGGTCATCCAGGATGAGAAAAACTAAGTCCTCTACAGGTGCAGCCAATCAAGTGTCTGCTAAAGAAGTACTTGAGATGAAAGTAGTGGTAGATGAATGGGTCGCAGATGGCTCCGTGAATACTACTACATTTTTGAGACGTTTCCTCTTAAAGACACTTAAGAGACTTAAAATACAGTGACTACAAATTAAGAGAGAGAGGCAGAAGCAGCACATACTAGAGAAGGACAGTTGAAGAGAAGAATTTTCAAGTGAGAAAATTGTCAAAATTTCATTGGTTTCACATTAAAAATGTGTGTTCTCAAGGAGAAATAAATGAGATAAAAGATGTCTGAAGAGCCTCAGTAATCCAGTTTTGGTCAATCTAAGTGTTATCTCAGTGTAGAATTGAAAAAGGCTCTCAAATGAGAGGTAAAACATCCACAAGAACCTCAAGCAAAGTGCAGTTACCCTTGAATACCAATTAGATAAATGAAACCACCCACTTTAGATTATTGCTTTTCTCAGAAAAATCCTGAACATTATGTATTCAAAGCAATATTCAGGGAAATGTCCAACTTACTTTGTATTATTTTCATAAAAGCACCAAAAGCGACATGGGGTAAGGTGGACAAACTATTAGAAGCATCTCTTATATAACACAATTCAAATCAACAGCCACCTTCTTCAGCTCATAAATGACCATGAAGTTTAATCAACAGCTGTCTAACCCATGAAGGTGGGATTTATTGCAAGGTTGTCGCGCAACATTAAACATCGAGAATAACTACCCAATAACCCGACTTAATTGTAGGAAGCAATAAAACAGCAAGATGATGGCAAGATTGAACTCGAACGCAACTTAATCCTGTTCAAAAGGAGCCCACCGTTCAGTTTGGTGACCCCGTGACCTCTAAGGCAGCCACGATGTCTCCCTGCCCCCCAAACATCCCCGCCGTGCGCACCACCTTACGTTTCCACACTCATTAGCAACGCTGTGTGGTTGAGCCGTGGAGGAACCACGGTATAGACAATAGCCCTAATGAATATGTGATGTTTCTGCTGAGATGAAAGAGGCATCACTCCAGGGAAATTGCTGAGCAGCCACTGCGTATAGGCCCTCCAGCATGTCATCAAACTAAAAATCTAAGCACGGCTCTTTTCATCACAACATAGCAGTAGATCATAATCTGTTTGAGGGAGACGAGCTGCAGCGCGAAATGTTACACTTGACTGCGTAACATGCGGACGAGGCGAGGAGGGAGGAGATGACGTAGGTTGCGAGGAACAGATCAATATTTCACCATTACCACGGCATCATTTCTATGACTTGCACTTCCAGCAAAACAAAATATAATCTACTGTGGACAGGCAGCGAATGCTTATACACTCTATTATCATACAATGTACAATGCATGTCTGTTTTTGTCATTTATATTAATTCAGTTTACTTGTATTTTGTAGTAAAAAGCTAAGAGCTAAACCAACACCCAAGAAAAACCCATAAATATTTATGTGGGGATAACTGTCTGGTAGTCTGTGAGGGTTCTCGTGTTTGTGTCTGTGATATATAATTAAACTCATAAAATGATATGATGTGACTGTAATTACAGGTGCGTTTTCTAGCATGCTTTGTGTTCCTCATTCATTTAGACGGTCTAATATATAAAGTAGAATTGTTTTCTTGACGCTTCGCCAGTTTGTGTGGGATCTTAAGTCATCAGCTTAGAAGAGAAGTGATTCATTTATGTAACACATGGATACATAATTGAAATATCTCAGCCTGTTGTCTTTTAAGGGTCAATCTCGGTGGATGTACTGTTGTGTACCACAGTGTTTTCATTATTTTTCATCTGCTGATTATTTTCAGAAAATTGCTTCCTCTATACAATAGAAACATGTCCATCACAATTTATTACCTTGAAGCTCTGTTCTGTTTGCCTACGAAACCTTAAAATAGTCTGTTTGCCTCCCATTAAAAAATGTCCCCTTGGGGATTAATAAAGTATCTATCTATTTATCTATCTATCTATCTATCTATCTATCTATCTATCTATCTATCTATCTATCTATCTATCTATCTATCTATCTATCTATCTATCTATCTATCTATCTATCTATCTATCTATCTATCTATCTATCTATCTATCTATCTATCTATCTATCTATCTATCAGACAAACGCAATCAACAGATACCTGAAATTAAGACATAGCAATTAGGGAGTACTTGGCATTTTTGCATAAAAATGTACTTACAAGATTAACCAATTTGCAACCTATTTAAGGTCGCTCTCAAAAATGTCAGGTTTATCTAGTTAGTAAAAAAAAAAAAAAAAAAAGCCAAAGTCTGTCAGTAATCCCACTATCTTGTATTAATATTCTTTCACTGAATCAACACTTATTTTCCATCTGCTTTGCATGTCTTTTTCCAATGTTAACCCACACTTCTATCAAATGAATGAAACAAGCAGTTATCTCATACAGCTGTCACAATTGCTGTTCTTGTTTGAAGCTGAATAATGGATTTTATTTTTTTTTAAACAGTCATTACAACCCATGAAAGTATTTTTTTTTTGTTCCAAATTCTGCTGATAAAATGTTCTCCAGACACCACCTTCATGGTTCAATTATAATGTAATTTACAGCCTCTCGGTAACCACACTCAGCATTCAGGAAGCACCACGTGTTATAGAAGTCACTTGGGTTTCGTGATTTTCAGATGAAAATATGGGGACTTGGCAGCACGAGCTGCCTGAGCCTCCCGAAAATAAAGTAGGCTGTACTGTATTTCAAGCCACATTATGCCACTGCCTGGCTGTCAGGCAGAGGGGGGGGGGGTGTCTTTGGTTACTCCTGTCCTGTTCCTGTCCTGTCAGGGTTTTCATCTCCTACGGTATATCATTTTCACATCTCATTTCATCGCACTCTGAAAAAGTGAAGTCAACTCAGAAGAGCAGGAGAGCAATCCTCAAGTGTGTGGTGAAAATTCTCAGATGTAGGTACAGTCATATGAGGAAGAGCACCACGTAGCTGAAAGTAGTGAGATTAGTGTCTGTATAGAGTGAATCGCCATGATCGTTTAAATGAGAAGCAAGAGGTAGTAGCCTGGTATTACCTGACACCGATTCTTACAGTCTGTGTAAGTGTGGTTGCCAGTCATTGCATCCTAATGGGCGTAAACCTCGGGTTAATTTTGAAACTACCTTTAAGCAACCTTTGACCAATCAGCATTGGCCACCAGAAGATGCATTGTTCTGCGCTAAAACCCACCAAGCTGTAAACGATAATAAACCCTCCCCCAATGTGAGCAGAGTTCAACGCCATGTCCGTAAATGGTCATTACACACTTTGTAAAGAAAATGTAGGGATACGATGGGCATCTTTGTGTCTCCGACTTCAATTACCTTATATTTTCTAGTGTTGCTGCAACTGTTTGTATTGCTTCATCGAGCTCTACCACAGTGGCGGCACTGGTGGAACTACTTAGAAACAAACGCTACTGAGCCACCCGCACTTATCGCTGATGGCCCTTCAGAGTGGCTCCGCTAACCTTAACAAGGGCAGACTTTCTGGACCGCAAATAGGTTGGGTGGAGTCAGGCTAAACAGACAGAGCTATTTTATTAGCATGTTTATTTGAGGAAGGACCCATTTTTGACTCCCATGTACTTTACCCTAACCTCTAAAATTATGTTGATTACTTCATATATATATATATATATATATACATATATAATTTCAAAATAGTAAACACTCATAATTCTGAATTAGCCTTTGAAGTTGTTTGTACTGGGAGGAAAATATCTTGACAGTGTCGAGAGCACAGACACGTTTTAGGGGTTTTCGGAGTTCACTTCCAGCATTTGATAACCACATTTTTCTATTTCATATTCACACTATGATTAAACTTACTAACATCACCCACAAAATGATGCAAAAGCAGACGTCCCTAACAATAACTTATTTCTGCCCTGTTTGCAGAATGTCGTGTTTCAGCGGAACAGATTAAGTTTTTTATTCTATTTTAATGAATTAAATCAAATTTGTAGGAAATCCAAGAGAGTTGCCAAAGCAAGACGACCTAATGTGTTTACACTAAATGAAAAATGCTCAACCCATATGGTACGCTTCACTGACAGTGGGTGACATAATTATGTAATGCCTTCAAGTATTTACTATTTGTTTAGGGACTGTTTGCATGCAGTTTTGATTACTAAAATCACTACAGTGATCAACTGCCAGTTGACCAGTTTAGTTTCACTCAAACCTCTCAGACACAGACAAAAGAGCATGCTATACATTTACATATATGACTGCTTGGCTACTGTACAAGGCCGACATCCATCCCAATCAAACCAGCTACAAACAAAAAATGAACCTGTTTCAGCTTGACTTCAAAGTTATTTATTCTGCTCCAGAGTCTTCATTGCAAGACAGATTATGTCACAGAGATCTGCACAGCCAGTTACAAAGAGAAAGGCAGTTTTTTATGGGAAACAACCACAACAACCTTCAACATCTCATAACTCTATAAATGGGCCCCACAGTGAAGTCAGTATTTCTTTGAATTATACCTATTGATAAAGAACTGAACATAGTGTGCATATAACCTCCACATCATGATCTGAACACTATTTTTCTAAATACAGATTGTAGTAATTATAAGTGCAAATAAAAATAATTTCTAAAAGGTTTTTAATGCTTTACAACCTTCAGTAACTTTTCCAGGGGAAACCCTGAATAACCACAAGTCAGCATCAATTCAGTCAGCCAACTCGCACAACGGGTTTTTGTTGTGTGAATACAAAATAAGTAGAGGTGGTATTTGGCATCGAGTTTGAAGTTGTCACTACCCACGAGCAAAACACCAAGTTCAGCACTGCAGAGACTGGGAAGAGAAGATAATAAGCACACCACATCCAACCACAGCTGAATAGGCTATACTATGTAGGTGAAGTGAGAGCCTGAAATCCACCTGATATGCAGCAGCACACACCCGTTTCTTTTTTTTTCAGAAGATAGTTATTCACTTAAGCATATCAAAACCACAACAATACATGGCTTAGAGCAGACACCCTCTTCATATGAAATGTTCTGTAGTGTTGATAAGCGGCAGATGACCATCGGTACATGGATTTAAGCTTTAGGGTTGACGAAGAGTGTAGCTGAGCGGGGCGGGGGGGGGGGGGGGGGGGGGGGGACAGCAGCTCAGCAGTAGTAAAGATGTAATTATGATATGAAGATTTGTAAAAGGAAGCAAGTCGCATAAAGGCGTTGCTTTGAGCTAAAGCGTTCCTCCGATGCGTAACTGGATATAAATAAATGTGTGACGAAGCCAATATTACTGAGAAATGATGATGTTGAATATCACGTTCCTACGATTCAGGCCAATACAAGTTTACCTTCCGAAAACCACCTAAGCACAATATGACAACAGACAAAACTAAAGTAAAAACATTGTGAAAAAACGAACAAGTTATGACTAGATAGTGTCAGAGCAGATACTGCACGTAAACTGGCAAAAGCACAGAGGCAGAAATGATTGCTGACGTTCAAATGAGGTTGTAGTTGTGGAACTGGAACTTTTTCGCACGTTCACGAGTTGTGATGTGTTTAATGACGTTTAACGGAAATAGCAGCGTCCAACGGCGGTTCATTTTCCGTTGGATGTTAAGCTTGTAATTTTAGTCATGTAGAGCTCATCTTCATAACTTAGATAATAGCCTACGTCTTAGGAAAATGTTCATCTTACCAACAGCTACATCTTTTTCCCTGCATATTACCTTACCCGCCCTGTCGGCGAACTAAATTGTCAGCCTCTGCGGCTTCGAGACGCGGTCCATGTCGCAGTCGCAAAAGAAAAACATCTGAAAGCCACCCCACCTTGGTGTGAAGTTAGTGAAGCAGGGACTCAAAGTATCTCAGTGAGTTTCAGAAAAAGTCTGGGAAGCGTCAACGTCGTCCATTTGACAGAACTCCAGATAAGAAAACTTAATATAAGTCTTGAGATGACCCGGCTTTGAGAACTTTGTTTAGTCTGTTTACCTACGCAGGTGTTTCCCGCCGATTTTTTTTCAATAGGCTGCGAGGAACTACAAACAGCTAAAAAAAAAAAAAAAATGGGCGGAGCAATTATTTAAAGGGCCAGCTTTAACACTTCAGCTGCAGTTTAAAGTAAAGTTATCAACACAATGTGGAAAAAACAAACCAGTTTTGATGCAAGGTTGAAGATGTCTATGTGTTGTGTTGCAGACGTATTTACGAAAACAACGAATCAAGTTTTTGTGCCAAAACCTAAAACTTGGCATTAATTTTGGAAACACTCCTGTGGGTTGTAGATGAGGGTAGGAACAATAAACTACCAGAAGGGATCGTTTCAGAGAACACTCGGGTTGTTTTACATTATTCAACCATTGGGCAACTCTTGTCGTATTTAAACGTGCTTTATAAAATGCACTTGACCGATATGATCTTTTGGGTTGGAGGACTTGATGATTAGATGTGAAGCATTCATAGATGTGGGATTACAGAATTCACATTGATGTGATGCGTATAGTGTCCATAGAGTCTACTGTTGTCCTAAACTGGAGCTAGAGTGGTCATGGTTGGGCTACAACAACGGAAAATTGTATGCACAGTTAAAAAAAAATATTATTTCAGAATAAATACACACACAGACTATATATACAAAAAAACCAAATAAAATAAAATAAATGATATATACAGTTTGGGATAAATGGAAAAAATGTGTCCGGTGCTATGAAATGAAATGAGATGAACAGTGCAACGATATTATAGGGTGGTGCTGAATAGTCTGTCAGCCGCCGGAACAAACGAGCTGCGGTAGCGCTCCTTCCTGCACTGAGGGTGCAGCAGTCTGAAGGAGCTGCTTAAAGCTCCTACAGTCTCATGGAGGGGGGTGAGAGGTGTTGTCCATGATCGATGTCAGCTTGGCTAACATCCTCCTCTCACCCACCTCCTCTATGGGAGTCCAGAGGACTGTCCAGGACAGAGTCGGCCCTTTTGACAAGCCTGTTTCTTCTCCATCTGTCCCTGTCTGTTCCTGCACAGCCCCAGCTGACTACTGCATAAAAAGATGGCAGACGCCACCACAGAGTCGTAAAATGTCCTCAGCAGAGTCCTGCAGACTCCGAAGGACCTCGATCTTCTCAGCAGACGGAGTCGCCTCTGGCCCTTCTTGAAGAGGACATTCATGTTGTCCGACCAGTCCGGTTTATTGTTGAGGTGAACACCCAGGAATTTATAAGTGTCCACAAGTTGCAAGAACACCATATTGTCAACATGGACAGTATCTTGAAGCCACAAATGCACAAATGCAATGAGAAAGGGAAAAATGTATTTATTTTTAAAGAGCAGGAACATAGCTTTAATGCGAAACGGCAGAGGCAAACCATTTTCTTTGATGACATCAATATTTGTTACTGTACTTTTGATGTGTAGCCATATCAATCTGTGGGGGGAAAAAATTAATGGACATTAAAGAAAAATTACTGCACATTAACTCCACAGGAAGTCTCATTTCATCAAGTACTTTAGTTACAGAGGACTGAACGAATATCATTGTCCTCTCCAATTATGCACAAATCTTAATTTGCACTGAATGACCTTTTCAACTGTGAGGCAAGCCACTTACAAAAGGAACAGTGAATGGTTTCTTAAACAGCAAGTGACAGCAGAAAAAAGAAATGCTTTTAATCCTCACAAAATCCTGCATAGCGTGTGATGTAAATGTTAAATTGTGACCCTTCATTCTGTGGACATAATGGCGTATTTTATCAGGGCACCGAAAGTCTGAAAAATGGGGACATCTTCTGTAGTCAGTGGTGCATAGTAGCTTCCAATGTGGATTCACCACTGAGGATTTTAGGCTGCGTGAGAAGGGGCTCTAGATTTAGCATAATTTATCACAAATTATTTTTCTTTCGCAGTTTTTGTGGCAATATCCTATTATCTTTGAGATCACTTAAGCATCCTTTTACAAGTTAACAGACTGTTTCATGGAAAAAAGCCTCTAGAATAGTATCGTCTTTGAAAGGAGTTTGATCATCTCCATAAGAGAGGAGGATGCAAAATTAATATTTTGCAATTTTTTTTTTTCCAAGAGCACAAATTAGTGGTTTGTGCACAGGAATGATTAAATTGAGGGCATACATAGTTAAATTGACAACACAAATTATTAAATTGTGCGGAAAAATGATTAATTCAAGGACATCAATTATCAAATCACATTTCCTGTCTCAACAAAACCTCCTGGGCTCAATATTGTTCGGATATGATAGTGTTTAATTCTTATTTTTAATAAGGAATTTTAGATAGATTATTAAGTACAATTTCTTGTGGTAGGAGTGCCTTAAAGTGGCATATTCACATGTTATATCAATATTTACTGTTGTCTATACGTGTAGGCATCGACTACAAAGCTAGTGATAACTATCTATCTATCTATCTATCTATCTATCTATCTATCTATCTATCTATCTATCTGTCTGTCTGTCTGTCTGTCTAACTAACTAACTAACTAGAGTATTCATCTTATTTTGTCCACCCCCCTGTATGTGAGCATAGAGTCAAGTTCCCCAGTTCTGCAGCTTCAGATAACTGCTAACTCTAAGCTTGAGTTGTACCTTCCCAGCCAATCTCCTTTACTTATCCCCACTAATCAAGAGCTTGGTTTCCATTAGTAAAAGAACAGGCACTTGAACATTTGGATTCCCAGAGGCTGGAAAATATTCAGGACAGTTTCAACAGTACCTCCTTTTATCAGAGATTTTGTCCAAGTCTGGCCTTTGATCCACTTATAGACTTGATCTAATTAGTCTAGCAGTTTGGAAAAAAGGGGATCTCAATGGAAACACAGTGAGTCACAGTCACTTCAGTCTGTCCCTTGTTCTGTTAATGCAGCTTCTCCCTGGAGCTATCTCGCACAAACAATCGCTGCTTTGTCCAGTTTCCTTGTCTTCTCACTTTAAGAAATTCCTGGTTCATATTTTTTTTTTTCATTTTATACAATTCATTATGCATCACTCTCCCGTTTCTCTGTCGCCATCCCCTCTCTTCCTTTCCCTGGCTCTCACTTTCCTTCCTACAGTTGCACATCTTCCACCCCAGACAGGACAGAGCTGTGTGATGTCAGGATGAGGAAGGGAGTACTTCTGCTCCATAGCACAAGACAAGACAAAAACCCACACAATGCACATCTCAGAGTGCTGAGCATGTTGACTGGGCTCGCACTGGGCAGAGGCCCAGAGTCTTACAAATTGCCCTGCCAAGCAGCTGAAGCATTGTTTCCCTCATTTTCAGTCTTGCAAACAGCACAATGAAATGAAATCTTTGTCACACTGAATGTGGACATGATGCCTGAAAACAGATTTAAGAGAAATATGTTAATTGTTTTTGCATATCTTGCATCTCTTACATTTAGAGAATATGAATTTGATATCTGGTATAACTGGTGCAATTGTAACATCACCAATTGTAATGATAAATAAATAATAATACTAAATGTTTCTTCTCTCACTCTAATGCTTGGTTATGGAAAGGTAAATACAGACATATTATACAATACTGTTACACATCAAAATGTCAATTGACTTCAATAAACTTCTTAGTGGAGATCTGCACTCTAAGAGTTGTGTTCGCTACCTGATATTCCTGATATTGTTTTTTTGTTTGTTTGTTTAAGCTCTGATTTGGTCTTCACCATCACTGATAAAATATGTGGATCTGTTAAATGCTATATTGTGTTCAGAAGTTGATAGCCTCAGTTTTAACTTTACATATTTGTTCCACTGTTTAAAATGTGTAAGAAAAATATGAGTATAAGATTATTTAAAGATACATTAAAGGCTTAATGACTCCAATACAGACAGGCTGTACATGAAGCTTATATGGCTCTCATTGGGACACAACAGTGTAAACGTGTGTGAGTGTTGTGTCTATATTTACACTGGATGATCAGTTCATCCACAAATCTAATGAACACTGAAAGCCCATTGCACAAATTCAGGGTAAAAGAGGTTTCAAGCAGTGCTTCAAGTGGAAAGAAATTAGTGCTGGTTCTCCTTTTATTCAAAAGTTGGCAAGTGTATTGGTTGGAATCAGTAAATCATTACGTTGTGGTGATGTTCACGACACATTTATTTAATCAAACAAACAACCATTTAAATTATTAGAGTAAAAAGACTATTTCAAAATCTAGCTGACTATGAAACCCTTGGGGGCTTTTAATTTGAAATGTAAGCTTTTAATTTAAAAAGGCTACAGGAAGTTCTGGTTTTTGGCTAAGTCACGTCTCACGTGTGAAATGCATCATTTTGAGAACAGACCTGACACCTATATTTCACACGCAGTTCCCAGCAAAAATAGAGTGTAGGCTCTTATTAAATCATAGCAGTAATTTACCAGGTGAAGGTCAGTGTTTTCCCAGAGTGCACTCCTCTCTATCTCTCCTCTGTGTCAGTGTGTGTAAATCTCACTCTGAACGAGGGTAAGCAAAAAAACAAAACAAAAAAACACCTGCTTTTTGGTTACAACTCCTCACTTGTCGAATCACAAACATTCATCACTGATGGCCATTATTCAAGTTGAAATTCAATGAGTCAGTGACAGGACTGGCAGTAGCAGCGCCGCAGGAGACATGCTGCTGCTGTGGACGTAGACATTTGAACAAGCGGCAGCTGCGCAGCGTAGCAGGGGTAACGCCACTCAGCCTGGTTGTCCGAGGATTAGACTGTATATAAAAGGGGACGTAGCTTCCGGGTCTGAAAAATGAGGCCGATGCGGTAAGATGCAATACCACCGAGCGCCACAAGAGGTTGGCTCCAAAAAGGCTCCGGCTCCATAGGCTCCCATTCAAACAGAAATTCTCAGTCAACAGAGGTAATCCACGAGTTATCTCGGTTTTGCTGGCTAAAGTCGCTCCTTCTTATTAGCTTTTTTGGCCGTCCATCTTAAAATAATCCCGGGTTAGAGATTGGGCATGGAGAGAAAACAGACTGAAGACCTCCGGTGGGTGGGGGGAGTGACACAGGGAGCAAACTGAACAACAGAAAAGGTCAGAAAGACCAAACCCATAACATTAAGTTGCAGTCATGTGCATACTGAAGTGTGATTTGTTAACAGTGAAAATGACGCATGAGTTGTTAGTACATCGCAGTTTGACAAACCGATGTCCTAAAACTGCCACTGCAGACCCCACAAATGGCTTTATTTTCGCAAGAAGTCCATTAAGTCATCCAACTGCGCAAAGCTCAATTCCCCTAATGCTGACATTTTGTTATTTGTGGAGGGATTCACCGTGCACAAACAATAAGCAGACCTTCATATTTCTCCTTTTCCAAGTCAGAGCCCTTGTTCGTGTTGAAGCTTCGACCGGCACACTGACCGGCTAATTTAGACGTGGCTCATTCTGTCATCCTGGAGACCTGCTGCTAATTACATTAGCTGTGTCTTTTAAAGACACTGACGAAAGCTTTTATGTCATTTTGATTTAATTAATCCTGACTGCGGGCCAGTAAGTAGGTAATACAACACTGATTATATAACTGATAATAACTTCATGTTGAGTTCAGATTTGATTTTAATATTTGACTGATCGCTTGTAATGATTGAACCGATGTGGCTCTAACATGGGGCTGCTTTTTTTGTGAACTTCTAAACATGAGCTTGTGCACTGCTTGAATTCTCCAGAGAGCGTTATTTAATTGGCTCTGAATCATTGGATAGGAACAAAAAAAAAAAATGCCATTCTAAGTATTACATAAATGCTTTATTGTCATCTTGATAAATACAACAGACACATTATATTTAATATATATGAACAAGATAGTGGGGCAGACAGATGGACAGACTCCTAGATCTAAAGCAAGAATGAAAATCAGGAATATAATATAATAATAATAAATGATAATAATAACCTTCATTTTTATAGTACCTTTCATACAAGAAATGGAGGTCAAAGTGCTTCACAGCAAGAAAATGACATGCAGTGTTTCATATATAAAGGAACATAGAAAAATATAGAAAAGAAATTAAATGCATAAAAAAATATAAAATGCATGACATTCAACAAAAATAGGCTGACAATTTAAAATAAAGCAATAACTGGGACCATTTCCTTCCTGTAGAACTGGACACTCACAATCATAATGTTCTATTGTGTAAACAATATATGCTGCCATATAGCCCTTTACCTTCTGTCTTCTATTTTTTTTTTCTCATACAACATCACTTTGAAAGCCATATTGAATAAAGTAGAACACAAGGTACAAGCTAAATATAGGACTTGTTTGGTGGAAAAAAAAAAAAGATAATGACAGTATTTTCCACCGCTGCTGTTTGCTATCATTATCACCGCAGGGAGCCAATTCTGCGATACAGTTAATCAATGACAACAGAGGAGAAATTCTGAGGCTTTATGTCTCGTTGGATTACCTGAGCTTGAAATAACCAATGACATCTATCCAGTCATCTATTTTTCTATCAACTATATAATACACTTTCCGGTAAAAAAACAACAACAAAAAAAAAACGATTTGTACAAAATAGGAGATGGAAATGAGAACTGTGCTGCAGCTGATGAGAAATCTGCAAATTTCTCCAGCTGTCAAACAGAGTAAGTCATTTATGACAATTGTTTGATTGATGGTTTTGTATCCCTGATTTGACCTGTGATTGGGATTTACAGTCTGTTTTCTAAAGTATCATTTTGAGGGATTTGTTTTACAGATGTTAGTTTTTTTTAGTCTTAGCATTTATAATCAGTTCCTGTTCAAATTCACTCTGCACAGACATAGAAGAAAAAGCTTGTGTTCAAAATCGCTTCCCATTTACAGTACAATTTGGTGCACAACACTCGCTGCCTGCTATTTTTATGCCTCGGCGGCATAATGCCTCCATAGCCAGAGGCATTATGTTTTCATGTTGCCCATCTGTTCGTCCGTCCGTCCTCTTCTCGTGAACACGTCTCAACAACGCTTTTATGTGATTCCTTCAAATTTGCACAAACATTCACTTGGGCCCAAGAATGAACTGATTACATTTCATAGGTCGAAGGTCAAGGTCACAGCGAACTGCGGTACATACGTTCTTGTGAATGCAAGATCTTAGGAACGCCCTGAGAGGATTTATTCAAATTTGGGACAAATGTTCATTTGAACTCAACGATGAATTTATTCGATTTTGGTGGTCAAAGGTCAAAGGTTCAGGTTACTGAGACCTCATGTCCGTACCATTATTGTCAACTCCGTAACTCAGAAATACCTTCAGGGGACATCTTCAAATGTAGCATAAATGTTTACTTGGACTCAAAGATGAACTGATTACATTTTGGTGGTCAAAGGTCAAGGTCACTGTGACCTCATGTCCGTGCCATGCTTGTAAACTAGTTCCATAAAAAAATACATCGCATCGATATCTTGTGCTGTCAGGTAGAAGATGTGAGTAAAGTATTTAGAATTTGTCGACTGTCATGGCAACTAAAAATCAGCTTTATTGGTCAAGCATAAGGATTCCTTTAAACTCTTTGAGCATCTTAATCCTGAGATGGTAAAGATACCTATGCTATAATATACTTAAAATCTCAACTTTGGAACAAACAAAAAAGTCCTTGGCATGTACTTGGTAAGTCCATCCAATTCAAAGCATTTTTTAGATGTGAAAATTACAGCTGATTAAATTAATTAAAGCTGTCAGTGATGACACAAAATGACAAAATCTAAATTTACAGCTCACAGTTTAATAAATTGCTCAGTATCTATTACGTAGGAAGCCGTGACTGAGTGAAAAAGAGAGTGATTTTTGACACTTTGTAAAAGAGTCATCTACCATTTTTATTTTCTTCATCCCAGTCAATCAATCGCACGAAATGTACAAAACCAGCAATTCCTATGTTACAAATCTCGGTGCTGCAAACCTCTCTATCCCGTCTCAGCCCCGAGCCTTTTTGTTTCTCCTGGAGTTGTATATTTTAAAAGGTTTAAATAATTTCCTGAAACAGCTGCACACTTTAGTTCTTTGCAAATATTAGACAAATAAAATGGATTAATATACAGTGTGCTTGGTGCTGAGTATTCACAGCAGCTCGACGGTGTACGTAGGCCTGAGTCAAAGTACATTTTTAGAGACTACTCACACGGTTTGTTGACAACAAGGAAAATTCTGAAAATCTCAGGCCTTATTCTTGACCTGACCAAAACTGACTCTGCCAAGTGATCACTTTCTCAGAACATGCCAAAGTTCAATAATTTCCCAGTGTTTGTAGCTGTTTTGAACACTTGCAGTACGTGCAATGTTACACAAAAATCAAATCAGTTCTTACAAACCACGCGTCCACCGGCTTACATCTCTCTCTATCCTGACAGTATCATGAATGTAGGCTGCCCTCGCTGCCTCTCTGCAGGCCACACAGCACGGGCGGCACGGGCAGCACCAGCACCCCGAGGACACAACAGCAGCAATTACACTTAACTCTTGGCATTTGAGTGACAAGGAAACTGATTCCAAAATAACCTGTAGCATGGAGCAGTGTTAACTGCTAAAATCTTTGCCTGAGGCTGCTATCAGGGAGCTGAGGCAACACAACAAGCAAGTTGAGTTCTCCTTAAAGCTTTTCAGAGGCCTCAACAAACACAGCAATCTTCTTTTCTGAGACACAGGATGATGACTAGATGAGACAAAATATTACCGTTCGCTATGGGTTCACCACTCCTAAGGCTGCAGCTGTGGAAGAGATGCAGGCAGTTCTTAAAGGGCAGAATGTTTGAACTGTCTATTTTGTATTTCCCCCTCTATAGTTTAATTAGGTAAGTGGGGGCAGGCAGGTGTTGGCAGAGTCCTGGATTGTGTAGGTAGTTCTTTATTGGCAGGTTTTCTCCTTTTACTGTATCACTTATTTGTTTTTCCCGTGAACGTTTTATAAGTCAGACAAATGGTATCTAAGCAGCACCTCCCATGCTACAGGTGCTTATCAGTTGTTCAGTAAGGTAAAACTTTATTTCAATATGAAAAGTCTGAGAGTTTAAAAAAAAAAATCAACTGTGTCGTGGTTCTGTCTTAAATGGCTGTAGATTAAAACATTTTGACAAGCAAAAAATTTGAATACATATTTCCGTAAAAGAGCAGTATGTAGAATTTAGTGGCACTTAGTGTACCTAGGTACCTGACTCGGATCTGATCGGAAACCCGGCGATGCAACGTCCCGCCCACCGAAACCTCACTGAACCACAGGCCTGTAAATCAAATAGACCAAAAACACTGCTTTTAGGATTTTTTTTTTTTTTTTTCTAATTAATGACAGGATTATTTTCAGATGGACCACCAGAAAACTAATAAGAAGGAGAGACATTAGCTACCAAAACTGAAATCTCGTAGGAAAAATGTATTGACTTAGAATTTCATGGGACGAGTTGAATGGGTGTCTATGGAGCCAACCTCTAGTGGCACTCGGTGGTATTACAGCTTGAGCCAATTCACCTCATTTTTCAGACCCGGAAGCTACGTTTACTTTTTATATACAGTCAATGCTCTGGAGCCAGTGTTTTGTTTGTCCCTTCTGGGCTACTGTAGAAACATGGCTGGTGCGTTCCGTGAAGAGGACCCACTCCCAATGTAGATATCAAAGGTCTCATTCCACGGTAATGAAAACACAATGATTCTTAGTTTTAGGTTATTTTACATGAATGAATTCATAATCATAAATACTATATTTCATTTCGGCCAACAGACCCTCCTTAATCCTGCTAAGCGTGCTCCAAGGTTTAATATGTCTCCTGACTTTAAACTGTAAATTACTTCGAGGAAATAAATCTGTAATTTTCAAGTATTACAATAAAAATGTAAAATGCGACTCTCAGCATCACAGTATTTACAATAACAAATGTCAACAACTTCCTACAATACAACCAGACATGCACAATGTTTATGATGCCTGAAGTAGCAATAAGATCTTTAATTCTCACAATACAGTTGCAAATTTTGTGTTTGTCCCAGCTGCTCTCGTGTCACTCTCCTCCATGGCTTCCCTTTGTGTCTGTGTTTATGTCTTTTTCAGATGCTGACATTCCCCACCTGTCCACCAGCTACCCTCCGTGGGTTTTCCTTTGTGACTGCACTTCCTGCCCGGTTGGTACTCCTCTACTCTGCTATGTCTCATTCGCCTATGATATGCTAAATTCAGATACGTAGCGGTTCACACACGGGATAAGAATCACGTGGGTTTTGTTGTGAAAGCATGTTTGGATGACGTGAGTACAGCTGGTTTTAAGTAGTTATTTTTATTACATAACGTAAAACTGTAGTTTCTTCCTGCATTTGATTCAGAGAAGGCTGAGTTGTGTGTTTCTTTTATAAAGAAAAGCAGCGATAGAACAACGCTATAATATTAAAGTGATGAGTGGTACAGATCTTCATTGACCGGATGAAAGAATAATCTACAACTGAATCTTGACTGGTTATAGTAAACACTGTCTTGGTTTTACATCATTAGTGCATATCTTGAATACAAGAGCATAACTGAACATTGTTGCTAACCAGAAGCATCCCCTGCAGCCACAGTTTACCCCTTTCCAAATGAATAGTCCCTTGAAGAAAATGCAACACGACAGTGACTTACGTTTACTCCAGTGGCCCCCACACTGGGGCTGGATTTTAAAGCCAGGAGAGAAATTTAGGAATGAGTTACAATACGTTGAAAGATTTTCAGGAAATATGTGGGTGATGAGTAATAATGTTTCATGTTAACGTGGGAAAATGGGCCAGCCACAACAATTGTAAATATTCAATATTTGTTCTTGTTCAACGAGTCATATTAGCTGATTTCTTGTTGGAAGAGGAATGTTTTCTTTTATTTTTACGCTATCCAGTCCAAGTTAATATTAGATCTCCTCCCTGAAATTTGAATTTGTTTGTTTGGACCTCAAGTTTTGTGGGAGAAATGCTTCATTCCTCATCCAAATCACTTCAGGCTCAGCTGCAGACTGCAAGTATTCCCAACCTTATCCTGTAAACAACACAGGTGCAAAATGACCAAAACCATCACAGTTGAGTAACAAACCAGCGCTCAGTTTCTTGTGCAAATAACCGCAAATTGTTTCCCAGAAGCCACACATCTGTTTCAGGTTTTTTTGAATAATTTTAACTTTGTGTCCTTTCCCCTCAGTGTCCCTGCCGAGAAAAGCACCCCTGTAGTCAAATAGAACATAGGCCTATTTATATTCTTCTCTATATCTATTATTTTGTCTCTTTAGTTCTATACTGTGAAAAGTATTTGATGCTGAGATGAACAGATTCTTTTAGGAGAGGTGTTTTTCTTCTTAGCAGGACGTAGCAGGGGGTGCATTTCCTGGCAGACTGGCTTGCCACAAAAAGCCACCCCTCAGAAAAATATGTTTCTGTGCATTCCAGCATCAAAAACGTTTTTCATTATACTGTACTTATATGACAGATGCTGATAATTGGGGAAATGCTCCATGCGTTCAAATGGGGTCGTATTTACCAAAGACGAGAGGAGTCCATATGAACAGCCCCCCTCATGTTGTAATCATGATGTCCTATTTCAAAAAAAGTGTTTATTATTAACATTAGCACACAATACAAAAACATACAAAGACATACACAAGGCTACAACAAGCCATGTCCCAGGGTTGCAGGCAAATGTCCATGAAAGTCCAACAAAGCTCTTCATTCAAAGATTTCCATTCAGTGTGTTTTCAGTCCTGCGTGGTCACAAATGTTGTGTAGAGCTGCACAGTCCTGAAAGCTTTGGAGCCCTCTGAGTATTTTTTCAAGTCCACATAATCACTGATTTGGGAAGAATGGTTTAGACCGCTGGATTTACATTTGTTGGTTGTAGTATTTGGCAAGCAAAAATACAAGATTTATTATGAAAACAAATTATACATTTTCCCTTTTAGAATCAAATCAAAGAAAACATCCTTACAACAAAATGAAAAATGTTAATATTTGAATATAAATGTAATCAAAAGCGGAGTTTTGAAGCCTGGCAGGAATTTATTGAATACAGTGCTAGTTCTAGGTATATCTTTTTTTTTATTTTTATCAAAGTAAGTTTATTTTATTTCCAAAATACTATTTTCAAAAAACAATTACTTTGAAACTAATTACATAGGGTTATCAGTTTAAAAATGATATTCTAAAAGCATTAATCTACCATTACTGTCTACATAAGATTAAATGTTTTTAGTTCAAATGTAATCAAGTATCTTGTATTATAAATTTGTGCTCTGCATTCGTAACAAACTGAACTGCTTGAAAATCTGTTTAAAAATCAGCGAGTTGCAGTGATTGCAATGTTGGATAGACTTCCTGCCTTGATACACAAACATGCATTCGGAGCCCCGTCTTCCCCTCACCAATGTGATTTATTGCACCAATGAACAGCAACGGCCAATGCAGTATCTACATTTATATATATATCTATGGTATTTGTTACACAGATGAGCCGGGAGAAGTCAAGGAAGAGGAAAAAACGGCATCACAGCAACGGGCGGCGGGTGTGATGGCAGTCGGTATTCTAGCTTCTCCCGCAACACCCCCACAGCCAGTTTGGAGCAAAGAGAGCATTCAACAAGAGTTAGTTTGAGCAGTTTTAATGGCTGGAAGAACACAGGGTGAGTGGGCCATCAGAAAAATCGGACCAAATTGGATTGACAGAATGTACCGTTTGTAATCAATATGTTTCTAAATGTTCCGGGAAGTGTCACAGCACCAAAGCATCAGTGGATGAGTCCTTTTCAGTGACCTTTCAAGGAAATTCCCCGCGGATGCCCCAGGTTTGGGCTAAGCCTTGAATGTTCACAACGTCCGTAGGTGGTGAGTCAAAGGTTTCGAAACACACTCGATTCACTTGCAGTGAATTTAAAGGAATTTTTCTGTGGCCATAACATCACAGTCATGTAATACGTTATATTTCGAAGTTCAATTTCTCCAGTACTGTTCAGATGCTGCAAACAAACTGTGGCATTTGAGTAATTTACTGATTACACTTTTCATTGCCTTTTAATTAGGCCAGATCTTTAAATACTTTCTGATCAGTGCTCAAACACCTCTCAAATAAGCTGCGGTCACATGATTTGTACCAACTTTATGAACCAGCCATGACCAACAGAAAGTCCAAGTGACTGTTGTGTTATATGTTTCGGTATACTCTCAGATATTTGCAGCCAACACTCTTTGCAAATAACATGTCAGTGGGTACAACCATCAGAGAATTTACCTTAATTTAAAGAGAGCAATGCCTTTGTTTCAGGGTGGGGCTGTGATTGGCGGGTCACATGGGAAGAATATTATATAACTGAGAAACAAATAGTATTGTCTTACTTGCCATTGAATGCAAGTGAAAGCAAGCCAAAATTGTGTACCAATGTTGTTTTATTAAGTTGAAATGTGTGTCAAAGATAGTTGACTCTGTTTCTGTTTCTAGCGTGTTTTAGCCTCAAGCATCTGCTCATACGGTTGCACAGGACACACCGACTGTGTCCTTCAAATTCAGGCGGAAGCGAGAACTTTTTCTCAGGCTACGTTCAGGAAAGGCTTCGGAGGGGGACAGCCTTGTCATATTTGGTCTAGAAAGACTGACTTCAAAGGATGCAGCCCCTGAATTGGGCCACAGTGAATACGTACAACAGCATCAACTCAGTGACGCACATGCTGGGGACTCTTCATCATTATTAATTGGGTTATATCACAAAATGCGCAACCCAAACCCATCTTTATACATTATATGCAGTGGCTTGATTAGTAATGTCTTTACATGAACAGGCTTTGTGACTGATAATTTGTTTGTAAGGCCATCGAGGGATAGATTGCATTACCTTTATGTGTTTATATTACTCATAAATGTAGAGGACAATGAATGAAGTCTGAGATCCCATGACTAATTTCTACTGACTGGGCTGAATGCTTGGACAGAGACTGTTTGGAAAGGCTGCCTGTGAAGTACCCTGCAGAAACATTTCAACCTTATGTAACTGCCTCTGAGTTCAAAGCATTTATAAAAAGGAAGATGAATCTATTGGAAACTGTAGATATTCCAGTTGAAATAAAAAAAAAATTAAAAAAAAATGCTATCTCTGTATCTTCTCCGTTTCTTTCTTCTCGCTGCTTTCCATTTTCTTTGACTGGAGATCACCAGTTAATTACAATGAAATGTTGTTGTTCATTTCCCCCGCAAACTAAATTATGAGCCTCAGCTGGGGCTTGAAAAAAACAATCCCTTAATCTCACCTGAATCAGCCTGGGTAAATAACAGTTAATAAAATATTGCCTGCCCTTGTGGATGGAGATGAGCTTTTACATTTCCTCAACCTTACTGCAATGAACAACAGCAGAGATTTCTGACTGCCTTCTGGCATCAACTTTAGTCGGAGGGTTTCTCCTCTTGAGGTGAAGTCAGTCTTCCAAATCGCTTGTTGGACATGAGTAACATTGCTTAACATGCGTGATATTATTCGCTCATGGGAGAATGAGTAAAGGATGATGCAACATGAATGTTATAGGCAAAGTGAAGGGTGTGTGGAATTGTCAAATAGACATATTACCATTAGTACCTGTCCTGACTGTCTCGATACGGCAAATATCAAACTTTATCTGGACTTTACTTAAAAAATGCATAGCTCCAAAGATGAAAACAAGTTTTTGTAGGCCAGGAATTGTTGATGTTCTGGAGATGGATGGTTTTCTTAGGACAGGGTGTCATGGTTTTACCTTTTAGTTTTCTATATTTACTGTTTTACTCAGTCTCATGCCCTGCTTTACTTTACTTCCTGCCCTTGTGTGTTTGCTGCTTGTGGGATTGTCTGTCCAGCCCTATTTAGTTTCACTTGTCCCTCATTGTTCTCCTCTCCCTTGTGTGTTTAATCCGAGCGCTCCCTTCGTTTGTTATCAGTTGGTCTTTTGAGTTCCGATGGTTTTGGTTCCTCGTGGCTGCTCCATGCCTGTTCTTATTTGCTTTTTTTTGGACTCAGACCAAGACGTCTCTCTGTATTTAATAACCCTGTTGACCTTGTGATTTTTTTTTTTTTTTTTTTCTGAAAAACCTCCAGTTTCTGGATTCATGCATTTAGATCATCTCTTGTCCTGTGAACTACTGTAAGAGTAAAAACTGACCAATATGGAATCAGACAACACATTTTTTTGACTTTCTGCCCTTTTCATCGGGGGACTTAACAAATACATTTTTGCAGAGAAGGAACCTGCCTCTCCAGAAAGGCTTTCCACTTTGTGAACGCAGAAAAACTTAAAGTTTGTTCAACAGGATGCTGATGTTAGACGGCAATTTTTTGCCACCCTGTGGACCCAAGGTGGGTTTGTCCTGCCATGGTGTCCCCCGCTGCCACTCAGTATGACAGCTTAATCCTGCTCCTGAGTTGCCGAGCTTTAAGCACACCAACTTCTGGCTCAATCTTGTCTACATGTCTCCCATGTGGTTAGGTTTGGCCTAGTATAAAGTATAAACATTAATGTTAAGCTGGATGTTCCCTGACAACATGGGAGAATTGGTGACCTTCAAGATGACGGCTCTTTCTGTATTATTAAAAAAAAAAAACGTCAAATGCAGGGCTGGCGTCTTAACAGCAAGAACCAGTCAGAGTTGTGTTTAATATCTACCTGGCAACAGATCCTGTCATCACATGGATGCCACTCGACTCCTATTAAACTGAGCTGTTGAGTACTTGTTTCCTCCTCCTTGGACTACCTTGGCCAAGGTCACAGCTAAAAAAAAAAAAAAATCACAGGGTAACCTTGTCGAACTAAACTCCAAGTATCCCCAGAGTTTCCTTAGATTAAACTAACACTATTACTTTTAAAATGTAGTAAATGACAAGTCAGAGGACAGGCACATGTCTATGGAAGTTTCAAGCTGTAGGATTCTACATTCTACATACACTTAAAAACAAATGAATTCCGACCCACATTTTATTTTTTTTACAAAAATGTAATAAAAACACGTTTACGTACACATGACTAATTAGACATTCATTTCAGTATGTGTGAATGCATTTGCAACAATATGTCACTGCACCTGCACCTTGAACTTTGTGTGGTGACCCATTTGTTTGGGTGTATATGCTACTTAAATGATCTGAGAATACTGCAACAGCATAGAATTTGAACATAATTCACTGTTATAACCTTGAAGTGCAAAGCCTGTTAAATTGCTTTGTTTAGCACTTAGAATGGCGCATCTAAACAATCACAACTGCATAAATTAACACTGACAGAATTCCATTAACAACAAAAAACAGCCAACTCTACAGTAATGACTTTCATTAGTTATACTTGTCGATGTGAACCGCATGACATTTGAGTTAACAAGTTTGCATACGATATTATGTATTTGCATTTTTTGTGTGGAAATTACTCATCATACAGCTGGTGTGGCGAGGATGGAGTTCCATCAGATGTGGACTGCTTTTAAGCTGTTTGGCAAAAATACGCAAAAATCTCTGAGCAGCTGGCGGCTCACAGCGCACCGCCTCCCGACAGCTCTCCAGGCTGATAAGTGCTCTGACAGAGGTAAAGGGGATGTTCATTCAAGGCTGAGACTGTTAACATCCCCAGCAACCCAGAGAGCTGTGAAGTTGAATTAAAGAAACGCCGTCCTGGTGATCTAGAGCATTAATAACTCAGTTAATGTTATACAGTTTTATGCGCCTTGGTGCGATCAGGCGCGCAACAGAAGTTGTGCGCGCATGGGCAAACATTTGTCTGTTTGAGGCATTGACCGAAAAGTAACCGTGGAAAAAAATAAATAAAAGAAGTTCACACAGCGACAGAGGAAGGCTACAATGTCTACTGCCAGCAAGGGGAACATACGGAGGTCCTCCGGTGTGGCACGTGGACAGAGACCACCGGATTTGGAGCTGTCGACAACTACTTTTAATGCGCTTGAATCAGGAACACCTGTGGGCAACGACACGCTTTCTGGAAAAGACAAAATGCCCGAGGATACACTCCCTGTTTACTTCCACCCCTACTTGTCTCACCCCCGGATGTCCACGCGGATGTCGGTGTACAGCACCGGGGTCCGTCCACAACTCAGCCGCACCTACATCCAAGGACGCGTGTATAACTTTCTGGAAAGGCCGTCTGGCTGGAAATGCTTCCTGTATCATTTCACAGTGTGAGTGTTTTTATTTTCATAATCATACACATCCATGGGGTATTCAAGGGCATAATTGCAACTCTAAGATCCTAATTAAACAGGGAGTTAATTGCGCGTGTAGAGCCTTGGAAGTCCTCACTACAAAGAACTGTTAATCCTGTGAATTTGAGAAAGATGCAGCAGAGATATCACAGCACAACCGGAGGTCCCTCCAGGAATATTATGGGGATATTTTAGTCCAGCCATAACAGATTAAAAAATACCATATAATTCATCACAGTCAAGAGAATCTCAGACAAAATAGGCCCTCATAGGAGAACTAAAGGAATATTATACGGATCTTTCATTTAGGGGGAAGTCGTTTCCTCGGCATCACTGAGCTTTTAATTTTGCGGAACACTTCAAGAGCAGCACAGGGGCAGTTTTGGGTTGCATTTAGGGAACAGCAAAGCTTTTAAACCCATTCAGTCTGAAAGGGAATGGTCCTGTGTGCGTTTCCCTCCTAATAGTGAGAAACCACCTATAGTTTTTTGCAAAGAAAATGTAAATGATTAAGCTTGTAATTAATACAAAACTTGTGGAATCCAGTGTTGGGTGGACTTTATTGTTTGTGCTAAAGCTACACTAACATGAAAATGTTCCTACCACCCAAAACTGATGTGGCAGTTTTGTCAGGTGGCTTGAAAATCGATCCCTTTTTTTTTTTTTTTTTTTTTTTTTTTTTTTTTTTTTTTTTTTTTTTTTTTACACGAATGAAATCTTTTTCAGAGTGATAAATACTTAATAAACCGCACAGGATATAGTTCCCTGTGTTTTTTTTCTTTCTTCTCGGTATAAACTATATCCAAGAGAGAACAATTTATATCCGCACAAGTTGAGGCAGAGGTTCAGGAATGTGGAATTTGATCTTCCAGTGCACTCCCATGTGTGCCGTCTGTCCTGACTCACTGGCACTGATAGTAGGCAGCTTTGTGTGTGTGTGTGTGTGTGTGTGTGTGTGTGCGTGCGTGCGTGTGCGTGCGCGTGCGCGCTGTGGAGGAGGTAGTGGCCCTGCCTGCTGCCACCCTGTGACCCCGTGGTGTCGGGAGGGGGACGCAGGGGAAAGCAGCCTGTCGGAGCAGGTTAGAGTCTCAGTGACTCAAAGGGAACATGAGCAAGCACAGTGCAACCCAAACACGTTGGAGCGTTACCAAGAATAACTGCACGGCAGAGAAGCTCGTGATCTCTGTGATTACAGGAAAATCTTTGCCTAATCAACAAGATTTTGGATACTGTATTTGTAGATTAGATGCAAACCAACAAGTTGAGGTGCCTTAACCTTGATGTGATGCCGCTGCATGCTGATTGACAGGAAACACTACAAAGTCTCGCTTGAAATACAAAATCAGTGTTTCACCATGTCAACAGCAAATTTCTTTTCTTTGTTTGTGTGTGTTGGTGGTAACTGTGTGTATTTTGATGTTTCCTTTGCCGTGGCTGACATGTTTTCCGGTCTGTCATGTTCGGCATCGACGGTTCTTGTTTGCTGCACCTTCTCTCCACCCATGTGTCAGCCCATTTTGGCTAGATTTTAAACTTCCTGGCTTCACTAAAGGAATGTCCCTGTTGGCCTCGATGTTGAATGAAATTGCTTTTCTCTCTTCCCTCTGAAAAGTAGGCTGCATGATGGAGTTCCCGCCTTGATAATAAATACCGAGCAGAGTGATCACATACTGTAAATAGTCTGTGAAAGCAATGGTGCAGTTTGAAATTGAAATTTTTACGAAACATAGTGATAATACAGGGTAGAATAATGACTTTTGCTTTTCCAACAGTGTTCCTCTAGACATGAATGGCAGACAGAGCCAGTATTTGCGGGACAGAAATGTAGCGTGATTGCACCTTTTCTTGATATAATGAAACTGTACATCCAAATCCAAGCTTTAACAACACAAAGGATGTTTCAAGTTAGAGTTAAAACATTTTTTCCATTTGAATAGGTTGGATTTGGCTGTGTATTGTCGTGTATTTTCAACAAAACTCTCAGTACTACCCTCTGTTCGCTGCAAGAGTGTGGTGTTGTGATGTCATACCATCCAGTAGGTTTTTGGGGTCAGTTCACTACCTTGTTTTGCAAATGTTTGAGTCGAACAAAAGCAGTTCACAGGCTCAAACGTCTCAGTGACCCGAAACCTTATCAGAGATACTCGTGTGTGTGTGTGTGTGTGTGTGTGTGTGTGCGTGTGCGTGTGCGCGCGCCGGCACTGTTGTGGAAAAACTGCTTGACACTCAAGACTTAAAAGAAAAACAGGAAATTAACAAAAAATGATATTAAGAAGTCAAACCATATTGAAGCTTTAGACAGAAAAGTTATTGCTTACATAGTTTATAAATGTGTATATAAGTATATAGTCCCCCCCCAAAAAAATCCAATTCCATGAGTCAGGTAAAGATAGTTGCGCAGTCTGTGAGAATACATAAATCAGAAACGTCGTAGCCGGCAAGAACGTTTGACCTTTGACCTTCGGACGCATGTTAACCTGGCCCACATGAATCACATTGCCATGCTCTGTTTCACACAAACATTCACACTCTCAGTTTCTGAGAGCAAATTATCACTTGCAAGTTAAATGAAAGCAACTGGTTGTGAATATATGATTAGCATGTGAATCATTGATAAATCATCCGCCTGTAGCTGAGTATACCTTCACAGCACACTTATATGGATGTCAGTTTTAAGAGTATATTTATAAGGTCTCAGGTTTGTTTTATTGTGGTCAAAAGAAAGGACTAGTGCGTTTTCTCTGGGAAGGAACAAGATAAATATTTAGCTTTAGGTATTTAATAAAGTACATCATGTCTTCTTGATAAACACCTTAAAACGAAAGGGCATTCATCCATCCATCGTTTATTTATTGTTCCTAATGTTACATTTAGGTTTTACGTGCCACAGTCTAACAATAAATGCAGTATTTTGAGTGTGGAGCAGCATGGTTCCATCAAACCAGAGGAGTCACAAGAAGAAAAAAAAAAGAAAATCAAATCAGCTTTATTAAACTGAACCAGATATTCTGTCAAACAGTCAGAAGGAGTAAATTCAGACACATATTTGAATCATTTAACAACCAGACGAAGACATCGTGAATTGTTCATGTTTTCAGTTAGAGGAACATTTTGACTTTCTGTTTGTGTACTAACCAGGGAAAATATGTTTCCATTTTCAACTTCAACCACTTCAGTTCTCAGCACTCCTCAAACTCAGCCGTCAAACACATCTTCTCTGACTCCATTTTATAGGTAGCTGATATTCCCAGTGGAGCACAAACACAAGGTCACCAATCGAAAATCCCATCTCTGAACTGGAAACCTCATGCTGGCCAAAGTTTTGGCTGCAGCTCTAACGAAAGCTTCCATCGACTCTACCGCTGCTTTTCGATCAATATATGTTTTCTTTTCGTGATGTTTGACGGTAACAGCCGGTGACACGGTCAGCAGCGTCCCCACTAACTCTCACGCCGTCCCCTGCTTTGTCTCGACAGTCGCCGCACAATAGACTGCGAGTGAATCTGTCCATCAATAATGAATAGGAGCAGCGCTTTGAGCTTTTGTTTAGAATTCAGCGGTGCCTATGTAGCTGAGCCAATGCATTATTTTGTCTGTTGCTCCACCGAGCTCAGGGCTGCCAGACAGAAGCACGCGGAGCCTGTGTTATCCGCTGCATAGGGCTGGAGGTAAAGGAAGTGAAATGTGATGGTGCGGTTTAGCGGAGAGGGACTGACGAGTCAGACGGTCTCAGATGAATCAAAAGTGAAGCCGAAGTGCCCGCTCAGCATACTGAGCGTGTATGTTTACTGGCATTTCAAACGCTCTGAAATAAATTAAGCAGAGCTTCGCTGACAAATTACCTCCATTAGCATACCGAAGTGTGCGATTTGGAAAGTTTGATGCTCAGTTGTGTTTCTTTTGATCCTCTTTTTAACTGCCTCTGTCTCATTTCCACAAAAAAAAATGTAACAAATTACATCACATCATAAATTCTTTGACTAAATACGTTTTTGTTTTTTTTCATCGAATCAGCCGTGCTTTTCATAACAAAGAAATGTACTTTCATTTACACAAGCAGCGGACTATATTAGTCATTTTGAAGAAGGTGCTAAACTCCAGAGTCATTTTGCTTTGTTGTACTGTCTACTTGTTCAGTCCTTTCAGACAACACCAGCTGCTTTAGCCGAGGTGCACACGGGCCCCGAGCAGGGCTCTCCTCAGGCTTTTATCTGTGTTGACGTGTGCCGTGCACGCTCATGCCTGTGTGTCTATGGGTTAGCTTAAAGGGGGGAGAGGGGGGGGGGGGCGGTGTATCTGGATTCCTGGCCAGTCTTCAATAAATTTAGCCTGTAGCATGTGGTGATAAGGGTCTTCAAGGTGCAAACACTGACTGGAAACTAACTCTCTCTGCACATAGTTTCCATCAAGTCTGCTCGTATAGGAACTAGAGGGATTCTTTGGCGCTGTTTTCTGAAAGTTTAAAACAATAGTGAGAGTCCAGATGTCAGAAAGGCAATTTATAAGAGTTTCTACAGTGCAGCAAGTGCTAACATCTTTTAATGGGACGTGAAATTGGTCAAATATCTGCCGCTTTTAGGGAGTTCAGGTGCCTTTAGGTTTTACTCACACTTAACCATTGAAGATGTCCTTGGAAAGACATTTTAGTCTGGATTTTGGGCTTTTATTTTCTTTATATTTGAAGTGTATTTTGAGGCTGTACCTCATACGGTTACAATGGTTAGGCGCTGCTCTCGTTTATTGCTAAGTTAATTGAAATTTACATGTTGACACAGATACACGGTGTACATCTCTCTGCTCTGCATTAAGACAACAGACTCCCTCTCCTCTTTCTCTTTATGTTCACTTGTCGTTGGCATTACCTCTGCTCCATTTCCCCCCCGCTAAAGAGCAGCAATTCAATACTACTGTCTTGTATATATGTATGCGGTATATTTGCAAACATATACAGCAATATACATGTATATGTGATTGAGTCGGTTTGTTCTGTCAGCTGAACATTGTCACAAGAATCCATTCAGAAGTTCTACCTTTCATCGCCACGTCTCACCAACGTAAATGAAAAGTTAATCAGTTCGCCCTTGCCCCGGAGCCAACCATTCTGCAAAATGTCATTTAACTTAATTATTCATTTTCTAAGATATTCTTGTAACAGACAAACAGTTGGAATGCCCTTACCCTTTTTGTGACTTTAGCTCTGAGAGTGGAGGCAATATCACAATGCGAAGCAATCAAAATGTTCAAAGACTGGTCCTGTTGCATGTGAATGGGCTGCACCCCATGTGATGTTTCCCAGGATGGGGGACGCTATTACTTTTGTGAATAAGTGTTCCAAGTTACCTTGCTTGACCAGCATCAGCACCCAAGAATGTGTTTTTGACCACAGGTCTGGGAGCATTTGAAATTTGACCGTTGACTTGAGCGGAGAGCACACATCCAATGTAGTGTCAAAGTCGGGAAATCGCCAATGGAAACCAGTGAAATGCTTAAAAAAAAAAAAAAGAAAGTCTACAGCAGTGAAATAATGTGTTAGTACTTAACTGTCCAAGACCAAAAAAGCCGCGTCAGGTCAGGAGCAGAACCAGGTGAGCTTTCTCCGTGGGTTTTTGCACCCTGACTTCATCCCCCGGGGTCGGACTGTCAACACTGAGTTCTACTGTGATGTTCCGAGACGTCTGAGACGACACTCGGTGCGAGCGAAAACTGTGGCAACAATGGCACTTTGATTCTCCAGCATGCCACTGCTTCCACTCACAGCGAGTTGAAAATGTGCCCGTTCCTTGCCTGACACAACGCAGTCATAGTTTCTAATCGACCCTACTCACCGGATTTGACTTCCTGTGACCTTTTTCTTTTCGAGTGACTCATCACTCGCATTGTAGTTAGCCTTGCTCTGCCATCTTCCTCCACCACCGTCAAATTAAACTGAATCTCTCACTTTGACTTTTATGAACAGCTGTGAAAATAATCAACAGAATTTCTTCGGTGTTACGAGGCACCTTGTGCTGACCTTTATAAAACAAGCTGCTTTGCTCGACCAAATTGACAAAAAATATGGTCACGAAAATGTTGTATTTTTGTTTGGGAGTCAAAAACGCAAGGTCACATGAATGCTGCTCTTATTTTTTGGTAAAGTGTCACAGCAGCTTGAAGCCTCATCTCACAAAAGTATTTTTTTTCTCTTAAATAGGAGTTTCAGACAACTTATTGTTTCTGCATTTAAGACACTTGTGACCTTGAGAGGGATAAGGAGAATGTTAAAGAGCAATTAAATGTTGGTTGATACTGTGTGTGTGTGTGTGTGTGTGTGTGTGTGTGTGTGTGTGTGTGTGTGTGTGTGTGTGTGTGTGTGTGTGTGCGCGCGCGCGCGTGTTTTCCGGTGTGCAAACCAGTGTGCTCATTATTTGACAAGTATATCATGTGCTTTGCATTCATATGGTTGAGTTCAAAAGGTTCACAGTATTTCCCCCAGAGGGCTGTCCTTGAATGTTTGCTGAAATTCAGCGAAATGCTTTTCATGGTAAAAATCTAAAGTAATGCGATGCCGTCTTCAAACTTTCTCCGAAAGTTGTTTGGCAGCTCAAACTCAAACCAGACACCAAAGTTGACTGATGCTTTGCAGTTTGAATCAAAGTGTGATGTGTTGACATAAATATGAGGTGGGATGTTGCAATGTGAAGCGAGGAAATTAGTGAGTGCATGACTGGAGTGATGACAAGTTATGCTTAGATTTAGGTAAATTTCCATTTATTAGCCACTAGGATCCAATTGGGCTATGCAGTTAGGTGATATAAGAAAAAGATAAATAAGAATGACCTCCAACACAAACACCTCATTATTCTAATCATGACTAATACATGTTCTGCTTTGTTTCCTACAGGTTTCTCATTGTTTTGGCCTGTCTGATCCTCAGTGTCCTCGCTACCATTAAGGAATTCGAGAAACTGGCCCACACAACTCTCTACTGGGTGGTGAGTGTGAAATTGTATTAATAAGAAGAATAGTACTTGAGATTATCCTGAAAAACATTGTTTCATGCCGAATTTGTCTGTTTGTCACGAATAATAGGACTGTCCTCCCATAAAACAACAACTCTAAAGGTCATTTGTGCGACAAGCTTTATAATTGAGCACCTCTAGCTGGGGTGAGACAGCGCAGGTTTCGGAAACACATTTAACAGGACAACTGTTCTATTCAAATGACAAAGGTTTGTGTAATTATGACGAGAGTAAAGGAGGAAATCGGGCATATTGCTGGTGGGTAAATGGATCAATGAAACATTGAACTTTAACGCTGGAGTTTTCTGTTCATTTCCCGTTCCAAAAGCGTTCATTGTTGTAACTCTAATGACAAAAGACAAAGCTCTAACCTTAACCAATACCTTATTTTAACCCAAACTCTGATGCTTCTCTTAACTTAACCCACAAACTGAAGTTGTTTGTGTGCCTTAACACAAACAAACATTTCCATCACACATCATAACAGGGTCACTTATTTATTTCTTGACGGTGATTCAAGAGTTTATCTGAGGCTGAGTGCCTGCTGCCAGTTCGCTCCTGTGGATCGTACAGACTTTTGACCATAATAGAAGACTTGTTGTTTTGAATCCAGTGGGTGAACACCGTAGCACAGGGAAGGCACGCTCAATACTAGGGATATTGATCGCACATCTGGATGCTTATTGACCCAGTGACCACTTGTGAGACTCGCTTGCCGGAGTTGCAGCTTGCTCAGTTTATGAAGTTGAACACTTAGAGTCCTTTTGTTCTTCATGGTCTCCTGTAAACTTCCTGTTGATATATGGGGGGGGGGAAATAAAGAACCACTGTGGAGATGTTGACCACCACTTCAGCATGTATCTCATGTCCTATCATATCTACCCACACGCTCACATGGGAACACATGCAGTGTAAATGAGAAGCACATTTCCCAAATTTTTCATTTGCATCATTTTATGAATTTACTGGACAATAATGTCACCTGATGTTATTGCTAAAACTAGGAACATTGTCTTTGTCGAAAAAGGATCATTCTTGTCCTACATTTAATGGTGTTAGGGAAAACTTTGCCGGAAACATTTTGCTAGATCTGCATGAAAAAAATGCTTTATGCTGTGCCATATAACTAGCTAGACTACAAATAAAATATAACACTTTCATGCAGTTCCACAGTATCTGTATCTTCATGCTTGATGGCCGCAGTGCTCCATAAAAAGTAGCAACGTGCCAGCCAGTGTGAAATAGGAAAAAGAAGCCCGCTAGCTAATGTAAATAATGCAGGTGTCACAACATTAAAAAAGTCAATCAGTTTTATAGATATTTCTTATTTAAGATGCATGCCACGTAGTTGTTCGGCCTTAAAGATACACCGAATGCGTTTGGGCAAAAAACATTGAATGCAATCACAACCATGTTTGTTTACCAGAAAACTCCCGGGTGTATCTTTAATGATCCCCATCAGTAGTCTGTGAACCACATGCGTCTGAAAGATCGCGGCAGGATAATGGGGATTTGAAAGAATCAGAATCTCGGGAGCAACATTCACCTTTTTTCTCCTGACAGCACTGTTTACTGTGTCGGTACAGCCTGTAGCCTTTTTCCTCCTTCTGCCGTCTCCTCATCTGATCTTTCCTTTTGATTTCCATCATCTGCTCCGCACTTTTGTTTTGTCTGTTTTTCCTGGTTGACACCTGCTAACTAGCGCAACTCTCATATATTCAGTCTTTCAGGAGGAGTTTTGGTCTCATTCTTTGCTGAACAACTCATTTAAATAAATACATTGATTCAATAAAAAAAAATTTAAAAAAGGAGTTTTTCAAATTACACACAGTATTGGATAAAGTTTTTCATTTCTATCCCAGTTTTGTTTGGGAACAAGTATCAAACCTCAGGGTCTGTTCGAAAACTAATTGTACTTGTCGATTGACCTAACCGCTACCTCACCAAAAAACAATTCAGGGACACTTTTGTTCAAACTACATAAGCGCTTTTCCAGCAAACAATTTCAATGTGTCCCGCTGGCCTCTAAAATCAATTGTAAATGGGATAAACTTAACCCCCGAGACACCATCTGCTGAGCGCAGGAACTGTTTGGGTGATGGGTGAGTCGCTCAAGCTCAGATAAAAGAAAACCCCAAAGAAAGGATAAAAAGGGCTCGAGGATTTTCTTGGAGGAGGACTGGAGCATGCCACGTGTGACAAGTTCACCTTGGCCAGAGGATAATAGGATAAAGTAGTCATGGTGTTTTATGAGCGGGCACATCAGAATCTCAAATCCTACAGGTTCATCATTGGATTCATATAGAGGGCTTCTACACAGGAACCTGTTTATGGGTCAGATCTGGGATTAAAAAGTGTACCTACTATTAGTAAATATCATACTGATATGAAATATTCTGCGCATTTATGGCCAAATGTTTTCCTGGCTTCGGTTCACCCTCTGGAGAAATTTAATCTTCTTATATTTCTCTTCTACACAGATAATGAATAAATTACATTTGCCACTAGAGCTACCAAAATCTCAAACATTCATCTTCTCCATCCTCCATCCCAAAGGGATTGTTTTGTACTATGTGCTTTCTAGTTTAGAGATTTGCTCTGACCCTGCCACTCTTTCATTCTCTCCTCCCACACCGCAGAAGCATCTCCTTTGTCTTGTTTCTTTCTTACTGCATGCTCAAGGTTAACAGAGACCACTCTGTTCTCTAGCTGGAGAAGCAGCACTGGCTGACGGTGGTTGTAGTAGTGTGTTTGGCCAGATGCTCGGCTGCGTGCCCAGAGGATGCACGTTCTCAGAAGAATTTATTTTTTGGGGATCCAAAGTGCTGTGAACTATTTAAAGTATCACTACATTTGATTTCATTCGGTGTCATACTGCCAAAGGTTCCTATCTGTGTAAGATGTTTTACTTGCGATTTCCTGAAGACCATCGAGTTACTCATTATGCAAATGACTTTATTCGAATGAAAAAATTTGAAGTGGAAGGATAAACGAGGGTTGGTGGAGAAGGAGGTCAGAACCACAGGATGTAATGAAGGTCGAACACGAGGGGATGAACGGAGGGTTGAATGGGGACTCGTGATTGGTTTTAGGTTAACACGGTGTGGAGAGGTACTCAGAAGTGAGACTCAATGCGGGGACAATGACTTCAGGAGGTATCCTAGATTTATTGGCCCCCCTGTGCGTCCTGTAATGAGAGAAGGAAGAAATGAAGCATAGAGGGGAGGTGTTAGAGGGGTGAGGGAGTTGAGAATATAAGAGACAGAAGAGAGAAAGAGGTTAGAAACGGGTAGCTGGATGAGAATGAGGACTTTGCGCCTAAAGCTACAAACCAATTTTGGAAAACTTTGGCCCAATTTTAATAAAATTTGGTGGAAGGGTGTAACATGGGCCAAGGGAGAACTAATTAGGATTTGGAGCGAATCTGAATCACTGTTCCACTCATTATTTTTCACCATCATTACCATAACGAGATAGCGTTCGTTTTACTTTACGTCAAATATTCTAAAATCTTCTAGATGGCAGTAAAGCTCAGTCGTGAAAAAACATAGGCATGCCTAGATATACGATGCTCACTATGCACATTCATGGGTGCCAGTAATTCTCTGGGATACACATGTACTTGCTCAAACTGCTCAGGTGCCCTTCGTGTTGAGTTTCTGTTGAATCTTTCCTTGAGCTCTGCCAAACATACTCTTTATTATAATACAGGGCTGTTTTTTTTTTTTATTATGAAAATTGCTTGGTTTAAATCCGTCTTTACTAACTTGCATTCTTCTTCCCTACTATTGATGGCATATTGCCACACATGTAGGCTCGTGACCGCCACCTGTAGTTCATTGTGCGTATTGAATCACCTGTGTACAATAGTGTCCTCATACAGACAAAACAATCACAACGAAACACAGATCCACTGGCTCACTCCTTCAGTTGTCTTGTGGTAGGAGTCCTCATTATTCTGTGCACTTTTAGAATTGATCTTCCACATTGGCATAGAATTGAGCTTCACAGATCGTTGTTAATTGTGGAAACAACAGCTGAAAAGCAGTCTAAATTGTCCTTCTTGTTCCTTCATGTTTGTTAATGTATTGCTTTTTTTTTTTGGAGAGACCATTTGTTTTTCAACCTTGAAGTAGGCATTTTCTGTGAATAAATAAAGAAAAACATCATTTTACGTATAAGCCTCCAAGAACACAATTTATCAGTCCAATTTTCATTTTACAACATGCTATTCTACATTCACTGGCATTTTATCTTTGGCTCTGATGAAGAAAAACACCTACAATAATTATGAGCTGATAAAGTCTCCGGCTGTACGACATCATCTGCCCAAATCCCTCAGTTTTTTTCCATCTAATCATTCATTGCAAAAGGATTGTGTCACCATTACAAATCCATGAGAGGCTATTGATTCAGTTTCAGACAGCTTTTTTTTTTTTTTTTTCCAAATGCTTGTCAATGATTAAGAGACATTTGGAAGGTAATTGCATTCTCATTCACACCAGTTCATTAATTTCCACATGTTGGTGTCATTGTGTGCTGTAATTGATTTTTGTTTTAATCCATTTGTCCTCAAGGAGCGCAGGAGGAAACTTACATGGAAGTGAAACAGAGCGGCTTTAATTGAGCAGCTTTATATGTATGAGGCTCCTGTTGAGCATCGGCCACATGCTTTTGTGACTTGTTTCAGTTACTGTTGCATGAATGAAAAAGAGAATTAGGAAAATAAGAGAAAATGAGGGAGTCATTTAGCTAAATATAAAGCTCATGTCAACAGCCGCTTAGCTTAGCATAAGGACTCAAAACGGCCCGTTTCTGTAACTGACATGTCACTTTTACATTGCGGTTTTGTATGGCTTAAACAAACAAGACATGTTAATTAGTGGGCATTAAAGGTGCTTTCCCACCTCTTCCCAGTCATTGTGCTAAACCAAGTTAAACTAACAACTCTCCAAAATTCTTAACCGTTTCTTTTAGTAAGTAAGTAGTTCAATTTAGCATTGTGATCTATCATTGCAAATATATTTACTTTTTTTTTTCCTTGCACAGATTATTCTCCCTTGTCAAAACCTACATTTCCCAAGATGCAACATTTGACAGTTTAGTTTCAAATGTTGTTGTTTTTATGCTGGTAGCTAGCTTTAAGCCACCTTAATGCAAATGACCTTCCTCATGCGGAGTTGATAACATGTCCAAAAGAATTTGATCAGATCTTCCCCAAGTCTTTCTGGTGGCAAAAAGATGCATTTCACATACGCGGTAGTATTCTCCCGAGACCTCTCAACTGACTTTAATGAGTAAAATCAATAACGTTCCCCTTTAAAATCAACTATAGACAGATAAATACCATCCAACAATTTGTCAGGATTTATAATCCCCTTTCTCCATCTGGTGAAACAAAGCTGAAACAAAGAATTTAATCATTGATGTGGTACAAATTAAACGGTGACCGATAGTGAATGAGAATCAATAACCTCTAATGAATCGGTGACATCAACAAGTTTCTTAGAGAAGCTGCACATAACAAAGAAAATTGCATTAATAATTAAACCGTACTCGTTTTAAAACAAACTCCACTGAAGTCTGAGCAGCTGTTCAGGTATTGTTGCACTGAATAACCTGCAACAATATGTTTTTGTTTTTCTTATCCACCTGTCCTTCTCCGTCCCTTGTCTAACAGGAGATCGTCCTTGTGGTGTTCTTCGGTGTGGAATATTTTGTCCGCCTTTGGTCAGCAGGCTGCCGCAGTAAATATGTTGGCATCTGGGGCCGACTGCGCTTTGCCAGGAAGCCAATATCTATTATAGGTAGGAACACAATCGCCATGCACGCGAATATCTACACACCGGCACACAAACAGACGTATCACTCCCCACCCACACACAGTATTTAAACAATATCTGTAATATTCCCCGAGCCTCATCCCAAAATGAGATATCCAAGACAAATTCGGCATGAAATTAAAACTGTCACTGCAATATTTTTTCCACCTTCAGCTTTTTATTCTTAAAATTAGAGCCTCCAGGTGTTTTTTTTTTTTTTTTAAATATATGCAGCAATGAATATTAGCATTCATGTCATTTGTAACCCTTCTCACCCACATTGATTAATAGAATAATTTTGAAATAAAAACCATTGATCATTTCTTAATAGAGTACTTTCCCACTTTTGTACTTTGTTCTTTGACTTTTCTAAACTTCATCTAGAGGACAACACCTGCTCTCCTCGTACTGACTACTCACTATACTAATATACGTCAATATAGATTATTCACGATCATGCTCATGCTATATTTATACTTAAAGCCTGTCATTCTCTGTTATTACAGATCTTATTGTCGTTGTTGCCTCAATAATTGTGCTGACAGTGGGCTCCAAAGGCCAGGTCTTTGCCGCCTCAGCTGTAAGGTAAAAGACCGTGTACATACAGGTTGAGAATATATGGGCCAAAAGTATGTAGATGTGTTATGTACACCCGGCCCTTTTTCAACATGACAGTGCCTCCCTGCAGAAACCCAGTTTGTTGTGGAAGTCTGATCTAAACAGAGCTCTGACCTCAAACCCATCCAACACCTTTTGGGGATTGATTGCTCAACTGTGAGCCAGGCCTTATTGCTGGTTGTTAGTGGTGAGGGAGCACATCCTGCAGCCAGGCACTGGAATTTCGCTGAAAGCTTCCCCAGAAGGATGTTATAGCTGCAGATTAAAGCCCATTATTTTGACGTAATTAGGTGTCTGCATACTTTTGGCCTTATTATGTGTGCAGTGTTTCCCCTACCATCGTCTTGGGAGAAAGGAACAAAAGAAAGAAAAATACGAACACATTCGTAGAGCTGCAGTTACGTCTAGTAACTATTTATTTACGTAGTGCCTGCACAGTCGTTTCATTTCAGCTCAGTATAAGAGTCACTCATGAATTGGTTTTTGTTTGCCACTGAACGTTGCTGTGTTTCTCTGCTCTGCTGTGTGACTGCGCCTCGCAGATGCGCAGTACAACAGAAGGTAGACGTAGGTGAACGTTACTGGAGTTGATGAACTACACTCGTTAACGTAACTGTAAAGAAACGCGCAGTTAAAGCTTCAAAATAACAACGGGCAAACCCCGACCTCAAGCTGCAGAAAACCAGACCAGGGAGCTGCTCTACTTGTGGGAGAAACACTGTGTGTACATGCATTTGGTGTGCACACATTCTCAGCATTATTTTATTTTATTTTATTTTTTTACTTTCCAGAGGGATTCGCTTCCTACAGATATTACGTATGCTTCATGTTGACCGGCAGGGAGGAACCTGGCGTCTCCTGGGCTCCGTTGTCTTCAACCATCGGCAGGTACACAATTACAGCTACCAACACCACTAACAGGGCTTCTGATTATTATTAGAAAGCTGCAGGCTTTCCGTCTGGGGATTATTAGCCTCTCCTCATGTATTATTTCTCCTTACCATACGAAGAGAAGGTGTTCGTATGGGAATACATCATACAGCTAAAGGAGCATTCAGCAGAGCACTACAAGAAAAGCACCGCTGTGGAATAAGTTTTTTCTTTATATTTTAAGGTTATAGGCTCATCTGCTTGAGGAGGCTGTGTCTTCCTCCAGGGTATTATTCAGCCGAGACGCAGAGGTGGCTGCAATGGTCCCCGGTGGCTGCAGCAGTTGTCTTGAACGTCTACATAAAAAGAGAGAGAGAGCGAGAGAGAGTGATGAGGGGGACAAGGACGTTACTCATCCAGTACCACCTACTGCGTGCTTTCCTGTATTGGCCTCGGCTGATGGCCGTATTGCTCCCAGCAGAGGCTGCTCATCAACAGACCCTGACCTCAGCTGTAAAGAAAGGGAGTGTTGGTGCAGGGGAGGATTTGGGCTCTTTCCCAAACTGATTTCTGACTGACTGTGGAGCACACTTCAGGTCGAGGGTATAAAATAACAAGCAAAGTTTGGGAAGCACTTGCCATGGAATAGGAAACATCTGCCACAACTGGTACTGCAATGAGGATTTCTTGGTAACCGGTTGTGTTCTGTTTCCTTATAAATCCTCTTCAAGCAATTACTATGTTCTACGTAAGAGATGGTGCCTTCTTTAATAATGAATTGAAAGGTTCATATTACTATACAGTAATTGAACTGCACATTTCGTGACTTTGAACTCATCACGAGAAGGAATGCTGCTTTCAAATGGGGTCGGACTTACCGTGTCCACGAGAAGAGTCCATGTGAACGACCCCCATGTCCATGTGATACCCCCTCGTGGTATTCACGACGTCGGAACAAGAAATTTTCTAGAAGCCTTGAGTTTACGAGTTGTGACATGTTTGCTAACATGTACAGAAATGACAGAGGCCATATGGCAGTAAAATTTTTCTTTGGATATTAAGCCAAAAAATTGTAATTTTAGTCACGTAGAGTTTGTCTCAGTAATTTAGGTAATAGCCTGCGTCTGAGGAAAATGTTGATCTCCCCAACGGCCTCATTTGTTCCTTCTGCACTTCCTGCCATACGTTAGTGAGCTCGCTAAAACGTCAGCCTCTGTGGCTTCTAGTCGCCGTCCATGCTGCTGTTGCCTAGCAACTGTGTTTTTACCACTTGAACTCCAACCATATGGCGAGCACGACTTTCCGTGCTGCAACCACGAGCTCACAAGTTCCATTTGAATGCAGCAGAAGTATAGAGGAAGTAGTTTCCAACCTTTTTGGCTTGTGAACCTTTAAAACAAAGCAATCTGCTGGTGAATGCCTTAAAGCGTTGAGTTCAACCCAAGAGAGCTTTTTCCTGCTCAGACTGTTTGATTTGAAGTATTTTTGAAGGCCTAAAGACAGTAAAGTATCCAATATTTCAGACAAAATAAGCAGAAATTCAAGAACATACTGTATGTAATTTATGTAGCTGATATATTGCATTTTTTTTTCTGTATTATTCCTTTTAATCATCATGTCACCCTCCTTCATGTGGCTCTAAACCTGCAGTTTAGCCTGCAAGATTGGATTTTAATTCACATTGTGTCTCTTGGATTATCCAGCACCTGTTTCCCATGTGTTCGGGGTAGTGGGGAATAACAAGTCGCCACTGAATGATGCAGACTATTTGAGGATTTCAGCGTCCAATTCCACTCACACACAGGATGGACCTTAATGTGGTTCACCCTTCGCACAAAGTCATGGATGGAGTGGAGGGTGAATGTGTGATTGACTCTGGGAGAGGTCTGGTTAAAGTCAGTCCTGATTAAAGGCATCAGAAGTTGATCTGTGTTACACAGAGGGACCTTTTCTGTGAGAACTGCTCTCTTTGTATTCATGTTTTATCTTTATTCCATTTCACATTGCTGCCATTTTGGTTATGCAGTAATCGTATGCTCGGTTAAGGCCCCATACAACTCCTACAGCCACAAGGAAAATACAGCGTGTGCTCGTAGTGCAGTTGAGGTCAAATTACCATCAAGCAGCTGGACTGTGATGAATCGCGTCTCCATTATTTGTTCTTCGGTGATTTCCTTACTGTTCCACAGAACTGTCTCTTATACAAACACATGAAACTGCCAACCCTCTGTGTTAACAGCTGGACTTTTTAGAGTCAATGGAGTTTCATTCACTCCAATCAGCATCCAGTCTCCGTGTTCTAACAGCATTTAAATACACACGGCGTAGCAGCATTCTAGTGCTTGTGGCTTGTAAACACAATTTGCACAGTTGCTCCTGGCTGCTTCGCTGGCAGATGGGAAGCAAAAGCACTTCCTGAGTGTTTGCCAGGTCGCAGTCGCAGTAGCAGCAGCAGCAGAAGCAGCAGCAGCAGCACACGGACTAAACCTCAGGTAGAAACTCGAGGAAAATCTACCCAAATGCATTGAAAATATGTTATTTCCAAGAATGAGGCATTTATAAGTTGAAAGCAGGGACATTATTCGACAGTGTCGATGTCCAGAAATGTTCAACCATTCTCGATAGAAAAGTGTACCCATATGAAGAAATACAGACAGAGATGTGGAGTACTAATGGACCATAAGTAGTATTTATTTAGAGTAATGCAGGGATAGGGTGTATTTTGTTTCACTGGAGCCAAACATAACAATTCCCTATATTTCATTTGCAATCATATGGTGCTGCTTCTCTTGGCACTGTGAAAAATCTCAGTGTGACAGTTTTGGGACAAGACACGAATAAGAATTTCGCTCATCAGGAATTCAGTCCAATTTAGTGTGGCGAGTGCTGCTGCACTCTGAGTTGTTAAACACAGTTTAAATCACGTAGTAGGTGAGTGCACTTAGAGAGCTTTTTCATAAAGCGCTCGTCCAATTAAAGGGAGACAGGATAAGAGGCGAGCCCAAATAGACCTCGAGAGCGAACCATAGACAGCTCCTTATTAAATCTGCAATAAGATGCTTTATGGTTATTTTAAATACACCTGGAGAGATCAGCTGTCTGAATTTCCGACTAATTTATGATGATTTACTGCCCATCTGAATTCAATCAACAGCCCTCCAGTGGTTACTGATTATTATTGAATTTAGTTGAAACTGGGACCTCCGTGCATATCCCGGCAAAATGCAGCAAAAACAGGTGCTTCTCGGGACATCAAACTTCCAAAGAACAAAAGGGAACATGATACTGAACTTACTTTCAGTTACAACCCAGTTCCACTTATGGTTCCTTTATAGCTCCCCAAGGTATATACAGGTATAGAAATTCGTTTGTGCTAAAGTTTCACTGCAAAGTTTTTATTGTTAGTCATTTTTACTCGACTAAACCTCTAGACATTTAACTCTTAACTCAGTCACAGACAACCCTGAACATTTTGTGACAAAACTATTGTGAACATTTTAATCTAGACTCCAGCAAAACAAAGAATGAGTGACAAAATGACAGGTTTTATGATTAAGAATGCAGCTTTGCATTCACCTTCAGCTCATGAATGAGAAAAGCCAGTCCAAACGGCACCAATCCTCAAAAAAATTATTTTAATAATTTTATTTACACAGCACATGTACATGAATATTCACATCCATATGTCATATTATTAAACACCGCCGCGTTAGGCTTACGACAGTTAACTGGCAAACCGATATTAATACATTTTGGCAATCAGGACAGATTACGACAGATAGCATGCATAGCTTCATTATATAATCGTATTATTTTCTTTCAAATGTTCTCTTTGTTGTTTTTTGACTTTGTAATATGTAATGTGTTGGTGTGTGTATGTCAGGAGCTGATCACTACGTTGTACATTGGCTTTCTGAGCCTGATCTTCGCATCGTACTTCGTCTACCTGGCAGAGAAAGATGTTGAATACGGGTTTGATAACTACGCTGATGCTCTGTGGTGGGGTGTGGTAAGTATCTGTGTATTTGTGTGCGTGTCCGTTGAGTACTTGTAAAACAATCTGTGTGAGGACCAGTTGGAGTTTTTAAACCATAGGAGTGAGGACATTTTGGACTGTCCTGACTAGTTTTAGGGTTAAGACCTGGAACACACTGTCTGCCTGACGTGAGCGTTACCTTTGACATGCTTGTTCGGCTGTGTGTGTGTGTGTGTGTGTGTGTGTGTGTGTGTGTGTGTGTGTGTGTGTGTGTGTGTGTGTGTGTGTTTTTATTCAGCGTCACTCAACTTCTGTTCTGTGTCGAGCCCCCAGCGTCATCATTGTTTTTCTTTTCCTGTTTTTAATCATGTTCAGGATATGATATAAAACATAACCAGATTATTCATATTCCTTTTATAAATCTAGCATCATCCAGGTTACTGTTCATCTGTAGCGTGGTGGCTTTTGACGCCTCAGTCTCAGTTCTATACTGAAGAGCGTTCACTTAACAGCTGTCCTGTTTTATGATCCATTTTTCCTTCATCACACATCTTGCAGTCTGTACACTACATCAGCATTTCTTAAGCAGTAGAAGTGTGTTTTATAGTTAAATACCTCAACATTAAAACACGTGTCCTATAATATTTCCTACTGTGTTTTCCATAATATCTATACAGACATTGACATCAGTGTC
This sequence comes from Embiotoca jacksoni, assembly GCF_022577435.1. NCBI lineage: Eukaryota > Metazoa > Chordata > Actinopteri > Embiotocidae > Embiotoca > Embiotoca jacksoni. The sequence goes on along the minus strand of NW_027185387.1, from coordinate 2,212,703 downwards.
AATCAGACCTGATCCCGACATCCCATTGTGATAATTTTCTAAATATTGTGACTTGACTCCCCCCCCCCCCCCCCCCCCCCCCATCTAGATTTTACAGAAAACACTGACTTTGTTGTAAGCTGTGTTTGAGCAAGTGAAAGGTCAGATATAGACTCTGTTTTATCTGTACTACTGTTGTTTCAGTAGGAGTTGTGTGAAAACCCTTGGGCACATCCAGTGGGCTGCTAATACGAGCAGCAAAACAAGTAGTGTCGAGAATATGGGATGAAAATTTATTTTCGGACAATAAGTCACCACCTACTCTTTTTCAGGGGCTCTGATATTTAAAAAAAATAAATAAAAATAAATAAAAAAAAAACTCACACGCAGCCAGCAGAATCAACAACTTTTCTCATATTCATGATAGTATTTTTTTTTTTTTTACTACATTTACACATTTTATAGCGTGATTTCTATCCGATACGGGGTTCACGCCCAGCACTCTCGATCTGTTTTGGGTACTCGCAGTGAATGAGGCTGTTAGTGAGAGTGGAAGAGGTGAAAAGATCAGAGTTGTGTTTGGAGCTTCTATGAAAACAGAGGCCTCAGACGCTAAAGGCTCAAAGCAGATTTAACACAAACAACAAGAGCCAATTCGAAGTTGTTTGGTCATGTACGTCACAAATCTGTCTCGTACAAAGACACAGCATTTAAACAATTCTCAACAAAACTACTAAACAAGTTGCATTTCCAGTATTTTACTCAGTTTAAAAAAAAAAGCATGGCTTGTACTGCTTTTTATTAATCAGACTAGCAATATACGGCTCGACGGATGGCAATGCCGATCCATCAGTTGGTCAGTCACTTTAGACTGAAATAAGTGTTTAATGGGTGGCCGTGACTTTTTGAAAGACCACGGATGTTCTGCTGACTTTGGTAATCCCCTGATTCTTCATCTTGTGACACCATGACATTCACATTTTTGGTCTGGAATTAAATGTCACGATAACTATTGGATGGATTATTGTGAAATTTGGTATAGACATTCATGCTGCCCTCAGGGTGAATTGTAATAACTTTGGTTTAACTTTGGCTTAACTTTTTTCTCTTAAACTTCTCATCAAGTGCCATCAAAAGGTCACAGTTTTGAATTGTTCAATACTTTGATTTAATACCTGTGAAATGAACACTTCCATCGCCCTCAGCTGTACTTTAGTTTAAGTGCCAAACAGCAAAATTACGAGATTACAGCCAAAATTAGCTCAGAACTATTCCATTAAAAATCAAATAGTTTGCGCTTTATCTTCTCTTCATCTAATTTTTTGAAGGAGTTCCACACAGAACATTTTTTACGGCTGTAGTCGCCTTTGGCAAAACTCCGGCCCGATCGCAGTTGGTTCTTCCTCTCCTCATGCTGTTTAATGGCGACTGACAGACAGCTTTTAGGTTCATTACCGCCACCTTCTGGCAGTAGTAATGCATTACAACCAGTTGCTGGTAAAAACAGGGGAAAAGGGGAAGAATGATAGACACAATTGTTTGTTTTTTTAATATTTGAGTGACTGATTAAATGACTTCAATGACAAATATTTGAAAATCATGTTCCATCCCTACATGTTAGCAAACTGAAGTTAGTATTCAGCAACATGCTTTTTTACTCAACATTAACTACACCCTCATATGACTCCTTTACACAGTAAACTCTGACTGTGCAGGGTGTTTGCCAGATATAGCTTCTTGTATTAATAGCTGTGTATTTATTTTTTTTTATCTCCAAGGTGACAGTGACTACGATTGGCTATGGAGACATAGTGCCACAAACCTGGATTGGGAAGACAATTGCATCGTGTTTCTCAGTGTTTGCCATTTCTTTCTTTGCCCTGCCTGCAGTAAGTGGAAAGAGAAATTCCTGTGCAAGGCCATCTTTCAGGGCGAGCTGTCTTATTTGTGCTCGCAGTGTTGTGTTAAAATTCTCGCAATCTGTGACAGAATTGTTTGAAAACCCTTTTTCTGTTTCGTTGAGTTTCAGGCATCAAGAAAAACTACCTAATTTAGTCTCCAGTGTATCTATGTTTCTCCTGTAAACCACAAATGTATTTATCAAAGCAGCTCTGAAATGTTTTACCGGCGACTTCAAAGATTTGAAAAAGATATTTAATTTGAACAGTGTTAAGACAAACTTGCATTATACTGTGCTTTAAGTGGGGTAAAAATCAAAAGCAGCACACAGCATTACATTACATTGTTTTTACTGAATGTCTATTCATTTAAATTAGATTTTAAACCTCTTTTGTTTACTGTTGAGGCTGAGCGAGTCCAGTAACTCCACACATGACTGTCGGACCTCAAAGTTGAGTTGCAGAGAAGATTAATATCAACATTAACTTTGAAACGTAGCTAGGGTTAAGTTTGTAAAATTTTGGAAACATACATTACAATTAGGCTTTGTGTCATTTCCAGGATCAATTTATGGATTACCTTTTGTTCAGTAGTCACAATAATGTGTTTAAAACGTCTAAAACAGGTCAAATTATTCACGTTTAGTTAAGCAAAGGTTGTTCAATCTTCACATTTTAATGTATTAATTTCTGTTTATGAACACAGTGAATAATAGACTGTTTGTGCCTTAAACCGCACATTTGTGTGCATTTCTGTTCCATGCTGCTGCTGCATGGAAGTGTGTGGTGAAAACGGAATTAATGAGCAGCAACGCTGCTGTGCTGTTGTTCACAGGGAATCTTAGGCTCGGGCTTTGCCCTGAAGGTGCAGCAGAAGCAAAGACAGAAACACTTCAACAGACAGATCCCTGCAGCTGCCTGTCTCATTCAGGTATTTGACCAAAAAATAAAAAAAATACTCAAACACAACCTCAATACAGCCGAGGGTTGGAGTTGTCTCTGAGCTCCAGTCTTATTATTGAGACCACCCTTTCATGTATTCTCTTTTTCTTGCATGGTAGATGTGCCGGCATGAAATTTGTCCTGTCCGACCAATATATTGCTGTTTTCATGCCCCTCCAGACATCATGGAGATGTTTTGCGGTGGAGAACTTTGATTCTGCCACATTCAAGATGTTTTTGAGAAAGCGATCCAGCATCCCTGCTTCCTCTCTGTCCACCCCCAAGCCCAAGAAATCGGTGCGTAATCATTTTACAGAGTTCACTGTGGCTGCTTCGCATACTCGGTTTCCAGTTTGTTAGGTACACGGAAGTGAAACTAATGTAGTCTGAAGCAACTGCCCTGCAATACTGTAAATCCTAAATTCATGAAGGTAAACATGTGCAGGTCCGTTTTGATTTAAGTTTATGGTCATTTTGAAGCCTGCAGTTTGCTTTGCTGTGGCGTTTTGATGCTTCACAGAGTTGTTTCTAATATTCAGTCTGCTCTGATTGATGCAAATCTGATATTGATTCAAAACGATAGAAAGAGGTATCTTACAACAGAAGTTGCAGTCTCTTTAACTATTTTGATCTAATAAACTAGCAAAGTAATGTATTTGCATTCGTTGATAGCATTTCTAAAGTGGTGCTAGATTTTGTTCAGTAAATTGTAAGTTTAGCTTGAAATCATAGAAAGAATGAAATAAGAAATAAATTGATGAGATAAAAAGACAACAACTCCACTTTCAGACTGACTCGAGGGACTAAATTAAGAACCCTCAGAACCGTGACACTTATTTTCCGTCAGACACTATGCACATTTTTTTTCAAATTGTTGAGTCATCAAGTGTCCAACAAACATGGTTCAGATATTGCCAGATCCTAGGCAATATCCTCTACACGATTATAAAGAGATATCTCTACTGAATATTTTATGGTAAGATAAATGTAAAAACATAAACATTTTTCAAGACAAAATAGTTTTTTTTTCCTTCATATGAAGGCTAATATTGAAAAATCTCTAAGTATTATCAAATTAAATGATGATGATTTGGATAGCCTAGACTGTCCTGGAAAAAAAAAAAAGATTCAGCATGAATGGTTACCTCTTATAATGACCAAGATATGAGCTTAAAAGTAAAGGTAGTAAAATGACCCTGAAAACAGCCTATAGGGTTCAAAGGGTTAAATGACTTCGTATTATTGAAACTGTGCCACATATTACTGTTGTAGAGATTTGAAGGATTAATAATCAAAGTTGATGATAAGGCTTGATATAACTGATAGGTGGCATCTTTGGTATTATTCTGAGGAAAATAAAACTGAAAAAAAAAAATTAAGGCAGAAAAGAAAAACAATAGATTAAGACAAATGCCAGCAGCAGTTTAATATTAATATTAATTATTCAATATCACTGCTCCTTTGGTATCAGACCGTATCCACCTGAATACATACATTTTAAAATGTTTATGTATCAAATGTGTACCCTACGAACTTAGGGCTTTAATAAAAGTTGTGTGTCATAACAGCATTGTACAATATGAAAATATATCAATATAAAATGGTAATTTTACTGACTTGACACTGTAGCAGGATTTCAAAGCTGCTCCTTTTAGACCCTCATCATTTTTAAATGGTCATGCATTCATCATCAGCAACAATAATAGAAAACAACATGAGGGACAACTCGTACATTAAATGTTGTAACGTACAATGTCGTGACCAAGGTGAACCTCTTACCATCGTTGCAAAGTGTTTCAGCTGCATTTATAAAAAGCTTGTAAGCTGATGAGTATCTGCAAAGTATGTCTGCATTTTCCAACCATTTCTACGTGTTTGTTTTGTGTCAAGAGTGAAAGATTGCCAGTATTAATAAAACCACAAAAATATAATATTTAAAATACAAGATAAACACGATTTTCTTTTTGTGTCACTAAAGTTTCATACAAACACTTTGTTGAGCTGAGATTTTTTTTTTTTTTTTTTTTTTTGGGGCAGGCGAAGATGAGGAAGAGGTTTAAGAGCACTGACAAGGACAACGGTGCCACTTCTCCCACAATTCCCAGCAACACCTACGACTCCGTGTTTGACAGCAGGAGGGAGATGGGTTCAGATGTTTACAGCACCGTGGGCACAGGTACCAAAACAGGAGAAAAACCACACAGTACAATTATCTCGGATAAAGTGGGTTGAGTTCTAGTACTTCAGTCAGTGTGAAAGTACGCTTCTTCTGTGGCTTGAATGTTTTTGGAAAATCACGCGCATGGTTCTATTAAAATCTGAATTAACACTCACAATGTCACTCAAGATGCACGAGAAAAGACATCACTTACTCAGTGCTGCCCCGGCTGCAAATCAAATATTCATCAATAATACAGGAAACAGAAGATATTGGATTTGAACTTGAGATGGGGGTTTGTGGGCACAGAAGGCGGAAAAAGACGAAGTCCAAACATTAAAGATAGATTAGCACATTGCAGCAATAATACATGAGGTTGCATTCATGAGTATGACGTCCCAATAATGCTCTGCTGAATTTACAAAACTCCACACAAAAGGCAGGAATCAATAATGGACAACTGAGAGTGATATAAAGAAGCAATTCAAATCGATACCGTATCCTTCCAGTTTCATCAGTTAATTTGAAGTTTGATGCCGTTTTTAGAAAGAGCTGGATTAGAGATACGAGTATTGGACAAAGGAAAACAAAACAAAAGCAACAGAATATTAATTCCTGTCGGTGCATCCCCTTTACAGGAAAAACACATGAATTTCACATCTGCAAAAACTCTTGACCACATGAGACATGTAGTTTGGAACATTTTCATGGTGTAACGTATGAAACTTATGAAGCCTTTTTCACATCTTTTCCCCATGTTATCATATATTGCAACATGTGGTAAACATGTGTCATGCATGTGATTCACATGTGTTCCTGGGGGAAAACTCGTGTCTTTTCTGTAAGGGTCACTTTGGTCCTGACTAAAATGTCTCCGCAAATATTGGATGGATTGCCATGAAGGTTTTGACAAACATTCATGGTCCCCAGAGGAAGAATTCTGATCAATTTGAGTCATTTTGTGACTTTTCACCTACAGTGCCACCAACAGGTCAGAGATTTCACTTCTCCAGTTTAAGAATGATGTTTAACCTTAACATGCTGATGGATGGATGGATGGATGGATGGATGGATGGACGGATGGATGGATGCATGCCTTTTGACAGTTCTTCTCACAGACTAATAATAAGAATATGAATAAACTGTTTGCGTCAGACCATAACTCGAGAACTGTTGCTGATGTAACAAGCATTCATCAATTCAATATCATCTCTGCAACTGCCTTATTCATTTTTTTTCCTGTCAGTTCATTTTCCATGTTCACTCTTTTTTTTCCTAAATGTGTCCTTTACAGTTTTTCTCCACCTCGAGTACACCTTTTGAAAAAGAATTGTATGAATACAATGAATAATGTTCATTGTGATTATCAATGCTGCGTGCAGGGGCATTAATGGACATGGTGTTCAATGTAGGTGAACAGACTGAGGTGCCGGAGGGAACAGACTGTTTGCTCTCAGAAAGGGATAAATATAGACACTTTTCGCACCTTTGTAATATGTAATCACCTCATTGGATCATACTCTTTGTAGTGCCTCGTTATGGAACGGTTTTCTTGTACACCAGCTGGTTACGTGAAAAGCTGCTTTGATGGGTGACTGGCTGCCGAGCTGCTACCAACATGTAACTGTGCGTTTCGTTCTCGGCAGCATTTTAACTCACCGAGCTGTACGGACGCATGCGTGCCTGTGGACATCGTTGTTCACCGAGAATTGACGTCTTTGATTTAAAGCAAAATTAATGCTGCTGGTCGCACCGCACATCTAGCGTCTACAGCACGCTGCTTTTAACTCTGAATCATGCTACTTAATTGCCACATTGCCATCTGGTGTGTGCTTTTATTGACTGGATGCGCACGCTGGCGGCGGCTCGAGCGCTCGGCTGCTTACAGAGTCGTCTAAATGGATTTCCGAGAACATAACTCCGTCTCTTTCGGGCTTAAATAGGTCTGTAGGTTTGTCTTTGCTGCAAATTGTCGATTGCAGAGATCTTTGCTTGTATTTCATTAAGAGATTATTAGGTTACATAATATATATATATATATATATATATATATATATACAGTCATAATCAGTCACGCCACCACACGTATATGAGGTGTGATCAAAAATGACTGGTCCTTGTTGCGGGGGAATGGAGCTCAGCACAGTAATGTAACATCAGCATTTTGTGTTACACGTATTTTGGTGACCAGTGGTGTGCCAGTAATTTGTGCTTTCAAAATGGCCCTTAGCAGAGAGCACACGTCTGTGTCCGATTTGTTTGGGGAACAGAAAGAAGCCAAAATCAGCAAGAATGGGTGGTTCGGAGGGAAGATTGTGTTGTCGCACGTGCTCAATGCGCTGAGATGGCGCGTTGTCACGCTGGAGAACCCAATCGCCATTTGCGTGACAGCGTAGGTCGTTTGTGCCGGATGTTTTCTCGTCTCAAAACGTCACAGTAGACCTCGGTGTTGACGGTCTGACCCGAGGGGACGAATTTGCGGCGCGAGTATTTCATTGCAGTAGATTTTCTGAAGCATTACCAGAGTCTGTGTTGCTGATTTTAGATGTTGTTTATTTGTCATTTTTATGCAATTTCACACTTAAAAACATATGATTCCCCCTTAAAACAACCCAATCAAAACAGAGCAAAAGTCAATAAACAATGTATAAATGACATGGTCAAGATACAGATCGTATAGACATATGTGACGAACAGCTGAAATGAGAATCCACGAAGGACATTTTAGTCCAAGAAAACTGGTGATTGCAGATCAGCTGCTGCCGAGTTTCACTCAAACTTTGACGTGCCGTCTCTGCTCAAGTCCACGGTGAAATAGTAAATGCTCGTGTACCAGTGGTCACAGGTGCTAATGTTGATTGACCGATGAACCGTTGAATACTTACTAAGGAAAGGTTTCGATTCCCGCACAGAAGCAACAACTTTTGATCGGACCCCGTTTTTTTTACTTTCACTTTAATATTTAAGTATAGTTATGACTCTAGTTTAATTTGCAAGAGTTTTACTTATTAAGTACTTCTATATTGTGTTGGGTATTGTGTTTAAAATTTCTCTCAAGTAGATGCTAATGAGAAGATTTATTTTTCCACCAGCTTCTCAGTTCATTAACAGTCGTGATTTCTTTTCCCATTTCACAGCTGGTTTTTTTTTTTTTTTTAAACATTTTTTAATCTGGTTCTGCTCTAATCATCCTACTTAACAGCCTATTTCCTCGCATGTGTCTTTTCTCCCGTCTCGGTGTTTTGTCTGTTCACCTGGTTCGACAGGAGTCTGGGAGGAAGTGGTGAAGCTGCTGTTTGTGTCCACGCCTCGCACACGTCCTCTGTACACTTACTAGTCCTCTCTCCACTATATAACAACACGTTTTTCTTAATCAGAGCACCATGATGTTGTGAGAAGCGGTGTTGTTTTCTTAATTACACGACTAATGAAAGTTAAATAGAATTCTGAGCGCCTTAAGTTTAGGAGTAATTAGTTAGTCATTTACGCCCTTCGGGTCATGTTTGTGTTGCTCGTTCTTCAGATCGTCAGCAGTCATGGACGTCTCTGTCTTCCCTTCAGTTCAGCTCAGCACCTCCAGGTAACGTCGTGTGTTGATAATTGTTTTTATGTTACTTTGTACTTTTTTTTTGTTGTTGTAGTGAATAATTGCATCACACAGGTCAGTGTAGCTCTAAATACAGTTTGAAGTGTTGATAGCTGCCTGGGACTCGGAGGACTAAAAATGTAAGCATTTCTCTGGTATGTCATTACCACTAATGGCGAAGCGGTTTTCTGTGCTCTGTTATTGAGAAATATCAAACTGCCTGTCAGGGCATGTCATGTTATATCAGTCCTGGTCGACAGTACCAATTAAGGCCATTCAAATTTAAAGTCCGGCGATATCATTTCACACAATTTGTATTTTCATACATCAAAATCATGAACCTGTTGTATCACACTTGTCTAACTGGTGTAGTGTCAAAACACTGCAGCGGCAGATTTGGATAATTAATGGGTTTCTTATTCAGTCTTTCACAACAACTCTGTAAACATTGCTCCGAACAGATTTTTATTTATTAATTTGTTTTGAATTTCTGTTTAACTATTTTACTCAAATGACTAGTTTTGGTGTTGTAAGATCTTACTTTCATCAAAGAGAAACAGATGTACTTTGCACACACTAAAATCTCTCACAAGTACAATTTAATAGATTTAGGAATTTCCCCCATTAAACATGTGACCTCCACAGGGAAAGACGAAGCAGTCCTGAAGCCAAAAACAAGAAACCAAAAACCATTTTCTCCTAAATTCATGTGGCAAAAAGCACAGGTTACAGCACTAGAAGCTTGTAACGTAAATCATCTGTTACTCATTTATCTAAAAAGCCGTTACCCCTCTTCTCCATTTTCCAATATATGATAATCCAAGAACAGCTGTGTACAGTACAGGCGGGATCACAAGCCAAATGAGGTCATAATGTTCCCGCAATGAGTTGGCCTTCCCCAAAAGCATGCACTTTTCTTTATTTCAACTATTTCCTGTAGGTGTGACTTTTCGTGGGCCTTCGCAATATAGAGGCACATTTTTTTTTCTCTCTCTCTCTCTCTCTCATTACCTGTTGGACATCATATACGCAACATTGGTACAGTGACGTCACCCGTTGGTTTGCGAGCGGCCGTTATGAAGCCTCGAGTTCGGAATTTGGCCGGCGCCGTCTTCGCTATGCGGTCTGTGCATTCGACCCGAGTCCAAAGCTGTGCGCTACAGAACAGAGGCGGCAACACTTTATCTGCAGTGTCACTCGACAGACATGCTGATAACTAAAGTTCAACGTGTGTGTCTGTGTGCGAACGTGCAGCGAGAGGAAACCCTGGCCTTTTGGACGTGCACCCCCCCGCCCCCCTCCGCAGGAACTGCAGCTTCGCGGACGACCTGGAGCTGGAGTCGGAGCGGGACAGTGATCTGGCTCCTGCCACCACCGTGTCACAGTGAGTTTACCGCCGTTGCACAGATGCTGCATATATGTGTGTATTTTAATGAGCACGCAAGGTTCGCATGTATTTTTTTTTTTTTTTTTTTTTTTTTTGCTATTTGTAATTAACCTTTGTAATATGCCAAACCCCAGAGGGCTCGTGCCCCCACTGCGCAATGATTCTCTATTAGGGGAAATCACTTGCGCTTGCTGAGGCACTTGCACAGCTAGAGACTGGGACTGATATGAGGAAATGAGTGTTAAGTAACTGCAGTGTAATGTAAGTGCACAGTAAGTGAAACAAATGGAGCGACAGTTTTGACCCATGGGACTTACTTTCTAAACGGTGGGGTAATGATGCGGGGTGGGAATTGCATGCAGCAGCGTCGTTGGCAAAGATCACTCTGTGCTCTGCTGACTCCAAAATACGTAACCAGCTGCTCTCAGAGCAACGCCACATCAAATCCCATGCTAAATTGAACCAACCAAGATACTACTGCTTGTGTTACACACCACGAGAGAACGCAGAATCAAATCACCTTGAAAAATGTGCTGCTTTTTTTTTTTTTTTTTTTTTTTTAAACAGGTTTGTCCTTTGTTTTCAGGGTAATTGCAGCAGATAACATTTCAAATTGATTTTATTTTTTTTATTTTTTTTCACAAGAACGGAGAAATTCTCAATTAGGTCGCTGTTCCAGATTTTGCAGCATAAAGATTTTTGATATGGAACAGAAGTCACATTTCTGCAGCAGCCGGGGGTATCGACATCGCAGTGCAGTATGTTTTGGTAAATTGCAGATAATTGTGAGTTTCAACAAAACTCCCACACATTTGTCACCAACAGACAAAAGTGACAGGTGCAGTCACACAGCAGACAAAATCTTTAAAGTGAAAGTAAACATTTGGGGATGAAAGCCATTCGGCAGATGGTGGTAAAAGTTTACAGCTTCCTTGAAATTTTGTTCATCTTTTTCACAATTTGTTTATGTTCTTGTCACGAAGCATGCTGACCATTAGCGAGAGATAACAAAAAGATAGCTGCAAAAGTTATTGTATTAATTCAACGAAACCAAGACAAAATGTCTTCCCTTGACAGTGACTGAGGTTTTAATTATGTGCTTTAATTAAGTCTGGACACGCATATCTGGTAATTACTGAAATAGTCAGAGCTTACAAAAGGGGAGCGAAGGGCAGTGATAAAAGTGTTTGCCCCAACGCTGATTATAAATGCAACTTTCTGAAGAATTGCATGAAAGATTCAGTAATGTAAAACACTAATGGTAATAAAATGGCCTTCATTTATCGACAAGTTAGGAAACCACCAAGTAAAAGAAGTATATTTATACATACATGTATACCGTTTGCAGCACATTGACATAAACCAAACTTAAGAGTTTACAGCTCCAAAACAAATCCTTTGATCCAACTTCAGGTATAATCCTTACAATGTCCACCCTCTCCCAAAGTTTCTTTTTAAATAACTCAATTCATCTCATCTTGTTGTCCAATTAAGAAAAGACTAAAGAAGGCGCTCTACGTGTTGTCTGATACACTAATAATGATCTCATGATCAAAAGCTTTTGTCATCTGCAACACACTCGGGACGTGCATGCGTAATTCCCTGTAAATCCTTTGTGGATAAGTACGCGATTTGAATACTAATGGTAAAAAAAAAGGCAGACTCCATCATTAACGATGGCAATTACCGCCTCTTACTAAAAGAAATACCATAAATAGAATCTAAAGTTGGGTTCGACCATGAAAATCTTAGAGGAATAGTGCAACAGTAGTCATTTTCTTATAAAAAGTTAAATGAGTTCACGACCACTGTTATATCATAACATTCAGTAAGAGCCTAACGTACCGACTCCAAGAAAAAATAGTACAGCTAATAAACCGCTGTAAAACTGCAAGCTGTTGTTTTTACAAAAAGGAAAAATTGAAAGTATTTAACATGTTGCATGCAAATGAGTAAGCTTTAGATGTACCAGTAGCTGGAATCTTGAGCTCTTTCCCTCATTTTATTCTTTGTGCTAAGCTAAGCAAATTCCTCCCAGAGCTCCAGTCTCACATTTAACTGACTCTCATATCTGCGAGGCTAATTAGCTCCATTACCAAAAATGTTGAATTGTTTTTTAAGGATTATAACCTTAAAGTGAGTTTAAGAAGTTCTCATCACAATGTTCATTCATGGAAGACGATAATGCAGAGAAGTAATAATTTCACTGTTCAAACTTCACTTTCAGTAAAAGTCCAAATCTGCCATTCGAATTGAAAGAAGAGTGCCTCACTGTCTGGTTTCTGGTTATATCGTAATCCTTTTATGATGGAAAATGGATTTCTATAATAGCTAACGGAGCACTTTATTGACATTTCATAGTGGTAATTTGACAAAATGTTACGAAACCCGCCTTAGAAAATTAGCCCATTGCGATGCCTGTGAAAACTCCATTATGAGCCTCATGCAGACCTTGTATATCAGCTAGGCTTCACGAAGAGCTCGCTGCTTCCCCACCTCTCTCACTCATTCACTTCCTTTCTAGGGTAATGAGCCCTGATAAATAATAGCTGTTTAATAATTCCCACATCAAAATAATAGAGGCTAAATGCCCCGCAGTCACTTTGTGCTTTGTGCTCGTGATTTTCAGAGAAATATGCAGACCCACGAATTCATCTGCCTTTGTTCTTCCTGTGACTCACCTTGATCACATTCAAAGGAAGACAAGTGCAGAGAGAGAAGCTTTTGATGTGCACTGAACAGTAATCAATGCCGTGCACTTTATATTTTTCACACAACTGGTAAGAGTTTTGGGTATGAAGGCCATGTCAACCATCTTTTTATAGTTTCACAACGATACCTGCTTCATTCAAGACAGGGAGGGGGGGGGGGGGGGGGTCCAAAGCAGAACACCAGCCTTGATCTTCATATGTCAGTTTTTAATCAAATCTGTTTTATATGTACTTTCAGCCACACACGGTTTTATCACCTTTTTCTAAGGGGATATACCAAAGTAACAAAAATACATTTATATAAAACTCCTTTGTTTTCACAGATTGACAGAATCACACCGGAAAGCCATCCGGGTGATCCAGAAAATGCGTTATTTTGTGGCCAAGAGAAATTTTCAGGTAATTCTTACACTGATTTATTGAAAATAGCTTTTTCATACATTACATTGGAGAATCATTGATGTTTATTTGTCTTTACACTTGAAATTGACTAACCTATCTATGACTACAGGCCGTTTTTTTTTTTTTTTTTACTAACTAAACAGTTTTTGATTGTTAACATTGCAGTGAGCCAACTAACCTGGAATTGATTTACTATTAAGTAAGTACTGTACACGTGAAATTATGTAGTTATTTATCATCTGATTTCACTTTTCCAACAAGCAAACACAAACACAACAGCAGAGATTGGGTAAACAGCGGTGGTCACAGTGAGTAAGTTCAGCAGACTTTACAAATGAAGCGTTCAGGAGCATCCTAACAGAACACAAAAAAAGAACTATTGCCTCCCAGTAGTTTGTCTCCGCCAACCACTGAAATCTACATCTATGTCTGTCCAGACTCATATAATATACGTAGTGACTATGAAGTAATTTCACCAGTAGAGCTGATTTTAATAGAACACAAAGTTGTTGCCATGACAGTCACCAATTCAGTATCTACCCAAATGTAAAATATGTTCACGATCTCCCCCCTCCCCTTCCCAACTTATGCCGTTGTATAATGAGAAAAGTCCAAGTGGATGTTTGTACCATATTTGAGCAAATTCACACAAGGCATTACTGGGATATCGCATTCAAAACAATGAGATAGTTGTTAGGTCACAGTGACCTTTGACCTTTAGCTACCAAAAAAATCAAACGAGTTCATTCTTGAGTCCAAGTGAACATTTGTGCCAAATTTGAAAGAAATTCCCCAAAAGCGTTCCTGAGATAACGCACGAAACAGACGTAACGCCTCTGACGTCTCTACACCAGCAGAGACAGAAAAGGTCGCTTAAACAGAGTTAAAACATCTCTCGGCTCATTATATAACTCTCTTATTTAAACTATCAAAGGCTCAAGCCTGTGGACATAAACACTTCAAAGTAAGACAAATCCCAAGGAGCGTAAAATTGTGTGACTTGCCATTAAAGGTGGGAGGAAGCTAAAGATGATTTAAACTGCAGCTTAAATCAGTTTCGAATCACTTTTGACTTTTCGGTTGAATGTGATGACACTTTTGTTTTGTTCTCAAATGTAGCAACAAATTTCCCTCCACTCTTATTTGTGCCTGGCTAGCTTCTTTTCCATGGCAACAGTGGCCGAGGTTGTTATTATTATTGTCGTACTTAGACCTGTCCTCCATGCCAAAATTATGAACAAAACATTATTTCTCAGAAATAAAGTTGATATAATTAAAAAATAAATTGTCACAACAAGATTTAACTATTGAACTATCAGGGCCACCAGTACAATGAGGATATCATTTATTCACAGTTTGTTGCAGCAGCTGCAGTATTTGCAGCCGTGTATGTTATTAAGTAAATACAAATTATTGTACATATCATTTTCTGTCTGGGCACTAAACCTCATCACCCCTGCAAACGTACACCAAAAGCAGCAGCATAGGCTGGAGAATGACAAAAAAAACACAACCTGGTACAACTTTATTTTCTGAAAACAAAGCTCAAAAATGTAGGAGCGATAAATAAAGGTTTTATGCCGAACAAAATGCCCGTAATAGAGATATAATTTAACGAAACTTTTTTTTTTTTTTTTCTGTTGTAGCAAGCTCGTAAGCCGTATGACGTGCGAGACGTGATTGAACAATACTCCCACGGTCACGTGAACCTCATGGTGCGAATCAAGGAGCTTCAGAGAAGGTAAACTATCTAAATTGCAGATGCTGAACTTGTAAACAGTGGGTGGATGGGAGGGGCGGGGGAGGGGAGGGAGGGGGGCGGGGCAGCAGAGTGTGAAACTGTTCTTCTGACTTGAGCCTCCCATTGTTTGGCTCAGACTGGACCAGTCTTTGGGGAAGATAACTTTGTTCCAGACCAGTTCAGGTAATGACTCACTCCACTGCTCTCTCCAAACACATTACAGTTACTACGGTACAAACCACAGACCTAATCCTCCTGTCTTATTACTTACTTAACTACTTACCGCTGAAGACCGAGCCAAAGACAAAGGCAGCAACTCCGTCGGCTCCAGACTCAGCAGGATGGACGACAAGGTGGGATTTGTGCAACTTCAGTGGAAAACCAGACTCCCTCGCCTTTTTAGTGTTTCTTTTAGTTGTAAAGGGAAACGTCTAATGTTTATATCTGGTTTTGTTTTTATTGTACTCATAATTTTAAATTCTATAAAAGTGCAGCTCCTAAGCTTTGTCTCAAGAGGACAGCGACAGTAACTTATCAAAATAAACTGCGTTTGGGAATAATGCAGCAACTGTTTAACTGGCTTTGTTTACCATGATGTAATATGAAATATGTGTGTGCATACACGCGGGGCCCCGGTACTGTCGATTCAAATATAAAACTTTAAGAGCTTGTGCCAGTTCTGCAGTACAGAAAGAGAAACCTTTTCCTTTCATTTCTTTTAAAGATGCGTCTCAACAAAGAAAAACAGAAATGTTAATTCACAGCCACCCGCAATTCCCTCCTCAAGTGTATTCATACATTTCCAACTATGTATAAAATTATCAAATGCAGTTTATTTCTTGTCGAGGAATAAATTTAGAGAGCGAGACGGACTTTTTCTGTTTTATTTGTCATCAAATGAAGAAGAAAACGTAATGGTTGTGAAGGTGTTAGAGCCCATTATCATCACCGTGAAAGCTCTGCTGTGTCTTGATCAAGCTCACTTTAATTTCCATAGAATGTAATTATGTTCGATGTTACTATAATAAACCATGCACAGTCCAACTGTAAAACCATATGGCACAGGTTAAAGATTTGTCACACGGGAGGTAATTAAATAACAGTCTCCTCTTTTTAAGTAAACATGCTTAATTTAGTTTGAATATGTAAAAAACTGTCAGTGATGGCACTAGTTATCGTTGTGGATGCTTTGATTTGTGACCATTTGATCTCATAGATAACACGCATGGACCAGACTCTGAACCGCATCGCAGAGTCCCTCGCCTTCCTGCTGAACCAGAGGGATGTAGGTGGGAGTGAAGGCGGAGACGTCCAACCCTGCCAGGACAGCCTGCAAAGCTACGACGAGCTGTTCTCAGCCAGTCAGGATGAGCTCTGATGAATCTATCTATCTATCTATCTATCTATCTATCTATCTATCTATCTATCTATCTATCTATCTATCTATCTATCTATCGGATGGAGACGTATATGATAAGGAAACAACAATGCAACACTGCAAAATGCCGTTGAGATTACGTTCCTTTATTCAGGTTAATGCCAAAAACACTGTAACCACAATCGTCACCATGATTTTATTACCTATAATATTCTGGAATTACAGTAAGTTGTCATAACTGTAATCATATAGGGTCCCCTTACTGAAAAAAACACATTAGTTTCCCGTGTTTTCCACAATGAACAAATGTAAATCACATGTATGACACATGTTGCAACATATGATAGCATGGGGGAAATATGTGGAAAAGTTTTCACATGGGAATCTACATTGGCTTCACAAATAACACTATGAAGATGCTCCAAAACCACATTTCACGTGTGCATAAAATGTGGTCACGAGTTTCTGCACATGTGAAATTCCTGTTTTTTTCTGGAGGCCTTACATTTGAATATTTCATATAAAAGCTCCCAAATGCTTTTTTTTTTTCTCCATGTTTTCATTTTGTTTCTCTTTTTGTAAATGTTTAGTAATATTCTTCTATAACAATAAAACGATTGTGGTAATTATTCTCAAGTCTCTGTGATGTGCTCTTCTTGGGAATAATAAGTTACTTCACATAACCAAATGAGGCATTCACTCACTGTTGTATTATATCTGGTGCCCAGAGGGGAATCTCTGACTAAAACAAATGAGCTGAATAGTTCAGTATCAATATGATTTTCTTTTTCTTTTTGCAATACACTGAAAGAAAGTAAAAATAAAACAAATTTAAATAGTGTATTTTTAAAGCGAATGTTTGTTCATAAGTTGTTAATCACATGGATGCTTTGCTTTTCAAGGTTCCTGAAGAATCGTGCTTCGTTCATGTTGGCAACAGAATTTCCTTTAACTCTGTGAGGGGAAGGGTTTGGGGGGTGGGAGGCACTGTGTCCTGTCTTCGCGGACTTTTATGGAAATAGCCCAAAGCATGGCTAATACCCTGCTCTTTTCACAGGTGACCTTTGGCCAGCAGATGGTGACCTTTTTCCCGCTGGCCATCCGTGGGGCGTCCAGGCATTCCTTCACACAAGTGGCCATGTGGTGAAAAGGCCCAAATGACCATCTGCCTCTGGTGTCCACAACAATGGGCTGCACCCTCCTAAAGTGTGCTCAGGGCGGCCGGCCTTTGTGCCGACCAGGAGGTGGGTGAGGTGAGACTTTCATTACGGGCAGTGGGTGGAGGTTTCCAAGTTGTTGTTTTTTCCTCTAATTGGTGTTATTTGAAGTATAGGAAGAGGTAGTCAGTGTTACCATCATAAACACTCAAACAACAACAAAAAAAAGGATCATTCCACCCAAAACAACAACGAAAGAGAATTGCCTTTTATAGCTGCTTCGACAAGACAAGAGACATTAAAAAAAAAAAAAAGTTTACAGATGCATGTAAACTTAAGAAAAAGAAACACTGAAATGCTAATTTGGTCAAATAGGGAAAAATCAAAATCAAAAAGAATATTTGCATCAAAGCCAAAACATGTTTATGATGTTGTTTGCTGAATCATCGAGTTTAAATACAAAAAAGCTGCACAAAGAAGATTTTTGGTTTGTTTCACTTTAATGTTTGAAGTCTGTGCATTTCTGAATCTATAAATATTTGTAGATTAAGAGATTAATTAATTAAGGAAACTGCTCATTTATGAACTTGGAAGTATCAAATCTTTGTCTCAATTTTCTCATGAACCATCTTCCACTCCTGATCAGAAGAAACCACATTTATGCAGATTTCCATCACTGAGTGGTAAAATTTACAGCAAAGGTTTTACTTTACTGTCGCTTCTGTGAACATTGGGGTTTATTACTAAAGTTTCGCTGCTCATTTCTGAATTAGAAACAGATGATCGTACATTTCGTTCAAGTGGATTTCTTTTTGGAATTAACAGTCACAAAAACAAAAACAAAAATCAATAATCAAACTATCCCATGGGTCCATTGGGGTCCCATGAGTTCCCAATTTTCTCCACCCACTACCAGAATTTAATTCCCTTGAAGATGTGCACTACAAGCTGCTCAGTACATCGTCAGTGAAAGAAGCTCTTACTAACGACACCGCAGTGATCATTCAATATTAGTGAAGGTATTATAGCTGTTTTTGTCATTGAGGCATTTCAAATGTGATTATTTGCTCTTTTCTTTTTCTGTTTATAAATGTAAATGTAACATCACCCCTCACCCCCCCCCCCCTCCCTCCCGCTTGCAATGGTGACAAACACACAAGTAAACCTGTGCCAAAGTAAGAGTAAACATTAGTGGGATTGCTTTGGGCACATGTCAATGATAATAGTCACTTTGACTATGAAAGGGGACAAAGTGCAAAGATAATAAAGCTGAGGGGAGACCTGGGGGGTGGAAGAGCTCCATGGCCTCATTTGCAGGTGAAACACACGGCACACTCTGCTTTGTGACCATTGTCCTGCTCTCCGGCCAGATGGCCTCTTGAAATTTCTTCTGATGTGAAAAAAAACCCAGATACTGAGGTTTGTGAATACACTTCTGTGGGATTTGGTCTCTCTAATAGGCTAATTTGGCAATTACAGTTCATATTAATGGGTATAATTTTAAGCCTGACAGCACATTCCTTATCATTGTGATTATGAAATATCTCCAGAAAATGCAATTACTCTCCAGCAAATTTCTCCTTTCGATTGCTAGACTTGCAACTTGAATTGATTTTTCTGCGACTTCAGAGACGCTCATTATTAACCCGTCTTAGGTGGCCACAGAGTCAGCATAAAACCAAAGATGTGCTTTCTCACAAGACTGCAGTCACATCGAAAAAACAATAACTTTTTAAATCTGTTCACTGGTGGCTGCAGCTCATAAAATCCCATTTTTATGACAGCAAGTTATCGCAGAATAGCTTTTGGATAAAGTTCTCCTCACTTTTACGATGAGGTCAGTTTTTGTTTGCTTTCGTAGACTCAAAACTGCAGTTCAAAATATAGTATTTAACATAAAGACTGATAAAATGTTTGAGAAAGTGGGATTAGAAAGATTTCTGCTGTCCCATTGAGAAAACTATTATTTTGTTTGTAAATAAGTGGTTTTACATGTAGGACTACTGATATGCTGCAACATTTTGAACTGTTATGACTCATTTTGTTCAACATTGAGTCATTGTGACTAAAATTAGGATGCTGTTCTGTAAACTAAGAAGCCTTGACCATAATTAGAAGTTTCTCCTATTATATCAAACTGAAAAACTCCCCTAATAATCCCTAAATCAGAAGGATAATTAGTGTCTTTAATAACAAAGTTTATTAAAATTGCAGTATTTAAAAGGAACTCACAAACTTTCTCAGTTACAGCTTTCTTAAGTTTAGATAAACATGGCAAAACCAAAATAGTGCTTTTACATACAGATGCAGCTCGGTGTAAAACGGGAAGTCAACAACAACAAGGTGGACGATGATTGAAAATACAGAAAACAAAATTCACTTAGTCTTTAATAAATATTCTTGCTCACAAACCAATAATTCAAATGAAAATAATACGTAAAAAAAAAAAAAACATCTTGATAAGTAAACAAACATATTTGTGACGTCTCAGGGGGGGGGGAAAATGTGAAGGCTTTAAATAAATACAAATAAACGTGTCCTTAAATAGAATAAATAAAACACGAACATGTAGAATTTCATCTCGAACACAAACAAGAACTGAAAAAATAAAATAATATAAATTAAAATAAAATAAAAATTCCTTGGTGCAGTTAATAGGCCGCCATGCAGTCCCTTTGAAAATGTATGTAGAAAAAATAAATAGGCAGTTTTCAGATGCACGTTCATCTGATTGTTTTGCACGGAGCAGCTTCACTTGAACTGCTGTGGAAAGGACTCAGGATGCTCTTTGTTTCTGTTGTCCTCTTTCTCTTTGCGAAAAAATCTGCCAAGAAAAACAAGAAGAACATTTTAAAACTTTTCTTCTAACGGAATATGTTTGGGCTGACTAACTCGTGTTTGCCACTTGTCCCTTACCTGTAATTCGCGCGTTGTTCCGGTGCTTGGCTGCCAGTTTGGAGAGCGTCCCCTTCCTCCGGACGGGCGTCACTTCTGCGGGACACTTGCGCGTGTTGGAGATGCTGGAGCAGTTCTCCTGGTTGGTCCCCGCGCCTTCCTCGCGGTCACTCAGCCCGTTGTCGTCGTCGGTACGTGGAGAAGTGACCGCGTCGTTCGACTGCGCGGACTCCCGGTAGAAGGACGCGGCGCAGTCTGCGGGGATTTCGTCCCACTGAAACCTGCCCGGCATCGGCGTGTCCGTCTGGAAGTTAAAGTTCCAGCGTCGGCTGTCCTGCTCGGCGATCTCTTTAAGTTTCAGCATCAAGTCGCGGCGCAGCTGGTCGTGGTCCGCGGGGCCGAACAGACTCCTGCACACCGACTCTCTGCGCCCGATGGTACTCATGCTTTTAAGTGATTCTGGTGGAGTTGTGGTGGGGGGGGGGGGGAGGAAAAAGACTCTTCAAGTAGTTTTAGGCGTCTTCCTCTGGTCTGTTCTGGTCACCACAAAGCTGCAGGACCATTTAAAGGCACGATGTTTTGTTTGTACACAATAAGCAGAGGCTGCTGATTGGCTGCAGCTGCCTGAATTTGGTGGATAAGGTGGGGGTTGTGTGTGTGTGTGTGTGTGTGTGTGTGTGTGTGTGTGTTTGGGGGGTGTCATTCATTCATTGTGAGAGGAAGACCATTGAGGCTGCTTCTATGTGGTGAAGTGTGGCTCATCAATTAAAGGTCAATGTAGAATTTATCATAACAATGCCGATTCCTTCTGATTGACACCGCTGTTGGTGCACTATAGGCTACCTTTAGAATAAAACCAGTGTCATGGTGAGTTCACACTTTTCAATTTGCATGATTTTAAACTGTTAGAAAGAGCAAAACTTTATTAAAAACATCACTGTTGTAGTCGTAACTATTCTTTTTATTTCACGTTTTTGTGAATGAATAGGAGCTGAGCCTTTTAGCCTCCGGGGACTTTAATTAGAGGCCACATAGACCAAAACATGCGGAAACTGAAAGGCAACGTATGGTCCAAAACAAAAAGCAGTTCAAATCAGGTGTAATGTATGCTTCATAATCAAAACGTGCCTACTTTAATATGTTTTACGAAATATATTTAATAAAGTAGAAGAGCCGACGCTTCGAGTTGAAATTGCTGCTCTGCGTTCATTTATTCGTCGGCCTCACGTGCTATACGAGCTTTACTGTGGCAACATATTGTTAGTAAAGACTAAAGGAGAGGTCAAAGGTCACCACTTCTGGGTTCATTCTGTTTTCAAAAATTTGCATCATGAAGAGGAAACACGGGGAGTTATTTTTCTGACTCCTTGTTTTTCTGTGACTCTTTGTTATTATGGACTGCAGATGGGAAATGAGCAAGCAGCTAAATCTGGTTAGCAATCTTGGTCTCTCCTTTTGAGATTAATGTAATCTGTTCCTACAATAAATAAATTAAACTGAAGAAAAAAAAAATCCCCACAGGTTTGAGTTGTTAAAAAGGCTCTATTTTTAGCATTTTGCTTCAGAATACAAATCAGTGTTGTTACTGGGCTGTTAATGTTATAACTCCTTCTTGGGTTTTATTTACATTTTTTTTGCAGGTGACTCTCGGGAAAGGCCTCGTTCTCTCACACAAACTTCCCAGCTGCCAGTAAAAACAGCAGCAGCCGGATTTGCTGGCCTCTGAGGAGACGGAGTGGAGGGGGTTGTACGCTCCGTACAGGGAACACACGGTGGTAATTAGAGAGGAACCATTCAATTTCCCCCACCTAGATTTTTGCTGATCAATTTGGTGACCTTCAGGGCTCCTTGTCTCAGCTTTGGTCCACCACTGACTGGATTCACGCCTTGCTGGAATAGTGTGAATACGTGGTTGGCATATTGAGTTCCATCACTGATAAACCGCTTCTCCAAGTAGCCTTCGTTTTCTCTGTGCTACGGTGATACGACACTCAGGCAGAACCAACCAACGTGTTTTGATGGAGCACAATAATAATGTGAAATATAAACATCTACTCCAGTAGCTACTGCATTTAGGTACAATTTTGAGCTACTTGTACTTTGCTAGAGTATTTCCATTTGATGCTACTTCTAGTCCTCCAAAGACAGCATATTATTTTCTTCTGACATCTTACATGAATCGGTGTATAATTGAGGTCATATTTCAGATGTCTGAGTTGTTAACAGCTTTTCCAAATAATTGTTTTTTTTTCCCCTTTGAACTTCTTACATAGTTTCATCTCAATAAATGTTCAAATGATCCAATAGCTCAGCAAAAATCAAAGATTAGAGCAAAAGCAAAAAAAACTATAAACAGATTTGTGCAGAATCTGTAGGGCAAACAGATTCGCTCTACTGTGCTGCTTGTACTTTTACATGTAATGGAGTATTTTTGCATCCCTGTATTGACTTTTATGATCTGAATGCTTCTTTCACCTCTGATAAGTCACCCCTAAATTTATTGGATAATCATTTCTATATATGTATGACATATTTGTCTCATTCCAGCTCATATTAAATAATGTAAAGCTCTTTTTCTGACAGTGTTGATCAGTTATAAAGTTTTCCATTCTGCTGTTTTGAAATGTGTTTTCTGTGCATTTCTTAGAAGTGAGTTAAAACTAAACACAAACCTGTCCTCTTTAACATTTAAGGTGTGGTCCCGATGAGAGAAATGCGCTGACATGCAAAATAATGGTGCAGAGCACCGGCTGGGATTGGTTGGAGGGAGAGCCTCACCTTTGTAGCTCTTCCTGGTGGTTCACCTGAGGCTGGTGGACGGGGGGCCTCTCAGACCTGTGCGGTTCAGAATGAGAAAGACGAACATTTCAGCCATGGAGGAGAGTCACGACACACCTCTGGTGAGTATATACGGTGGACTTGTCTTTTTTCTGTTTGTCATTGTTAGAAGAACTAAATTTGGGAAAAGTGAAAAGCTGCTTTCTCAATAAGTTAATATGTAATGGACATGATGATCAATGTTTTCACATAAAGCAGTTTGTCTCATTTATAATCTATGTTAAGGGTAATATATGGTAAAATCATCATAATTGGTATGGTGGAAAAATTGTAAAGGATTTTATATGGGGAGGATGTAATTACACAGTTGAATCAAGAGATATACCTTCAACATTTTTACTGAATATTGCAAATGTAAAGACGTATATCATACATTTACCCGCCCCCTGATCCCATAAAACAACCTTTATTCAATCAAATTACAAACATGTTTTAGTGCAACATCGTCCCGCTTTTGGTTTAGTTTTTCTAAAACGTAATAAGATCTAAGACCCAGGAAGCTCTTTTGCTTCCTCACCTCCTACAATATTGTTTTCTTTTTAATTATTTTCAAAGGGGCATTTAGTTTCACTATATACTTCTCAATATTGAATCACTGCAAATTGGTGACAACGTTTCTATGAACTTTGACTGTGTTAAAATGATGTGACTCAAGATTCAGATATTGATTTTGAAACATTAATATTGTAAATGTTTTCAATAATTAATTGACATTTAAAGGACACTCTTGTATGTGTCCAAAGAGGGATGCTGGGCCTTACAGTTTTACAAACACTGCATTTAAGGTTATCATGGCAGACTTCAAGCAAGGTGTAAAGTGTGTTTGTCTCCTTAAGATTCTCCCTCCCTTTCACACACACACACACACACACACACACACACACACACACACACACACACACACACACACACACACACACACACACACACACACCATAGCTGGATGTCCTTCCCTCAATTTTTGCATGCAAATAGTCCTGTTTGCATACCCAGTAGTCGTTTCCCTCCCAGACCTGTAGTCAAATATAAGGTTTCACAACAAGCTGCTCACTTACATTAAAACAGATGGCTACAACACACAACTTGACTCTCAGTCTGAGCACCAAAATTCTGTTAAAATGCTTAATTCAAAGTGCATCTGCAGGCTACTGCTTTTTGTCAAAGGACTGTGCACTTCTGTTGCATTTTGGTTTTAATCATTTTTCACAAACAAGCTCACATGCCCATGCAAATATATCGCTGCAGATAAAAGTGTTTACTGAGGCAAATGGATAATCTTATCAATAATGAATGAGTTTCCTTTCTGAACTCCGTGTCATTTATTTTCTATGAAAAGAATCACTCAGAGATAAACAGAATGTTTTCACTGTAAAACAATAACGGCATTTAAACAAAGTCATGCAGGCAAACACACATTTTCCAAACACTCCCCACCACATAATAACGGTGATATACAATACTGTGCAATATTTTCAGGCACCAAAAATAAAGGATACTTATTAAAAAATAATGCCATAAATATACTTTATTTATCAGTTAACTTCATACAAAAGTGCAAAAAAACCCAACTAAAATCTGCACCATTTCTCCCATTGCAACAAACATATTTTAGAGAACTTGCTACAGTTCTTCTGTGGATTGGTTGTCTCAGTTGCTTCTGCCTCTTCACACAATCCCAGACTGACTCCAGATCAGGGCTCTGGGGGGGCCATCTGTTGCAGGACTCGTTCTTCTAGCCTTCTAGCTGTATGTTTGGTGTTCTTGTCATGTAGCAGAATGAATGTTGGACTCAATCTGATGGCTCCCAGATGTATTGCGTGATGGATGAGAATCTAAATATCTAAAGACATTATTTTCATTTCACAACATATCAGAGTTCCATGTTCAAAGGTTTTGATGAGAGCCCACAGTACGGTGGCCCAGTTTTCTTGGTTTCATGTATTTGAGTGACAGAGCTTTTGTGTGTTTTTATAGTTCAAACATCAGACAGGAAACGCTTTGCATATGAAGCGAGAATGAAAATCCTGCCAGCTTTGCATTGACCACGAGTACTCATAAGAACCTCTTTTAAAAAAGAGTGGTCAGTGAGTCATGATGATTTAAGAGGAAAATAGACTTAATATCTGTATATTCATTTGTTTACAGGGGATATTACAGCCGCAGACGCGATGCTTGCGATGTGGGGACATACTGGAGTGGTCAGAGGAACACAGGTGCGTGTGTGTGTGTGTGTGTGTGTGTGTGTGTGTGTGTGTGTGTGTGTGTGTGTGTGTGTGTGTAACCCAGTATCCCAGCAAAGCATGAAATTGACTCACCTGTCCACTACAGCAAAATGTGAAATAGACACGTTTTAGCCTCACTGAGCGTGACAGTTAGACATTTTAAAAGCATGAAACTGACATGCAAGTAAATGTAATGTGACGTCTGATAATGTGACCAAAGTGTGTGTGTGTGTGTGTGTGTGTGTGTGTGTGTGTGTGTGTGTGTGTGTGTGTAGAAGTCAAAGACAACATTAACAGATAGGTCTACTCCATTCACTTGAAGAAATATGTACAGTGTGCTGTTCAGTATTCATGATAAAGAAATCATCATCCGATCAGCTGAAAGTACACATTTGCAAGCAATCAGATCAGCCTATTGGTTAGGAGGTCATAAGTGGAAGAGGTGCTACAGAAAGGGAACATTTGTGCTTGACTAAATCCTAACTAATTCCAATTAGAATTTTCCAGTTAAATTATTCATAACAGCCGGTCATTTCTGTGCTGTAGAATGCAGAAGAATGCTTTCTCCAATAAAATACTCTAAGAAAGGCAAAATGCTACATTCTTGATACGTCCGAAGTTTGTGAATCTGAAATATCTCAAGAACACCTTGAGGGAATGTCTTTAAATTTGGCATAAATGTTCACTTGGCTTTAAGGATGAACTCAAGGATTTTGGTGGTTAAAGGTCAAAGGTCACTGTGATATCCATGCCATTCCTTTGAATGACACATCTCAGGAACACCCTGATGGAATTTCTTCAAATTTGGGACAAACATTCACTTGGACCAATGATCTGCAAAACCCTTTTTCTGGCCATTACTCACCACCGTAACTTAGGAACAGAAGGGGAGATTGTGACTATAGTTTACATTTGGTCAAAGGTCACAGTGACCTCACGTCTTACCATTCTCAGGATCGCGATATCTTAGGACCATCCTGAGGAAATTTCTCCAAATTTGGTGCAAATATTCACTTGTACTCAGGAAGGAACTGATTAGATTTTGGTGGTCAAAGGTCACCGTGTCCTCCTGTCCATCCCATTTTTGTGAATATAATATCTCAGGAACGCAGAGAGGGACTTTCTTCAAATTTGGCATGAACGTTCACTTGGGCTCAAAGATGAATTATTTCAATTTTAATAGTCAAAGGTCACTGTCTCCTTACATCCGTACCATCTGTCTGTCCCTCTATTGTGAATGCAATATCTTCAGAACACCTTGAGGAAATTTCCTCAAACTTGGTACAAACGTTCACTTGGAATCAAAGATTACAGGACCTCATGTCTGTATTATTCTTGTGACCATGATACCACCACTCAGGAACAAAAGTCATGATTGTCACCATATTTCTCATTTGTTACAATACTGAATTGGTGACACTAAACTTAGGTGTCGAGCTTGATAATATGATGATTGTATAAATCTTCTTTGTCGTCATATTGAAGATGTGTGTGCAGTATTCACATTTTCTTTGAAGCAATGTCTACTGTCATGGCTTTTATTTTTATTTTTTTAACCTTTAAAGTCTTCACATGCATACATTAATTATATGAGTCTGGACAGACATGGATGTAAACTGCAACTTGACAGTGATTCTAGTTTGAGTAGCTTTTGAAAACTCCTGCAAAATAGCAAGACAAACCAAACAAGCAAACAGAACAGCACAATAAGCTGGGCAAACAAAAGGTATTGCTGCAGGTTATAGGACACATTATACCATTGTATTTTATGTTTCGAGAGGTGAGTCAGAGTTGAGTTTATTTTGACCACTTGGGATTCCACAGTCCTACAGTTCTATCTGGTGCTTTACTATTGTGTGTTGAAGAGGATTATATGATGCGATACACATACACATTTCATGTGTGTTTTTCTCAGCGTCCTGCTGGGCTGTTCGTGCTGCTCTACGGTGGACGAGACTCTGAAGAACGTAGCCAGAAGCCTGTCCAGCAGAATGAAGAGGGAGAAGAGTCACTGGGCAGCTGGAAGAGTGGGCGACATCGACTTCATCGGCCCGACTAAGACAAGAGGAAAGGTGAGGCAAGATAACATAATAAATACAGAATGTTAGGTAGCAACACAGCAGGAGTTTGTCGATTTTTTTTTTTTCTCCCAAATACTCGCATTTTAATTTGCCTCTTTTTATTCAGTTTCTCAGAGTGCACAGCAACACAGACCCAGTGCTCATCTACCAGATGCTGACAGAAGAGTGGGGCCTTGCTCCTCCACACCTGGTGGTAGCTCTGGTGGGAGGAGATGAGCTGGCTCAGATGAAGCCCTGGCTCAGGGACACTCTTAGAAAAGGACTCGTGAAGGCTGCACAGAGCACAGGTTATAATCAAGGGGACAAATTTGGCGGTGGCATTTGAAATTAAAGGGAATGTGTTCTCTGTTGCCCTCTTTTGGCTGGCAGTAGAATTACTAAGAGAAAAGCCTGTCTTTAATTTAGATATATAAAGTGTTTTTTTTTTTTTTCTGTAAGAAGTTATAGTCTTAAATTCTCTTCTCGTTTGTGCTTATTTCAGTTTTTATGTATTTTGTTAAATGGCGTAATTTATTTCAACGTAAACCTACCGTATTCTTTATGATGATATAGATAGAAATCTAATTTCCACTGCTGCTATGTAATCTTGGACTCAACTTTTTGGTCTAATAATGTTGGTAGAAACTCATTCCTTGTTCTTCTAGAATTCAGTATCAAATGTCCTATACACACACTCATCTTCATCTTCTGCTCTCCAGGGGCCTGGATTTTGACTAATGGCCTCCGCTTTGGCATCACTAAGCACTTGGGTCAGGCGGTGCGAGATCATTCCTTAGCCAGCACCTCCTCTAAAGTTCGTGTAGTGGCCATTGGCATCGCACCCTGGAACATGATCTACAACCGAGAGGCGCTGATCTCTGCCAAGGTTTTCTGTTCATACACAAACAATATGAGGAAATATTTACCTTTCTTTCACACTAATGTGTAAATGGGATCCTTCTGTCTTTCTGCATACTTGCATTCGTTTCTTTTTAAGGTGGATGAGCCTGCAATGTACAAGCCACAGGACTTGCCCCATGGCTTGGTGTATTCCCTGGACAGCCACCACTCTCATTTCGTGCTTGTCGAGGAGGATCCCAACAGAGCAGGAGCCACCAGTGAAATGAGGGTGAAGCTCCTCCAGCACATCTCTCTGCAGCGCACCGGTTATGGAGGTAAAAATCCTTTGGGTCACCGCAGGGGACCGACACTATGGCGAGAATCCTTTACTTCGGCAGTAGCAACAATACCACATTTAAAAGCTAAAATACTGCATTTACTTTTACTTATGTAATATTAAATAAATAAAGCAGTGAAATGTACTTAAATATTTAAAATAGGACTATTCATTATGACAATTGGTGGCTTTCATGCTGGTAAATTATAGATGCTTTAAGCATTATTTCATTTTGGTGCTATGGCTGCTTCATATATAGATGTCTTATAAAAAGCCCTGCTTTATATTTTACAACCTTGTCGTATAGCTCGCTGTAAAAACACAAGCCTCAAAATTTCACACGAGTGCAGCAGCTGAGGTAAGTATTCTTTTTAAAGCAAACTACAAAACTGTTGCTACTTTTCAGAGTAATCAAAGGTGGTCTGTTGAGAGTGTTTTTACTGTTTTTCCAGCTTCATAAAATACACTTCATTTTTTAAATTTAAATTATAAATATAGCTCATGCTTTGTTCACACTCATGTATAGCTTGCAGTTTTCTTCTTGTCCTACCACCAACAACTGTCAACCAGTGGGGTTGACTAAAACGAGTGCCATAATTGTATATCACTTCCTCATGAATATGATACAAGCAAAACATGGGCCCATTCTCAATTGTAGTCAAAAACCAGTGGGATACCTTAATGTTCAAAATTCCTCCACAATTATCTCTTTCTGCCTTTCAAGCACACCATTGTGCAAAGTTTCCCTGAAAAATAGTGTTTCAAGGGGAAATTTCTGTTTGTTCTTTAACTGATTTGCTCGCAAGCATACTGTTAAATTGTTGAACTGGATAGTTTTACCTCTTCACGGGTGAAAAAAAAAATAACACTTTAGCAAAACTGTTCACATCTCAGAGACAAAGGGAAACTGTATATATTTTTTTTTTTGTCCCACAGAGATTTCTATGCAGGATTCACACTTTAAAGTAATACCAGAGTGGTGATAATTTGAGAGACACTGCGAAAGATATTTCTATGAATGTAAATTTTCTGATTCTTGCAGGCACAGGAAGTTTCGAGATCCCAGTTCTGTGTCTCCTGGTCCACGGGGAGCCCAGGATCCTAAAGGTCAAATTTAATTCATTAAGCTGTGTTAGCTACTTGAGAACTTTAAAAGACGTGACCGCGAAGACACCCCCTAAAAAGCCAGACATGTTTTGTCACTTGAATTTGCACAATCTGACTTTAAGCAGAGGCTGAAGACCCGAGAATTAGGCTTTGAGTCAAACTTTGGTTGTGCCATCTCCTGAAGCAGCAGCCCAAAGCCAGACTGAGAAAATAAATTCTTTCTGTTTTCACAAAACTAATCTCGTCAATGAAAAAAAGCCGGTCAAAGTCACCAATTTATTTGCATAAACAGAACCATAACTGAGGAGCTTACGGACTACAGCTTACACTGAGCAACATAATTCTTTGTTGATGTTTAGCTGAGAGTGATCTATTGAAAAAAAAAAAAAACTTCTTAAAAAAACATCAACAGAGAACCCATCTGAACATCGTGTCCCTTCCTGCAGAGAATGTATAAAGGCATTGGCAACTCGACACCATGGCTGATCCTCGCAGGCTCCGGAGGTGTGGCTGACATCCTTGTCACACTGATGAATAGGGGCTGCTGGGATACGGACAGCGTTCATGAGCTGCTGCTGGACACCTTTCCAAATGCCCACCACAGCACAGACATCAGTAACTGGGTCAAGCTGGTGAGAGCGTTGGTGCACACAGCGTGGAGGCAGGCACATACACAGATATGCACATCACAAGACTTGAACATTGCCAGAAAAATGGGGCACAGTGGGAAAGAAAGATTGCAAGGGGGGAAGCTAATGTGGGATTCTCATCGTTATCTTCAAAATTTGTATGTGATGACCTAATTAAGGAAATGAAGGAGGAGGGCAAGCTGACACACACAATGAAGGATTGTAATAGAACACTGCATTAGGGATTTAAAAATTGCACATTTCTTCACTCAAATGAGGTTTTCGCCAATAACTGACTGTCAACCTGCTAATCAGATCCAGAAGATACTCGATCACGGACACCTCCTCACCGTCCATGACCCCGAACAGGAGAGTTCGGAGCTGGATACGGTTATTCTCAAGGCTCTAGTCAAGGGTAAAGTACTTCTTGTGAGAGATACGTTCAAGAAACTTGCAATTTCCTCCGGCTGTAGAATTACAAGGTTTCTGTCTTGACATTTTGAGTACTTCATAGGTTGTGAACCTGTTGACATTTACTGTGTTTTCCTGTGTGTGTGTGTGTGTGTGTGTGTGTGTGTGTGTGTGTTTGTTCATGTGTGTCTTTATCAGCTTGTAAGAGCCAGAGTCAGGAAGCACAGGACTTCCTGGATGAATTGAAGCTGGCTGTGGCCTGGAACAGAGTGGACATCGCCAAGAGTGACATCTTTAATGGAGACGTGGAGTGGAAGGTGAGCTGCAATGTAATAAGAGGTTTGTCAAACTCTGGTAATTAAACCCGTCCTGCCTTCTGGTGCAACATTCTGTGAGAGTGAAGTTACAAGTGTTCAATCTACAATCAAGTCAAGGTTCAGCTTTTTTTTTTTAAAGTAAAGAAAGCAAAAGCTATTCAAGAGTCTCTGTAGCAAGGGGGCTCCAACCCGGCATCTGTTTCTGAAACAATATGCAGTGTTTCCAATACATAGAATTACTTGGGAAGGCTGCCAGGGTATATTTACGGCCAGCCAAGTATAAAACACCTGGGTATGTTAATATATTTGATCAATTTCAGCATTTTTTTAATTTATTTATCTTTTTAATCTGTCCGAGAGAACAACGCTATCAGAACACTTGTTAGAGTGGAAAGCCTCCATTTGCCCTCCGACACCCGTCTTATCCTCACCGTGTCAGTGTAACGGAGGGTGTAGCGTCGCCCTTCATGTAACACACAGAGATCAGAGGACAGAAACGCAGCAGAGACCCTCATACTGAGCTAAAAAATAAACGGGTCCTCATGAATAAGGTAAAAAAAATATAAATACAATATTTTTGGCCGGACTGCATTTGAATCAGTTGAAAACATAAAGAAATCCATGCAGAAAAAAACATGCACATGCATTTGAATTTAAGCTGTTGTGATACAAAGTGTGTGTATTGAGTATCAATTTGTTATTGTTCACGTTAAATAAGCTTCTTCAGCTGGTTTTGGGTGGAGCTCAGCTATGTGAATAAATGTTACTGAACATGAGTAGATGTCAGACAAAAGGTTGAAGAATCCTTTTATACAGTAGCAGAGCTGTACTTTGCTAAAAATGCTAATATGCTCACAATGATAATGCTCACATATTTCAGCAGATATAATATTTTCCATGTTTGCTATCATAGTTTAGTGTGATGGTTTAGCTGCTAACATTCGCGAATTAATTCATTAATGAATGCCAGCCTTGTCGTGCCGGTAGGATTTATCCTCAGAGGACCATTAGTTTGGACAAAAAAAATTCATGGCAATCCCTCCAACAGCCATCCTCAGAGCCCAGCAGCTATCTATCTTTTACTATTTGTACATGTCAATATATCAACATTTGTTTTCAATCAATTCACTGGTAGTGACTCATTAGATGGCATAGAAACTCGAGTAGCAAGCCGGTGTGCGTTGTGGTAAAGAATAGAAGTCTTTTTACAGGCAGGAGAGAACGCAGGTGCTCTGAGAGTCTGTGTAACAAATACTCCTGGTCTTTGCAGGCGTGCGACCTTGAAGAGGTGATGATGGATGCCCTCATCAACGACAAGCCAGACTTCGTGCGCCTCTTCGTGGACAACGGCGTGAACCTGGGCGAGTTCCTCACCTACGGCCGTCTGCAGGAGCTCTACTGGTCCGTGTCCGAGAAGAGCCTCCTTCACAACCTGCTGCTGAAAAAGTACGAGGAGAAGCAGCTTCTGCTCAGAGCTGCCAGGACGCCCGGTCCACCCGGGCACCATCCTCCCGAGCAAGGCAAACCTCGCCTCACCCTCTACGAGGTCGCCAAAGTGCTGAAAGACTTTCTCCACGAGTCCTGTAAAGGCTTTTACCAAAAGATTCCCACTGTGAGTGAAACACTCAAACATATCCAGTATACTCTTCCGAATAAGCATTCAAGTCACGTTTTAGCTCGTGTGCCTTCTTGCTCTCAGACCTTTTGGTCGCCGCCGTAAAATAATAAGGATAGACTTTATTTGTAAAGCACCTTTTATAAAAGAATGCAGCTCAAAGTGTCTTACAGCAATACAGTTACATACAGTGTTCCACATAAAAACAGATATAAAGGAACATTTAAAAATAGAAAAGAAATAAAAATGCATTAGAACGGATAAAATTAAACACAAAACAAAAAATTAAATAGAGTTAAAATATAGAAAAAAGCAATATGCATTTTAATGGCGCAGTCATACAACGTGCAGGGAAGTGCAAAATAAAACCATTCCTGTGTTCCAAATACTTGTGTACTAACACTCACTATTTTGAGTGCATAAGTGCGTTCACACTGTCAAGTACAGAAACATGCAGTGCGCTACAGGATGATGCACTCAAAAAGTCGCCATCTTGGCTACGTAGAAGAAGGGGCGGGGCCACCGATGTAAATCATTTTCAAATTCAGGCTGAGGCTGCAGCTGTTCCCGAACACCGCACAAAAGGTTTTCTTTTTCACTACTGCTGCTGGACAGTGTGTTTATTGAGTGTTAAACAAAAACATGTCAGTGTCTGGGTAAAATAATTAAAGCTGCAGATATTTTGGTGGGTGATGCGTTCACATGCTGAGGTTTTGATTTGAAACAACACTACCCTGTAGAAATTCAAGTAGTACCCAAGTGAGAGTCCTAACATGTAAGAGCCCTATTTTAATCATATCATTTGGAACACAGCACATGTTTATTTGTGACCTGTTGTCACTGTTTTTTTAATCTGCGAGTTGTGAGCAGAGAGTGATCTTCCCTTTTAACCCACTCAGACTGGATCATATTAAACTATAAAAGGTCAGACTATATCTAGACTTCATGGTTAACTCACTTCCTGGAAGACTGTGAATCTTGAATGACAACTTTAATGGCAACTCATGCTGCTCCGGTAGAAGTAAAACATCAAATCTAACCAATAAAGGCCTCTCTTTTTTTTTCTTTTTTTTTTTTACTTAATCCTGCCGTTCTGTCACTCCAATCATGTCACCGTTTCTCACTGTATTTGAGAAAAAAGGAAGAGACGGATCCCCCTGGCGAACTCAACCTGCTGTTACACCCGAAGAAATTCAACTCAAAATTTGCCCCGATATGACAATACCTGTTGTGTAATGTATTATGTTTGTGTTATGGATTACGGCTCTAAAAATCCCAAAGAACAACACAACAAAAATCAAATAGTTTTTTTAGCTGAGGCTCTGCTCAGGTGAAATCCAGTTGACAGACAGCCAAACAAACAAAAATGGCCTCCTTAATAATAACTGCCATAAATTGCATGATTCACATAAACGCTACGTGTTCTGTAAACTGTGTGCGTCGACCTCTTTTACTATTTACGTGTAATGCATTTAATGTTCTGTCTGTGGGCTCCAGGAGAAGCCGGCGAAAGGTCGACTGTTCCACAACCAGAAGAACCTGGCGGAGTCGGAGGAGCGCTGCGAACATCCCTGGAGAGATCTGTTCCTCTGGGCCGTCCTTCAGAACCGACAGCAGATGGCCAACTACTTCTGGGCAATGGTGAGTCTCGTCAGCTTCTTTGGACGCTTCGGCTGCAGCTCACGTTCATTATACAACAACGGGTTCCGACCCAGCGATCTGATTGGTCAACTGGACATTTGGAACGTGCTGAAATCAGCGTGACATCACACCCTGCTCATCACTAGAAAATATCTCTCCGCCTACTCAATGGCAATATATAATTACAATAGAATTTCATATAATATGCAATATAATGTTGTTTTTTTTACTTGTTATAAGGGCTATTAAATGTGACCCATTTGGCGAAATCAGGCCTTTTTTTGGTCCTTTTTTTTTGTCGCTTCCAGCACGTAACACCACGGAGAGTCACGCACTTAAAATCCTAGCTAGCGGCGGCTTGCTTGACTAGTTGGGTTTTAACTCTTGACACGGTGCTAAAATCTTAAAAATACACGAGTCCATTAACAATTTTTTTTTTCAGCGGACATCTTAGTTACGACTAGACTGAGCTAGCTGAGCAGTTTAGTGTTTCTACGTGCTGTATTTATTCAGTTTGAGAAATCTCACAATTTCTAGAGATATAATATCCAGAGCAATAAATTGGCCTCGAAATCATACATTAAAAAAAGAGTCGACTAACGTGACTGATTGCTTTCCAGTTATTAGTCATATCCCACGTATTGCCATGCAAACGGAGATCGCATGAGCAAAAAAAAAAAAAAAAAAAAAAAAAATTAATCCTCATCGAATATTGCTTCAATCAATAACATTATACATTGCATTGGAAAACTCTGCTCTAACCAAACAGGAGTGAGCTGAATGTAGTTTGTATTCTGGATTCGGTGTGACGAGTGATGCAGGTGTAGGTCAGTACTGCCAAGTGAAAATGTCACTCTAGATAAAAGAGCGCAGCAAACGGCGTATTTATCAAGAACTCAGGTGAACTAAAAAGCTATCTTATCTCCAAGAACATTTTTCAAATGAAGGTCACGCTGCTTGCTGAGACGATGAGCCGGCGGTGAGAGAGTGCGGGTGTATCTGAAGCCCCCATTAAGTTAATGAGACATAGACCCTGACATGGGACTGATGCTCCACGAACAGTTTAAATGACACCAATCAATGATAATTGCTCTTTGTTTTCAACATCTTTCCGAGGCACCTTTCATTTCTTTATTGCGCCTCCCTGAACTAAGGCAAGCAATTATTGTAATCTCACAAGCGGTCACCCTTATGTGCTCCTTTTCCTGCGTCTTATTTTAAACATTATCTGAAATTATGGTAATTGCATTTCCTCGTGTATGCCACCTTTCCCCCTCCCCCATCGTTTTAGCGCTCAGACTCAGGCCTGGATATCTGCATTCATAATTTTATTGTCTGAAGCGTCTCTCATGTTGGAGGCCCTCACCCAATTATCCCTTGCAAGGCTGTCTTATGCCAGCAAAATATGTCCATATCTTAGCCCAAGAGTGGCATTAAACAGTATTATGTGTACAAATCATTGATGATTTACATAAAGGAAACGTGACGCTGCTCCTCTAAATGTTTGTGCTACTTGTATAGAGTCTTTAATTGGACATGAACTATTGACCACAGAACGTGACAATGTAATATAATAAACATAATTTACTGTAATGCCGTACTAAGCGATGGTAATCGCTGTCTATGAAAGAGGATATAAGGGAAACTTTGGCTCCTGTGTTCCTATGAACCCGTTTTTCGTTTTTAGTCTTAGGAAAAGAATATTTCACTTATAAAAACATTCTTAACAAGATAAATCGCCAGGAAATGGAAAAAAAAAAAAAAAAAAAAAAAAGCACTTGAGCCACAAACACTGAACACGCAGTCCAACAGTCCTCCGATGCTGCCCTCAAGGCTAAAAACGAGTGAGTGGGCATGAAGCCAGAACTGACCACACTACACAGGAAGGACAGACACACTCAGGTGCATCCCCCTCAGGGCACCTCAAGTATAAACATGCAACACAGTACATGTAAAAATCATGCAAGTTATATCACAAAACAATTTAATGGAAAAGCAATAAAGGAGGGTGTCGTGCTGGTTGTGGGGGGAGGGGGGGTGGCATGGTATTTCTTGGAGTAGCGCTGCTCCAGACAGAGCCCGGCTAGTTTTTATTGACATTTACAGTCATTGTGCAAATGTTAGCTAAGCATCCCCTGGTGATGGCAGCTATCTTTTCATCTAACTCTCAGCAAAAAAAAAAAAAAAAAAAAGTACAAAAGCATATTTCTCCAAATGTCAAAGTATTCCCAAAACTACAAAGAATAAAAAAAAAATACTTTTCAAAACAGCCAGAAATGACAAAATCTTCAGGTCCACAGAATCACTGCTTTCCATTTATTTTAGTCAGATGGGCATAATAGTGATGCATATTTTCAGATAAATTAAGCACATAATGTAACGTAAAGTCACTTTGATAAATTAACCCAGATTTTTTTTTTTTTTACATCTTATTAAAAGAAACTGCAATTGAACGCTGAAAGGAGCAAAAAAAAAAAAAAAAAAAAAAAAAAACCACCCAAAAAAAAAACATATCCAGACGTTTATTCAATAGAAAATGGGCAAAAACTCGGGTAAAGCTCTTCGGGGATCAGGGGAAGATTTCCTCAGGTCTGCATAAAACAGCTCCAAACTTTAAAACTAAGTTTGGAGCCTTGCATCATCCCCAGACTTACTGACGGGTGTTTTGAAAGACGGGCTATGACAACAATTGCATATAATATATGAGGTATTGTTGTAAAAAAAATGTACACTATGTGAGTGTATCTGTAATTTGCATGATTAAATCAAACATTTGGACTTTTAGAAAGCGAATGAAGACTCGTGAGTGAAGCTACTGCAGCCGGCTGCACACGGTACAACCATTTAGATGCACGAGATGAAGCTCCTCTCAAAATTCCAAGCTGGATTCTGTCTTTCAGACCCATTTCTCGGATACAAGCTTTCTTTTAATCCTTCAGGGCCCCGAGGCGGTCGCGGCAGCACTGGCGGGTTGTAAGATTCTGAAGGAGATGGCTCGACTGGAGTCTGAGGCCGAGTCCGCACGTAGCATGAAGGAGGCCAAGTACGAGCAGTTCGCCCTCGGTGAGTGCATGAACCCGTTCGATGAAAAGAGCCTGACAATAAGGTCCGAGAACAGGTAGAGGTCAAACACTGCGAGAAGTACATCTTCAGAGCTCTTTAAATCAGCAGATCCTAATCGGGGAGGAGGGAGGGGGGGGGGGGGTGAAATATGAACCTTGAAAGCAAGAATTCTTCAAAATGCAGCCGAGTGTTTGACCCGATGTTCCCACATTGCGGCAGATGTCTTCGGAGAGTGTTACTCCAACAGTGAAGACAGAGCTTACGCTTTGTTAGTGCGGAGAACACACTGCTGGAGCAAGTCGACCGTCCTCAACCTGGCAACCGAGGCAGATGCCAAATCCTTCTTTGCCCACGATGGCGTTCAGGTAAGAAAAGGAGGAGGGGGCGGGGGACACAAATCCATATGCTCATTTTCGGCTCCAATTTATCTGATCCCTTTCAGCCATTATAAAAAATTCACTTTCATCCGACTCGTTCAAAAGTATTTGACAGAAAGGTTATTTTGCTGCCTTTTTGCTCTGCAGTTTTTTTGTCACCACATTATATATTTAGACTCCGTTCAGCGCTCAGTTTCCAAATGAATCCCTCCAACAGATGTGCTTGTCACAGAAAGTCGTCATCACCAAGAGTTAATTTATATTCAGTGTCAGGAAGGAAAGTTATCACTCGGGGAAGTCATATTTTCTTTAAAGTACACAGTTGGGAATAATATAGCCTTTTTTTCCTTCTTTTTTTTTAATGGGAAGCTGTTAATTATGATTCAGTATGTGTGTAATCTTTCAAGAGATCGTGGATTTCTTTAGTCTTGTTGCTAAGGGTGGACAGGCTGATGACTCAACATCAAGTGTCCTTTCATGTAAACCACTTCAATCCCAGACTGCAATCAGAAATAGATCACATGACACATGAAATGAAGATTTAAAAACACATTTTTGTCTGCAGTAACTCCCTGTATGTTTCCTCCATTAATATGGTCTCAAGACTGTAATGCAGAAATAGCCTAAGGCCTGTGCTGCCCCCTTGTGGTGAACTTGTTAAGTGAATTTGCTCACGTTACTGCAGGCTCTCCTCACAAAGATTTGGTGGGGCGCCATGACGACCGACACCGCCATCTCCAAACTCGTGGTGTCGTTCTTCTTCCCGCCGCTCATCTGGACCAACCTCATAAAGTTCAGGTGAGCCGTCTTCTTCTGACCCACCGTCGGGTTTCACCATATGGAATAGATGTTTTGTTGTTGTTGTTTTTTTGGTGCACTTTTTTGATGCTTTTATGTTTGTTTCTCAGTGACGAAGAACTCAATAACCGTAACGGCAGCGAGCAGTTTGTGGAGCTGGACAGTCTGGATACAGAAAAGGCTTTACTGTTAACTGACGACGACGATCCCCTGTGAGTCAACCATCAAAACTGTCTTAAAAAAGTATTAATAAATTATGAAAAATAGCTAAATCAAAAATGTTTTTTTTTAATAAAAATGATGTTCTAATTATGAACATGAAGTTTTTTATTCTCATTAGTTTTTTCTTAAATATAAAGTGTGCTGTGCAAAATGACTCTGTGACCGATTACAATTTTAATTTCCACCTCATTTTTTTATTGTCCCCAAAGGGGATTTGTCTTAAAGTAAAGAATAGAGGTAAAAACAAACAGCAATAAACAGGGTTCATCTTAAGAAGCCAGGCTGTAACCTCTATTAGATTATTGTATACATATCTTGTGTTTGTAAAACAGAATCTGAGAGTGTCTTTTCCACTCTTGTCCTCCAGGGATTCTTCACCCGGAGGTCCGGCAGCTCAGAGCTGCGCCTCTGTCTGGTGGCGCTTCTTGCTGCGCCGCTGGCGTCGCTTCTGGAGCGCCCCCGTCACCGTGTTCCTCGGCAACGTCATCATGTACTTCGCCTTCCTCTGCCTCTTCACCTACGTGCTCCTGCTCGACTTTCGCCTGCCGCCGCCCCTCGGCCCCGGGCCCCCGGAAATAATGCTCTACTTCTGGGTCTTCACTCTGGTGCTGGAGGAACTTCGACAGGTGACCGCCGCAGCATCCGATCACCCCGTTTCCTTTGACAGCATTTTCACTTCTCACCACCTCATTTTGAGATTCTTTTATTTAAAATTCACCTCCGATTATCTAAGCCGTGTGACACCTATTTAGAAGCAGCGGCATTTAAAAAAAAAAAAAATTATCAGAAGTGTTTCAGCGTTCAGGCCTGAAGGGTCCGTCACATCTGAGTGGGAGGTGATGTGAGCCGCCACACTGAGCTCATTCTCTCTGGGGGTTTTAAGGATTCATGAGCCTTTCACCTCGCTGCCTGACTCCCTCCCGGTGAGCCAGGTCAGACAAGCATGATCCCTTATTGCGCTGATCCCGTTGAGCCTTCCTCCCTTGGGCACAAAAGCCCCAGATGAGACAGACCCTCAACCGCTGCTCCCTCCGCTCGCCTTTCTTTTCAATGTGCATCTCAGAAAAGTCCCCGAGCTGAGCAGAATTATGGCACAGGTTTTTCTAAAAAACAGAAGCACATTGCTGCAGGCGGCGGTGGCATGCTACCGAGCCCAGCGGGGGGCCGTGTGCCTTCAAAGAGATGGCTCTGGGGTGAATGCCTCCCCCGAAAGGACGGCGATGCCACGGCGGCCCTGTTCTTACTTGTCACATAACGAGGTTGGAGACTGAAGGTTTACCAGCTGTTTATAACGGAGAGATGGTTTCTGTCATCTGCCTGTCCGTCTGTCTGCCTGCCCTCCTAACTGTTTGTCTGTCTGTCTGTCCGTCCACCTACCTACCTGTCTGTCTGTCCGTCCACCTACCTACCTGTCTGTCTGTCTGTCTATCTGTCTATCTATCTATCTATCTATCTATCTATCTGTCTGTCTGTCTGTCTGTCTGTCTGTCTATCTATCTATCTATCTATCTATCTATCTATCTATCTATCTATCTGTCTGTCTGTCTGTCTGTCTGTCTGTCTATCTATCTATCCAGAAAGAAAGAAAGAAAGAAAGAAAGAAAGAAAGAAAGAAAGAATTATTTTCAGGGATTTTTCTCTGTAAAACACTCTGAAACTGAACAAAACTAAACCGAGAAGAAGGTTTTAAAAGGGTTGATTTAGATAGTTGATAGTTGAAGAGTTGATTGATGGTTGACTGACAGTCTGGGCTTCCACACCAGTCTGTCACTCTGTGAAAGCAGCTCTCTGCCCTCAGCTTATCGTCAAACCAACAGCGCCATCCAGGGACCGAGCGGCGGTTCTTCATGCACTTACAGGTGCCCTGTTAGAGCCACGGGGGGAGAACTCAACTTTACACTCTGTGTGAGAGACATTTCACGGGACTGACAATCTGGGACATTGCAGGTGCCTCTAAAGCAGCCGGGTCGTGTACCCGCTAACTCCCTTTTGGCCCTGCAGGCATGACAGAAAAGCTCTCCAGTGTGTGAACTGTTAAGAAATGATTTTTATTATGAACTGCCACTTTTAGAGTCGTAAAAGGATTTCATCCTTTTTTTTTTTATGACACAGAGCTTCTTCACTGATGAAGAGATGAACATCTTGAAGAAGTTTAAACTCTACGTAGAGGACAACTGGAACAAATGTGACATGGTTGCCATCTCGCTCTTTGTTGTTGGGGTTTCATGCAGGTAATTGTTACTTAATGACACGAAAAAAAATTATATAAAACAAAAGCGTGGGGGTCTTAGAGTTGCTGTTATGATGGTGTAGACCAAATGCCAAAGGCAAAAATGTGTACCTTAATTAACATAAACTAAATGATTATTTAACCATTAAATAACTGTTAATTAACTGGTAGTTCATGCTTGTTACTTTATTTACTAATGCCAATAGCATCCCTATTACCTATTAAGTAAGGCATGAATTGGTACCTTAATTAACATGAACTAAAGGATTATTTAACCGTGAACAACAAAGTTAATTAACGGGTAGTTCATGCTTGTTACTGTATTTCATAATAGCACCCTTAATAACTATTGAGTAGGGCATCAATTGACACCTTATTTAACATGAACATGAATGGGTTATGAATGAATGAGAAGGGTAGAAATGATTAAACCACGCTGGACTTAACGTCTGTTTTATTTTACTGTACAGGATGGTGGAGGACACCTATGAGGCGGGACGGACGGTCCTGGCGATAGACTTCATGGTCTTTACTCTCCGTCTCATCCACATCTTTGCCATTCATAAGCAGCTGGGCCCCAAGATCATCATCGTGGAAAGAATGGTGACCAAAACAAAATCGATTTTAATTCATGCTCATGGTCGTCGATGAAGACAATGCAGACCTTAAGTAGCCGTGAAGAAGATAAAGATGCGTCTGTTTCTCTTTTACAGATGAAGGACGTTTTCTTCTTCCTCTTTTTCCTGAGTGTGTGGCTCATCGCCTACGGAGTTGCCACCCAGGCTCTTCTGCACCCCAACGACCCGAGGATCGACTGGGTGTTTCGCCGGGCCCTGTACCGCCCCTACCTGCACATTTTTGGACAGATCCCCTTAGAGGAAATAGATGGTACATTACAGTAAACACAGATATCTATGTTTATTCCATACAGAGTTAATCAGGAATGGCTCTGTTATGACCTGAGCATTATTTCTTCTAATCTTGTTTCTTCTAATTTTGTTTCTTCCTTTTTCTTTCATTAAAATGGAGCACAGCTGCTCGCTTTCCTGAAATGAACTGCACTAATGATAGGGAAGAGATTGTCATGGGCCTGCGGCCGCCGTGTCCCAACGCCTACGCCAACTGGCTGGTCATCCTGCTGCTGGTTATCTTCCTTCTCGTCACCAATGTCCTGCTGCTGAACCTCCTCATCGCCATGTTCAGGTCAGGGACCGGTAATCCAGGAAACCGTCCATATGTTCGTCCGTCTCGTGAATTAGTGGCGTCTTTGTACATAATAAATACATAATAATAATAATAATAATAATAATAAACTGGTTTCATTGGCTTTTTCTTCCATTTCCCATTTGCAGCTACACCTTCCAGGTCGTGCAGGGCAACACCGACATCTTCTGGAAGTTCCAGAGATACAACCTGATCGTGGAGTACCACAGCCGTCCGGCGCTCGCCCCGCCCTTCATCATCATCAGCCACCTCTCTCAGGTCCTCCTCAGCATGGTCAAACGGCCCGAGCCCAAGCAGGAGCATCTCGGTACGTATATATTTCCATCGGGGACGACGAAGCCGTTCTACTTTTGAAATAATTCCCTGCGGCTCGTCCGGATAAATTAAGAATTAAATGAAATACAGGCAAACACATAGTGTGCTTATCTCTGTCCCGTACCTACTCCACCCGTGGAAATTGCCTTTTAGGTTAATTGCCTTTTGGACTGTCTCCTTGCGTGTGTGTGCGTGTGTGTGTGTGCGTGTGTGTGTGTGTGTGTGTGTGTGTGCGTGTGTGTGTGCGTGTTGCCAGAGAGGGAGCTGCCAGCAGGACTGGACCAGAGGCTGATAACATGGGAGACGGTGCAGAAGGAGAACTACCTGGCCAAGCTGGAGCGCCAGCACTGGGAGAGCAGCGAGGAGAGACTCAAGAGCACCTCCTCAAAGTAACTCTTATTTTGCACTTTTTTCTACAAATGAATAAAATAATCAGATTATAAGATTTTTCTGGGGGCAAAAACAAAACATTTTTAACCATTAGTTACAAACCCACTGCACTCTACCAGGTGAGCATCACCCTGTAGCTCGTTTTAAACCTTTTACGCTCAGTACTGATATTAAAAAAAAAAAAGAAAAAAAAAAAGGATTATTGGACATGATTTTAACTGATTTTGTTTGTGATGAAGGGTTCAGAGCTTGCTGAAGATCGTTGGTGGATTTAGGGACCAAGAGAAACGACTGACATCAATGGAAGCTCAGGTAAACCAGGAACACGGTCGACACATAATCGGGTCTATTTCACAATAAATTAAAAAAAAAAATCAACTGTAATCTGGTTTTACATAACACACAGTCACTTCTGGCTTCGTCTCTAGGTGAGATACTGTGGAGAGGTGCTGTCCTGGATGGCGGAGTGCTTCGCTCAGAGCACTCTCAAATGTGGCAAAGATGCTCCGAGGGCTCCGAGTGAGTCAAAAGTCAAAGCTGGGAAGACCGACTCGTGAACTGATGACCGAGAGACGAAACAATATTCAAAAATACGGACTGCGAAGGTCAGCAGCACCACAGACGCTCCTCAGAGTCAACCTGGGAAATTAAGGTGGCAACTGCTATCTATATAGGATGTTTAGAATACTTTGAAATATGAGGATTTGAGTGGAAGTGCTTTGGACTTTAATTTTGAATTAATAAAAAGCTGTGGGATTTATTTATTTTCGCAGGTGGATTCAGTGCAGCAAAAGGTACACATCTTCAATGAAGTCACTCATGACATACAATTTGGGTTCCTTGGATTGCATTTTATTTTTCTAAATGAATAAAACGAAGTTATTTATCCTGAAAACACATGAAGACATTAAATGTTTCACTACCGTGTATGCGTTTACAATTGCTTAGCTTTAATTTATGACTTATTTGCATTAGTAATGAACCACATGCTAAGAACAGCACATTCAGTAACATACAGTGTAATATTTTGGAATTACATAATCATTTTGCAATTACTTTCGAGTTGTGTCACAACAATAAAGTGTCACATGGAAAAAAACAAAGACTGAAACAAAAATACAGCGAGTTATACACGTGTTGGATTTTCTGTTTACACTGAACATATTTGTCTACAGTGGGTCACATTAGGTAGGAAGTGGTGTGGAAGGCACCGTAAATTCTGCACAGTCAGCAGAAATCAGCGCTGCAACATATTTAACAAAATAGCCTCCATGTTTTCTTTGTTGTTGTTCTTTTTAGATTGAGGCACAGTGGTGATGCTGTAATAACAGTATGGTTACAAATAGTGAAGCATGAAATGCGTATTTTGGACACGTTGACTTTCTAAGGCAGTTTTTCTATAAATACAGACGTATTAATATCTTAAAATGTGCACCGTTTCCCACTAAACTAGTAGTTACCTTCTTCACCTTTTACTGGATTATTGTCGACTTGCTTTATTCTACCAAACCCCGAATATCCGATGGAACCAGAAGTTTTTTGATGGGACACTGCTTGTTTCTGTTCTCCGACTCTTGCCATTTTCTCCAGTTGATCGTT
The DNA here is from genome assembly GCF_022577435.1 of Embiotoca jacksoni. NCBI lineage: Eukaryota > Metazoa > Chordata > Actinopteri > Embiotocidae > Embiotoca > Embiotoca jacksoni. The sequence goes on along the minus strand of NW_027185387.1, from coordinate 2,168,234 downwards.
CACACTTGACTCTTCTGCATCTCCTCTGTAGCGGTGAAAGTTGCTCACCTCGCACATTGCACGGATAAAAAAAAAAAAAAGTTCTTTAGGACTCCCATGTTTTTGTTACCGTTAAAACTTGCACACAAGCTTCCTTGTCTGGCTGAGCGCACAGACTCTCTGCACCCACTAGGGCACGAAAAAAAAAAAACATACAACGTGATTTGGAGAGGAATCATTTCAGTGTCTGTGGTACTTCTCCATTGTTATCTCGTTTCACCTTATTTATAGCTTGTGCGCACTTCTTCTTTTCGTCCTCTGCCAGAAGGAGTATCATGCTGCCGGCACTCTTCTGCACACACGTGTTCGTCCTGACGTCGGGATCTAGTCTCAAAGCCTCCTCAGGGTGCCTTTAACATTCAGAACAGTCCAGTAGTGATATCAAACCTGCGGGCTGGTGACGTTGAGCTGAACAAACAATGACTGTTCGTTGACACAGTTTCGACATATGAAGCTTGATGAATGCTTGTACCATGTGAGTGAGTTTAGACGTTATAAAATGAGATAAAAGCATTGTTCTGTCTATATATATATATATATATATCTATAAAATCAAAAGTGACATTGATACCTAAAAGTTGGAGGACAAATAAATACTAGCAATGCGGCTGCGAAATGTTTTAAATTTAATTGTGAATGTAAGTTTTTCTCCTGATGTCCGTCAATTAAAATGAGCTGAGCGATGCTGAAAACGCCGGAGGGTGTCAGCGTGATGAGGATCCCAGACAAATGAGTTCGACGTTAGTCCCTTCAAACCGACGCCTCGGGTCCTCTGCGCTGCACCGTCGGCCCCTCGCGGTGAAGCGTACTGTCAAAGCGCGGCGTCACCTCGCAGCGGATGAGCAGCGTGTCGTCTTTCACGAAGGCTCGCTGACTCAGCTGATTCAGGTGCAGGAAGGTGACGTAGCCGAACCCTTTGGGGTTGCGCTGAATGGTGGGCTTCTGGAAGGCCTGCAGGTCCGGCTTGGTCTCCATCACCTCCACGTGATGCTGGCCCTCGGGGCCCTGGTCCAGGATGGCGAGCCGGATGGTCCCTTGAAAGGGCCACGTCAGCTGCCCGTCGAAAGCCCCTTGCATGGTGTGGACGAAGAGGGAGATGAAGTTGGAGCAGCGCGGGGCGTTGGGGGTCTGCAGGTGCAGGCGCAGGCACAGCCTGTAGCCGGGCCGGCCCGTGTAGAAGCCGGGGCTGTGCTCCACCACCGGCAGGCCCGCTTCCTGGTTCCGCAGGTGGGCGGAGAAACCTCTGAGGCGCCAGATGAAGATCCCGTGACACTGCTGGGCCTCCAGCTCCTTCACCGTGTCCTCCAGCATTGACACCCGACGCCGGAGCTCCGCCAGCTGCTCTGTCTGTGGAAAGGAGGAGGACATTAGTTAAAAACTGAAATTCCGTGAACAGAAAAACATGCTGCCGTTGTGCTGAACAGACAAGAAACACCCACATTATGTTATTCCAATTAATTTTCAAGCTCACAGGCCTTTTCAGTCCAAAACTTTTCACTACTGCACAATTCTGATCACGCACACAACTATTCCGATGCGCCCTTATAAACACACTGACCCTCGTGCAAAAATCTTAATGCAATTTTTTTTTAATTTATTTAAATGGGAAACAGTAAAAACCCAGCATGCTTCTTTCCAGCTCCCGTAGTGGATAGATCTATAGTAGTTTTACAAACTTTAGATTCAGCTTTTCTGTCGTCTATTTTCATTTTCATCATTTGGTAACCAAAGCTCTTGAAATGTAAATTTTCCTGCGTGTTTGACTTCCGAAGCAGATAAAAGAAAAAGGCACATCTTTAATTAAATGTTCGCCGCTTGTTGACGAACGGACAGGAGATTAAAAAAAAAAAAAAAACACTCAGGCCGAAATGGAAAACATGATCGAAAAAGACTACATGGAAAATATCATTTAGATAAAGAAAAAAATGTACACGTGCAAACAAAATTCCCTGGTATTGCATGACTTGGCCCGCTCCCCCCCCCAATTTTTTTTTTTTTTTATCAAATCTCCTGACTTTCCCTGTCGGGAAAAGTTTTTAAAATTCCCTGATATTTCCTGGAATAATTCCCTGACCAATGGGAACCCGGTTTCAAAAGAGACTGGCAAGATATGAGGACAAGAAGAAGTCTCAAACAGCTGGAGAAAAGATGCTGACAACAAAAATCAGGGAAAGGAAGCACAACTGTCTGTTTTCGAAGAAAAAAAACAAAACCCATCCGTAGCTCTGTTGATGACGTGATGACTAAACTGTCATATCATAATAAAAGTTCAAGTTTAGGAGAAGCACTTGGGGCTGCAAAAACATAACGACCCTGATAGAGCGCCCGTGCGAATGTGAATATCAGTACTTTGATCCCTCACCTGCGTTTCTTTTAAGATGATGAGCTCGATCAGCTTGTGGTCCTGCTTCACCAGCCGTATGTCCATGTCTCCGAGCCGCTGCATCTCCACGCTGGGCTGACACGGGGCGCAGCTGCCGCTGCTGCTGACGCCGCCGGCGGCCCCTCTGGCCCCGCCGCAGGCCGACGCCGACGCTCCCAGGTCCTCGGAGGAAACGGGAGGTCCCGGCGGCGTCCACAGCGACCTGGGCGCGGTGCCGTTCAGGCCGAGGCCGCGCAAAAACTCGGCCATGTAGCACATGTGCATCTGCGTGAACTCCTGCATGTGCTGAGCCAGGTTGTGGCGCTGCATCTGCGGAGGCACAACAGTTTTTCTTTACGATATCTGGATCCTCTTCATTTTTTTTTTTTATATTAAAAGAAAGAAAAGACCAAATACATAATACATGCGCGTGAACTACAGATGGAGAGAATACGAAGGGAAGTGATGGGATACAATGATATGTGGACAGGCAGAAAATGAGTGAGTAATAAACATCGATTTGTTTTCTGTGACAGATGTGAGTAGTGTGAGCTTCATCAATTGAAAACGTAAAACAAATGCATCCAGAAAAAAAAAAAAAAGCACACGCTGTTAAATCTGAGCTGTCGTGATACAAAACGTGTGTGTTGAGCATCGATTTGTTATTGTTCATGTAAAAGAATGCTTATTCAGCTGGTTTGGGTGAAGAGATGTTACTAAACACGAGCAGATCTCGGGACGCTTTCATTTTGTCAAGGTAGCTTTTCAAAGTCACGTGACAACTAAAAAAACAGAAATTAAATCAACAGTGTAAAAGATTTGAACCTACCTTCTCTTTACATCCAAAGATGCTGAAGGTACAGGCGATGGGTGCTTTCGGACAATCTGTGTCACAATGAGATTCCATCTGATGGAAAAAAAACAAAAACAAAAAAAAAAAACCCACATTCAGAGCCGGGCTTCGTTCATATTCATTTATTCAAAACATTTCAAATAGTCAGTTATTACTGTCTAAGGGCAGACAAACGTACTGAAGTCACCCGAGTTGACAGAAAGCCATTAAAACACCAGTGTTTGCACTTCCTGTCGCGGAAATGGTGATGTGTGTTGTGACTGTGTGTGGAACGGTTCCCCATCGATTGAACAAAAGAGAAGTCCTTGTTGATAGACGTTAAGAGTCACAACTCGTAACTACGGCATGTTTTGATTTATCTACCGGCCCTTTCGACGGCGGCGGCTCTCACCTGGTCTCTGATCAGATCCAACTCGCAGTACTGGCACATCACGTTGGCGAACGGACACTGCTGCTGGTGAAGCTGAGGGAAGGCGAACAACACCAGACTAGTCAGGAGACCGGTGATACACAAATTAACAGCTACTGTAGGGGAAAAAAAAAAAAAAAAAAAAAAGGCAAGAGTCAACAGTACCTCTCTCTCCTCGTAGACAAAGCACGCCACGCAATCTGGACAGGACACAGGGCGTCTTAGGCACTCGACGGTTTTGTGCTCCTCGAGTTGGGTCTTTTTCACCGGCTGCTGGCACTGCAGACACGGCACGGTGGCGTACTTGCACTGCGCCAAATGATTCTGGAGCAACGACAATAAATCCAAAACAATGCGGTTTGTGTTATTCTGTTGAAGGGAAACAGTGATTCACATAACAATTTCCTTGTCGACACCAGAGAAAGACCGTACCCATTTATTTATGTTTTTTCATGCAAAAAACGAGATCTCCAGTTACTGCCGAGTGAACCGGAGTGATTTCGTGGGACTCGACAAAGAGCCGTCGGCGTCATTAGGATTCTCCTTCTTTTCAGAGGTTGGAGGTCAATAGTAGTGATGGATCGAGCACAAATAATCCCAATTAAATTTGGTTGTCGGATCATTTAGCATTATTTCTTTTTAATCTTCTTAAAAGGTCTTTTGAAAACGGAGGCCTTTTAACCCTATTGGCAATTTTCAGGGTAATTTCCCTACCTTCACTTTTAAGATCATATCTTAGTCATTATAGGGGCTAACAATTCATGCTATGTCTTGTTTTTTTCAGAACGGTCGAGGCTGTCCAAATCTTTCATCATTTAATTTGATAATACTTTGAGATTTTTTTTTATATTATCAAGGAAAAAAAATAATGTTGTCTTGTGAAATTGTTATGTTTTTGCATGTATCTCACCATAACATATTGTCAGTAGACATATCTTTTTTTTTATATAATTGTGTAGAGGAGATTGTGTATAATCTGGTAATATCTGAACCATGTTTGTGGAACAGTGCATGACTCAGCAATTTGTAAAAAATATGTGTTTAGTGCCTGACGGAAAATAAATGTCGTGAATGACTCCGGGTGGCCCGGGGCCCAGAGCAGGGACTCAAACTCAGAGCGCACGCCCCTGTGATATGTGCTAATAACTCAGCCGTCAGGTCGGCCAGCAAATATGTTTGTTTGTTTGTTTGTTTTTCATTACAAAGTGGGATGTAATGTCAGCCCTATGTTGGAAACGGTACAGAAGTCAGCTGTGATTTCAAAACTGGATTTCATCAACGACGGACATGATCAGAAAGGTGCCGTCTTCAAAATCTGAATTCCTAACCTCTAAATGTCGGAGCTCCATTTTGTCGACGCAGTCAGAGTTCGGGCAGCGAACGGTCAGCGACAGGATCTCCCTTTTGGCGAAGTTATCGGGAAACAGCTGGTCTTCTGACAGCATCTCGTTGTCCACGGGGCACCTCTGTCCCGTGTCGCTGTTTTGCAAGAGGAAATCATTCAGCAGATTTAAGACCGGCAGTTTCCACGGTGTGATTCATTTAAGCAGCGAAATGTTGCATCATTCAGGACTCAGCAATTGAACCGATTGCGCTGTTGCCAATGAAGAAGCCGGTGTTAACGAAGCGTTATAAACCCGAGTTAGTGTCCAGAGCTATGTGGCGAGCTGCGCGGCAGCGTACCGTATGGACTTCTCGATGCAGCTCTTGCAGAAGCGGTGGCCGCAGCGCGTTTGGATGGCGTTCCTCAGAGCCATGAGGCAGATGGGGCACTCGTATTTGCTCTCCAGTGGGGGGTCAAACTCCACGTCGTAGCCCTGAAGAGGGGCATCGCCCAAGAGACTGGTGAAGGTGCCGGGGCTCTCCGGGGGGCTCAGGAGGGATTCCCGCTCCTTTTCCAGCATTGCCAAGGCACAGCCGGACAGCTCTCCACCGACGGCTCCTTTATAGCTGTCCTCCTCCAGACTCCCCTTGGTGCTTTCACAGCAAGCCATCTGTAGATTAAAAAAAATAAAAAAATGTTTTTAACCTTTGTAACTTGCTCTCTTCAACCGACCACCTCTTCATTTTCTTCCCTTCTCTTAAAAGCGAGAGGCAAAAGTAGAACTGGTAATAACGCACTGATTTATGGTGCCATAAAGCATCACAATGGGCATTATTTTCAGGGCTGTATAGCGATTTACTTTCATCAAAGAATAATCAGACGATTCACTTTTTTTAAACGAGCAATTCATCATTTTTAAACTGTCAGAAAATTAGTGAGAGAAATATTCATCACAAACTCCTACAGCGCAAGGTGGCGTCTTCAAAAGGCTGGTTTTGTCTGTCCAACAATTCTGAACCCCAAAATATGTTTTTATTGTTTTTTTTAAATGGCAGAAAACAAATAAATGCTGAAAATCTTCACAAATAACAATCAAATAATCCGGCGCATTATTTTGCTTGAAAAATCATTTTCTGTCAACCCGACTTAATTGGTTTCAGCTCAACAAAATTGTTGTTTTGACCTTAGTCCCTTGTTTTATGTCTCACTGGGGGACAATTACGTGACTCATTGGGTTTTTTTTTGTTGTTTTTGTTTGATGAGAAGTCACCAAATTTCAAGTAATTGGAAAGAACATTTGTAAAATCTTGAATTTTGACTTTCACTTTAAATGATGCCTCCTTATATATATATATATATATATATATATAAAATAACATACAAAGCTTTCACAGCTAATATATGCAGCTATGAACATTTAAAAAAAACCCACATCTATTAATCCACCTTAATAGCGACTAACTCCACCTAACGTTACACCTACGTTTGGTATTTGCTCACTTTTAAGTCTTTTAACTTTCACAATGACCCGACGAAGGGGGAGGAGGAGGAGGAGGGTGTTTCTGACTAAAGCGGTATCTCAAGCTCACGAATGATTTTTTTAATATCAAGAGATAAAAGTTATCTTGAAACCCCTCTGCATAAAAACCGTGTTGTCGTCACCGGCCATGCTCTTCCGATGCGGAACTGCAACTTTCTAATCGGACTGCATTTTAAAAAAAAAAAAAAAAAAAAAAAAAAAAAAAAAAAAAAAAAATCTTACGAAAACGAAAGATACTGACCAAACGAGCAGGAAGCGAACAACACGTCCTCATCGGCGAGAAATGGCGATCGGAGTGCGTCTCGCGTGTGAGAAAAGCAAGGTTATATTCCCGTGTTGAACCCACCTTTCGCCTTGAAAACGTCTCGAAGTTTTCGTTTCTATAGAATTTCCTGTTTTTTTTTTTTTTTTTTTCTTTCCAAACGTCATCAGAGACAAAAAAAAAAAAAAAAAAAAAACGTTGGTGATTGTTTTTTTGTTTTTTTTGTTTTTTTTGGAGGCGCTCTCGTGCAGGAAGACAGCGCCGCCTGCTGGCCGGAAGACTCAAGATCATTTAAAAAAAAAAAAAAAAAGATAAGAAAAATGGCGGACCTCAGGAAAATCTGTCCCGAGTCTTTCCCCTGCCGCGTTAACTATTCGCGAAAAACGTCGTTTCAGGGGAAGCTTTTCATCCTTCTTTGCGTACTTCTGGCGGACTCTGGAGGAGCTACGACCCACTGGGTTGTCACGGAAGATGGAAAAATTCAACAACAAGTATGACAGTTAAGCTTCATTGACCTGCTAAGGCTAGGCGGCTAGCTCATAAAGCTAACTGGGTTTTTTTTTTTTTTTTTTTTGTTTTTGTTTTTCTCTCCCCCCCCCCCCCCCGTAGCATCTCAATGATAACGTTGGTTGTAATTATTTATTTTTTTTAGTATTTGTTTGAATTCATCAGCGTCTTGTACCCTTGTACTCGCAGAAATGGGGAGGGAGGGGAAGAAGAAGAAGCGACGGTATTACGTTTCCGTTTTGTTTGTCGCTTCGCTTTTAATCAAACCGGCAAAGTTGACGTGACCTCGTCGTGAAAATGTTCGGGGCGAGATGTCAACATCTGCATCCGACATCTGCATCCAACATCTGGGGGGCCGGTCGGTGCCGACTGCCGAGCGAAGACGCTCGTGTTTGTGTGTCCCCCCCCCATGTGTCAAAAAGCTTTGACACAGATGAGTTTGCACATTTTTTTTGTTTTTGTTTTTGTTCCATTAATAGTTTCGGGGCGGTTTATTTATCGTATAAAACTGTAATTTATTGCCTGAATCTGTTTGTCTGAATACGTCCCAGTCATTTTTGGGCGCCGCTTTCGTTTCAGGTGGACTCCCCTTTGAATCTGAAACATCCTCACGACGTCGTCATCTTCATGAGGCAAGAGACTCGTGTTAACTACCTCAAGAAACTGGAGGCGAGTCAGTAGTTTGTTTTTTTTTTAAATTTAATTTGGTCAATGGTTTCGTCATTCGTTCACATTAGCTCCTGGTTTATTATCTTTTGGATATTTGTGGAGCAGAAGCAGCTGGTGGCTCAGAAGATTCACATCGAGGAGAACGAGGACCGAGACACCGGTCTGGAGCAGAGGCACTACAAAGAGGACGCCGACTGCGTCATGGCCAAGGTGCCTCTGGGAGACCTGGACCTGTACGATGGAACTTATATCTCCTTGGAAAGCAAAGACATCAGGTACTAAAAATGTTACTTTTTCATTTTATGTATATTTTTCTGAGAAGGCGTGATTTTGAAATTGTCACGTTAAAGTCGGGTTGTTGTTTTTTTTCCTCCTCTCCTAACCCCCGTTTCCCCCCTCGACAGCCCTGAAGATTACGTGGATTCCCGGTCAGCTCTCCCCCCGGATCTAGAAAAACCAGACTGTGCAAAGGTCTTCGAACTACCTTATAGTATCCACGCTTTCCAGCATCTCAGGGTGAGTGGCAGCCGAGCGTATTCCTTATTGCAGTGACGGGGGGACGATTCTCCTGTTTGTCGCCGGTGCGTAACGCGTGTTGTTGAGAGTGTGTTTAATCTTTAGTTTCACGTCTTGTTGTTTTGAAACAGTTTCATACAAACACACAGAAAAGAACGATATACAACCAGAATATGGGCTCGCAGTTAAAGCAGCAGCAGACACCTACGTGCTCTGATTTGTTGGTGACTTTTGCAGATTTGTTCCTGCTCAACTGAAGCAGTCTTATCTCTAACGGTTTGATTCCATTAGTTAGTTAGTGAAGCATCAGTTACTCACTGGAGCGAGTTTAGCATTGGACCGGAGTTCAAGAGTGCCAAACGTGGGAGATAGGCTGGTTATTTTCAGTCAAAGGCTTTGCGGATACGTCAGTACCGGTTGTATCTCACATCAGGGAAGCTCAGTCAACCTTATCAGATGAAACACAGCAGTGAGGATTGTTGTATTGTTCAGTAACGATGTTAAGAACCTGTAATCTAAAAGACCCCGGAGTCAAATCAGCAGCAGGATTTTGTTGCAGATTGTCATCAAGATTAAGATTTGTTTGGTCGATGTTCGATCGTAAAATTCCCATTGAACACGACACATTTAATGACATTTAACATGTTTCTGTAAAGCTCTGTAAGTGACTTTAGTCTGTTTCTGGATCTCCAGAATAGCTTTTATCTTAAAAGCTCTAATTCAAGTCCAGAGACGATCTCAGCAAATGTTGTTTTTGTGTACAAATAGAAATAAATACAGTTTTATATATGGGGATATACACTCACCGCACGGCACTGAGTCACTTGTTTATTTCGCTTATTTGATCAGGTTTTAGCTCAGTGGGTGGTCACTGGCACGTCGTATTTATTTGCATTAGACAAAAGAGACAGAGAAAGCGCGTCTTTTTTGGAACTTTGCGGGCTGCTTTTGTCAGGTGGTAAAATCCTTGAGGATGAGATCCTCCGCGATGAGATCATCTGTTCGACGCTTATTATAATACACAACAGAGATTTTAGCCTTTTTTTTTTTGACTGTTCACGAGCGAAAACTTGATGTTATTGTGCTCTCCCCCCCCCCCCCCCCCCCCCTGTTCCAGGGTGTGCAGGAGAGGGCCAACTTGACCTCCCCGCTTCTTTCCAAGGAGGATCCCATATTTAGTTCGTTGTCTCACAGGCTGGGCCGCAGTGTTGATGAGGTGGGCCATCGCATCCATCAAGGTTTGCTGAGGGTAAGCGCTGCCGAGTCGAGACCATTTCTTCCCTCTGCGGATAAAAGCACAACGCGCGCGTGTGCGTGTGCGTGTGTGTGTGCGTGCGCGTGCGTGTGTGTGTGTATATTTCACGTGTGTATTTATTGGACTTCTTCTCAGTCGGCATCAGAAAATTGATGCAGTTTTGAAGAGCGGGTCTACGACACCAAAATCTCGCAGCGATCGTCACGGCCAGTACGAGCTCGGACGCCGTTCAGAGGATTCATCGTCCGGCAGAGGCCTCAAATTTAGCACCCGGTCCTTTCGCGGGAATTTAAAACAAAAAAATGTGCGTATGATTGTGTTTTCCAGAATTCGTCGTCCTGGGTGCTGTACAACATGGCGGCATTTTACTGGCGCATGAAGAACGAGCCTCAGAGGGCCGTGGACTGTGTGGTGCGCGCTCTGCATTTCTCCCCGAGGTACTGCCGGGCCGCTCCGACGACCTGCGCGCTAATATATATACATATATATATATATATATATATATATACACACACACCGTTTACTGCGTGAGACCGCTCACAGGCGCGTGCGTGTGTTCAAATGTTCTCGCAGGCTGCATAAGGACGTGGCCCTGGTCAACATGGCCAACATCCTGCACCGCGCCCACTTCTCGGCAGACGCTGCGATTCTCGCCCACGCCGCCCTCGACCTCACCTCGGACCTCTTCACCAGCCACTACACCTTGGGCAACATTTACGCCGTAAGTTGACGAGCGACCTTTGCGCCGCAGTAAAACGCTGCGCCTTCAAACCGCACGCTCAGCACAGAGTCGGCCGGCCGGCGTTCCACCGCAGCCGTCGTTTCCTCAAATCGGTCCGTCACTTACGTAAGCTCGCAAACAAAGCTGAGTACTTTACAGTGAACTCTATTGTTGATAGATATAGTGGCGCAGCAATGTGCATTGGGCACCTTTCATTTCCCTTTTTTTTTTTTTGGTGCCCATTTGTCTTTAACTACAAAAGTGTTTGTCATCTTAAATAAGAAACAGGAAGTTACAATTTTCTTTACAGTTTCTTTCTTCTTTTTTTTTTTATTTCTGGTCATTTTTCCCCTACAACTTCTTTTATACTGCTGTATCTACTGTTGAGGCAGCAGCTCACAATAGGATCATGTGCGCCTGCCATGATGGCAAATTTATTGATAAGGATTTTTACTTCATGGAGACAGAATTCAGTTGTTAGCGATCTTTTTTTTTTTTTTTTTTTTTTTAATTTACTGGTCAGGATTTACAGAAAACACTTTTTCAGGAGTATAAACCAGGATTCCCACGAGTCAGGGAATATCAGCTCTTTTTTTTTTAAAAACTCCTCGGTTTTTGGGCCGTTTCATGGATTATCAGGGAATTTTGTTTGCATGTTTAAATTCGATTTACCATTTATCGAAATTGTAATAATTCCCACGTATGCAGCTCCAAAGTTAGTCGGCTAGTTATTGCCGGTGGGTATTTTTTTTGGCGGCGTCAGTCGTCACCGGCAGAGATTGAATATGTAGTTTTATTAGGTCGCGAGCTAATTCCTGTTATTGTTAGATCAATTATTTGCCTTTGCGACCAGTATTTAGAAATTGTATTTCGTTTCTTTCAATATCTGCCCAACCGGAGGGGCGGCGCGTCAGCCTGTCTGTGACAGGAACGTGTCTCTTTCTTATCTGCTCGGCACAACGGCCGCCTGTATTTTTTTTTTTTTTTTTTTTTTCCGTCTGTTACTCATTAGTTGATGGAATTTCGACCCTGATAAACACGCAGTTTATCGCCAAACTGGACCCGCGCAACAATGCGCGGGGACACTTTATTAAAGTATTTGACCGAACTCGTCTTCGTGTAACACTTCTGTTCGCGTCCGCGGAGCTTTTATCCCACCGCGTCGTACTCCGCGCCTATTTTTAGCCCGTTCGTTTCTTTCGTTGTTGTCCCGGCGTGATTTTTTGTTTTCGACATAAAACAAACGAGAGTTAGACCTCTGCTACATCCGTGGTCTTTCTCTCCCCCCCCCCCCCCATCTTTCTCTCCTCTTCTTCTGCCGTCCGACCAGATGCTCGGGGAATACAACCACTCGGTGCTGTGTTACGAGCAGGCGCTGCAGGCCCAGCCGGGCTTCGAGCAGGCCCTGAGGAGGAAACACGCTGTGCTCTGTCAGCAGAAGCTGGAGCAGCGCCTGGAAGCCCAGCACAGGTAGGCAAGCGCGAGTACACGCACTCAAAAAACGATGATAATGAGACATTTTCAAAGATAGAATAAACTACTAGCTTACTAATATACCGTTTAATGTGAGGTTAGTGTTTCTTAAAAAAAAAAAAAAAAAAAAAGGCATCCTAATCTTTTTTTAGGCCTGAAAGCTGAAGCCTCTGCCTCCCATTCTACTTTTTGAAACTCTTTTCTCTTTGCTATTTGCTGATTAGAATTTGAGAGTACCTGGGACTGTCCGCTATATTTCTGTTTTAAACAATGATTGGTTGGTTTAGGATTTCAGGGAAACTTCCTGTAGCCTTCCAGAGAAATGCAGTATCATTTAACACACGGACCCGTGAGGCACTCTTGAGTCTTTAACCAAAAGAAAAGTTCCCACAGCGTCAGTGTTTTTTTTGTTGTTGTTGTTTTGCTCATGCACGCAGAGTGGATTTTTTTTGTTTGCAGATATAACCCCGTTCTGCATTTCTACCAACCGTCCTTCCTCATCTTCCTCATATTTTTAGATCTCTGCAGCGGACGCTGAATGAGCTGAAGGAGTACCAGAAGCAGCACGACCACTACCTTCGCCAGCAGGAGGCGCTGGACAAACACAAGCTGCTGCAGGAAGAGCAAATCCTGCGCAACATTATCCACGAAACCCAGATGGCCAAAGAAGCCCAACTTGGTGCGATGCCATGCGCAGTAACTAGACCGGGGCACCACAGTACTGACAACAATGATCATGTGGTGAACACATAGTAGTGTAATCCCACATATTACCTACTACTTGTTTTTGGATTGCGAATACCACATATTACATTATTAACTGAAGAAAAGCTGATCAAGCAGAAGTAGCAACGTGACGTAGAGATAAATGTCTTCGCGTGGAACTCACGAGTAAGAAAGTTTTCAATGCGAGCTGTTTAAAAGAAGTGCCGTCGCATTTGTCTAGCGCTGATCTTTCAGGCGTATTACGTGCACGTGGTGTTATCCTGCAGCGTAGAGTCGTGTGTGTGTGTGTGTGTGTGTGTGTTTTCATGTGTGTGTGTGTGTTCGTGTGTGTTTCAGGGAACCATCAGATGTGTCGTCTGGGTCAGCAGCAGCGCAGCCTCTACTGCCCCTTCGACCTGCCCGTGCGCTATCACCGCGGCGACCTGTTTGAACACGTCCACTATGTCCAAGTGAGTCTTTGCTGTTTCACAGTGCAGGAAACACTATCGATTACAAGTTTGGACACACACACACACACACTCATTGAAGTTTTTTTGTTTTTGTTTATTTTGTCTGTTTTTACATTATTGATCAATCCCGAAAACTTTAAAAACTATTAAGTAACACAAATTATTTTTACAAAGAGAGAAAGAAGTGGTTTCATATTTTCGACTTCTTAAAGCCCGCTGGCCCCGTGAGTTTTTAAAAGGCAGCTATCAGGTGCAGCTCAAAGAATAACACGACGGCTGTGCACACGTACGTCGTTATAACGTTGACAGATTGAGCGGTGGTGACGGCAGCCTGCTAACATTATGAACAGCACCCGGCTCGTGTCATATTGTTCTCTCGCCATAAAAAAATATATATATATATTTTTTTTTTTAAACTCGGCATTTTGAGTCATTACTGAAGAAGAATCTTGCAATTTCTGCTTTTTCTGTTTCTGTCTTTGTTCACAGTTTGGAGAGGAGGTGTCGGTGGCGTCCAGCGTCGCGCTGGTGTCGGAGAGAAACTCCAACCAGACGGCTGCCAGCCCTCAGCTCCATCCCTCCGTGTCCGGGGACCAGGACCCTGCTGCTGCCCTCTGGGGCCGCCGTCAGGATTACACACAGGCAAGACCGATTCATTCACTTACCGGTCGAGTCAGTGCCTGTGGACGACCATCGAGTCGACGCCAAAAGAATGAATGAAACTTTTGCAATGCCAATGCACTCAATGCAGTTCTAGTGTAAGGAACAGATCTGGTTTTACACATAAACACTGAAGAAATAACATTGAATTGCTCAATTAGGCATCGCATTTAAAAAAAAAAATTAAAAAAAAATTCTGTAAGGACTGATTAGTACGTCTAAAATTGTTCCGCGCCTCGGTAACCTTGGTATTAGTCTTCGGTATCGTTTTGGACTATGACAGTTGACTGTGAGTGCGTTTGTTGCTTCAGGACATCCAGAGGATGTTGTGGCCTCAGAGGACCGACTGTGCCCACGAGTACCCGAGTCTTCCCCCGGCTCACCTGCTGCCGACCTACCACCTGCCGCCTGAAACGCAGGGCCTCAGGTCCGTACACACTTCTCGACGGGCGTCGGTACATGGTAGCAACGTCGCTGCCATCCGCACGTCTTTGACTTTCCTACGAATGATCCTTGAAACTGCAGCATTTGAAATGTAAAAAAAAAACAAAAAAAAATACAGTCCGCTTGTGTTTGTAGAGCCGTACGTCAAAACTCACCACACGTATACGTGACTTGTGTCTAATTGTGTTTATTCAGCCCGGTGGCGTCTCTCCTGTACGGGAGCAGCAGTCCTCCTCAGACAGTAGCGGTGCCGGACTGCGGTCCCGTCCCCCAGCCGTACGCGGCCCTCCTGCCCGCCTCGCTGGACTGGCCCCTGGAAGAAAAGGAGCTGCCGGATCCCTTCGCCTCCGAGGTATCTCGTCTCTCTCCGTGGTTACGTTACACGAGCAGCGTGTTTCCTGCTGTGGACTCGGTCTGTGTGCGCGAGTGGTTCTTTTTTTTTTTCCTTTCTGCGCGGAAGAATAACCAGTCGTGAATATTAATGCGCGTGTTTACAGATACTAAAGTTACGCAGTGGAGGATGGACACTGGAGCAAATTGGCTACGGGATATCTCAAGCTATGAAACAGGTAAGAGTGGCACGTGGCGTGTTTTTTTTTTGTTTTGTCTTTTGAATTTGAATTGACCCCTTATTAAGTTAATGCTGTCAAACTTTAACTTAAGTTTGTTTGGTTCATAAAAAGTCTCCATCACATCTCAGATTTGACCGTCTGAGCCCGTCTGAAGTCGTCCTCCTTCAGCGTTAACCGGAAGCCTTGTTTGTTTCGTACGTACAGGCCACGCTACCCCGCTGGCAGATCCACAGCGAGGCGGCTCTGTTCTGGCGGGCCAGAGGCAACGGCAGCCGCGCCCTGCGGTGCCTGCGCCAGGCGTTGAGCTCGACTCCGCCCTCCCACCGCCACCTGCCGCTCACCAACGCCGCCAACCTGTTGCTCCACCACGGCTTGACCGCCCACGCGCACACGCTGCTGGAGCACGCGCTGGCGCTCAACGCGTCGGAGGTAAAGGCACCTTTCGTTAGATAACCTGCCGGGTTTGATTATTGCTGTGAAAGCGCGGAACACGATTAGCTGCGCTCGACACATCTTTGGCCGCGTCAGGTGCGTGACAAAAAAAAAAAAAAAAACGAGATCCTTCGTACAGCCGGTCACAAAAATCGAATAAGACCAGTGCAGTCAACACACTCTTCTAATGCCCTCGCTGTGTATGTCGGTAGAGAATAGAGTGAGTTATATACCCTTAATACCCTCAATATGCCCTTAATACCAGTCGAGCAGCGTTTGAATAACATTTCATGCGCGTAATTTTGCCGACACAGTGCTTTTTGGGGGGGGGGCGGGGGGGGGGGGGGGGTTTCATGGCCACACACGCTTTCCCAACTTGGGCAGTCCAGCAGCATCGTACCATGCCACGTCACAAAGCTCTCGTCGTCGTCGTCAAGGTGACTCCGGGAACACGTAAATTTAGTCGTCCGCTTATTTGGACCGGGAAAGAAAGCACCTTTTTTACAAATGTTGCGTCCTTCCAAAAAAGGTGTGCAGGATCTGCTCGACGCTACCGAGTCAGCGTGGAGCAAAATCTGTGTTGTTTTTTTTTTTGTTAAGACACGGCCCCGAATAAAACAGGGACTTGTTGAGGTATGAAAAAAAAAAAAAGGTTTGCATTGCAATACTGATAACGTACCAATCTAGAAATCACAGGTAGACTAAAACCTGTATGTAATCACTAGGTAATACTAATATATGTCCTCCCCCCCCTCCACCCCGCATTCAGCCCCACACCCTGCTCAGCCTGGTGAGCGTGCAGTTGGCCCAGGGCAACGTGACCGGTGCTCTGGCCTTGTTCCGCCACATCCTGGTGACGGCCCTCTCCTCCTCCTCCTCCTCCTCGTCGTTCGCCGGCTGCGAACAATGCCGCGCCAGCCTCCCTCTGCTGCGCTGCCTCCAGTTCTACCCGTTCCTTTACAACCTGTCCCACCGACAGCTCTGCTCTCGTGAGTAACTCCGAAACACGCAGGGTCTGTACGTGCGTTTTGTTGGTAGCTATTTATTTATTTATTTTTCCTGGATTTGTACGACTTTTTAAGGCTTATTCACGTAGAACATCAGGAGGGAGCGAGAAGAAATCTTAAGAGATCCGGTGGCCGTTGTGAGTTACAGAAATCAAGTGGTGTTTTTTTAAGGAGAGCTTTGCGTATTAAAAACAATATATATCGTGTTTTTTTAAAGGTCTAAAAGGTGTAAAATTGTACCGTTTTGAAGCTGCGGGGGAACCTGAAGAATTTGTAGCTTCATTATTTGTAGTTCCTCCCTTATTGAACAAATATATTAAGACAGCGATAGTGAGCATTTTCCCCCTGTGTGTCAAACAGATTGACAAAACCAGAGAACTAATACTTGTCATATTTCTCCCACGATGCCGTTCACATATAACCTGCTTCTTGTTCTGAGTACTAACAACTTCGATGATTTCATTGTTAATCACAACGCACTAAAAACACAACGACTTGAACAGAACGCCCTTTTGCCTAAAACGTCACTAAACATCCCTCATAGTGTTCAATAAAGGAATGTCGGCGCTGCTCTGCAAATGCAAAGGCATTCATTAAAAACCGGGAGCTCTAAATTATGACTCTTTTATTTAAAAAAAAAAAAGTCACTTATAAAGCAAATTCATCAAAGTTTGTTTCTGTTTTGGCTATTTAAAACTGCAAATTAACCGCGTGCTAAAAAAAAAAAATGCACTCTGAGCCTTAAACCCAGAAAACCTCCCTCGTTGTCCCTTAAAGCAGCAGGAGTTGATGTGTGTGTGTGGGGGCAAGTTGTATGTTGTGTTTCTGATGGGAACAGAAACCTTTCCTTTCCCTTTTATTTATATCAGTGGGAGTGAAGAGAAAAGTGCTTTGAAGTGGAGAAAGTTGGCCACTCAATAATTTAAGCTGCAGAAAATAGCTGATGCCAAATTTAGAAGGGACTATATTTTACTCTCTAAAGCTAAATATTGCTCCCATAAAGCACACCTGAGTACGAGGTCACACAAGCACGCAAACACACACACGCACACGCACACACACACACACACACACACACACACACACACACACAGTTGAAGTTAGGACAGAGGGTGAAATATACTCAAATAGATAAACAAACTTTTATCGTATGCGGTTTCGCGACGGCCGCGGTTTCTACAAACACATTTTTAATCATGTCAGAAGTATTGCTAATATCAAACAGAAGGTGCCGCGTTGCGATTGCGGGAATCGGAGTACCGATCTAAAAAAAAAAAACAACCGCAAAAAAAACCAAAAAAAAAACAACAACCTACCGGTGCAACTAAGAGAGCCGTAACAATAGCGTGACGTTTCCAACATGAAAGAAAGTTTCGAGCTATAGAAGCTTTGAGGACTGATTTGTTTGTTCCGTAAAAACAAACGCACAGTTGTTGTGTCTGAAAACGTGAAATGCAATACCGCGTGTCCTCGAGGGAATCGTTTCCACAGAGCCGCCGCGGAAATCTGTTCTGCCGTTACACTGCGACACTACGACAGCACGTCTTATTATTTTGGATTGATCATCAATGTCTAAACTTTCAGAGCAACTTATCTGCAACAACAGTATGACTGAAGGGATGAAAATATATTCCTAAAATGTACTAATGCACACAACGTACGTTGTAAAATATAGAAACGCGCTGTTTCAGAGCTCATTTGACATGAATTTGTTTTATTTTTTTTTTTATTTTTTTTATTTAAATCGGGTATACGAAGTAGCAATTTATTAAACGCTCCTGCTGCGTGACCGTCAGGGTCGCGGGTTTTGGAGGAATAAGTGACCCTAAACTCGCGTTTGACGCAGCGGGTGCTGCCTGCCCGGCCGAGGAGGACCTCGGCATCCAGCTGGAGGAGTGGGAGGGCAGCGAGGAGAAGCCGGACGCGCCGGCCATCTCCGCCGTGGAAGACAACCTGCTCTTCGAAAGTAAGACTTCGACCTGGTCATCGGAAACGGGCCGAGGGAAAAGATCCGTCTGCTCCGACAAATGCGTTCAGAAATGAACGCAGAGTTCGGTTTACAGTCGGCGTATTTTCCCCGCCCGTTAACTTGTGAGCCTCTGGTTGCCGGGGTTTAAAAACGTGCTTTATTCTCCCTTCAGAGGTCATCTTGGACAGCAACGGCTCGGGCGAAGCGGCCGGACACCAGCGGGCTCCTCCCTCCGCCGCAGGGACAGCGACCAAAATGACCACTTCCTTCGGAGAGGGGGGAGCGGAAAAGGAGGAGGAGTGGCAGCTGAAGGAGGACCTGATGGGAGCGTTCGAGGGCGCCCTGGACGTGGGAGGGAAACGAGGGGACCTGCGAGGGATCCGGGTGCTGAAGAACGACCGGGTCATGGGCGCCCGCGCCGGCAGCGGGCCCTGCTTCGGGAACTGCGAGGACGACGAGGGAGCGGAGTGGGTGAGCGCGGAAGCTCGATCCTTTTTTTGCCGCGCGCTGCCGGAGGCGCGTGCTGCTGAAACTGAAGGCTCTTTTCCGTTGCCGGCCTTCAGATCACCTTCCAGGTGAAGCGGGTCAGGAAGGCGAAGGCGGACGGGTCGGACGGTCTCGCCGTCTCCGACGACGGCCCGAACGGGGAGTCGCCGTCCGGAGGACACTCCGTCCTGGAGATCAGCGGTCCGACTATCCCGTCGCCGGGTCCCGCGGGTACGTTAACCCGCGTGTCATTTATTTACAACGGCATTGACTTCAAAAAAAAAAAAAAAATAAACCACTGAGAGGAGACGTCTTTGTGGGTTTCGATGTTTTGCGGCAGGTCGCTGGAGAGACTACACGAGTCTCGGCTGGCCGGGGCCGGAGGAGTGCCAGCGGACGCGGAGGGTGGACCTCACCACTGTAGCTAGCACGTGGTTGGCTGTTTCTGCCAAGAACATCGAGTAAGGCTTTCACTGTCCTGACTACTCATATCTTCTAATCGAACAAATTAAAGGAACCTGAAAGACGATGGTTTTTTTTTTTGTTTTTTGTTTTTTGTTTTTTTGTATCCATCCGCAAAGCTCGTGAGATATCTTAGAAATGCGTTTTTTTTGTTTTGTTTTTATATTACGGCATTACAGCGTGTCGACATCCAAATTCAATGAAAACTTTAGTTTTTGGGTCTATTGTGTCTTAACTTTTGTTTTTCCCTCCGCCGCCTTCTCCTCAGCATCACAGAGCACATAGACTTCGCCACTCCGCTCCAGGAGCCGGCGGCCGAACCTTTATGCAACGCCAACCTCGCCGCCAGCATGCACACCCTGGACCACCTGGCCGGGGTGGCCAACCGCGCCGCCATCCACTACACCGGGGAGAGCCAGCTGCGCGAGGTAGGCCGAGGCTGCAGATTTACAACGGGTCGACGCGCAAACGGTCGGGAGCCTGAAAAATACGGGATTCCGCTAAAAAAAAAAAGGGTTGCTTTATAGAAAGGTTGTCGTTATCTGCGTTGAAATAAAAAAAATGAACAGAATGACATCAAAACTAATGTAAATTGGAGTTCACACATGTACTTCCATCAAGCAAGGATTATATGAAACATCCCTGTTAAACTACGTCAAGAATTTTAGTTTCAAGAAGTTATAAAACTGGTAAAAAAAAAATAAAAAAAAAGATTAAAAAAAAAAAAAAATCATCAGGTTAGAACCAAAAGAGCCGAAACAATCGTGGCTGGTTTAATAAACATGGAGCGGATAATTAATACTCGGGGTCAGAGGGAAATCATTGTTGTATTCTGTAGAAATAATTATATAATTGACAAGTCAGACAAAAAAAATCCGCCCCGCTTCTTAGCTGTCAGTCTCACTCGTGTCTCTTCTCGTGTCTCTTCTCGTGTCTCTACTCGTGTCTCTACTCGTGTCTCTTCTCGTGTCTCTTCTCGTGTCTCTTCTCGTGTCTCTACTCGTGTCTCTTCTCGTGTCTCTTCTCGTGTCTCTTGTTGTTCCGACCCAAAGGTCCTGCAGAACCTCGGCAAAGATAAGTTCTCCCCGCAGTCCTTTGAGCAGGTGGGCACACGCATCGCTAAAGTACTGGAGAAGGTAAGAACTCTCAGGTGGTCCAAGATTATTATTATTATTATTATTATTATTATTTGTATTATTATTAATTAGATTCATGTTAAAGTAATTTGGTATTTAGTCAGATTTGAATTTGACCCGAACGCCAAAAGTATAAACAAAATGAAAATGTTGTGGAAAGTATTTTTTTCTGCTTAAAGTCAAGATCATTTTTTTTTGTTTTGTTTTTACTTGCATTCCTTCCGTCAAGTCGTGTATCATGTTAACAGTAAACTACTATTTCAATAATAACACTTTTGTGCATGTTTATGTTTGAAGCGGTCTGATGACACTTCACATTGGTGTATTGTGTAAAAAAAAAAAATACATTCAGTCTTCTAAACATTTGCTCATTCGGCATCTACGTCGACTTCTGTCGTCACAAAACTGAATCTGACGAAGACAAACGCTCCGCTGGGGAAACTCGCTGCGCTGCAACTTATTCACATCTGTTGGTTCAGTTTGTCTTGTCAGGTCTTGATAAATGAACTCTTGAGAAGGTTTTCCTCACTCAGGGAAAAAAAGTAAAGGCAGGAGGCCACATTCAGACTAGAATATGTCTCTGACAGGGTTTGTATTAGCCCGGCCAACTCTGATCTTACCGTCTGTCTCTCGTCTGTGTTTGGACTGAATTTTCTGAAATACAAAGATACAAAAAGCAAATTTTCTGTTTTTTTTTTCCCCTTATGTTAATGGTTTTAAAGGTTAAAAAAAAAAAATCATTATTGAAAGAAAGTGTCACCGCTGTGCATAATTTATTGCCTGGAACATCCAGCTACTTCAACACCTCACTCCAACACTAGTAACACTCTACATGCGTTTCATTTCATTTCATAGCACCTGACACTTTTCCATTCATCCCAAGCTGGATTTATTTATTTAATTTGATTTGTTTTGTGTATATAGTTTGTGTGTGTATTTATTCGTCGCTCTTATTTTCTTCTAAAAATAATTCTTTTTATCTGTGTTATTATATGTATACGTATTTGTAAATTCTTTCTTCTTGCGTGCGCCTTTTTGTGTTTCTATGCTGCTGTGACGACTACATTTCCCCGCTGTGGTATTAATAAAGTCTCATTCTAAGTATTAAATACATTTTATCTGTACCTTTTTTCTTTTTTTTCTCTCTCTCTTCTCTAATCCCCGAAACTGCAGAATCAGACATCCTGGGTGTTATCCAGCATGGCTGCACTGTACTGGAGGGTCAAAGGTCAAGGCAAGAGAGCCATCGACTGCTTGCGGCAGGCCCTCAACTACGCCCCCCATCACATGAAGGCAAGTTCAGACGTGGGCTGTTCACAAACAGACAGCTGGCACGTGTTGTTTTAAACACGAAAACCCATCAATATCGTCTTTTTTTTTTTCTTTTATTCTTCTCCCCCCCCCCCCTCTTGAATTTTGAACCAGGACGTGCCGCTTATCAGCCTGGCCAACATCTTCCAGAACGCCCGCCTGTGGGAGGACGCCCTCACTGTGGCTCGCATGGCGGTAGAAATCGCCCCGCACTTCGTCGTGAACCACTTCACCCTCGCCAACGTCTACATCGCCATGGTAACGACCCCGCGCCCCGCTACTCTTCCGCCGTCGCTCCGTTTCGCCCGTAGTCGCGCGACCCCGCGGCTCCGCCCGCCGCGTTCGACCGGAGCCGCAGCAGAAAGTCGAGGCTTCTTATTTTTTTTTTCGTAAAGCGGCGATCCGAGAATAACGTCCCTCTCGCCCGACAGGAGGAGTTTGAGAAAGCCATGCGCTGGTACGAGTCGACTCTGAAGCTGCAGCCGGAGTTCGCTCCCGCCAAAGACCGACTGAGAACCATCCAGTGTTACCTGCTCACCAAGAGGGAACGACGTCAGCCCTGAGCCGCTCGGCCGGATCCATCCCAGGGGGGGAAAAACCCAGTGGCCGTGCACACACACACACACGCACACACACGCACACACACGCACACGCACACACCCGAACACCACAGATAACCTGAACTTGGTGAAACGGGAGGTTTCATATCCAGCTGAATCTGGGTGCTTTGTTTTTTTTTTTCTTCCAGGTCTAACTCCTCCTCCTCCTCCTCCTCCTCCTCCCCCCTTCCCTCTCCCGCCTTCCTGAATTAGGTTTGAAATGACACCGATATACAACTGTAGATAAACCCGCGCCACAACATTACAGTACCTGTAAAACCGCAGGACTTTTTTTGCAAAAAAAAAATGAAAGGAGGTTAAAAATCGAGCAATATTTGAATTTCAATCTGTGCTAATTGGAAGAAACGTTTGCATTCATAAAGACGTTGTAGCATTTTAATAGGAGGAGGATCTGAAATACAGAAAATACAGGTATATTGTCCCATTAGTGACATACCGCCACTTGGAGGTGGTGCCATGTTTTAACGTAACTTAATTGGAAGTTTTAATTGAAAAGGATGTTATACAGTATTTGCTTAAGTCTCTCGCTGAGATGGTCAAGAATGTGCTTCTCAACTCGGAGGTTAAATGAGTCTCAATTGAACAGTATATGCCCTCTCTATTTCTGCTTCTTTAAAAAAAAAAAAATAATGTATGGGAATTCTCCATTTTTGCACTTTTTTTCTGTATCATTCCTATTTATATGGGACCTAAAAGAAAAAAACGGTTTTATTTTTATTTTATTTTTGCGCCGAGCTAATTTAAAAACAAAAGAGAGAGAAAATGAAATAAGCTGCTACATTTGCTTCTTAACTTATGGGAATCATCAGGCAGAAAAAGGATTTACCGTCGACTATCTATTAAAAAAAAAATTAAAAAAATAACAAGGACTCTAAAGTGGAATCTGTATTAAATGTACAGTATTAAAGGCAGTGTGTGGTTTTCAGCTCGTTTCTCTGCATCTTCTTCTTTGTCTCGTCGGGAAATGAAACGAAGTGTTTGAACTCCGAGTTTAAATTGAACTGTAGACATCATAGTATTTCATCATCAGTCTCTTAAAATCCACAAAAACAAAAAAAAAAAAAGGGCTAGAATTCTTTTTTCGAAACGAATATCACCAACACGACTGCTTTTTATTTATTTTTTTTCTCGGTACATATGTTCAAACTGGCCTACTGGTGGTGCTTGTCTGTACTTTGTAAGGCTGATTCCTTTCATCACCTACAACGGCGCGTCTCCCTCCGATTCATAAACGGCCCACAAATGCATTTTATGTCCAGTTTATAGTAGATTTTGTTATTAAAAGGAAGAAAATCATTCCGCGTTAAGTTTTTAATATGTTGACAGCGACGTGTTATTTAAAGCGCAATCCGTGATTCAAGCATCCGATGCTGAAGCTCGGTTATTACACCCAAACGCGCACATATTTATATATATATTTTTTTCAACGTGAGTGTAAACATATGTAATAGTGCTGATTATAACCTTTTCAGATATGGTGATATCATCATTTTACGTGCGAGATCACGTTAAAGACTGAAGGGACGTTGGAGTACAGTCAGGTGTATGAAGTCTTAAGAGTCGGTTTTATTACGTCGTCATCCAGGAGGGAAATATTAAAGCGGTAATTACAACTTTTCACCGAACATTTACTGACAAGGGAAGTGGAGCATATTTCTTTTATTATTTTTTTTTTATTAATCATTAACTTCACTGGAAGAGTTACTGATAAAAAAAAAAAAGAAAAGAAAAAAATGAACATCATCAAGTTAACACGTCCAAATTACTTGTTTTCGTCTGACGAGCAGTCAAAGACCCAAAAATGTTGACTCGGCTCTCTCGGAAAACTATCCAATAGTCGCATCCGGTGTCAATTCTGGTTTTAGAAAAGTATTTTAACGATTACTAATTATTCATTTAATGAACTAATCTATTAATAGATAAGTTAAGTGCAGGGCTCTCAGGAAAATCAGGAAATTGCCATTTGTAACAGAGCCATAACATACGTTTGTTCCAGAGGAGTAAATCCAGCCAATTGTAGCCGAAAGCAAATAAAAACAACTTTCATAAATATGCGCGGCTCGACCACCGTCACCCTGAATTTGATGACCGGTGCATACAGTACAGAACAAACATGGCAGTGCGGAGACCGTTGATCTGAGTCGGATGGTGCTGATGCAGCACGGAGCGTCTGAGAACAAAGATGGAACAGAGCGTCCATTCACACAAAGAGGTGCATCCACATCCTGTGTGTGAAACGGCACTTTCTCTCTCTCTCTCTCTCTCTCTCTCTCCCCTCCCCTCCCCCCCCCCCCCTCTTTAAATTAGCAGATCTAAAAATGGCACCAGCACAGTGCAGCCTGCTATTTTTAGACTCCTGTAAAGGAACAAGATGGTTGCAGAGGAGAGCTTGTGTGTGTGTGCGTGCGCGCACAGACTCTTATAAATACCAACACAATACATGAGAGGGCAAAATCAAAAGCAAAAATCCGCAGCTCCACGTTTTTCCCGCCCTTTCGGTTCCTCCTGTGGACAACCGAGCTGCTGCGCGGCTGATGGAGGTTATTCATCGTCGGTCTGTTGTTGCGCTCTTGTTTTGGAACGTTTCTAATGAATAATTGACCGGAGCGGTATTTTTGGACCGGCACCGTCTTGGGGGTGCTGGCGTATAAATAGCTCATGTGCAGCAAAGCGTGCATTGGATTTGTGTGTGTGTGTGTGTGTGTGTGTGTGTGTGTGTGGAAAGGGGGTGGGGAGGGCGTCGGGCCCCGGGGAGTAGGAGCCCTGTTATGTAACAGGCATGTGAGTTGGCGCGCCGCGGCGCCGCTACATTGAATGGGGCGCGTGTGTGTGTGTGTGTGTGTGTGTGTGTGTGTGTGTGTGTGTGTGAGACGCTCCGGTGCCATTGAGCGTTTTGCAGACTGATAGTAGACTCGCGGGGAGTCCTTTGTCAAGTCTGCTGCGGCTGAGGCAGCTCATTTCGGCGCACCCGCCGCACGTGAACTCGCACGCATTAGATGTTGGATCAAACGAAAACATTTTCCGTCCCGCCTTGTCAGCGTTTTATTTCACCGTCGCGGTCGAGCTGCGTCGCACGGGCACGATAAGCATCGACGTTACTCGAAGAGCTGCTCGTCACGTGAGCGTGTGCCACTAATCTGCGATATTTTTTTTTTTATCATTTGCATATTGTTCGATTGTAGAAAAAAAAAATTGCGCAAAGTTCTGCTCGTCGAAATCGCATTTTTACTGGTTGCAATTTCAGAATTGCAAATTCGAAACGTTCAACTCGCTGTTAAAAAAAAAAATCGTAGATTCTGCGAAGTCGTTTGAGGCTGGGGAACGACCGGAGCAAGTTGTCGGGACGTTTTCGCATTCTCATTTGTTCTCCGATGCCAAACTTTTGAAGCCCGCTTCCGCCTTGAAATTTGTTACCGCATCTCACAGTATGGAGATATATTTGGCTCCCTCGCCGCTGAATATAGTAACGCTGAATGGATGTTGCTGCAAGGTATTACATAATAATAGTGAAATTTCCTGCACGGACATGAAAGGAGATGACTATTTTAAAGGCGCAGAGACTTAAGAATGGATGAAGATTTCAGAAAAACACGAGGGGGAGAGAGTGCCAGTTTGTCTGAACGTTAATCCCGGACATTTGCGTGCGTTGTTGCGTCGCAGAGTTGCCGCAGCAGAAAAACACCTGCAATGGAAAATACATTATAACCAGATATTACAAATGCGATGGAAAATAACCAATGAAAGAAAGGCAATACGAGTAGTTTTACGTTTAGGATCTTATTGTATGTGTGTAATATACTTAATAAGTCTGCATATACTGTACAGTCACTCGTAAACTATCATCACAGCAGTTAATATGTGCAGAATAAAGGGATAGTCCACCGTTTTGGCTCAAATTCATCTGAGAGCCGCACTACGCAGTCATAGAGCGCACATTATATTCTGTTTGTCTGTATGCATAAGGGATTTTCTCGGTGTTTTTCTCTTCTTTTTTTTTTTTTCAGTTCAGTATAATAAGAAGATATGGGCCTTGTGGGGACAATCATTTTCACTATTAACTGCAAAGTCCATTCTTCTTATCTACAGCGTGAGTCAGTGCGATTCTGTAGTTCATTAAGTTACTCTGTGACTTGGTTAGGCTGGCTAATGTAGGACTGACTCCAATGCTTATTTTCACTAACGGTTAATCTGCTGATGTTTTTTCTCATCTAATGAACAATTTAGTCTGTAAAGTTACAAAAAAAAAAAAAAAAAAAAAATAGTGGGAAAGTGTTCGTTGCAGTTTGCCGGTCCGTATAAATAACAAAGAACAGCGGCAAATTGTCACGTTCGAGAAGCTCAGACGGGGGAAACGTTGTGGATTCGCTTAACGCGGACTTGACTTCAATCGACACCGAAGGCCGAAGCTGTGAGCGGGTAGACGGGCAGAACCGGGCTAATAATGTCAACTTCTCACTCCCCGGTGGTGTCAACGGTTTCAATGTGGCTTCAGTACCATGGACAGCTCCTTAGCGTTTCCACCCCTCTCTTCTTTCTTCAGCTTGCAGACCTGCTCAGACAGACGGGCGACAACAAGCTTCCAGAGCGGCTTCAGGTTTACTTCAGCTCCAAAACTGTCCCCTCAACCTGCTGTTAAAATTGTGGATAATGTCCCTTTTTTTTTTTTTTTTTTTTGTAAATGTGTGCAGATTTGAGCAGATTGTGATCGTCGTCTCCGACACGGAACAAGTCACAAAAGTTTCAAATACCAGATCGAGACTAACACATTTTTCTCAAGTCCCTGTCTTTCAGAAAAGAAATCTTTAAAAGCTTAAGACTAAATGAAGTTAAGTTTGATTTCTTACGTCCGTTCTTTCAGGATGACTCTGACACATTTTTTTTTTTTTTTTGGATTGGAGTCATGTAAATGGATTTCGCACCTCGTGTCTGCGGCACTTCTCTGTTTCCTCTCTTCTCAGCAGTTTTCAGTCGGTTTCAGATCCTAATTTGGGTTCTGGATTTATTTATTTTTATCTGTGTTTTAATGCAAATTCACAGAAGGGAGTCTTCCTTTGCGCATGCATGTTCTGCATCAACCACCTGACCTTGTTCTCAAACATCTAATCACTGTAAACCGTCCATTGTCAAGGCCTGACGCTCAAAGCTCCTCGTTCGGTGCCATAATCCAGGTAAACTGGACAAACTGAACACAGAGCTGCGGGCGGATACTGGATTTAGAAACCAAGGGACGCAACTCATCTGAAACTTGTGCCGCATCATCAACTGTTGGCCCCGGGGCGAGTCCGAGATGAGCGTCTGTGAACACTGCGGCCGCTTTTCACCGGCACCTCTTTCAAATGTGCCGAGATTACGCGAAACAAAGCCTGCGTGTTACAAGTTGGACCCGATCCGCCTTTTGACCGTCCGCTGTCTTCCATGAAGGACTTGTATCATTTCCATGAGAGGGAAAAAAAACGGAGCCGGGGTGACTTTCTGCGAAATAAATAACCCTAAATTTGCTGAGTCTGCCCAGTTACCATCCAATTAACCTCTGATGTGATCACACGCATGAAGAATCAACACTGGTGGGCACGACGTGTGGTGTGTCGGGATTTTGAACAAAAAAAACGGGCCTGATTGTGTGTGTGTGTTTTTTTTTTTTTAAGGTAATTCACATTTGCATGAATAAAAACAAAAATGCAAATGTAAAAAAAAAAAAAGGTGCAATTCTCGTTGAAAAAGAATCTTAACATGTTTAAAGACAGAAATGGGAAGCGGAGTTGAATCTGGTCTAAATGTAATGCCATGAAAAACCCTACAGGTTGCAGCTTTAATGAATGAGACAGTCTCATTCTTAGAGAGACACACTGGTAAAGACAAAACCAACAACGTCAGATCATTTGAGGAGGATTGTTTTCCCTCTTTAGTTCTTCTGATATTCGTTGTATTCATTTACTAAATCAGGTCCACCTCCCTCGTCCGCCTGGAAGCCCTTCTCGTGTTTACGTTTTGCCACTCGGTACAAGTAGTAAGGCTACCTTGAGCAGAGAAACCCGCAGCGCCAAGCATGTTGAGTATGGGGAGTTAAAAATAGCATCATCGGTCGGCCGAGCGCCGCTCCGTTACTACGCGTTTCAGCATTCTGCCCTGTGCGAGGAGGAGGGGGGGAGGAGGAGGAGGAGGTGGTGGGAGGGGGGGGGGGGGGGGGAGTCTGCAGGACGGAGACCGCGGCAGCCTCCCCGCCGCTCTCTCCGCGGCTCCGCATCCAGCGCACCGAGGGCCACTCGCGGTCCCGCTGGGAGGCTATATAAACCCCGACCTGGAGTCCTCTGAAGCGCGTTCGCAGCCCTCGTGGCGTGACATAGGAGCTGATTTATGACGCAAAGCGTGAAAAAAAATAAAAATATATATATATATATATATCTACCGTTTGGTGTGATGTTGACCAGCTGAGCTCATAGTTTACTCACCATCACATTCCCTTTGCTCCCAATGACATGAAAGAGTGGTTTCATGACAAACAATGGCCCTTCCAGTTTGGAGGAGGAGGAAGGAGGAGGAAGGAGGAGGAGGAGGCGGCGGCTGCGCCTTTCCTCGGCCCGTCCCTCTGCTAGTTTACATTTCCAGATGGTGTTTTCATTGGACCTTCGATCATTTTTAGACCCATTAGAGGCAACGCAGGCTCCTGCTTCCACCTTCAAAGTGGGAGATTCTCCACCTGACGTCAATGCCTGGTGACTGACGCAGCCCCGCTAAAGAAGGAAGTCTGTTTGATTTTATTTATTTATTTTTTTCCCATTTGGTTTTTTTTTTTGGCGTTGAATCTAAAAACAGGCCGCGTTAAAAAAAATAATAATAATAATAATAATATCATGTTCCAGTGTAGATTTATAGCTTCGTGCGCGTATTTAAGACATATTTTTTTTTATGGGCTCATTTGATTGGGTGGGGGCGTCTGTGTGCGCGCGCATGCAAGCGAGGGGGTGGGGGGGGGGGGGCGGAGCGGGGCTCTCCGTGTTTTCAAATCATGAATTAATAAAAGCCCCCCCCCCCCCCAAAAAAAAAAAAAAAAAAAAAATTCTGCACACTTTTCATCATTCTGTTTAAATCCGGCCGAGCAGTCTCTTCCGCGGCATCGTTATTAGGGAGATGCTGCTTGGCGTGCACGCGCCTGTGCCGTGCAAAAAAAAAACACCAAAAAAAAGGAGAGAGAGAGAGAGAGAGAGAGAGAGAGGCGGGAACGCGCGCCGGTTCTCAAACGCCGCACGCTCGAAATTCCTCCAAGGAACCTCTGCGAGCTTTTCTTTTTTCATCACGCGCGAGCTAAAAATAGAAACGGGGTTGGATCGTGATCCAGAAATAGATAGGGGGCATCACTCCTATAAAAGGCACACCATTCAAGAGTACAGTGAAGAAGCGGAAAGCCGGAGCATATTTTATGGAGAAAAGAGCCTTTTTTTTTTTTTTTTTTTTTTTTGGCCCCTTTTTGATGCCACTTTTTCGTGTTTTTTTTTTTTTTTTTTTTTTTTTTTTTTTTTTTTTAACGGAGGCTCCGCTGCGGCGATGGTGAGTTGTACAAACCTTTTCTCCGGCTGCACCTGTTTCTCCTTTTTTTTTTTTTTATGTTGTCAGTTGCTTTGCAATATAATGTATGATTTTATTCCTACCGCTAAAAGGGCATCTGCAAATGGGTGACAGTTTGATTTTAAGGCGGGATGTGTGCAGAGGAGGGAGAAGAAGAAGAAGAAGAAGAAGAAGAAAAAAAAAAACGCGATGTCATGAGTGCTTTGTGTGGATTTCTGCTGTTTCTTGCAGCACGCTTGCTTGAAGGGACGTCAAAGCAGTGTGTGTTTGCAGCTGCACGGGGATCACCCTCAGTTTAGATTTTTTTTTTTTTTTTTTTTTTTTTTTTTAAAGGGTGGATGTGTGTTCTGTCGGTGTACATTATCCCCATTACTTCGTGACATTAATCTCCAGCCTGAGATTTTTCATTTTTTGCAGCGGAGGATGGTTTTGGTTTTGGGAGCGAGTGGGGAGCTGTCCTCTTGTTGTGGTGCTGAACCGCTTGTGCTCTTTTTTTTTTTTTTTTTTTTTTTTTTTTACACGAAGCGCCCTTACAACACCCACTGTGGGCATTTCGGATAAGTTTAGTACACTAGATTTCACACGGGGCTTGTTGTGTTCCGGTTTTTTTTTTTTTTCCCCCCCCGATGTGTTGCAGTGCAAATCTCCACGATCGCGTCAGATTTGGGTGATTTTTTTTTTTGATTATTTTTTTTTTTTTTTCCTGCCGACGCTGAAGGGCGAGCAGCTCGGCGGCTCTCCGCCTCGCGCGCAGCGCTACCTTTTTACAATTAGATCCTTGTTTGCGGATTCTTTTTCTTTTTTCTCTCTCTCTCTCCCCCTTTTTTTTTTTTTTTTTTTTTTTTGTGCACGATGAGTCTCGAGTCGTGACTGCTAAAAGTGAGTAAGGCGCGTGCTGCGTCAGTGGCGTCTGGCTCTCGGTGCGCTCGAGACAGATGGGGGGGGGATCGTGACCGGCTGGGAGACGCGTCCGCGAATGGAAGGCTGTGGACGGTCCAATGAAAACGAGGCGAGGGTGGGGCCCCTGCTTCGGCAGCTGAAGGTTTTTGGAGCCAAATTAACCCTTTGCAAATAACGAAAACTTTATTATTAATGAAACAGGAAGGCGCCAGATAGTTTCCAACCAGCGGTTGTTTTTTTTCTTTCTTCTTCTTCATCCTTAAAGGGACACACAAATGGAAAAAACCACACATCAGATCACGATGTTCTGTCGCGTGTTTCCAACTGTTGTTGCTTTTTTTTTTTTTTTTTTTGGTATTAGTGGATGTTGGGGAGGGGGGGGGGCGGTGAGGAGGGGAGGGAGTGCAGTAATGAAACTGTCAGGTGCTTTAGCCTCCTCTATTATAGGTGCTCTTTTTTTTTCCTTTCTCGTCGCTATTGGTAGACGACGACTCGTCCCGTCCAATGAGATCGCAGCCATCCCTTTCGCTGCGCGTTAAAGTCTATAACGGCGACGAGATGCCGCCTCTCTTCACCGCCGCTCTTTTTAATAACAAGCCGGCGTGTTTGCTGCAAAATCTGCGCCAGTTCAGTTTTGGTAAAGCTGCGCCTTCGGAGGATCATAAACCAAAACAAACCGGGGCGGAGGTGCAAAAAAAAAAAAACACCCTCATGAGTTGTTTTTATTTTTTCTTTCTTTTATTATTATTTTTTTTCTTCTTCTTTTAAATCTGAAAGCATTTTGAGGATGAAGACCCCGAGGAGACGTGGACTGGAGTGGATGTGGATTTAAGAGCCGGAGCAGCACTTTGTCCGTCACGAATCTTTTTGCGGTCTGGGCTTGCTGTGCATACGTGAATCTGGGAAGCCCTTACCCCAAAAAGCATTTGCGGAGGACATGAACGTCGTGCATGTTTTTGGTGGGACTAAAAGCAACAAAAAAAAAAGCAAAAAAACGAAATCCCACTGCTGACTGTCACTGTTGTAACACCTGAGGGGGCTGGACAAAGTGTGACCCCCCCATGTTCTCAGCTCGGTATGCACGAGCGGGTGACGTGACACGTTTAAAGGGCTTTAAGTATTTATCATGAAGCATCTCCAGCTGTGATGCTTCATGAAGTGATGCCAGGGGGGGGGGGGGGGGGGGGGGGAAGGAAAACAACCACAATAAGGAGAGTTGTCGTGAACACAGGGGGCACCCATGTATTCCACAGTCCTTGGATTGTTTTGGTGTTTGTGATTTGTATTGTTTCCGTCGTGCTCTAAATAAACCCGTTTGAAAGGGGACAGATGGATTTTTCACAACACAAATGTAGTAACCGTTATTTACCAAAATGCTCCTTATTGATTATTCCGCATCACAATTACATCACGTTCACGATTTGACCTGAAGACACGCAGCAACTTCTTATCTGATGTATTCATAGGTAGTCTGTATGTGTATTTATTTTTTTTTTTTAATGCAGTAATTTGCATTGTTTAAGGAAATATCTGACAGGCGTTCTTTCGCTGAAGGTTTTATTTTAGCAGCTGTTCTTGTCTTTCTGCTGACTAAACATCTGGGACGTAAACTGAAAATTGGACAGACACACGTAAGGGAGAAGGAATTGAATCGTCTGTGTGGAATTCCTTTTGTACGCAAGTAGTTATTAAATCACTCACTCAAACCATGTCTTTATTTCAACAATCGCAGATTTAAGAGACTTAAATCTGAAACCTTATATCAGGAATCTGAGATTTCTGAATCTAAGACAAAGTATTGTGCTGGAAATCAAGCGACGAACCGAAAGAGCACTTAGTTTTACATTTAAACAATTTCCCTTTTAAACGCTTTTTTTTTCGATTTCCTGCTTTTGTGAGTCTGCGTATGTCGTGTTTGTTGCCTTGCGTACTTCTTGTCCCTTTACACTCACCGGTGTGTGGACTGTTTTTAGATCAGTTTCCCTTCTGACGCAGAAAAATGTTGTTTTTCTTCTGCTTTCTCATATTGTTTTTACTTTTATTTTCTCTTTATGCTTTTTGAACTCGCAGGTTGTCCACGTCTCACGCGCACGCACACGCACACACGCACACACGCACACACACACACACACACACACACACACACTGCACCTGGGAGACGGCAGCAGTGACCGAACCACAGCGAGGTCAGCGGCTGGAATCCACAGAGTGAGTGTGAGCAACAGTGAAAGGGGAGTAAACGGTAGTTTTTCATTCATTGTATTCTGTAACATCTGCTGGTAAACATGCAGCGTGACTGTGACACACCCACCTCCTCCACCACACGCACACACACACACACACACACACACACACGCGCACACACGCGCTGCATTCACGCTGCGTCTTGTGTGTCACCATAAGATTCTGTTGTCTTTCCTCCTCCTCGTCTTTTCATCCTCTTTTCATTATTATTCATAATGATTCAGTCTATGCAACCTTTCTTTTTTTTTTAAATTTTGTATTCCTTTTACGTGATTGAACTGCAGTAGCCTCGATATCTGCAGTAAAACTTATGTTACGTATTTCTGCGGGCCGACAGTGAAATCACAGCAGTTAGACTTCCCACGAAAACAAGGAGAAAGTGTCTCAGCACGACGTCACGATGACTCCCAAACATTCATGAAGCACTTGAACCGGCAGCTCTCCCACTCCGCCATGTAAACATCATCGCATCTCCGGAGTCTCCGGATCGCTGCGTATCGTGTTAATATAGATTTCCAACCGCAATTGTGACGTAGTCGCGTGTTTTTGTTTTTTTTGATAATCTGACATTCACTATAAGCAATTAAACCCCGCATTAATCTTAAACCTGATGTTAGCTCGGGGGTATCCTGAGCTCTGACCCGTCTTCATGACCACGTAGTGAACCCTCCTCAGATGCAGGAGTGTTTTTAAGCCTTCGTCTCCCTGCAGTTTCCCCTCCAGGCCGTCTTTAAAAAAAAAAAAAAATTACAAAAAAAATCAGCTTAACCTACTTGAAGGAGAAGTAATAACAATTACACAAAAGTCAGAACACACATTCTGGTCAGGAGTCGGTGTGTGTCTCTGTTGTGTGAGGCGTCGGGTCGGTGACGTGGCAAAAAAGACAAGAGATGGTGAAAAGTTAGAGATTTTTACAGTGAAGGGTGAGTGGATTTAAAAAGTCTCCGAAAGAAATAGTCCTTTTTTTTTTTTCTTCTTCTTCTTCTTTTTTAGACAAATTAAAGGAATACTAAAATTATATGTTGGAGAATGTACAAAGTTTAGATGGAGGGAGTGAAGACGCTGTCCATTATTCTTTTTACAGGTTGCACCGTGTCTCGTTGTGGGCATATTTGTACTTGAACTGCATATCAGCAGATGATTCGGACAAACACTTGAAATAAAGTTAAACGGAGAGATATTACATGGGAAATAGGTTTTTAAATATTGTACGATTATGCCAACTGCACGTTTTTTTTTCTTTGACTTTGTTATTTGCTGCTGGGACAATATTACCACCATTTAAATCTTTATCTTAAAGCTCAGACGTACTTTGCATGGACTCGGTGTGTTAATGCTGCAGACGGAGATGTGTGTGTATCCAGATATGAGGCAACGCAATCATCACAATTATCAGCAGGCTGTAATGAAAGAAAATATGCTCGCGTGTCTCCTCAGTGTAACTTTTTTTTTTTTTTTTTTTTACAGCAGCCGACATTTTATATGCTTCCTTTCTTTTAGATCGTAAGCGAATGTCAAACGGCACCAGCAGGCCACATGCGCACGTTCTGCTCCCGCGTTAGGCAGACGTGTTTTTAATAAGTTTATCAGGCGTCACATAGACACCGGTCGATCCTGATGTTTGTAGTTTCCAGACGCTCACTGAGAAGCCCGACGCCGATTAAATGGAAATCTACAAACGAGGAAAGAATCAACTATCTTGAGCTGTCATAAATCGGATACACATTTACTGCCGGGCTCAAAAAACTATTTATTAATAGATGATACTTCTATGAATATGTCATTTAGCTCCAAACTTCCAGTTTGCCACTAAATACCTGATTTGTGTTCTTTTCTTCAGTTCAACAAGCGATAACACAAACAGAAGGGCACGTTGTGTGTATGTAGTCATGTGAATGTAATTCCTTGTGTGTGTGTGTGTGTGTGAGAGTGTGTGTTGCTTTACACTTATATTCCCTCTCTTCACATGTTCTCTCTCGCCCTTCCATTTGTTTCAACTTAATTTTATATGTCAACTCATTCTGTCTTATTTTGTTTTTGCTGTTTAGATGTGTCAAATGTCTGTAGATTTTAAAAACTGGAATTCTCTGTGTAAACGCTCGATTCACCTCAGTTGCTCTCGTTATAAATTGATATCTACTTTACGGCATGCCCTTAACTCCGTGTGTTTTTCTTTTAGGAGACACTGCATGCTTTTATATATTAATGATGCTCTCAGCAGCTTTACGTTGTAATAAAATCAGTGTGAAATCTTATATCTCTATGAGTCCATATTGATTTTCCAAGTGTCATTTGAGTGGATAACACCGCAACATTTGGACTGCTGCGATTTAAAGAACTCATTGTGTATCTTTGTGATGTTTTGTCATAAAAAAAAACAGTGAAATAAATATTGATAAAAGCCTGAAAAAAAATGATGTACTGTGGTTTGTGTGTGTGTGTCTAAGTTGAATCAGACAGATGTGAAGAATATACGCAATAACGTTTGTATTGTTGTAAAATCCCCAGAGTTTGTTAAGTTGATTATTTGAAACAGTTTCTATATGAATATCTTTCCGAGTGTGTGTGTGTGTGTGTGTGTGTGTGTGTTTTGTGCAAAAACAGACTGATTGTACAAAGATATAAATCGTCACAAATTCACATCTTTTTATCAAAAAGGTTCTTTCCCAAAAATCGCAAACAAAAACTATAACATCACTATAAGGAGCTGTCCATCAACATGTGGTGCTGAATTTCTGCTTCTTGTGCGCCACATTGTGTGTGATTAATGTCCACATATCATTAATGCCGATATATTCGCCGACAGTTTTTTTTTTTTTTTTTTTTTTTTTTGTCACAAGTCAGAAGTCAACTATGTTTCCTGATCATTCATCAATGCAACAGTTTTACCTCTCGCTCTTCATCCAGCTCACTCACACTCACTCACACGTGGACAGCTGGCCGTCTTACCTGCAGGCTCTTGCTGCTGACGATCAGCTGCCAGTCTGTTTACGTCCGAGATGGTGCTTTCATCGAAATTTCATTCAGGTTCCTTTGAAAGCTCAGAGCCAACAGTTTAGACTCCTGTTTACAATTGCTGCATTTCTATTTTTAGATTCAATGCTCTTATGTAACGCTCACACTCACATTATGGACCACTGCTGTCTGCTCCACTTGGCTGAATTGTGTACTCCCTGTGTGTGTGTGTGTGTGTGTGTGTGTGTGTGTGTGTGTCTGTATACTAAGTTAGATTCAATTATGTCATATAATTTATATGAATAAAAAAATAATAATAAAGAAAAGAAAAGAAAAAAAACAATTCTATAATTCATGTAGTTGGGAAATCAAACAAACAT
The DNA here is from genome assembly GCF_022577435.1 of Embiotoca jacksoni. Taxonomy (NCBI): domain Eukaryota; kingdom Metazoa; phylum Chordata; class Actinopteri; family Embiotocidae; genus Embiotoca; species Embiotoca jacksoni. Next base: position 2,131,988 of record NW_027185387.1, on the reverse strand, counting down.
CAAACACAAAATCCTGCATGCGGCTGTTATGTGGGGAGTTTTACTATTTAAACTTCCATCTGAGATCCTAAAAAACTTCCTACAAATATGAAATAATTCCGAGATATTTCCATCGTGAACAGGTCGACAGTGGCCGGAGTTTGTTTTGTCAGTGGATTTCTCACAATACCATATTTCCCGATGATCCCTAAACCATAAACCTTACCACATGAATCCCACAATTCATGCAGTATTTCCATTATAACAAATAAAACATGAAGGAAAGTAAGTCTGATAGGGAAATCTATACAACGTATCTGACAATTTTTATAAGAGCAAATACACAATCCACCAAAACACACACGGGGTGTAAAATCAAATAAGTGATTTGAAAGTATAAAGACGTAATAGAAAACTAAGTCTCATAGAATGATATCAAATTGTAATAGAAGTTGAAATTTCACATTTGATTTTTGCTGTGTCAACCTACTTAGAAATAACTAACAACAAAAAAAATAATTTGAAGTATTTTTAATACTTTCTTTTCATATTTGAAAATTGTTCAGATCACTGTGATTTCAGTAAGGAAGTCTTTTGCAATCAATACACTATCAGTGGGCGGTTATAATATTATTTTTCTCAGCCAGCAGGTTAATGATATCTACATATATATACTGTGTGTATAGGCTACATGGAGACAGATTTGATAATACAGTTTGCATGGTGGAGTGATGAGTGCTCTGAAAGAACACTGAAAAGAAATATAAAAGAAACACCCAAGACAGAAATTCTTGGAATACATAAACATCTACAGCCTCTGGTACTTTGTTCAAATTACTGGTCACTTGTGGAAAAGGTATGTGCAACTATTGCGAACATTGAAGAGAATACAATGTGTGTGGAAAGCTCCAGTCTTCTGGGACGATACGGTGTGGACTATCAAAGGTGTAGAAAGATCTTTGTAAAAATACATATTCAAGATATTTTAAGTGATGAAGCCAAAGCAGATAGATAGAAAACAAGAGGTAGATTTAAGCTTTATAAAAACGCAGAGATTGACAGATGAAAAGTTCAAAAATATTTTCGAAACATTAAGAGTATACAAAAGAAGGAAAGAAAACAGCCTGAATTAAAGAAATATTTAAATGATCATTGAGCCTTGCAAAGTGAAATTGGACCCCTGTGTAATGTGATATTATTATTATTTTAGTTTTTAACACAGCTCCAGAAAAGTCACGTCGCACGCGTGGCCGTGGTACAACAGTAGGTGGCAGTACTGCTCTGATTTTTTTTGTTTTGTTGCATCGTGCAAAGAAACGAAGAAGAATATAAACCAATCACAGGCAAGCCAAACACCGACGGCGGAAGTGCTCAACGCGGAAGCAGTTTTTCCTGAAATCCCGATTATTTTTTTTTGTTGCACTTTGAGCACTTCTTATCACGTTAAAAAAAACAACAACAAAAAAAAAACAAGAGATTACAAATCCGGGAGTTCGTGGAAAGCACTCGGTGAAAAGTGCGTGTGTGTGCTGCAGCAGCTATGTCGTCTGGCGGAGAAGCCGTGCTGCGGGCCGCGGAGACGCCGCTGTTCTGGCTCGGCGCGCTGACCGCGGCCTGGCTGTCCGTGTGCTCCGTGTGCCGCGTGCTGTCCGGGATCAGGGTGTGGGTGCTGGGCAACGGGCGGCTCGTGTCCCCCACCAACCTGGGGACGTGGGCAGGTGAGAGGCTGGACAGGGACACCAAAACTTTCAAAACAAATTGTTATTATTATTATTATTATTGTTATTATTGTTGTTATTATTATTATTGTTATCATTATTATTATTGTAGTTATTATTATTGTTATTGTTGTTATTATTGTTATATTATTGTTATTATTATTATTATCGTTGTTATTATTATTATTGTTGTTATTATTATTATTGTTATTATAATTATTGTTATTGTTATTATTATTATTATTATTGTTATTATTATTATTATTTATTTGATTGATTTATTTACTTGTCGTTGTTTAAAGTTCTGTGCTCTGCACGTTCCCTTGAATTGTTAAAACGTTTGAAAAGAAAATACTCCGAAAAAGAATAACTAATACTAAAAGTTAACTAAAAAAACAAAACACCAGTAGAACTAAATAGATGTGCATTTATTTTCAATAAAAAAAAAAAGAAAAAAGAAATATGCCAATAAAGTGTTAAAACAAACTCGATAAAGGACATCGAAGCTTAAATATAATGTTAAATATGCATCTCAAAATTAAGTGACAAATATGGGATTGAATTTAAATTCTTTCTTTAATCTGGAGAACTAAAAGAGTTAACTAATATTAATAAATCTAAAGATCTCCAACGTGGGTATTAAAAAAAAAAAAATATATATATATCCCATCTCATATTTTTAACCTTTCTGCTTATTCATTGGCACATTTTGAAGTCTTCCTGTGTTATTGTGAAAGAGCGTCTGAATATCAGGCCTTTTAAAAACCAGCGTTCGCTGACCTCTTCTGGCTGAACGTTGTAGTGTGTCGCACCTCTGACCACGTTCGACGTCACCACCGGGCCACGAATGCGAGAGCTCCGTTCATCATGACCTTACAGTCGTCTCCCGTTGAATTCGGCAGCGATGCTCGTATTTTTTTACAGCTTCATTATCTGTGGTAACGGCAAACAACACATTTGTATTTAATAGCTTTCAAATATATCATTTTTTTTTTTTTAACCCTCAATTTACAATTATGACTTAATGATAACGTTTCGTAGTTTGTGCTCGTTTTTTGCTGTACTGCTCAAATATGTACAGTAAAGACACAACAAGTAGACGCCTCTCGATATTATACAGTCGAGTACAACAACACTTTTAAACTGAATTTACTCATTTGCCACTGTCTCAACCAAAAACTGATCGTTACTGACTTTTGTGAAGTCCAGAGTTTGTGACAGAGTTGTTGCATTCATTTGCATTCGTTGGTTATTAATTAAAGAGAGTGTATATTCTCTTTGATGAAGTTATTTTCGTCTCGTGTTCTCTGAACACGTCATGACCGACCTGTGCAACGCTGCGCTGTTGCACCACTTTACAGCTGCACGACTGTTTCCCTCTGGTAAATGGCGAAGTCTCCAGTTTTCCCATAATGCTTCAGCACATACTTGTTGCGCACAATAGCCTCTTTGCTCCAGCAACAGAAAAGTACACTGTTAGTCTGTGGTACTTTTTTTTTTTTTACAGGAAACAAAGAATGAGCAGAGAATACTCAGCCTTGCCTCGTCGGTTGCAAACTGTAGTAAATCTTGTGATTGGATTACGGCTCGGAGGGGATTATCAAATCAGATTGAAAGCTGTCCATCTGTCCGGCGCTCTCGCTGACTGGACCTTGGAATTTGAACAGACTGCAGGGATTGCTTTAATGTTGATGCGTCTGGTGTTCAAAGTTCAGATCTTAACATAAAAGTTGTTTCACCACAGGATTGAGAAATCTTCTGAATAATGATTAATTTAAGAACTCCAGAAGAGCTCAAAAATTAATACCACATAGTATCGTGAGTGTTTGCATGGCAGTATTGTATTAATACGCAGACGCCGAGGATCCATATTGTAAAATACATACTTTTGTCTGATCAGTAATTTTGCTGCAAGAAAAAAAAGGTTATTTTATTAGATTAAATGGACAAAATTGATAAAGTTTTCCTTTGGGGCCATAATTTGCTGTTAAAAAAAGGTAATAAATCACAATATATGTTATCACAATACTCCGCATATGGACGAATGTTTAGAATTGCAATAATAATGTTTTGTGAGTTAAGTAATAATAGTTTATCGTGGTGAGTCCCACCCGTATCTATTAAGGTTTAAAACCTTGGTTCTCAATTGGTGGGTCCTTGGACCATCTTGAGTGGGTGGCTGATGATTTAAAAAAAAAAAAAAAGGGACAAACTTTTATTTAGACGTTTACAGAACTTCTGTGGCTGCACTTTTATTTTGAAGGGCCGAATTTCAGTAGCCGTTGTCATGACAGTAACGACCAAAACTTCAGCATCTCTCATTGAAGCATTTGTAAACGGGGTTAGAATTATATTAATCTAGATTTTTTTTTTTTTAATTTAATTTGAAATAAATCTGCTTTTTTTTTTTTTTTTACCTTATGAGGTTCATTGCATTATTCAGCGCATGAATTCTTTGTGTAATACTGCAGCATATTATTTGAAAATTGTTATGGATGTCTGTAAAGGGTAAAGTTATTATATTTTTTAAATTTTAATTTGTATTTCCCAATCCTAAATGATCTTACGTGTGTATTTATCTCTTTACTTGGATACTTTCACTCCGTTATGATTTTTTATCACTTGAGATTTTCCACTAAGAACGAGAGGATTTTAATTCAACCGTGAATACGAGGCTGTGCGGTCACCGTCACATCAGGCTGAGAGAGAGAGCCAAATGTTTTGAGGACGTGAGCTCAAGTAGCCTTTGATCCTTTTTTTTTGTGTGTGTGTGTGTGTGTGTGTGTGTGTGTGTGTGTGTGCGTGCAGCTAAAAATGGAACGGCATCAGATGGGGAGCGGGGGAATATTTCTGGATTACGCATGCAAAATGATTCAGAATATGCAACGAGGCGAAGCAGCCCCGGTGGCCTCGGCTGCTTCGCCTCATTCACAAACTCGCTCTCGCTGAAGTGGACTTGATGGAGAGGACGGCCTGATTACGTAACGGGACCGGAGCCATTCATAAATGGGTTTCACGTGAGAAGCAGGATCCTCGGGATTCTGGTTCAGTGGTGCTTAGAGAGAGAGAGAGACGGTGAGGGAGAGCGTAATACCGAGTCACTGCGCTGGTTTCTGGTCAAACGGCATCTTCCTATCGGAAACGAGGGCTTAATTATCATTATTAAGGTCGCTGCCCTACGATTATTCATTTTTCTTAATCCCGCCGTTCGTGTTTAATGACGTCGTATGATGCCCGCGTACTGTCTGATGTACGCTTTATCGGGAACACCATACTGATACTGCGTAATTTCTCCCTTTTAACCTCAGAGTCCACAAGATGTTAAAAAAAACCTCCCTTTTAGATTCTGATCCACGTCGACGTGATTCCCGTCGCGCCATTGCTGCAGATTTGATCGGCCACACGTTCGCGGCGCGACTCGCCCGTTCCGCCGCATCCTGAAGGAGTTTTATCGGGTCGGGGTCCAGTGACCGAGGAGGCTGTGGAGGAATTCGCCCTCCGTCGTTGAGGTTCCTCTAGACGAAGATAAGAGGTGCCGGGTGAAGGGGCGAATGCTCCTAAAATGCAAGGGCTGTTATGACTATAGAAGGAGGCTGTCGCCATTGTTCAAGATTAACCAGGTGTCAAGGACGAAGGTGACGCAGCTCCTCCTTTTTTTTTTTGGGGGGGGGGGGGGGGGGGGGGGGGTGAGACGGAGGAGGGGGCTCTGAACGTTTTTAAGGGTTTTTAATTGTGGCGAAGGAGCTCATAGTTGGGACAGAAAGGTGCCGATCCTCACTCGCTACTCTGACTCCCCTCAATCACTTATAGCGGCAAGTATTCCTGCTTCAGACGTGCGATGGTCTTCTGAGGCTTCTTCTTCCAGCGCCGCAATTCCCACCACAGAGGACGCCGAGTTCAATGCCGTGTTCATAAAACCGGTCGGAGACGACTTCTGCTTTGTGACAACGGTGCTTTGTCATGCTGGAAGTTTTTTTTTTACATTGGAACGATTGAGCTTCTTGAAAATGTTTCACCTCTCGTCTGAAAAGTCTTCTTTTTTTTTTTTTTTTTTTTTAGCCGTTAGATCTTGGGTACATTGTGACCCTACAATCCTCAAATCAGCTGTGACATTAACACTTTTATCGATTGGTATTAAGGGTCGCAAAGTGTTTATTCTCCACATTATTACCCCACCAGCAGCAGCAGCAGCAGCAGCAGCAGGCCGGACTGTTGACTCAACGAAGCTCGGGTCCATGGATTCCCGCTGCTGACGTCAAATTCTGATCTCACCATCTGCGAGACTCGTCAGCGGCTCGCTGGACGTTTTGTTGTTTTTCGTCAGATTGCTGCGTAACGGCCGTCCGTCATCCGCCGCTTACCGCTCACTTTTCTGAGTGAAATATTTCCAACGAGTTCAAAATGTCCCGTTTTGTCCGACCAAAACAGCCCCGAAACCCAACGACCTTCAGTTTGCAACGATCATTTAAGCGAAGAGCAGCAAACTCTCAGCGTCCGCGAAGTGGGCAGCAGAGAATTATTGGGCACACGAAATACATTTTGAAAATAGCTGCCCATTCGTTTGCTCTCGATCGACCGAACGATTAATCGACCGATCGCTGCTGTTGCCGCCGCAAAGTCCCTGCAGCCGAGCTTTGCCTCCTGAACGAAGCCCGAGTTGATCCCGATGGAGGTCTGAGGGCTGAGATGATAAATAAGGTGCTGGTGAAGAAGGTCCATGTGCCAGACATATTGGGAAACAAAAAAAAAAATCGTCATTATGTCTACCGTTAGGTGCAGACATTGTAAAAAAAAAAAAACCCAACCTGATGCAGTCCTGATTCTTCAAACGTGCCCGGCAATTAAATGATGTCGGCTTTGAAATCCTCCGCCCGAACGGCAGCACATAGTAGCGCCATCATTAGAGCACCTCGGCAGTCTAACCTAGATTTGCAGGAGGCAGCAGTTCCCGAAATAGACCTTGTTTTATTTGAGTGAAGGGAACATGCAGTCAGCTGTAAAAATCTTTTTTTTTTTTTTTTGTCCTCTTCTGACTGCAAAACAGTTCATTCTTAAAACAACTAAAAATAACCCGGCCTATGTTTCCCTCGTCGTTGTGCCTGCAGACTCCCTCCTCCTCTTCCTCCTCCTCCTCCTCCTCCTCCTCCTCGCCGCGCTATTTTTAGTTGCCCCCAGGATCCCCCGTGTTCGTGTTTTGTCGTTTTCCCTCCTCTTTCCCTCCTCCACTCCCTTCTGTTTGGCTCTGCTGCAGCCCCCGGAGGACGCTCGGCATCTCGGCATCATCTGCACCGAAGATGAATCACGCGGAGGGGGGACATGGGCGCAGCGAAGGGTAGCCGAGCGACGGCGCGAGAGTGGGAATAATTGTCGTCAAAATATTTGCTGAAAATGAACTTTATTATCTTCACGCGGATATTTTTTTTTTTTTTTTTTTTTTATTGGTCGCTGTGGCAACGGCACAAACAGAAAGGGATATTGTTTCGCTTTGTCTTGATTTGAAAAACGAAATTGTCTGTACTGACGGTATTACACTGTTGTTACAGTCTGGAAAACTTGTTTGGCGATATTGCATCCAAGAAGCTTTTAAATTGACCGGACTGTCTGAAAACAGTCTGAAGTTCATTTAAAAGAGCATTTAGCTCCATAGCTGCCCAAAGTCATAAAAAAAACAACCCGTTAGTTTTCTGGCGGTCCATCTGAAAATAACGGTGTTTTTGGTGGGGGGGGGGGCGTGTCTGTTTGACTAACAGGCCTGCGGTGCAGTCAGGTTACAGCTATCGGTGGGCGGGACGTAGTATCATCGGGTTTCCAATCAGGTCGAGTCAGATCCACCCCCCCCCACCCCCATCTCGCCCAAATATGGTCACTTCCTGCTCCAAACCGCTCCGATGGCGCCGGCCAAAATCCGAACTCGGGGCTTCATCGCGGCCGTCCACCGACCAACGAGCGACGTCACTGTCGGCTGTCGCTTGGTTGTTTTAGACGCGGAGATGAGAGACAATGAAATTCAATTCGGGAAGGCTCATCTAAGTAATTTATCACCCGCCAAAAATATTGCAAAAGTCTGCCACAGTCTTAGCCTTTGATGGATTTCACCTTTAATTACATATTCTGGCAAGTGAAAAGCCCCCCCAAAAAAAATGGAACTTCAGTGTAAAATAATGACTTTTACGAGGAGACGACAAATAACCAAAAATAATCTTTCACCGACTTAGACCGGTCCCGGGTACTAAAGTTTGTTTGGAGCAGAGATTTCGCTGATGTAGTATTTAATGAGTATTTAAGTGTGTAAAAGCCGCGGTGTTAGAGCCCTGGAGGCCGCTCGGCTCGGCTCGGCTCGGCTCGGCTCGGCTCGGCTGAGCTGAGCTCGGCTCAGCGCACCCGACCAGACTGACGCGGTCTTTGACCCCAGCGACGCGCCAGCATTCCCATCCTAAGTGCACTTCACTTCTTAACAAGTAGGTCGAAACCACAAAATACCATAAAATAAGAAGAGAGAAGATATCGCACAGTTTGTAAAAAAAAAAAAAAAAAGGTACAATATGTACGTTGACACGAGGATGAGGTGAGTGCTCCTCTCTGAGTAGGGCCTCGCGGGTGACACGGGGACATATTGTAGGACTCTCAGTCCCGCTCCCCTTCCTATTTTTTTTTTGTTATATTTAGCCAGAGGTGTGATGAATGGTTCCTTTCTGAAAGATGGGGATTGCTAAAAATAGCCCCCCGCCGCCGCCGCCGCTGCTGTTTGTGCCAGGCAGTTCCAGGGCATCTGCTCGCTCGACCGCCACCGATGACAGAGAGGATCTCTCTTTCCTCCCCCTCTCTTTGTGTTCGTCCTCCTCACTCACCTCGGCTGCTCTCCGTGCACCTGACGTTCAGCTCCTTTACCCCCTTTTGAAAGTTCATTCATTTTGTTTTACCGGAGCTTTTTTTTTTTTTTTTTGTGCTGCAATTATTATTATTATTATTTTTTTTTTTTCCCAAGAGATCATCTGTCAGTCAAATAATCCACATAAAGTCTGACATATTCGGATTCGATTTCTGTGGTGATACTGTTCCTGTAGGTGGCACTCTTTGGCTGTTCACCAATGGTGTCTCCTTTTTTTTTTCTGCACTGGCTTTGCAGTGTTGACATTAGTCTCCGCTGTTGTTCACACAAGGGAAGATAATAAAAAAAAAAAAACAACCAATGACTCTACAGTAAGAGAGACACAACAATACATTTTAAGATATTTATTTGTGGAAATATCTTTATCTCAAGTTCAAACAGCTCTAATTGTAAATGTGTTTTCTGACTTGGATAGGAAGTTCACATGGTCAAAAAATTTAAGGTTAAATACAGATGCATAAAACACGTGGCCTGTCTAAAATACTTTTTTTTTTTCTCATTTTAGTCTGAAGGGGGGGGTTTTCATCGTGAGGCAAAACCTTCTAATTGTTTTCATGCCACCAAAGGTCTCAGTTTAACTGCTTTTTAAACTCTTATACGCAAACGCGCCTACACAAATTACTGACTGATTGTTCCACGTTGTCTTTGGCTCTGCATGTAAATCCATACCGCAGGAAGTCGGGGTGATGTTTCCGACGCCTGTTGGGAGACGGTGGCTCCGAAGGAACCGCCGGTCCATTGCGCATCTCAGTTGATGACGCCGTTGTCGGTCTTTCAGTGGACCCGCCGTCAGACACCTCCCAGTTGCCTGGAGTCTTGAGATGGGATACCTTTTTCTGAGAAGCCATCGCTTTACAGCCCGGTTGAAGCATGATACCGTGGGTACAAACCAATGCGCGCGCATGGGATTGTCCCACAATGAAAACCCTCCCGTGTTTTTAGCCCTGAGCCAGATTTCCGACCGCCGCAAGACACCTTACTCCTCCGCGTCACCGTAAAGTACTGCCGAATAGCGAGCTCACACCTACGTGACGACAGTTTTAGGAAGGACCCGTCCCGTTTTGACCTCGCCGTGACCCCGTGCTTCAAAGCCAGATCCGTCACGGCGTGGAAGAGCTCGACTGGACTGTACGCGGCGCCGGGCTCAACGGCGTCGCCTTCGGGGTGAACTGCGACACGAGCCGTAAGCCGGGCCTGATGACCCGACGTCGGTGGGGTCGGCCGCTCTGCTCGGCCAACGGGAGCAAAAACGCTTGCGCCCCGAGCTCCGAAAGCGAGTTGAAAACCTTCCCAGAAGAAAGACGGCAGCAGATTAGGCTCGTGATTTGCTCCCGGAGTGAGATCACATTTGGCCGTCAACATATTTTGGCCACGCAGCCGGAGACTTTTTTATTTTTAGCCAATGCTCAATATTTAGTGTTTAAGGACGTCTGTATTTTCAGTATTTTGCTCCTCCTCCTCGCTGTTGTGTCGATGGCCAACGACATTAATTCGACAAGAGACAATGATGTGGTGTTGTAGTAATGTGTGTAATTTTAACCCATTTTTCATGTCCGTTTATATCTATATTAACTTGCCCTCCCGGTGTGTGCGTGGGCCAATAATGATGGTTAGTTATAAATTATAAATATTAAAGCATACGGGAGTAGTGAAACTTCCTTTTCTCAGTTTTATAAAGACCAGACAATTGAGCTCGGGCGATATTAATGGAAAGAGTCTAGACTTTGTACGTGCGCCTTATTGAATACTGAGTTTTCATATTTGATTTTAAACAGTATCGATTTTTCTTTTTTCTTTTCTTCCTGCTAATTCAGTGTCCGTCTGCCCTTTTTTGTCCCCCCCCCCCCCTTTGTAGTCGTGACAGGAGCCACAGATGGGATCGGGAAAGCGTACGCGGAGGAGGTAAGAGGCCCCCGGAAATGTTCAGACTCACAAAGGTTTGTCTGAAAGTAGAGTTTTGTGTCTGTTGTGTTCGTTTTGTAACCTTGAACGTTCAAGTTTGGATTTGCAATTTTAAAAGCAGAACTGTAATCCGGATTCTGTTAACTTGCAATACTCGCAGGTTCCCCGTGTCAACATTAAAGCGTTTGCGTTTTCAGATCCACGCCTACATGCAAAAAATGGACAGAATCATTTTCCAGTTTGTGTATTTTGCTGACTTGCAGTTGGAAGAACCAAACAAACTGACCAGTCGTCGTCCAACCAGTTCTTTCGTTGCCGAAAAGCAAGTTGCAAAAAAGAAAAAAGAAAAGCAAGAAGCGAGTTGCCTCTCGGGCTGAATTAAAGACCAAACTATTTTTGTTTTAATTTTTTTTTTTTTAAACACACCGTTTGAATTTACAGACACAAACCCAAATGTTTGAGCTGCAACTCCGTTGTCAAACACACCTTTACGAATCATTCTTTATTCCCCACACGCACTCTTTTCTTCAATGCCACTTCCATCCTGTTGTCTGCAAACTGTCGCTGTAAAAAGTAAAAAAAAAATCTCATTAATACTAAACTAAATATAAAAGGTGTTTCACGAAGATTTTTTTTTTTCTTTTTTGAACAATCGCAGCTTGTTCAACGTTGCACACCAAACCAACGACTTGAGTTCCCTTTTGTTGACGTGTTTTTCATGTTGGCAGCTCGCCCGCCGAGGCTTCTCCATCGTGCTGATCAGCCGCTCTCAGGAGAAGCTGGATGACGTCTCCAAGGTGATCGGTGAGAGATGCGCGTGTTTATTTTTGTCTCTTTATTTTAAACGCGCCCGTTCGCTGTGAAATACGGGATGTCGTTGAATATTACTCAATTAAATTCGTCAGTCGAACTAATCCCACGTCTTGGAGTCGAGGGTAATCAAGTTTTACCTGCGCTCCGGAGGCACGAGACTAATATAGTTCACGTGTTAAGTATGACAGCTGTCGGACTGCGGTTCAGCTTTAATGATCCGTGCTGCCATGCTGCACACATTTACCTCGGAGCTGAAATGTTGCGCCCGTACGGGACTGTACGATCGTCCCGCCACTAAACGGCATCGCACTTAATTACGGGTTTTTCGCACAAGTGATCCTTTTATCGAGCAGAGATTCAGCAGGACTCTGGTGCTGCCGGTTACGAGGCAGTAAAAACCTCCTGCTGGAGCTGAAAGTGAATCTGTCCAATTAAATGAAAGCGTCGTCTTAAGGGAGGGATATCCTCGTTGATGATTACTTCAGGGTTTAATCATATTTTCTTCTCCGCGCTGTGCTTCCCTGTTCCGAGCGACTACCTGATGAGAAATATGGTCATTCTTAAACCTTTCACTGAAGCTCTGTTATCTTTCATTATTTCTTCTATAAACTAATGTTTAAATGCATCTTTGCGCCCTCAGCCAGCAAATGCGGCGTGGAGACCAAAACGATCGCGGCCGACTTCAGCGCCGTAGATATCTACTCCAAGATTGAAGATGGACTCGCCGGCCTGGAGATTGGAGTGTTGGGTAAGACTGCAGCCACCTCTTTTCTCAAATTTAATTAGTTGGTCTCACAAGGCGGCAGATTCAATCTGAATCGAGGCCTGCGGACATCAGGAACGGCTGTGTAATCCACGGTGAGGAATGTTGAGTTTTGTCATTTGTTCATGAAGGTTAATTTATCAGCCCTCTGCTGCCCCCCTCAGACCGAAGATAGGAATGACACTCTGAAGGAAAAAATATTAAATCTCCTTCTGATTTATTGGTTTGTCAGTATTATGTTGTATTTTGATGTTTAAAGTAGTTTTTTTTCTCTCTTGTTTACAGTAAACAATGTTGGAATATCTTATCCTTACCCTGAATTCTTCCTCAATGTCCCCAATCTGGACTCTGTAAGTTAAAAGTTCTTCTGAACATGATTTCGAGCCTTTTCATTCAGCTGTTGTATTCTCACGTGAACGATGTTTCATTTTTGTTTGTGAATTTGCTTTGTTGTTTTTTTTCTTTTATGTTCCAGAAATGTTTTTATCGAGTAAAGGTTTTATGATGGTTGTATTTGACATTCACTTATGAGCGTATAACATACGTTAACATGAATCATAACATGTCTGTAAGCATTTTATATGATTCCGCAGCTCATGCAGACCTCTTACGTGCCGCACTTCATCCCGTTCTGACGTTCATAAAAGTCTAAATCCTTCACTCCTGTTTAAATGTGCAGGTATTAGGTCAGTCAGCTCTTGTTGGACAGCAGTCCAGGTTGGATCAATCCAGCTCCACTTAAAAGAAGATCGATATAAGACGACTACTTTGCACTCAGATCCCTTTTCTGCCTGTTGAAAGTGTTGAATAGAAGAAAGTGCCAACTTGTTATTCATGAAGTGGTTCAGCTCAGTGAGTCATAAAGTCAGTAACGTCTGCTACACATTGATATCTGTCTAAAGGAGCAGTTTCACTTTTCATTTGTTGAAGAATGTATGTGCCGTTTCCTGTGAGTGTTGCTTTAAAGGTGGCTTTTCGGAATAACGTTTTTAATATTTAACCCAAACAAATTATCATCCAGACACTTAACACTTCAAATATAATTATCTTAATGTTTCAGCAATCTTTGCAATAATATTTGAAGTGAACGTCGGCCGTATTCATTCTCCTGCTCGTCTTGTTGCAGTTCATCGACACCATGGTCAACGTTAACATCACATCAGTGTGCCAGGTGAGTGTTGCAACGTTTACGTAATAAACTTTTTAACAGGTTAACAGCCCCCCCCCCCCCCAAAAAAAAAACAACCTCTATGATACGAATTAAAAGAGAGAGAGAAAAAAAAAAACCGGATGACTGCGTGAATATATCTGCCTTCAAGGTGATATTTAGTAGACTCACCTTCAGCAGTAATTACAGCCTGGAGTCTGTAGCGGATTGATAGATGTGCTTTGGACTTCAGACGCTCTTATGCAGTCATCTCGGAGACCCGCAGCAGAGATGATCGGGCTTCGGTCCGGGTTTCTGCGCACGGCAAACAAACTCTGTCAACTTTGAATTATGAATGCCGTGCCGTGCCGTCCGTCCGTCCCCCCCCCCCCCGCGGTGTCTGGGCCGCCTTTCGGAAATTAAGTTTGTCCAGGTGGATTCAGAATGGCTGAGATGGTATGAGATCCACCGTCAGGAAGCTCCACAACCTGATAAAAGGCCCCTAAAAAACACACACACACACACACACACACACACACACACACACACACACACACACACACACACACACACTCACGCGCGCGCCCAAAACAGTGACATAAAGCACAGTAAGTCCCTGTTCTCCGCGTTCAGCAGTTCCCTGAGCGACAGCTAATGTTCGCCCACCCTCTTAACGCCTAATTTATGTTATTCAATATTTCTTTAAAGGTCTCCCTCTGGTATCATTATCATTTCCTCTCTCTCTTTGTCTCGCCTCCCTGACCACCGCCCGCACACACACACACACACACACACACACGCACACGTTCGCACGTTTGCACGTTCACTAATGTGGACGCACACCTCTGCACACACACACAACCCACGCACCGGTAGGCTTTTAAAAAAAAAAACAACCAAAATCTATCTGTCAAGTGCTTTTATTCGTCATCTCTCAACTTGTCGCCTCTCTCGTCTTTGTGTTTCCAGATGACACGCCTCGTTTTACCTCGAATGGTGGAGAGGTGAGTTCACGTGAAAACACACAAACGCCGATGTCTGTGAAATACTGACTTAACAGCAGTAGATGTGTTTGAAATATGCGGTTCGAAAAGGTTTAAAACAAAACAAAGTGATTACATCTTTTCGGGGCTGTTTTATCATCGAGTGAATTCCAGTTGAAACTTTCTTCCCTTTTTTTGGGGGGGGGGGGGGGGATCTGCACAAATCTGAGCCGAAACTTGCCAACGCCTCTTCTGTTTATTTATGGGCTGGGTAAAATGCACCGCGTTCGATATCAACGAACGCATTCGTTTATCTTATGTCGTATTTCTTTATGTTCCGCTGCCGACTACGCCCGGGGACACTGTGTCTGAAGCTGTTGATGGTGACGGCTAACGTGTCCCGCTGTCAAGACGCTGCCGGGTTACATGCAGGCCGCCGCCGCCGTTGAAATAATGCGGCTGAATAACTCCGGGAGGGATCGGTCACGCACATTGCGATTATGAAATTAATTTTCTTAAAATCACATCCGTCTCGTTTGGATCAAATATTGTACGAAGGCACCGCCGGCTGGAGCGAAATATCGCGAGCTTGTAAACATTTAAGTATTGATGTTACTGTATCTTTGATCTTATCTGCTTGCGCCGGCGTTTTACTTTGATATACAACCGGAGCAGTTTTGGCTCAGCGTGAAAGTACACACAGTACCGCGCTCTTTTATCATCGCGGGATTGATTTCGGGTTGAAGCGTTTGTTTTCACGCCCCGCCGCTTTCACTCATAATTTCTGGTTTTTTTTTTGTTGTTGTTTCCCCCCCCCCCCCTGTGTAAAGGAACATTTGCTTATATTGTTTTGTCTCCAGGAAGAAGGGGGCCATCCTGAACATCTCGTCTGCCAGTGGGATGTACCCGGTTCCTCTGCTCACGGTCTACTCTGCCTCCAAGGTAATTGCGCTACATGGTTTATGACCTTTTCAGCATGTGTTAACTGAGGTGCTACCTACCGGCGCATCGCGGCTTCATAAATAGTTTACGTCTTGCCATCCACCCCGGGCCTCTTGAGGAGAAATCCATCTTTGTTCTCGCCCCATAAATTATTCCGTCTCATCCACCAACAGACACGGAGGCAGAAAAAAAAAAAAAAAAAAAAAAAAAATCCCCGAATCATCTGATGATGATAGATGTTAGTCCAACATTTATTTAGATGTAGAGACAAAGTGAGCGATTGTCTTTTTTTATTTTTTTTACTATTTCAATTATTGAGTGTAAATAAGTCGGTGACTAACTCGGGTCCCGAGGTAGTGGAGCAATAAAAATGTTTATAGGAGCATGTGGCGTCATATTTTTTTTAACAGTCTGATGTGTTTGTTGTTTTAAAAACAGCCGGCTGCTCACAGTTTCAGATGATAATTCACTGCCGTCTTAATCGTGGGTCACATAAAGCTACTTAATCCCGCTTTCTGCAATAAAAACAGCTTAATTTAATGATCATTTAACTTAATTAAAACTGCTGTTAACACCGAGAAGAACACGTTGCTAGATTCTTTTCACAATAGTTGCAGTTTTCTGAACAGGTTTTTATTCTTTACGGAGTCTATAACTTTTTGGTGTTTGGTTGTCACCTGTTATTTTTTTTTTAATTTTTTTTTGGACCTCGAGAACGCTCTAACAATACCCATACATCATTCTGCCGTAGGGGTAGAAGAAGAAAAAAAAAAAAAAAAAAGTACCGGCTTGTTTGTATTTCCTTAGAGTGATCACAATCGTCTCGGGCGGCGTCCAGGAAGCAGCGGCAGCGCCCTTGCAAAAATAGCGTCGGTGGGGATCATGGTTTGGAGGAATATTGCAAACGGTGAAATGAGCCCCGGCATTAAAACGGCCCGCTGTTCATCGCGTGATCTTTTACCTCCGTCAAGATCTGCCGTCACCAGCGTGTCGGTTGCTGCTCGGAGGTTGTTCTTGTTGTCGTTTCCTGTTGCGACAGTGATTTTGATTTGATTGGAAACGTAGATCCGGTCTCAGTAACCCGCCTTTCATTTCACACAGGCATTTGTGGACTTCTTTTCACGAGGACTGCAAGCCGAGTACAAGAGCAAAGGCATCATCATCCAGGTAAATCCCACCCCTCCCCCCCCCCCGCTTCACACGGCCCCACGTCATGACGTTCACTGAGAACGTCATTTTTGTTGGGACTTGAGGCTCAAGAAAAAGAAGTCTTTCAATACCGCATCGATTCTTTATGAAGCTTCGACATCACTTCGTGTCCTTCCATGTTTTTCCCCCCAGAGCGTTTTGCCATTTTTCGTCGCGACCAAGCTGAGTAAAATCCGACGGGCTACGCTGGACAAACCCAGCCCGGAGCGCTACGTCGCGGCCGAGCTCAACACCGTGGGCCTGGAGACGCAGACCAACGGCTACCTGCCCCACGCCGTCATCGTAAGTCCGGGTCGCTCCGTGCGCGTCGCGGCGCTGCCCGCCGTTCGCACGCAACACGAGCAGGTTTCTGATCTTCTTTGAAATGATCGTACAAAACAAAAGTCAAACGGTCTCCGTCGAGGTGTAAAAAAAACAAACAAACAACAAAAAAAAAAAACCCCGTCCCAAGCTGCCGAAGAGCCACGAACCCACGGGCTCTTAAAAAAACCCAACGGTTCCTTTATGCAACCCAAAACCTCGCTGTGTCGTTCATTCCGTGCGGAGTCTGTATTTTCACGCCCGGCAGCAACACGCCGTTAACTAAAAAAAAAAACGTTCGTCTTCTACGGAGACGCGGGTCGAGGATGTTCGTTGTTCCGTCGCGCGCAGCCGGACTGACCGCCGACGGTGACTCGAGATCTGCTGAAAGTGCTTCAGCGAGTCGGAGCCCTAAAAAACAACAACAACAAAAAAAAATCACGCCGCAGGCCCAAAATCTTCCTCCGCGTATTGTAGTCCGTTTATATAATCGGCGCAACTGAAACGCACCTCGAATATTTGGCGGTTTCAAATGGCAGTAAAAAAAAAAAAAAAAGATAGGAGGAGCACAGCGCAAGAAGTGATGCCGTTTTAACGCTGTAAGGAGTAACGGGTCGGGGTGCAGCGCCGACACTCATCGGAGGGGAACGCCGAGAGCCGTACCGCACCGGTTGGAGGTTTTTCCACAACAACAGGACGGAAAAAGGCTCATGGTGGGGGGGGTGGGGGGGCAGTTTCGTCTTCACACGGGGCGAGCCTCCCACCGGCTCATTTTCGTTCGCTGAATTAATGTTGTGTCAACAGTTGCCGAAGCATCTGTCAAAAGGTAAACATCCGCTGAAATAATGGAGCGGGACGCCCCCCACTACCTTTCGGCACTGTCTGCGTCCTCGCGCCGTGTAATTACTCTGCGGAGGCGTCGGGAGCGAATCCGGTTCCGACGTCTCGGGGTGGGTGGGGTGGGGTGGGGGTGGGGGGGAGGGGGGGGGGGGGCGTCTTTTTAATTTTGGCAGAGGTCACCGAGAGCAACAGTCATTTTCTGCTCCCGCGACGCCGCGTCGGCGAACTGCGCGACCCGACGTAGAGACGGCCGTGTTTGTCGGTGCGCGTCCAAATAACGGCACCATCTATTCCAGGAATACAGGTGGTCGATAAATTATATGCGGGATAAACAAGACGCTCGTTAAATCCTGCGGAGTCAACAGTTTGTGTGTAAAATGGCATAAAATCAGCACGGCTCTTTTTCCTCCCGTCGGCCCCCGTGTTTCACTAAAACCACAAACAGCAGACAAGAGCGTCGACGTGATTATCCGATAATCTCTCGCTCTGTGTCTTCAGTCGTGTGGCACAGCTCTGCACATTTCGCAGTAATAAGCCACAAATTCACGAGTATCTGGTTGAGGCTGCTGCAAAGTCCGCAACCTTCTGCACATTCAGAGAAAACAAACCGTGAACGTCGTCACCTTTGCTGCCGACCGTGTTCCGCGTTAGACGCTCAAGTGGCGCGTCGTGGTTGGGAATACGTGAAATAGCGAAACTGGAGAGTTCCCCGAAATTTAGTCGACCGGGGATCGTCAGTATTTCAGCTTTGTTAAACATTTCAAACCAGATTAAATTGCTTCTTGTTGTTCATCCGCTGTTAAAATGTCATCGACCGGCCGGATGGCGCAACCGTGAGGGGATGAAGCCGAACAGCTCCGGCCTCGGTTTGACAGGTGTGACCCCGTAGACTGTGTAAAAAAAAAAAAAAAATGGACGTAGCTTCTGGGTCGGAAAAATGAGGCCAGTGCGGACGTGCCAGAAACTGCAGTACCGCCGAGGGCCCGCTAGAGGTCGGCTCCAAAAAAGGCTCTGCTCAATAGACTCCCATTCAACTTCTCTCATGAAATACTAAGTGAATAATTTGTCTCCGCAAGTTCTTACGATGAAGTTCGCTAAAGTCCCTCCTTCTTATTAGTTTTCTGGCGGTCCATCTGAAAATAATCCCGTTGTTAATTCGACGTCAGCCCTCAAACACGTGCCTTTTTGGGGGCCGTGCCCGTTTGACTGACGGGCCCGCGGTGCGGCCAGGTTACGGCGACAGGTAGGCGGGGCGAAGTGTCCCTCGAGGTCCCAAATCAGATGGCGTCAGATCCAGAACTCGCTCCTCCCCCGTCTCGTCCGAATCGGGTCGCCTCCGGCTCCAAACCGCGGCGAACACATCGAGATGGCAACGGCCAAAATGCGAAACCTTCAAACCGAAGGGTGACGTCGCGGCCGGTTGCCTCTGGGTGCGACCCAACGAACCTCAGTCAACTTGTCTCGGTAGCAGACATCTCGCGCCAAAAGTAAAGTATTCATAATCCAAGCGTATTATCCTTCATCAGAGTTGCCTTGAATTGAACTATAAATCCATGTCGACGAAATCACGAGTTTCAGCTTGAAGAGAAATTGACACGAGAAACGAAAGGAAAACTTTTGGCAACGAACTGAATAGGTTTATAATAAATCCATGTCCTTAAAAACAGCTCCGTACTTAAAAAAAGAGGATTAGAAACTGGGCAGAACCTAATCAACTGCTTTGACTGTGATACTGTGGTCTGAGAAGCTGTAAAGTCAAAGCCGCGTTAACTGATTTTATAGCTTCAGCAAAAAAAAAAAAAAAAATAACAAAAAAAACCCCCTATTTTTAGGACTGTAGTTTGAACTGCCCACCGATGTACCATATATAAAAATGTGATCCAAATTAGGTGAATTTATCCACGGAGTCCAGAGAGGGAAAAAAAAAAAAGACACCATCTGACTATAAAAATATATTTTCATACCGTCCAGTGAGAGAAGTTGAATAATGCTGAAATGGAAACTTTTTTTTTTAATTTTTTTTTTTTTTTACTTTTTACGACGTCTTCGCCAAATTGTGCAGTTATTGTCGGGGGACGTGTCGTTCGGTTCCTAATTTTGCGAAGGGCACCGGCGTCGGAAAACGTCGCGACCGCCCGGGCGCTCCCTTTTGTGCAGACCGTGCCTCGCCGCAGCTGTTGCTCCCGCGGGTTTGGAAAAATGAACAATGAATGCTAATCTGTGATTTGCGAATGCCACCGGCTGACCGTTGTCATTTCCCCCGCCGCAGGGTTGGGTGACGACGGCTCTGCTGCCGGCCAAGATCCTCAACAGCCACCTGATGGGGATGGGTCTGTCCCAGCGCGCTCGTTACCTCAAGAAGCAGAAGCAGGGCTAGATTGATCGGCGGCCGCCGGGCGCCGCGGGGGACGGACAGAGGGGGGGTGGAGGGTGGAGGGGTGGGGGGTGGGGGGGGGGGGTGGAACCAACTGTGTTAATGACTCGTCCGACTACCAACATCATCATCGTCGTCGTCGTCGTCCTCGCGGGGCCGAGCAAAGAAAATGTGACATTTTTTGTTTTTGTTTTTTTTTGGGGCCAACGTCTCACTTCAGATGCTCTTAGTTCTAAGATGATGGGATGTATTCAGTCCAAACAGGGAAAGCTCTGTGTTGGAGTAAACAGCTTTAATGAATGGGACAAAAAACATGGAATAAAACCACCACCACCACCACCACACCACCACCACCACCCCCCCCCCCCCCCCCCTCTCTCTCTCTCCACCCCTCCCCCCCCCCACACCTAATAACTAACCATCTGTCTGCAAAACATAATAACAAATTAAGCTTAGAGGAGAAAGTCTGATATGTCTGAGGTGTGTGTGTGTGTGTGTGTGTGTGTGTGTGTGTGTGTGTGTGTGGTGTGTGTGTGTGTGTGTGTGTGTGTGTGTTAAGCCTCCCGCGGGCTTGCGAACTAGCTTACAGCTATTTAATAAAACACTGGAGGTGGCACTTACTGTTTCGAAAGCACTTAAACAATAAGAAATCAAGATTTATAAGGGGGGGGGGAGGGAAGGGGGGGGGGGGCTTCTATTGTGATATTAATAGTTTTTTTTTTTTTTTTCTTTATTCTTTTCCCCCTTATGTCAAAGCGCACAGATTTGCCATCGTCCTTTTGCAGACCAACACGGAAAGCGTTCAAGAGATCCTGTTTGCTTTCAGCGGCTTTCTTTTTTGTGTGCGTGTTGGTGAAAAGGGCTGCACGTGTAAAAAAAAACAACAACAAAAAAACCCCCAATATAAATAAACGAAGAGGAGCCCACGTCGATGAATATCCGGCACGGAGGGAGAAGTTGTGCTGGAATATAAAAAAAAAAAAAAAAATTAAAAAATGTTTTCCGTTTACAAACGAATGTGATTTCCAAAAAGTCATTGTCGCGGCGTCGCTGCTCAGCGCGACTCTTGTCCTGAAACACTTTAAATAGACTCGATCGCGGTTAAAGTGTGTGTGTGTGTGTGTGTGTGTGCGTGCGTGTGCGTCAGTCATATACAGAAAGCTCCCATCTTTTTGTCACCTGTGTTGTTGGATTTGCTGAAACGTTCAACCGAACCAAAATGTGCGGACGAGACCAACCGGAAGAACGTCGGCTCTCCCGATGCGTTCCCTCGATGCTCGTCTTTTTGAAAACTCAAGCTGTCCGTCAAGCGGGAGTCTCACGTCTGACTCGTCTCGACCCAGATGTCGGCTTTAAGTTCTTCAGTATTAGTTCTCATAGAAAAAAAAAAAAACGTGTGCTTAACGCTACTAACCGTCGAAGGGCAGCAGCCGGCGATCAACCGCGGCGCTGCGGCTTCCCCTCGGGGACAAGTTGCATCACGGGATACGTGGGACAAGTTGCATCACGGGATACGTGTTGTTGTATCATTACGTGCAGTCTAGAATACTACGTTGTGTTTGTCCCTTCCTGCCATCAATAAACATGCTTTTTCAAATAACTTCACAAGAGTCGTCGGTTTGTTCAGACTTCTTCCGTTTTACCTTTTTTTTTTCTCAGCGTCGCTTGTCTTCTCGAATTTTGTCGCGGCTGGCTCGTGGGCCGCAAGCGGAGGTCGGGAGATGCCGCGCCGGGTTTATTAGATGAGATTTAAAGACGAGGCGTGGCGGAGAATCCGTGCTGGCGCGCGAACGTTTGTTCGGTGATGTGACGCGGCGCTGAAAAAAACAACAACAACAAAAGGAAGCGAAAGGACCGCGGTGTCGTCCGGGAGGAAAACCCGGGCGCCGAACTGCTGGTCTCACCCTTCTCTATTTAGATGATTTGTGTGTACATCTATATTACCTAAGCAACAAAATAAGAAGGCGGGATGCGAAAGAAAATGGCTGTAATCTTCAGAGCAGGGAGGTGTCAAATTTGAGCTTGTATGAAACCAAATTCGACGACCTACAAAGAGAACGGTTGTAGTTTAAATATGCTTTTTGGTCTTTTTTTTTTTAAAAATGGGATAAAATAGGAATCGGCAGACGTCTATATTACATGTAAAAGTTCGTAGATGTCTGTAAGTACATTCAGTGTAAAGACAAACTCGTGTTTTGTGTTTTAATCGTGCCCAACTCTTCGATCAGCTCACAGAACTCCCCCCCCCCCCCGGAGCGATTCTACCATTATTCGTCATTTTCACAGTCCACACTAATGTGTTGCTTTTGTTCACCGTTCATCCTCTTCCCTCCCAAACACCACCGTCCGGTTCCCATGCCAACAGTTTCTGGGAGATTATTCCGGCGCGCTGGTATGGAAGCTGCGGAAATGTGTCATCGCCGAGGATGTAGGAGGGGGGGAGGGGGGGGGGGGGGGGGAGAGGGAGCTGTGTGAGTGTGGAGGGATGCCCGAAGGAAGAAGCGAGTGGGCTGCGGAGATGTATATAAAGAGCTCGGTGGCGCTCAGACTCCACAGCTCTCGCGCGCACACAGACTCTGTGATTTCACAGCGGAGTTTCAGAGCGAAGAACAGATTTTGGAAAAAAAAAAAAAAAAAAAGAGGGCAAAAGAAAACCAGGATCTCTGAAATCATCTTATCAAGCCGAGCCCCCGGGGACGCGTTAAACAGCTCTCACTGCTTATTTCATATTGTTACAAACTATTGACAGTTTTTTGCATCATCTGTCCCAAAAACGAAGTTGAGACAGCTGATCAGATTCACCAGGATTTAAAAAAAGAAAGGAAAAAAAAAAAATCCCACATCCGACGCCACCGTCTCCAGCCTCCTCGTCCTCCTCACACTTGAGCCACCGTTCACCATGGCGACCAGCATGGACACGCTCCCCCGCCCATCTGCTGCCTTTGGTGATGGAGGAGTTCCCCCGGTCTCTGGCCACGGCGTGCGTCTGCAGGGCCGGACGGCGCGAGCCCCGCCTCCGCCGCGCGCGGTGCGGCATCATCGAGGAGGAGGAGGAGGAGGAGGAGGACTGCTCCGGGCTGGAGGAGGACCAGGCCCTGCGCTCCTTCCTGCGGACCGTGGAGAGCCTGAGGAGGAGCGCCAGATGAGCTGCGGAGGAGGAGGAACTTCTGGCGTGACCGTGACGCGTTTTGACCCGTTCGGCTTCGCCTGCGACCCGGAGTGGACAAAAAAAACCTAACAGATGTCTTCCGGCGTTGCGGGCGCAGACTGTGTCCTCGTGAAGAAAAAAAAAACAAAAAAACCCTCTGTGGGTGGTGATATTTTGGTGCCACTTGCCGTCATTGGTGGGAAACGAATGTGGCAGTATTTGGGAAGACGAGACTGCACCGAGTCGAGACGCTTGAGAACGGATGGAGCGGTTTGATTTCGAAGAGCTGGCGCTGGGCGGCAAACAATATCCAGCATCATTTATCTACATTTTCAAAATAAATTTGCTTTGTTGTACGGTGATTTTCTGCGACGCGTCACTTTCACTTTGTCAAATTGTGATCGTATTATGCATATGTCGTATTTCTTTTGGAAATGTTCACGTTGCCTGCTGCTGAGGTTTTGCATTTCATATATAAAGCCTATATTCTAACATTTATTCGGTGGTCTGTCTTTCCTATTACTGAACTAAATGGGAAAAACAAAACAAAAACCCTGTTAAATGTTACGTTGACAACACGCTTTATACAATACATTTCCTTTTAATGTTAATATTCATGCAGAAAGCTGTGTTTTAAAGAGAAATGTGGACTTGGAATGAGCCTTTTGAGTCTTTCAGGCCCATCCATGTGGTGGCACTATTGATACACTTTTTTGAACTAAGTAGCACAAAGTGCACTGTACTACTCAGCAGTCCAGGTTAACTGCACATTAACACCTGCAATCTTCAAATGTCCTCCTGCCAGTTCTGATATTATTCAAGCAGTAATTATTTTTTTTTTTTTTTACCTGAAATGATGTCT
Source organism: Embiotoca jacksoni (assembly GCF_022577435.1). NCBI lineage: Eukaryota > Metazoa > Chordata > Actinopteri > Embiotocidae > Embiotoca > Embiotoca jacksoni. The sequence continues at coordinate 2,108,119 of NW_027185387.1, read as the reverse complement.
GAGAAATAAACAAAAGACACAGAGATGAAACATGTGGAAACAAGCACAATGCTAATGAACACATCAGTCCTCCAGCTATTAAATAGTGCCTCCTCCCCGGTTCTTAAACCAAAAATAAAACGTCATCCTTTTACCCGTGAGGATTTTTATTCCCGCCTCCATTTTAATATCATCCAGAGACCAGTTTATTTCCACGCTGATGGTGGCGATGTTTTTTTTGCACCGCTGTGCTCCGTCGCTCTCGGAAATGTGAAACTTTTCTGTGAAAAAGGCAAAAACAAACAATTACGAATCAGCCATTACAGAATGAATGAATGAGCAGTTGTTGGAATCATGGAAATGCACTTTTCTCAATTTCTCCATGATTTTCAGAAAATAGAAAAAAAAAAAAAAACAGCTCTGCAGATGTCTTACCCAGTAAATGAATTCAATTACAGATACTGTATGCCATCTGGAGCCTGTTTAATTTTCGGTTGTTATGTAAAATGGCTTCGTCTTTGTGACTGAGCTTTTCTTTTAAACTTTTTTGCAAGCAAGAAAACAGCAACTCTCACTTCTGTTTGCTTCGTCGGTGAATTCCGAGATCACTGCGGCGGTGTTGGAGCCAGGCGCTGTTTTCCTCGAGTTCACCACATTTTGTTCAATCATTTACAAAGAGAACACAAAATTTCATTTATTAATGACTAAAACGACTTTTTCATCATTCATAAAAAAACATTGAATACATTTTTAAACCAATCAAAAAGAGCCTTGGTCAATATTTACTGAAAGTCGAAGCCTGGATGTTTCCATTATTGACTGCGGGTCGATAAAAAGCCATTCAATGCTATGTCTTCATGTAAAACCCTCAGAATGCTAAAAAAGCAGCAGAGTTTGGTGTAAAAAATAAGACTTACTGTTACCCCCCCCCCCCCCCCCCTTCCCCCTCCTCCAATGCGAAACATCCAGCTCTGTGCACAAAAGTACACTTCTGTTTTCTGCAGTCTACCTCAGGACAAGTCACCAGTATGTTACAGGGCTAACGCAGACAGACAACCGCATTTACACCCGACATCAATAGGCAATTTAGAGCCGCTGACCTGTGCGTGGCTGTGCCTCTGGGAAAAGGAAACACACACACACACACACACACACACACACACACACACACACACACACACACTCAGGCTGAACATGCAAACTCTGCACAGACGGACGCGTTTCCTTCAAATTCAGGATATTCTCGTTGGGAGGGGACACAATAAATATCGAGTTTATTGAACCATTTCTTAAATATTTTTGGTCGGTGTCCCAAGACGTCCCGCTACCCTAATTTTCCACTTGTCAGGCACACACACAGACACACACACACACACTCGCGCGCACACACACACGCACGCACGCACACACACACACACCACGGCTGGAAACACACTAACCTACACTGAATGCTGATGAGCTTTTTTGAACTGTCTGTCCCAGCAGAATTTCCAGGATTGGGGTTTACTGGAGGAAAACTGCAAAGATCTCCTTTCTGATGAGGGTTTTTCCTCTGACTGTAAAGTCATGTGGAATTAATGCACTGTTTCAGACAGGCTAGTTTGTAAACATAAGAACTTGTATTCTATTTTGTATACTGCTTTGAGAGATGAAAAGAGTCGTGGCAGGAATGAAATATGTTCAAATTCAGGAACAGTTTTGGTCCTAGTTTAATTGTGACCTTCGTCCTCTGTCCTAAATGACTGCTCTGGAAAATAAGAAAAAGGTTCAGTTATTTGAGCTAAAAAAAAAATAAAAAAAATCACATCATGAAATGCACTTTATTTTTTCTTTCATGTTTTAACCAGAAAAAAAGGGGTAATTGTATAAATTGAGGACTCTCAGTAGTTATTACGGGAAAAAACATTTTAGCAGTATTATTATGTTGAAAGTCATTCATGTATTTACATACAAGAGTTTTTGCTTTTAATTAATCTGTCCTCCATACATGCACGCGTAATGTGGCATACAGCGATGTCTTTTGTTATAGTATTTTTCAGGCTAAAGAATAAGTGACATAACTGCATGTTATTGAGCATAATTGAGGTCATGTGAGATTGTGTTTCACTAACATGGCACATGGGGAACTAGTTAGTAGCCCACTACAACACAAAGGTTAAAACTAAACTTAAACCAATGCAGTATCTCAATTTTACAGTTTTTAAAGAGGGATTATTAATGGTGCTTCTTCATCATAGTTTGTGTCTTGTATCTTGTGTTCTGTATGTATTTTGTGTTTTCTACTGTCTCTGGTGTATTTTATTGTTGCTCATTTTTTGAATTATTATTAGAAAGCTCCATCTAGGCACAGGCAGAGCAAATTACCTTAGGCTATACAGTAAATGCTGTGGTGTGCGTTATTGATTCATGCTACATAACTACTTGTTGCTGTATAAACAAACATTAAATACATTAATTTGTATTTTTTTTTTTTTTTTCTGACGGACAGAAGACTGTTGATGAATGGGTTCATGTAAGGTCCGATTTGATCTGAACACATACATTTCTGCATTTCATGCAATGCTTATTTTACAGGAAGCACGACAAAACCTGTGACATGGCTGCACCGTATGCAAGACGCTCGAAGGCTTTTAATTTGAAACCGGGGCTTTTAAGTTGAAACAATACAGGGAGTTGTTGTATACCACTGCTGACTTCATCACTCAGTCGCACAGTGTACAGCTGACCAATGGTACACCTTTATCACTCAAAGTCAGTCACACACATTTGCGTTGTTAAGTAGCTTATGTGCCTCACTCAGTTCCTCTACCTCACGTCCTTCTGTGGAGCTCATAAGCATTAAGTTAAGTCCTTTCTTAATTGTTTTTGTGCTCATGTCGATGTTGCTGGGAAACATAACGTTGCGTGGCTAAAATCAAACCTGCAAGGCTCACCTGCTGCTGTCTGCTTGTGTTTGTTGCTGTCTGGTTGAGTTTAATTACATTTTAGTTGTTGATGCTTGCATTCTGCTGATTCAGCTTAGTAATTAAATATGAACCATGTTAAGGGAGAAGTGATTTTTTTGCACATCTGTCCCCCGAAACGGTTTGTTGCTGTTGTTTTATGATGGTTTCCTTTCCACTCTGTGCAAACTTGCTCAAAGTATTCGGTTACTTTTAGTCAAAATACTCCTTTACTAAAAGTCTTGGGAATAAAAATTCGTATGATATAATATAATTCATTTTTTAAGAACCCTATTGAAGCATCAGTGTGTAAGCTGCATGTTACTATTGTACCAGCTGGAAGTGGCGCTAGTTGGAACTACTTTATATAACCTACAATTTTATAATCAGAGACAGCAGAGAAATCAGAGGGGTTATAAGATGATTACTGTGATGGGAAGGAAGAAAAAAAAGGTTTAATACACATATCTAATTTTGGTTTTTGGACGTTTTCCCTCGAATCTTTGATTGTTGGTGAGGTATTGGCTGTTTGGAAATTTACTGAGTGCCAGTAGTTCAGAGGCTGGAGCTGTTAACGACTCATACAAATCTAAAACGCGACCTCGACTACATGCTGATTTTCGCAAGATGTCAGAAACCACAAAAGTTGGAAACTATCTATTTAGTCCACAACAATGTGCTGCATTTTTAAAAGCTTGTTATCCATTGTGTCAAAGTTTGATCTTAAAAAGCCGTCAAAGAAATGTAGAGGAGTAGTGAGTAGAATATTTCCCATCTGCAATGTAGTGAAGTGGAAATATTACGTAGCCTCTCGAGATGTAAAAGTCAAAATGTAAGTTCAGTTAACTTACATTTTCCATGGTCACGTTCATAATTTTCTCCGCACACCTTATATTCATCGACGAAAATACAATTATTTAACCTTGGTAAAATCGGTTTTTGGGATACATTTCTATACTTTTCTTAATATCTTAATTAAATCTTTCACCGCTGCTTGGCCTTCCACCCTTTTCACTGCCGCTTTGTTCCTGCCCGCTCTCATTGTCAGCCTCATATCTGTGTACTTGTGGTCAGTGGCTGCTTATCGCTAAATTTCATAAGATTGTCTGCGCCGAGCCTGAGGTCTTCTGATTTTTTTTAATATGTACAAGTTCCTAATTATCTGCTGCTGCTGCATATCAGGTGGATAGCCCGGTTTTTAGATTTATCCTCCTCACTTCAATGAAAAAAAGTAGATCCCCTTCATGGTATCAGGTTCCCAGCAGGGGATCGGCCACAAGGTAGTTGATGCTGCAGGCCAGTTATTTTAACTCCGCTGCCAAAAAAAATCTTTTGCTGCTACCTCGGCTGCTCTCTCGTAGCATTTCATAAACCCCACCTTCTACCCAGCACATCCACCTGTAGGCTACGAGTCTAGTTTTTTTTTTTTTTTTTCCCTGAGGTGTGTGTGTGTGTGTGTGTGTGGGGAGGGGGGGGTGTCGTTTTTTATCGCTGCTCCCCAGTTGCTGCTGCTGAGCTGTGAGGTTTGTGTTTGTATGACGAGCTCAGAGTCTGACACCGAATATCAACTCCGAACATCCTCTTTATTCATGCAGCAAATCTGTTCCGAGCGAGTTTGCTGCCTGGGAAAAAAAAAAAAAACAACATGTTACGCATCTAGAAAAGTGAATAAACCTGACCTTGTTGCACTTCTTTAGCAGCTTTGACGGGCAATTTAAATGCAGATTGGCAACGGCTTTCCAGAATTCAACTTCATTCGAGCTGTTTTTTTTTTTTTTTTGGCGATACGCTGTTGAAACGCTCTTGTTTATTGTTTACGTATCGACAGCAATTTTTGGTGTAACTGTGACCCGGAGCTTTAGCTCGCTTTTGAGAAATCTAGTCTTCTCACGCTACAATATTTCTCGCCTCGCGGGAGGTCACGGGGTCAAATAGTGCTGGATTGATTTTTGTCGCCGCGGGCGCGTGTTGTGTTGATCCACTCGCGCTAACCGCACACAATCCGGGTGGTTGTTCTCGGTGAGGATGAGGACAAACAAATAGACGCCGGGGATACGCGGGCGACTCGGCCACCGATCCTCATCATCCCACGACAGACTGCCCGCTGAGCGCATGTACGGACATGATTGGACTTGCCCTTCCATTCCACTTGCCACGTTGCAAATCGCTGCCATGTTGGCGGGTTCACTTCATTCGGGCACGGCATGCTATTAAGGGGTTATTTGTATAATTTACCACTTCTAATTCCAAGGCTCAGCCATATTGGCAGGAACATTCAAGACTAAATTGAGTGTGAAGATTGAGAGGAATTAATGTCTGCTGGACTGTGAGCTGAATGCGTGCCTTCAGTGGGCCATCGGCCACCGCAAGGACAAGAGCCTGAGCAGGATTTGTACGTTAAAGGTTGACTTAGCAATGTCAATAATTGAGCTACTCTGTGGGACTTCGCTCGCCCCAAAGCAATCAGCCATTTTTTTTTTTTTTTTTTTTTTTTTTTGTTGGACGAGAGGAGAGAGGCGAGCAATCTAACAGGACTACCAGGCTTGTAAGTGGAACAAAAACAAAAACTGAAAAGGAATTTATTTTTAAAGGAACAATGTTCCAGGCTTCGAGAAACACGACTTTGAAGCCAGACGTTACTCGTCAATGAAATCTCTTTGTTTGGTCCCATTTGAAATAGTCCCGCGTGTTGTTTCCTTTTGTAACAATGAAACATTGAGACATGGCTTCTTGATAATACAACATAGTTGACTTCTGCTTCAATAAGCGTAGCGCACAGCATGTCTGCATTTACAGAAACACTAAGGTGATGCGTCGTTCATTTCATTATAAAGGGGATTTTAAAGGAGATATACTCCAGCTATCTGTTTGAGATAGGTGCATCGTCTGCATTGAGTTTACCTCAAAGTTTCAGATCAGGTGTTGCCCAGCTGGATCTGTATTTGTATGTACAGTATGTGTTGCTTGCATCAGTGAGTCTGAACAGACAGAGATGATTAACTTCGTGAAGACCGCAGTTCAAAAGACAAATTTCCTGCTGTTTGTTTGATGCCACCTCATTAACTATAGCTATAACCCATCTGTGACCTCCCACCTCTGCCCACCCCACTGCAATTTACATACGAGCATTTCCAGTTTCACTGTGAGCATAGCATAGATAAACAACGGTTGGAGGATATAAGATAAACAGATAAACAAACGACAAAGAATGCCATTTTCTTTCTGTATACGGGCCCTGGAGTGCACTTAAAAACTAATATTGTCTGTTGAATTTCAGATATTAGGCCCTGTTCAGACCAAAGATTCACGTCGAGAACATTTAAAACTTGCAACTACTCACAACTCTCCAGTCGGCAACACTCTGAAAGCTGCCAAATTACACCAAAGCAACAAAACAAGATTGTGTAACATCTCCACAGCAGAGACTCTGCCTCTGTACTTACATTTTAGCTGCTGGCTTTTCAGGCTTTATTGTAAGTGGATATGATTTGTAGCCTCTTAAAACATGAATGAGGATAGCGGTGGTGAGTAATTTGCAACTGTTGCATTTTTGAGATGTGATGAAACGGCAAAAACATACAAAAACAAGACGGTAATGGAAAACGCAGATGGTTGCATTCATCCCGTGAACTTGAGACATGGGGATCTCCTCGGTTTTGTCAATTTTTACCGTCTTTTTCGGGAGCAGTTCTGTCATTTTTAGGAGTTGGTGTCTCCTGTAATGAACCAAAAAAATACTGCTTTCCATTCTAGGAAGGCCCACTTGCGTAATTGGCAAGCCGAGTCGCAGGCGACACCGTCACGACACCGTTGGTTGGCTTGAGTCGAGCTGAGATGGGCCCGTTCACACTGCTGCAACTTTTCCATGCAATGTTCAAAAGCGGTTGCATCTCATCGCCAATACTTGGTCCAAACTGGTCTTTGGTCAGGAGACAGTTCATCAAGTGTCTACTTTCAAGTCCATCACCGAGGTAACCTACAATGTTGTTAACATCCTCCAGGTCACATTAAAACGGTTTAAATATCCAGCTTCATCTCCAAAAATGGCCTCGCTGTGTCCAGAGGACTCCATAAACTTAGATACTAGCATTGCTGCAACATCTCAGTCTTGATACAAACAGAAATATTTTCTTTAAATAAAAATGCTATAAAGACACCCCCCCCCCCCCCAAAAAAAATAAAAAAAAATAAAATAAAAATAATAAATAAATAAAATTGAGGCGCCGGAGTGGTTGGAGACCAGTCGAGTTCCTTTGCTTTCTACAATGTTATATTTCTTCCACCGGGGAGATATTACATCTTCATTGGACTCTAATGCTGTTTCCCACGTTGTGGATATAAGAGAGATCTTAAAGCAAATAGCAGGCAACTTGCATAGTTGAAGGTACTTACCAATAATGAATGAATGAGGCTGCATCGTGTGCCGAGACTCATTCATCGGATTCCCGAGAGAAATTGGAGCAATAGATTGCAAACATTCCAATTTCTTCACTCAAAACAGAGCCAACTTTGTAAATAGAAAATCTTTACAGGTTCAGTGAGATGACACAGAACTATATTAATGAAAAAAAAATCAAATATACCCAGCAGTTCACCTCTATTCAGCGTCTCTTCTCCATTAGCAGAAATTGCGTTAGTGGTAGCTCGGCTTGTTTGCTTGGATTTGTTTTTATACTGTGTTGAGAACCACATTAATGTCAATTACTTTTTCCCATTTCAGTCTTTTTAATATGGCTATGGTTTGACTTCCCATTAGGAGCCCCACCTCCCGTCTCCGCATCCATAACCAGCCTAATTCTTGCTGTTTTTTTCAGCTTGAACAGACAATGTTACCCTCGGAGATAAGCAGCTCTATCTCCCTGTACAGGTTTGAAATTGGAGGTTTAAAAGCCATAAATTTCAGTTTCTGGCAAAATAACTATTGATGCTGATCAAACCTGTCGTACCCTCCCAGATAAACGATGGTCATTATGTGCCATGAGACGGAACAAATCTTGATCATTACAATTCTGCACATTGAGTTCAACCTATATTTTTACATCCCATGTATCCCAGCGTCTGTGTCCACTTTCACCGTTTATTCTGGTGGAGGAGTTTGTGTGTGTCAGTGATCCTAAAGGCACCCAAAGCAGTCTCAGTTTATTGTCTTGAAAAAAATGTGTTTTACTTGTTTATTTTTCAATGTTTAACACTGCTACGTTTGGGCCCTCTATCTTAAAACTAAAATGAGAAATGTTGCCTTGTACCTTCAATCCATATAAGGATCTGATGCTCTGCCAAAGGCTATGTTTAAGATTGGCTGAGGTTCAGGCACAAAAATTACCTCATTAAACTCTGAGAATAATTGAGATTATGTTTAAAAGAAGAACTCCGTGAAGGAGGAGAATCACCATCAAGGTTAAACAAGAACAATCTTGAGTCCTTATGGGCAAACGGGGAACTAATGGAGGCTGGTTTATTGTCTCTCCCCACCACCAACCTAATGCCACATGCACAGATTCATGTGTTGTTGGATTAACATGTGAGAACATGATAAAGATTTTTTCTGAACTTGGCGTTAAAATGCCAATAGAACCAGCAGTAGGAAGTGAATGACTGAAGCACTACCCTATGCAACATATTTCTGCTTGATGGAGGCAAAAGATGGCAATTTGTATTTTTTTTTCTTTGCAAAGAAAAGTTTATTTATTCATTTATAATGTTACCAGGGCTGCAACTGACAAATACTTCCACGATATTTCAAAAATGCCAAAATTGTCTTGTTTTGTCCCGATCAACAGTCCACAACGAAAAAAAACATGTTCACTATCATGGCTGTCTTAAAGAACCCCCCCCCCCCCCCCCCCCCCCAAAAAAAAGAGAATTTCTTAATTTTAATGACCAAAAAACCCCGATTCATCCGCTATAGTCGCTTTTAATTTTCTATCAAACTGGGAAAATAAAGATGAAATCTTGTTGTCTTGCTTCAAACGGGCAACTAATCGATTAAAAGATTAATCTTGTAATCACTGCAGCTCTAAATATAACATGACATTTTTTTTTTCAGTCCGCTCCCTGTTAAATGTATCAGTATTGAGGGACTTTGCGTGCGTATAAACAGAAATACTTGAAATTAGTCATCGCTAAAACCACCCCGTGTTGTTTTGGAGGATCCGCTCCAGCTCCACCACGCAAAGTTCTGCTGCTCCGTTTCTTGGAGCCGAAAACCAAAAAAGATCCACTTAAGATTAACACAGTGATGTGTTTCTGTGTTTGTTCTCGACAGTACTGAGCCATACGGGTTCTGGTCGGGGAAATGTACACGCAGATTGTTTTAGACATTGGAACAAACAACAAATGATTTTCGTCGTGACGACTGAAAATAAATGTACCATCGTGTGTATTATAAGGCAGTCGGATACACAGCTATACATTCCATAGAGATTACATAAAGATATGGTGCAGAGAAGTTGTCCACCTGCCAAACTCGTATGAATCACACAGCACGGCCGAGCTCTACGTTTGGCAAGAAACTGCACAAATGTTTTTTTTTTTTTTTTCATGCTATGTAGCAACAAAGATAACCTGCATGATTTGAATATATTTCTACATTGAAAGAACAAATAAAGGGAGACGGGCGGATAAGTACTTTCCTTTGAAGTTTTAATCGACATTTTGAATATGCCTTTCTTCTTGGATAAAGCTGCCTTTAACATTTTGCTTTGTTTTAATGGGATGCAAACCATACTCGTATTTGTCCTCCAATTCTGCCATTTTACTTCGAGGAAAAAAAACATCCACCTGTAACGATTACGTTTCTATTTTAATCTGAACCACATATTCTATTGACAACTTTTGGGAAACTGTGTTTGAAATACGGCAATGAAGAGTGATCCCAAACCTGAACCGCTATTTTTAATTGCTGCATTACATAACCCTTTTCAATTGTATGCATGTGTATTAAGCCTTATTTTATACATTTCCTGTCAAACAGCATGCTTTGGTTTATGTGACAGTGTGAATTGTCTTGCCTTCATATAAAAAAACAAAAACAACAACCACCCCACGTTTACCCTGCGGAGCGTTGGAGCTCTTTGTGTCTGCGTGACAAGCCGTCTATTCTTCAGAGGTAGTTGCCTTTCTGTCGCGCTCTGTTTCAAAGAGATTAGAATAATACTTGCAAAGAATATCTATTGATAGTGTGATTGTACGAGTACAGTAAACAACAACAAAAAAAGCACGCTCCCCGGTTTGCCAGGTTTGTTTCTGAAGAGGGAACGTTTGTGATGGCGGACAAAAAAAAAAACGCTGCCTCGTTTTGTTTTCGCCCTCTCGTGCTCTTCCTCCCTTCCTCCCTTCCTCTTCCTGCCCGGGTGACAAATAGGCCCTTCAACTTCCCACAATTCAACCAGAAAATTTGCCTCCCCCCGCCAAGTCCCCAATCAAATCAGCACAGTGCATGGCCATTTTGTCTTGTCAGTCACAGCGAGTCGTAGCATATGCATCCTTTTTGCCTCCATGCTTTCATGCGCTTTCCCCTATATTATCAAATCAGAGGCTGAGTGAACTGAGACTTTGCAACACGTCCTCATCCTGAAATGACACCACGGCACGATTTCCACCGACTCCCAAAACTTAAAACTTTGGTTAAATAGTTAACCTGAATATAGACTGTTTCCGTAGACTTTATATAAAGCGTGGACGTAGCTTTCGGATATGAAAAATGAGGTCGATGCGGAAGTGCCTTAAGCTGCAATGCCACAGAGCGCCACCAGAGGTCGGTTCCAAAAATCCTGCCGCTACATAGACTCCCATTCAACTCGTCTCATAAAATTCTCAGTCACATTTATCTCTACGAGTTATTTCGTTTTTTCGAGCTTAAGTCGCTCCTTCTTATTAGTTTTCTCGAGGTCCATCTGAAAATAATCCCGTCATTAATTTGAAAATAAACCTGATGAAACCATGTTTTAGGGGCGTGTCTGTTTGACTGACAGGCCTGTGGTGCTGTCAGGTTACGGCCGTCGGTGGGCGGGACGTAGTATCGTCGGGTTTCCAATCAGATCGAGTCATATCCACTCCTCCCCCGCCCACCACACACACACACACACCACACACACACACACACACACTTGTGGCTCCAAACTGCTTTGAACGAACAAGATGGCGGACGCCAATACACGAACTCAAGGCTTCATAACGGCAGTTCACAAACCAACAGGTGATGTTGCTGGTCGCTGCCTGGTTGTTTTTAATACCTTTTAACACTCAACAGCGTTGACATTTTTTGTACAAGGTCGAGCAGGATTTTGAAGTGGATTTCCCAGGGCTTTGGCCCGAGGGGAGTTTTTTGTCACGTCTAGAAATGTTTTTCACAACAGAAATAGTCACATTCCCGCTGTAAGACGTCTGGCCTGTGGGGGATGTCGGCCACGACTGGAAGCCTAAAAAAACTTTTCATTTGAAGAGCTGCCCTCAAACAAAACGAGCCCTCCCACTTATAGTTTGACTTTCTTTTTGCTTTAGACAATTTATTCCGTTCAGACATGGCATGAGACATGGTTTATTTAATAAAGTGGACTTTTGTATTAAATTAGATGAGCAATTTGAATGATGCTGCACTGGCACAGTCATGGCTCTGTCGTTTAGCCTGAATTACAATGCAGAGATGTTGACAAAAGGCATTTTGCAAGGTCACTTGTCACAAAGGATTTAAAGAAAATTCAAAGTGATTGATTGACCTCATAGAGTAAAAGGAGGGATAAAGAGAGGTACACTTCGCTCTCCGCTGTTTCACGATGTAGCGTGGAGATGATTAGTTCAGAAGTTATCAGTTTGTCAATTGACAGAAAATGATTCATCAGCTACTTTAAATATTGACTTTCTCATTAGTCATTTTTGAATAAAAAAAACAATGCCAACTTCTTTTGCCTCGTAGCTGCGATTTGCTACTTTTTTGCTAAAGTAATGATAAAATTGATTGATGTATTAGTCAATCAGCAGAAAATTGATCAGCAACAGTTTTCATAATTCATTAATTTCCAAAGTGTTTTTTTCAAGAAAATAAATTTGAATAAATTATTCGCTTCCAGCCTCTCAAATCTGATAATTGTATGTTCTTTTCTTCATAGATTAGGTTTTCCATTAATTAATTGAGAAAATAATCAGAAGATGAATCAATAATGACAATAATTGTTAGTTTCAAACGTGTATGCCACAACTTCTGAGTAACTTCCAACTTCTTGCGTACACTGGGAACTGGAGCGTCCGTGTACACCGACCAGCCGTAACGGTGCGAAATACAAGAACGGTGAAAGAAATGAATTCTGGCAAGTTAATTTGTGCTATGTGTCCCGCGTGCGGGCGAGTCGGTGGGGCATTTTATTAAGACTCAAGCAAGTAAATTAAGCCGATTCCACTTCCTCCCGGTTCTTCTTCATGCACTCGGTATACTCCTTGTCTAGTTTGTCCCCGGCACTCGTCGCTCGCTCGCCTTTTCGTCCATTTTTGGGAAAGGCATTGGCACTATTCATCAAGGGCACCGTAACCGTCCATCAGACGGGCCGATTATTCCTCTATCTCTCCCATTCCTGTCCTTCTCATTTGATTTCCATCAGTGGGGTCTTGTTCTCTCGCTCTCTCTTGCCTCCCCTTAATTAGCCTCCAAGCAGACACAAAGAGCAAGTCGTGATAATGAAGCAAGGAGGAGAGAGATTCCAATTTGGAGTACAGCTAACCCTTCGGAGGCGCACTCTTTCATTCCTAATTCATCCTCCCAAGGCCACACTGGAAGTTTCAGCGTTACCATCTTCAACATTTAAATAGTAAATCTGCAGACAAAGACCGTAGTTCTAAAAATTCCGGGACAGAATCAAGCGGCGCTTTAAAACACAAATATATTCTTTTTTTACTGTTTACACGGTAGCACTTGAACCAGGTAATTCATTGTTTAGATTGTCAACTGATATTTAATTATGACCAGCTTTTATAATGGCAAAAAAACAACCTGGCAAGTCCGAAATGAGAAAAAATGGCAAAGTAAAGGCACATAAATGAACACTGCCCTGTTCTCTATCAGTGTTTGGTGACTACCGTCCACGCAGACTGAGCATTTGATTCAGAATATGTCTCTCATTTAGATGAATCCCTCTACAAACATACTGCACGGATCAGCCGCTGCACTTACATTCATTTAAAGCATGCAGCGAACGGGTGATTGCAATCCCTGTGGGAGACCAACTGATAAGAGATTGATTGACAGATCAGGGGGTGTTGCTACGCCATAATTTAATCTCCGAGCGGCTGCTTGCGGAGTTCACATTGAGGGAGATAATGTCATTTTGCGCCTAATAAGCTAATGGATCCTAAATCCATTTTTTAGCGTGCCATATGAGCTGAGCACCATTACCCTAATGGTGATGCACAGACTCACAGGGATGGAGAGAACGGCAGTGAATGTTATTTGAGTTTAAATCCACTCTAACCTCCAACATGTGGGGGGACGGATTATAACAGAGCAAGTGACGGACGCGCTGTTATCTCTTTAGTTAACTCTGCCCAGGCCGTTTAACGTATTCCTCACAGGGATTTGACTTTTTTTTTTTTTTTTTTTTTGCTGAAATCGAGGCTAATTGTTGATCGAGGATGAACACATTCATCATTTATGAGCGTTTACTGTTATTCATTAGGACATCTGCTTGGATGCTACCCCAAAAATAACACACAAAAATAGGAGAAAATGTTATTTTGTCACAGATTAAAACACTTTGTCTCATGACCTCTCGACTTTTTCAAATTTCTTCTTAAGACCGTCGTCTCCGAGAAGCCACGAATAAAAATGTCTGAAGTATGAATGTTGGTGTTGCTGCTTACTTTTCTGGAGGTCAAAGCCATTGTCGTGTCTGCCTCTCGTCCTCCTCCGGAGAGCGACGCTGAAGAGACTTGTCTGCAATTATTGAAACTTACATTCATCAAGAGCAGGCAGCTCTGGTGTCCCCTAATCTCATTGGAGGCAGCGATGCTTTATTGGCGTGCAGTTGGTGAACTTTGATATCTAGAATATTACTTCTTTATTTCGGAGCTGCAGCTGATATTTTGTGTTATTGCCAAAACTATAAAACAACAGAGCTGTTAGAGTCTACTTTTAGTGTTGCTGAGCATTTTTCCCAGATGGAATTTTCCTCCTGGGGGCAATTTTTACATCCATATTTTACAAGTTGAATATATCAACATGTGACTCTTCTTAACTGTTTATTGATTTTACCAGGAGTTTGAAGGATTGGTCTCACTTTTTGTCTCTCTGTGGTTGGGGACGTCTTGGCTCCTCGCAAGGGCTGGAGGACTCCTGGAAAAAAATAATTCCCACGTCTTCCGGTGACCTCCAGAGTTGTCATTATTTAATCAGTCGGTCTGGTCTACAGTGCCGGTGGATGCTGTTTCAGTGGCGTCCCTACAGCAGTGCTTATCTGGAACACGGTTCCGGTACGCTGCGCTTCACTGCATTTTGGTAATCAGCCTTGGTTTACTGGGAACGGAGCAGGATGAATTATATTGAATAGAAATATAATCAATAATGATTATGCTCATCAATTACTTTTAATTACAAAAAAAAATTTCAGGAAAAATTCCAAACATTCGTGGTGCCAGCTTCTCGAAAGTAATGATTTGTTTCACATGATAGCAAATTGAATAAGCAGCAATTTGAAGACATCATCTTAATCTCTGGGAAAGTCTAATGAGCATTTTTCACAGAGTTTTATAGAAAATATGATTACTCAGTTAATCAGGGAAATAATCAGCAGAATTAGCTGCAGCCCTAATTTTAGGTTTTCAACATTAGGTTGGCTAACCGGCGAGCGGACCCGTTCAGACTGATCACACTCGACCAAGAAGAATTTGCGAGAGTAACTAATGAAATTATTATAGCATAATTTCTTTATTTATTATAGGCCATAACAAATGTGGGCCATTCACTCTGTAGGACTTGGAGAAACGTGTGCAGAACCTCTTAAAACAATAATCATTTCACAATATTCCTGATTCTATGAAAGTACGATAGATGGATGAAAACAGTTCACAAATATACACAATCAAATAAAGTATAAAACAAATAGAATACAATAATAATAGAGTAAAAATTAAAGATAAAACCATAGCTATACTACAGTATGTGCTGAATATGCACTGTGCAATGATGATAATACAGTATATACACAATTTTGGGACTGATATTGATATTGGGGATTAAAAAAAAACCGATGACTTCCCTGAATAAGTATTCCAAGTTACGTCCATTGATTCAACAACCTGAGTATTGCACATTTTTGTGACTATGCTGGTTCGGGCCGCGTCAGCAATTTTTCCACCCATGAAACTTGAGCAGAAAGGCGAGCATCAAACTTTGTGTCAAGTTTTTGGGGACCAGAAAGAAGTGTCAGCGAGTAGGGCTGGTGGGGAGCTACGATTGATGTTGCTAAGGGCGAAATACTTGTGCGCTTTGAACGTGCTTCGAGCAGCACGATTTCATGTTGGGAGAACCAAAATGCCTTCGTGTCACAGTTCAGGTGGTTTGCATCGAATGTTTCCTCTCCGACGCCTCAGAAACATCACAGCCGAACTCGACTTTTGCAGCAGCCGGACCCCGGAGGTGAATTCACGATGCACAGCCCCCCGTGAATGTCAAATACAACCCCTCCTGGTTGCGTTCCTGACCTAATGCCCCCTTTTTCTGTCTTGGTGACTTTCTGCTCCTTTTGAAACACAAATGCCACTCAAAACACTTCACGCGGCTGATTGCTTCATAGCCGAGGGCTTTCTGAAGCATTTCAAGGGGTCTCTGTTGCCACTTCGAATTTAATTATTGTTAATAACAATGAAAAAAAAAACAACAACACACAAATAGAGCAGTTTCTAGTTTACCCGAAGCATCTTTTTCTGCATTATGTTTTCAACCAACATGTACACAGAAAACTCGCATGTCTGTCATATACTTATAATTAGTTCGGGCTCTACAGGTTAGGTAGATATTGTAGAAAATGCTTTACAGTAAGGTGCAGGGTTTGCCATCCATATGTGGGTGGAGTCAAGAGCATATATAAAAAAAAGAAGGTCCAGTTGAAGATGTCTCCTATTGAAAGTGCTCCACTGTTTGACCAGCAGGTTGCGGAAAGAATGCGAGATTTGCTCCATAATTTGTGCAGCCTCCTCGCCTCCCTCGCAGCCAACTCAACGGGCTCCAAACAAGAGTCCCCAGCCAGACTTGCTCTTTATTCATCTGATATCCAACACACTTTATGTACCAAGACCATCTCTCACAAAGCAAACGTTTTGATGAGGCCTCTTGTCTTTGTTCGAGTGCTTGATTGAACACCTCGGAGACCGCTGCTTTCCGGGAAAAAAAAAAAAAACCAACAACCTCAGCATCGCTCATAACCACCCTCCTGACACCCACCATCACGATATTATCTCCCATGAAGCCCCTTTCTCACTCATACCGCTGCTGCTGCTGCATTCACCTGTTTAGTGACACCGGTGCAAAATCAAAAGAAGTGTTTTGTTCTCCTGCCGACTCTATGCGCAATTCCTAAAGGGGCTCCTAAAAGCACGGCATGCCGAAACAAATGCAGAATCAAATAAAAAGATTTTCTCTTTTCAAAAATAAAATGCAAATTCATTTGTTAGAGGATTAAATTATAGTAAACACACTCAGCCACCCATGCCCATAACGCGCACAGCCACACGCGCACATGCTGTAAACTTACCCTGTGATTTCATTTTCTGCATCAGGGGTTTTCAAACTCTTTTTTTTTTGTTGTTTGTTTTTTTAATTGCACTCAACTTACTGTAAACGTCCTGCATTCTATTTGCCTTTGGATTTTATTATCCGTTTTTAATTATGTCTGTTTCTTAATTATTTGCGTTCTATTTTGTGCTACTCGGTTTCGTGTTGAGTGATTTGGTGTTCAATGAAATTTCTTTTTAGTTGAAAGGTGGCACATTTAATTAGAGTGTCGTTTTATTGACTCTTTCTCTTCAAAAGTCTCCGAAGCTGTTGACTTAAAGCACATCTTTTCCTTCATACTTCAGATCCTTTCCCTCTAATAATGTTACCTTTATCGCCTTTAAACTGCGTGTTTGCAGATTGATATTCGTGAGAGGGTAGTATTTGGAGCAAAAATTTTTGTTTTGCTGAATAATGCATTTAGTTTCTTGGTGTCTCTTAGCAGCTATTAAACATGCTGTTGGGATGTGTAATAGTTTTTATATGGGCAGTCATTTGGCTTGGTTCATTATTATGTATAATAATGTCCTTTGTGTATGGGCCAGACAATATGAGGGCACGCCGCAGGAGCATAACAACACAATAATAAAACACTGTGATATGATGGACACCTCGCTGAATTCATATCATGTCTATTTCCTTTAGACGTAAATGCCAGTTGTGATTTTGTGTTTAAAAGCATCTTTACACAATCTGTTTTACAACAGCAATCCATCAAACCATCAGAGAATTCACTCCCTTTGGCTTTTGAAGTATTACAGGGATTTCCAGGTTCTGCACCGAGCTATATTCTTTTGGTTTTCAGTCATCAATGGATGGTAAAAAAAATGTAATTCTATTGATCAATACGGGTACTTTTCATCGGTATTGATACATATTGGTATTTGTATCAATATTATTCCTTAGTTTAATGAGACTGAAACTGATTTCCAAGAGCATCAGTGCTTAATGTGCTCTTCCTTAATAAAAGTTGCAAAGTGATCGTTTTCCTGTTAATCTTGTTTACTGTGAGGGAGAGAGAATTAAAGGCTGGAGTTATTGTTGTTAATGATTTGTGTGTGTGTGTGTGTGTGTGTGTGTGTGCGTGTGTGTGCGTGTGTGTGTGTGTGTGTGTGTGTGTGTGTGATTTCCTGATGACCAGCTGTATCTTACAGATGGTGAGTTGAGGAAAAACACCCTCTATGTGTAAAAATGTGCACATAGTCTAGATGCTTAAAAACAGGCAACGCATCAGATGTAAGGAAGTGTTTTAAATATATGTCATATATCTCGGAACAGATAGTCGCTTCCTGTTGTTACAGCGGGAAGACGAAGGCACCAGCAAGCCCTGCTGAACTCATTGTCAAGTGTTTAAACTTTAGCTGACTGGTGTACCTTTCTAAAACCGCCGTCTCTGCGTCTGATAACAAGCGTTACCTTTTTGACTTGATGTCAACTGGTCCCGTTAATCTTTTTTTTTTTTTTTTGTGGGGGGGGGGGGGGGGGGGGGACGCTGAGTACAGACACCAGATTGCAAAGTGCACGCACAAACCCGACAACAGCCAACGTTCATTTTCATTTTGGCTCGGCGTCAAATTACTCACGGAATTGAGGTTAATCAGCAGCAGCTGAGCTGCCAGCAGCGACGTGTCATTTTAATCAGCAAAAATCGCCGATCATCGCAGGTTAAAAATGAGAAGGTGCTAGATGGATGTTTCGTACTGCCCTTTGTTAATAAGAGAGGAGAGCACTCAGATTTGTTACCGCCGGAGCTTAGCCAATTGGTGTGAAAAAAAAAATGGTGATCTCAGGTTGGCAAAAATACAAACACGCACGCACACTAATTTTCACTCGCGTGTGGAGCATAGTGCTGACAGTGTGGAGCCCTGGCTTTATTTTCACCCATACCAATTCATAAAAAAAATATGCCTGGACTGCCCTGACACCAATTCTTTATTTACTTTTTAGTATTGATTTTTTTTTTTTTTTAACATAAGTACATACGTCTTTCTGTAAGTGTTTGAAAATAATAATAATAATAATAAAAAATACACAACACAACCTGATATATTTTAATAAAGACTAAATTAAGATTAGATTAAAGAAGGCTCATCGCATCGTCAGTTCTGAGGGGAAACTTTACATTTGAAATATTAACTTGTCAGTGCTCTGTAGGGCAAATATTAGCCATTTCTAAGTTATCTCAAACACATCTTTCATTTTACACGGTGAAATACGGATCCATATTTTTGATTGGCTAATAACAACCCAGCAACTGAATTAGCCATCTCAAATATGCAAGCACTGTAAGCGCAGTCGTGATTAGGATTGTAGGCTAAAATACCTTGCTCTTTCCAGTAGAGTTTTTCTCCACCACAGTAAAAGTATTGTTGAAATTCACCACATTGAATTTCCAAAGTGAACTTCATCTTTAAAAGAACAAGACCTTTTTGTCTCTCCTTATCATTAATGCATTTTTTAAGAACAACCGACGTTCCTTTTAACAGCAGCAGTAAGCTGATCTGTAAGGGTAATGTAATTACACCGGCAGATAACAAATGGTTGTCACTATGGCATAATAGCCACTAGGTATTAAAAGTTAGCAGTCTGAATCCTTAAATTTAATTGAACGTGATTTTATTTGTCTGAGTGATCGCCGTTTTCAGCGGGAGACCAAAGGAGCTCCCGTGAGATGAAGACTCATTTTCTTCTCTTTACCTTTTTTTTAAGGTGTAAGATGTGAGCAGTCTCGCATCATTACTGAACACATCGACATGGAGAATTTTGAGGTTTTACATAAAGAGCTGGTGAGAATCTCATCAGCCCGGCGAAGGTTTGACGAGGGATTCTTCACAAAGTCGTCTGAAATCATTACGCTGAGCTATAGAAAAGTGGAATATTGTTGCCTTCTTATCATAAGGGCAGACTTTTAAGAGTTGAGTGGGTTCATCCTTACTAGCCGAGGGCATAGTGTACATGCAAATTATTTAAAATTCACAGCACAGAAATGAGTGGCAGGGCCCTTTCAGGATAAAAAAAAAAAAAAGGCCATTGTGAAATGGAATATTTTGAATAAACTTTATAGGCTAGTTTAAACATTTATAGAACGTGACTCTTCCGTCATCTGTGATATAAAGTGATGAGTCATGAAGTCGGAAGGAAAAACGGCATTTGTTGTGTTTAAGGCCAGTGACGGTGTTAGTGGTTTTAATTTGAGCAAAAACAGACGGAAGTTAGAAGCTGCCGGTGAACGCTGCGGTCAAAAGGTGACACACTTTGAAAAAGGAAATCTTCAGCCATTTGTTGGAAACCGTACACACCGAAATAGAAAAAGAAAAACGGATTTTTACAATGAAGACTGGCATGTTTTATCTTGAAAAGGAAAACCAGTGGAACGGTCACTCTTCAGTTTTTACTTCAATCCTATCACCTCCTGACATTACTTTGTAATGCATTCCCCGAAGCTTTTAAGATAAAAGTGGTGCTTCTGGAAGAAAAAAATGTGTGCTGTTATTAAGGGGTCATGGATCAAGGGAGGGCTGCTTTTTTTTTTTTTTTTTTTTTTTTTTCCTTCTCCAAGAGAGGCTGAATACTTACCTTCTTCAAATAATCAGGAATGCCATCAGTGGAGCGGAGGCCCCTTCACACTAGAGAGCAAGCAAGAGCTCACAGCCCCTGTAACCTCTTTGAGGAATTTAGTATGAATAATATCTAAGGGAATTTGGGTGGGTTGGAAGATAACCACAAAGAGCAGGTTCAGCAGTGATCATTTTACGCATGGGCACCTCTCGGCCAGAACATTCGCCAACAGAAATAGATTTACTGTGCTAAAAACAGTTTCAAAGAAATCACTCTGATCTGAGACTCGATCTGAGAGCGGTGTAATTTAGAGTTGTAATTTGGCCACGGGAGATGGGTGTAGAATTTGATCCAAATTTCATAAATTGACTCAAACTTTGAAAAGTAAACTCTCTATGTTGTTTACAAGTACAAAAAAAAAAAAAATTTAACGCGAAGAAAGTATTAATAATTCATTTAAATCTTATTCAAAGTCTTAAAAGCTTATGTCAATCTGAGAGGCACTGTTTGATTCTCCTCTTCTCGCTGCTCCAGTGCTAATTTTAACCCAAATTAATAAATCAACCATTTAGATTACAACACCGATAAAGATTGCACAAGTTATTTCTTCGAATCGCTCAAAAAAAAAAAAAAATCTAATTAGAATTTGCATGCTGTGCGGCGCTGCGGCTGCGGCACAAGGTCGGGGGGTTCGAACCTGCTCGTCGGTGTGACTTTTCTCTCTCAGTCCAAAGACTTACGTGAGGTCGACCGGGGAGTCTAAATTGTCCGTCACCGCTCTTATTGTGTGGTTAATATTTAAACCAATTTAGTGTATATTTACAACCTTTACAATCGATGCAGAAAAAAAAAAAAAACTGTAAAATAATACAGGAAACATCTGTGAAATTATTATCATTTTCTACGGTGTAGACGCGGAGGCGAGTGTGAACTGCTGTCCGTCTGTGTTTGACCCCGTGATGGATTAGCGACCTGGCCACGGTGTACTCTGCCTTTCGCCCAATGTCAGCTTGGATAGGTTTCCCGCCCCCCTTCAAGCCTGTGGAGGGAAAAGGTGAGTGTAGATAATGAATGGATGACCTGTGGTCTTGTCCTTACGAGGATTCACCTGTGAAGGTGCTTGAGTGCTCATTCAGTGTGAAAACAAATAAGACATGACGCGATCGTCCCGATGTTTTGGATCACTGTGTTTATGTAATTTTGATGGTGGGGGGAAAAAAAAAAATTAAATAAATCAATAGCGTTGTTCTAAATATGAATCTAGAAATGAACCCACATGTAAGCTCAAGTCAGATAATAAAAATGGAAGTGTTTGTTGTGGCTAATGCAAATATGATACGAAATTCGGTTTAGTCTTGCAAATGCACAAATTTCCAAAGGGTAGCTCGACACAGTGATGCTATGATGGAGTGCATGAGCAAGCATGTGTGGGCAGCGTTTTTCTACTTACTCTCACTGACAGAAGGGGAAAGACTTCAGCTTCAGGTTTATACAGTGAACTAATTAGCAAACAGTGGCTTATCAGAATCAGCTTTATTGGCCTGTTAAGTTCACGAGGAATTTCACTCTCTTTGTAACTTTCTCTCTTAGCGTGCAAAAACGCACATAAATAGACAAATAAAACTGAATGACTAGTCATTTGAAGTGTGTTTCTGGCCACAAGTAAGTCAAGTATCCTCTATTTCAGCTCTATTCTTGGTCTCTCACTCCTTCGGGGAATAACGGTGTCTTCAAACGCTCCACTGTGTTGGCGAGCTGGTTAGAACCTGTGTTTGTCTGCTGTGCGTAGTGTACAGTCAGTCATTTTTGTTTTTGTTGCTGAAATTACAGTGGTTAGAGAATAATTCCAGTCAATCTCAACCTGCCGCATTTCCCGTCAATGTGGGAAACCTCCCGCAGCTTTACCAAATAAACATAATTTGCTCGTGAATGATTTCCAGGTCATTATGGGTAACAGCAGAGGGCTCTACCTCGGCGTGAGTTGCCATCCACTCGCATACCGAGTGAAATAAATTCACACGCACGATAAAAGCAAAGTCAAAAAAAAGTAATGAAGTCATACAACACATGAGATTTTGTTTTAGAACATTCTCAGGTTAATTATTTTTGGGGTTTACATCATTGTTGTTTTTTTTTTTATTTATTTTTATTTGGAAGCAATGGCAGAAATTTGCTAAACTATATTTCCAGTAATGGTGTAAAGTTGCAACATTTAAAAAAAAAACTTTCCTATTGGTTTCAGTGCGTTAAATACAGTCCGTTTTAGTGGCATGCATTTGCTACCATTGCACATCCTTAGCCACATGAAGTCCGATCCAACTTTATATTTAATTGCCTTGCCATGGTGGTGTTTTTGTTTTGTTTTTGTTAATCTAGTTAACTGGAGCTTGAGAATGGTACATTGCGGCAAATTCATACATCCAACTTCCACCTCATCTACCATTTATCCATCCACCCATGTATATTAATGAAGTAGAATGTGGAACAGCTTGCTCTATTGTTTGGAATCAACATGCATCTTGACGTAGAAATAATTAGCTAATTTAGGCATTTGGTAGGTTCATTAATTACTTCATTACTAATGCATTTTATTTGATATATTGTGTCGGGCTGCCCCCGAATAGTGGACTAAGCGTTGTTTGATGGGAAAAGTCTTAGTTGACTAAGTTTTCATTAGTCGTTCAGTTGCGGGGAAGAAAAAAAAAAACGCACCTTGTCAGAGACGTTATAAATAAATTACAGAAGCCTTTGTGATCAGCCGAGCCTCGAGAAAGGTGGTCTTGAGGGTAAACTGGGTGTGGGAGCTTCTTGTTGCGGTGAAGTGAGCGAAACTTGTGTTGTGAGAAGTAACATTATCAACAGTGGTGAATAACTTGCTGTTATCAGCTAGATAAGCCCAATGTCAAGTATAACAGCTTTTTAAATGTTGTGTTCGCTCCCTCAGAAAAGGGAATAAAGGCTGAGTTCATGCAACATTAAGATGGTGTCTCTGCTTCTCCTCAGTTGCTCTGGACAGTAAAGGCTAGTTATCACTCTCTCTCTCTCTCTCACACACACACACACACACACACACACACACACACACACACACACACACACAGGATGGCGCAGATCCTCAAATGCCCTGGCTGTCAATAATCTGTTCGCAGCCTAGACACAGATGCTGTTTTGAAATAGAATAACAAAATGTTCCGTTTCCTCGCCGGTTCGTCTGACACGTTCACACTAATTACCGCTTCCCCCCCCCCCCCCCCCCCCCCCTGTTACCATTGTCACTAACAGGTGACTTTGTTCACTTGTAAAAAAATTATATTTTAAAAGCTTATAATTACATTAATATTTGTCTGTAATGTTGCAAAGTGTTAGCGACGCCCAGACAAACCCAGAGAGATGGCATTAGTGCGGTGAAATAATAATCTGAAGACATTATAGCTATTCTGAATTTGACATTTATCATTTAATAATTACAATCTTAAACGCTGCACTGTGACTGAGCCCCTAAAAAAACATCACATTTTGATGCTTTCTCACACTCGGCTGCTTGACCATTAAAATTGTAAAATAGTTGCCTTTGATGCCGGAAACTGAGCAATTACCAGTGGTCTTGAATACAATCCAAAAATAAACATGAGCCATTTTCGATTGGTAATTAAGTCAAAACTGCGTCATGCATGTGAGAGGAAATGTCAGATGCAGTTTCAAACATCATCATTATGCTCCTCCTCATTACACTGTTATATTTGTCTCATAAATAATAAATACTAAAATTATATAAAGCCATCAAGTCCAACAAATCAGCCAAATTGATTCATAATAATGTTCAGTGGCCATGAAGCCTAAATTTCCAAATGTTCTATGCCTATAGGTCATAACAAATTAGAGGTGCTGTCATTCACACAGCAAACTTTATTTTCAGCTTTTCCCTCTAGAAAAATATCACGGTGTAATTAATTGTCCTCCCAAGCCAGTGCTCCTCGTCTTCACTCGACAGCGCAGCGGCAGAATGAGATGGATGCACTGGATGGCAGACTCTCTTCATTTGAGCAGCTTCTTTATCAGATCGTATACTTTAATTTCCTCTGTTGAAGCAGGAGAAAACGGCACCAGGAGTTTCTTATCCACGGGAGCAAGAATTGCATTGTATTTGTAGACATTAGTGCACAAACATTCTAATAGCACAGATGATTAAATGCACAATGGAGGCCTGTGTAAGAGAGCAGGATACTTTAGAGGGGAAGGATATTTCATAAGCCGGAGGAGTGCAGATTGCGGATCACAGATGAAGTGTGTACCTCCATTTAACGGTAATCCGCCACAGCAATCTTGCGTGCTTGCATGCTGCTACACTGCTCTTTGTTATTCATGCACAATCATCCAGGTTTTGTGCCGTATTTACTCGGTGGGGAGATATGAATAAATGTGACTTTCTATACTTATAAATGGAGTAAGAAAGGCAAGTTTTTGGAGGCTTATCGGTTAGGTTTTTTTTTAAAAAGAAGACACTGAAAATTGTAGTCGGATTTCTTAAATGAATTGAACGAATTTTGTCTATTAAGCTCTGCAAAAAAAAAATGCATTTACTCTCAATTTTTTTAATACACCAAATTAGAAAAATAATCATTATATATCAAACTAAATCTTGATTACTGTCAAGATTTTTGCATTGTAACATTTTCCGTTGGCAGATATGGTCATACAGTATATGTTTGTTTGTTTGTTTGTTTGTTTGTTTAGATCCCCATTAGCCTTTGCATATAGCAGCAGTTACTCTTCCTGGGGTCTTCGTAACATTACAAAGATACACTTTATACAACCGATACTATTCACAAACATAACACATTGTTTTACTAACCGTCCCACAAAAAAGCAAACAATTAACACAGTTTTAAATGACACAAACACAAAGAAAACATAAAGATCTGCTCCGATTGAATCTGTGATCAACGAGATAAATATCATCATTTAACATATATGTCTTGTGACCAGTGTACATATGTATTCATGATGGGGAAAAAAACCTTTCTATCTCGTTCATGATACAGTTATATCATAAATACTTTGGTAAGGATTAATGATGGGAATTTCAAGCAAAACTCCTATTCGAAATTTCCTCTGCATTGTTTAATTTTTCATCAAATATTCGTAGTTACCACCTTTTGCTTCGATAACGGCTTTGCGTGCTCTTGCCATTCTCCCAACCAGCCTAATGAGGTAGTCACCTGCAATGCTTCCACGACAGTCTTGAAGGAGTTCCCGCATGTGCTGCCTGCTAATTTCTTCACTCAGCAGTTGCTGCTGAATGTTGCGGTGGCCGCGCTGATTCAGTGTTGCCTTGAATTAGG
The DNA here is from genome assembly GCF_022577435.1 of Embiotoca jacksoni. Classification (NCBI taxonomy): domain Eukaryota; kingdom Metazoa; phylum Chordata; class Actinopteri; family Embiotocidae; genus Embiotoca; species Embiotoca jacksoni. The sequence continues at coordinate 2,082,542 of NW_027185387.1, read as the reverse complement.
AATAAATTGCCAACAGTGTCGCCCGTGAAGCACCGTCACGCCATCACACCTCCTCCTCCGTGCTTCGTGGTGGGAGCCAAACATGCAGATACCATCCGTTCGCCTTCTCTGGTTCTCACGAAGACCCAGCAGCTGTACAGATTTCCACTTGACTAATATCCATTCCTTGTGATTCTTGGCCGAAATAATTCTCTTCTTGATGCCCCCCCCCCGCAGTAGTTGTTACGATGCAACAATTCAGCCATAAAGGCCTGATTCACACAGTCTCGTCCAAAGAGTTGGTCTGGAGATGTGTCTGCTGCTGGAACTGAGGGAAGCCCTGATGTGGGCTCTCATCTGAGGTGCCATTAATTGGCAATTACTGAGGCTGGTAACTATGAAGAACTTAACCCGCCTTCTTCTTCCTTACTTGGGGCAGTCTTCATGAAAGCCCATTTCTTCATAGCGTTTGATGGATTTAGTGGCTGCACTCGAAGAAACTTCCTTGAAATTTCAGATTGACTGACCTTCATGTCTTTAAAATACTGGCGTGTCTGTTTGATTGGTAGGCCTGTGGTGCAGTCAGGCTACGGCTATCGGTGGGCAGGACCAAGTATAGTTTAGAATCAGATCAGTCAGATCCACCTCTCGTCCCCCCCCCCCCCCCAGCTCACCCAGATTTGGTCATTTCTCGCTCCAAACCGCTCCGAGCTAGCAAGATGGCGTCGGCCAAAACCCCAAAGTCCGGCTTCATAACAGCTGTTCACAAACCAACGGGTGAACTCAATGCTGGTTGCCGCTTGATACCAACAATTACCTCGCCGTAACTCAACTGGTGGTCTCACAAACACAATAGGAAGAAAAAAAAGATTCCAACAATTAACTTTTGATTCTGTAGACATGATCAATTTATGGAAAACCATCCTAGTGTCAGGAGTCCTGTTTTCTTCCGTTTTGCCCCCGATCCCATCTCCTCCTGTGTCCCCTCAGTCCCCTGTCTGCTTGTTCTGTGTCCTCCTCTTCTCACCTCCCGTGGCCACGCCCCTCACCGGTCCCAGCAGCTGCAGCCACTCACCCCTGATCACCACCTGCAGGTGCGCTGCATCTCCCTGATCACCTCCCCGGACTACATGTACCCCGCCCCTGCACTCCTCTGGTTGTCGGTTCATTTGTTAGTCACCTGTCCGTCCTCCGTTCGTCCTGTTCCCGTTCCTCTGGCTTCTGTTCCTCCTGCGGAGCTACCTGTCGGAGTCACCGGTCGGTGGAGTTGCCCTCCCGACTGGGAAGCAGATTGACGTTGTGGGTACTGCTGTTTGTTTGTTTGTTTTTGTTTATTGGGACAAAGACTGTATTTTGGAACCGATACCCAAGTCTGTGAGCCTGCATTTGGGTCCTGGTAAAACACCACCTCATAACACCTAGGTGACGACCTCATGAAGCTGGTTAACATTTTGGCAAAAGTGTACTCTGCCATCAAGGGAAACAGTAGCTCCTTTGAAAAATATGAAATGTATTTGGTTTAACACTGTTTTTTTTTTTGTTTTTTTTTACCACAGAATATTCCATGTGTAGATTAGATGTCTTCGGTATTGTTCTGCGATTTAGAAAATGATAAAGTGGTGTACCCAAAGGTTTCAGTGGTACTGTATATTGACAGCTCCAGACTCCTCCGCACCTTCTTTAAATGTAAAGCAAGATTTTTTTTTTTTTTAAACGTTTATAATGTGTCTTATTCGATTTTCAGTGAGGCTTTTACACTTGGAGATAAAATCTATTGTTGACTGTGTAATTTCACAACATGACTGTTGTCACTCCCCTCACAGTTATGCGTCCCAAAAGGGGTGTTGATTAATCCATTACCAAAGCCGCAATAACTATTTTCCCTGCAGTTATTTGCCTCTAAAATGAGAAATCCGTCCTCATAGACTTTGACAGATATCATCTCTTTGAGATATTCAGTGCTGTTAAGGAGTTATTTTGCCATGAAGTGTTCGATTTGAATTTGTAATTGAATTTTGTGGCGCACCAACTTCCCCTTGACCTGGCTGATATATTTCTACTCGAGTTTGTGGATGTCTTTGTCACCCCAAACGACTGAACAACGTGGCGAGAAGGGGGCATGAACTTATTAAGTTCAATCAATGGTGGATGTACAGGAATAATCGTCTCACCAATGCGCTATTGAACATGAGACCGAGTCCGTGATTGTGGCCAAGCCCCTCACTAAAATGTCTAGTGGCCACATTGAAATATTACTATTTACTGCAGTATTTTAGTATTTCAGATAGTGGAGAAAAATGGGTCTTTTAGCGTCCTCTACTGTGGATTTTCTTTATAAAGTGTTGGTACTAAACTGCGATGGTACTTAAAACTTACTATGTTGACCGCTAGATTTTTTTTATTTGGCCTTATCACTTCTCACTATCAAACAGACCCAGACATAACCCTAATCGTTCTTTTAAACTGCATGCAAGTGTTTCTAGATGAATTTTTCCATTCTGTGAAATATAAAAAATAGTACTTATGGTGCTGTTGAGAAATGAAGTTCAACATTGGACCTGAAGCTTTTATGTGGTTTTTGAGTATAATAATTGCGATAACCCTATACTGTGCATTTACTGTGATAATCTATAGATTTAAAAAAAAAAAAAATTGTTTTATCTTTTCTTGTGATGGAAAATGAGCAGGCTCCTGCTTCAGTGCCATTTCACAAAAGCAGTCTTTCGCATTTATATTCGGTCTCATCTCCACACACAGCTCACTGAAAGGAAAAGTGATACCCGTGGGGTTGCTTATGGCTCATTTCTTGGTCTTGTCTCACATTCACCGCACACAATTCCATTAAACTGTGAGGTCTTTTCAGAAAGAGAGCATGCTCCCTCATGTGCAACACAAACAAATGCACCCTCAATGCGCGCGCACACACACACACACACACACACACACATTTACACATACCCTACAGGCTTCTATTTCTGGCAAGGGAGCGCTCACTTAGCGTAGCGGCAGAGTGCAAAGATTGGAAACTCAGCAAGTGGTAGGAAACTTGTGGTATGGAATGAGGGGACGTTTGATGTTAACAGAAAACTCTGTACAGGCACTTTGCTGTTAAGACTGATTGGCACTCGAGAGATTGCATCAAATTAGATTCTATTTTGGGGCAGATGGTTCCACATAGTATTTATCCAGAGTGTGTATTTTGGGACAGTGTGAGAGTGTGTATGTCGGAGGAATGCTGAACAGCCACTAGGTTTAGGTGATATCACAGTGTTAAGGTATACCACAGTGTTTAAAAATCAGAAACCTATAATTTTCAGTTAGATATACACTCACAAACTGAAAGTGACACAATTATTATGATGTATTCTGCACAACACGCGCCACCAGAGATCAGTCATGATATAAGCCACTGGTGGAATGTGGAGGAAGCTGAGCTGAGACAGACTGTGAACCTCGGTGGGGATGCAAAAAAAAAAGAAAAATGCCTCGGCATGTTTTTGGGAATATTTTTCCCATCCAATGATGCAAATTGGCCAACCAACATGGACAAAGTAATATGTCCTCACACCAAAACAAGAAAATAGATCGATTACCGATAACTCCACAAACCACATACGAGTCTTTTCAACGTCTTCTGTTGGACCAACATGTCTTCATACCCAAACAAAAGAATAACTAATTTGCCAAAGCGATATGTATGACCATTGGACAGTATCAGAGGCAGGTTTTACCTCGTTAGTAGCACCATATGGTCACTTCTGGTACCAAACCGCTCCGAACTAGCAAGATGGTGGTGGCCTAAATTGAACTTGAGGCTTCATAACGGCAGTTTACAAACCAGTGCGTGGCTTCACTGTTGGTTGCCGCTTCGTTACAACATTTCCTCCAATTACCAGTACATCTACACTCAGCTAATATTGGCAGATATGCTCTATCTATCCTTGGGAACTTTAATTTCCATATATGGTGATCTGTTTTCTCGACTTTTGACTACTTTTTACATATCTGAATGTTTGACTGGCCTCCTGTTTCTGGGCTAAACGACTTTGTAGATTGCACTTGCTATTTATTGCAATTTGGTAATTGAATGTGTACCAACTAGACACCGATTTTATTTCTCTGAAATGATGTGCAAATTAAATGTTTCCCCATGAAACTTGAAGAATATTAGGTAATTATGCTGAATGAATAGGCCTGGATATCAAACCTCAGTTCTTTTTTGGTACAAGGACAAAAGAAGAGATCTAGTGCTTACTGCTTTAGACTTGCTTTGAATCCAGGAAGCCTTGAGGTGCTCTTGAAGATGAAAAACTGATCACAGTAAAGAGAACATTCTTCAGGCACTCTTCGGCGGAGCAAGGAGAGGAGATGTTTCAAAAGCCTTTATTTAGTCATGCATATTAGTAAAACCACCGTCCGGTTTCGACCTCTGTGGCACTTCCTCGGGGTGGAAACAATAAAAGCAGATGGCTTGTACCTTGTGCTCTCGACAATATACTGAAAAATAGCAGTTCTGCAAAAAATACAGAAATATCGAATATCTACAGCAAAAACATCAGACCATTTTTATGATAAAAAGAAATGAGACAACACTGCAAGCCATATACACTAATCAGGGAATTTCAATATAGATTTACTCTATTCTTCATTGTGAAGGTTGCGTGTAGTGCCTTATAATCTCTTCCCTCCTTCAAACTCATATATTTTAGAGCATCACAATAATACAAAAACAAATCCAGTTGGTTTCCATTTGCAGCTGTTTCTTTTTCTGTCAGTGATTCCCTGTGATGGATTCTTCAATAACTTCTATTCCTTCTAGACGATGTCATTGCATGCGTGATGTTCAGCGTAATGCCGTGCCATGGCATAATCGAAATGGTTAATTCTGAGGGCATACTGTATTTATGTTCAGCCAGTCTTACTGTCAAGTGTCTCTAGATATGTTCACGTTCAACCATTTCCTTATCCCTGTAAATGTTATAATACATCTCCTCTACCTTCTTTTGTTCGTAGCTGAAATGTATGCGTGCGAGTCGTGGTCAGTCCCTAATCTAGTTTCCAGTTGAAATCCCAATTTTACCATAATTTTAAACTGTGTCAAATTCTCGTGCAGCTGCTTTGCACATTTTTGGGGGGTTTGTCCTCCTCAGTGCTGCAGCTTCACCGGCTCTGCAGCTATGAGTCAGCAGGCTCAAACGGACCACCGAGCAGTTGCATAGTGATGTAGTTGCTAGTGCTCTTAATGCAGATTTAGGAGAGCAGCTCTGTGTTAGGTGCTGCAGTTGACTCATACTGTTTGGGGGTGTAATTGGGCATAGATAGTGGAGCGTTTCGATTGGTTCCAAAAAAAAAAAAATGAAAGCCCAAATCCATATGAACTGTTTCAGATTCTGTTTAAATCGACTTGAGACTGACCAAATTTTCCATTTGCTGAACTTGAAACTCCTTTTTTTTTTTTTTTACCTTGGTGTATTAGTGACATCCTGAGTTTTTACACAAAAGCAATGGATGCCTTTTCACTGCTGATGATAACATCAAAGGTGTGTCATATTGCAGATCTTTCTATTTGTGCAGACAAAGTAAATTCTCCTGGTGGTAGCTATTTTTTTTTCCCAGTGTTGATGTGCATAGCCGAGTAGCCGAGACGCATGATTTCACAGAGCTGCCATGGTCTTGCCAGGTCAGGTTGGACTGCAATCAGGGAGAAAATCAAAGCTCTGTAAGGGTAAAAAAAAAAAAAAAAGGCAGCCTGGTCAAGAAGAAAGACTGAAAAATCTTGAAAAATGAATCAATAAAGAGCAACAGGAATGACTGAGAGCAGCTCTCTCTCCCTGACTGAAGCAGCTCACTGGCTTCGAGGAAAATGCTTTGGCTGTGCAGAGAAGCTGCTGGAAGTGGGCTCTACATGTCTTCCTTGCAAAAAGGAAAAAATAAATAAAAAAGACTTCAAATAAAGTGTCCGTGCATCCCATGCTAATAAATTTAGTTTTCAAGTGTAGAGAAGCGAGCGAAGAATTTTTTTTTTTAATAAAGAAATCTCCTGTAAACCAAAGATGTTTATTTCTCAAAGGGGTTTTCATTTATTTAACCTGTTGGTCTTGATAACCGTTGTTTTTTATGTTTGTTTTCTTGAAAATTTTACAGCCTTTCATGTTATTCAGGATGACCTTTTTGAATCTCTGATGGTAACCTCACTGGGTTGATAACCTTAGCATTTGATTACACCATTTAAAAACACTTTGGCAGTTATTAAGCCGTATATGGAACACCGATTTTTCTTTATACGTCTCCTATTTAGCAAAACTCCTGCTGTTTATACAGCCAATTCCTTTGTAAGTCTCCTGATTTCCATACCTCCTGGGTGTCTTTGACATCTTTCACAAGGACATTATCTGCATGTAAAACCCCACCAGCACTCTGCGCACTGTTTATGCATTGTTCATTTTAAATCTTTGGGTTTAACATTTAAACCTAAGAAATGCTGTGCATTGGAGAGAGCCGAGGTTTGCCAGCAGTTAAATCCTGCTGTGTTAAGTCCTGCAGTTTGGCAGCTCCAGTGGTTGCGGCATATAACTGTTCAGTAGTTTCTGCCTACAGTTTCAAGAAAATCCCCCTGTCACTCAAATGATGGGGATCTTTTCATCTTTGCAGTACGATGTTACTGTGAAGACTGAGAATGTAATACATCATCCCAATAACCCAACATTTAATATGGTGGATTTTAAAATCTGCTATGATCAATTTTTATAATAACAATAAATCACATTAATATGTATAATGTGAAGGGTTTCACTTGTAGGGTTGTCACAATCTTGGAACTTTAGTTGATGATTAATTGTCATAAAAATAATTGCGATGAATGATTTTATTGTATTTTTCTGTTCACTCTCCTTTGACCGGCACCTTTTTGCTGCAAAGCTCACAAATCGCCTCCTCCAAGTTATTTGGCTTTCATTTTTCATTTGGCATAAAACCAAAATGTGCAGACAGCGGTGCTGAATTGCTTGGCAACTAAATCCATAATGTTACTATCAGATACTCATCGAAGTGTGGTCAGTCAAATTGTCGTCGTTAAGCCCTTCAAGAAACAGTTGGTAGCGCTAACCCTCCACTCGTGCCATTAAACGATCGCTAAAGAATGGGATGCAATCAGATGATGTCATTGAAAAGAGCACCAGTCAAACCTCGAGTGATGGAAGATCATTTGGAAATAGTGATGTAAATATGACATTTTGCCAGTTTCATCCGGCTGTTTATACACAGAAGAATGAAAACTGTTAAAAAAAAAAAAAATGATTGCGGTCAGCTCGGGCGATTAATTCCATTTTATTTTATTTATGTCGCGCAAGATCGCAGAGAGAAAATAACAGCATAGACGGACAACAGACAATAAACACTTGGTAGGTTGGTGGCGGGCAGTAAAAGCAGATTAGCAACGTAGAGCTCCAGAGCCAGAGATGGTATAATTGTGACAGTAGTTGTTTTGTAGCTATACAGATAGTTATGAGCCGACTTTGCTGTTCCCTTCAACTCTGGTTGTTTGACCGTCTTGAAGTTTTACAGCCCACGACTTTACTGTTGTAGTTCAGTTTAACTGCTTTCATCAGCGTCTTCCCCATCTCAGTAAAACAAAACAAAAAACTCAAACCACTGTACTCTACTAGCACAGAACCAAACAACACTTGTTACACAGCACGGAGCAAATAGCTCTAAATTCCCCTCCGGACGTAGTGGAGAGCCAAATATAACTAAAAGGAGCATGAGTATTAGCCTTCAATTCCGCCGATGGCCATGAACTCTGAACATAATGCTAATGCTGCTTTGCTTGTGGATGCGCAAGTAAACAGATCCACTTTCTAAAGTGTTAGATGGGCTAATATGTCAGTCTTACCTTGACAGCTTGTTTGCACTGCCCACATAAGTGGCCAAATAATTCATTATAATGCAGGTTTAAGAAATGAACACAACATTTTTGGACAAAAAAACAAAAACTCGTGCTTAAACTTTATCCCAGAAAAAAAAAAACTAAATACTACACATCTTGTGGTGTTTCAATGTTGATTGAATTACAGGAGACTGATTGGATGAATGAAAGAAAACAGTCCTTTTCAATAAAACTTGAAACATCATCAACAAAAAAGGATAACATTGCTGGAATCTCACAGGTTTTTCCCCTCGTAGGTAGAACAATATAGATTATTTTAACTTTTGGAAACAAAACCTGTGAACATGCAGTTAAATAGTGCTAAAGATGTTATAGAACGAGAGGGCAACCTCTCTGAGATATGTCACATAAACCAATTAACAGCTGTGTCTGCAATTTCCACAAAATCTCTAATACAATTAAGAATTAGCGATAACAATACCAAAGGCAGCGCTTCTGGTGGGACTTTAACAGATATACACCAGAATGTTCCGTGAAGAGGTCATTTGTGACTGAATAAAAATGAAAAATGAAGTTTCCAGAAAACGTAGAAATTACAGCACTCAGCGGCTTTCGAGCGATTTTGAATGTTAAAAATGTATGTTGTCGTTTGTGATCAGAGACTGGTACCTGCCTTTCAGGCTGGCTTTAATACTTATAGGATATACAGTGTGTACTCTACACCTATTCATTCATGTTTCTTGTTTTCCCTTGTATGTTGAGCACTTAAGTAGCAGGTGTTTTGTCGTTTTGCTTTGGGAGAGACTTCATATTCATAAATCTGCGCTGCTCCGCACAAGCCCATAATAGCTCTTGAAATTTAGCTTTTATGTTGTTTTCCTCTTTGAAACAGCAGCTCTGCTGGATATTTCAATAATGGCAGCTTTATGAAAATAATTCATTGTATTATGCAACAATACAATGGGCCTGACACTGAAATTATTGTTGTCCCTGGCTTCCAAGCCTGAAATTTGGTTAACTGCTGCACACCCAATATAACGGAAACTGAAATGTCATATTGCCATTTGTTAAATGTGTGTACGCAAATGAGTCTGCCAGTTTGAGTCGGTTAACAATTGTGTAGACATTGCACAACTAGTTGCTGGGTATGTGGGGCCTTTTGGTTTCAGAGCGATGGACTGTAATGAAGAAAATGAACATGTTGGTGCCAGGTTTTCTCCTTGTTTTATGCCAGTCTACCTCGATTATATGTAAATGCAGCATAACATGTAATCATCTCTGAAAATTAGTTATATACGCATATTACACATGCTGGTTTTCCTTTACTTCGAGGCACATTAAGCTACACGGGAGACCAGAAACCTGAACAATGCACGTCAGCACAAAAATAAATCATAATGACAGTAAATAAGTCAGAATGAAATGACTAACAACACTGCAGGCGCATTCATCACGACGTGTCACCTCGCACCCTATGTTGCATCTTTATTACATCTTTTTGTGTCGAAATGCATATGTAAAGTGTGCTTTGAGTGAGGTAGGAAGAGAGTGGAGTGAGAGCAGAGTACAGAAAATAGGGTATCCCCAGGGACAGTGCTTACTCCTGGTGGAGCGACCTGTCTTAAATAAATCATTTCATTTCCATGCCCAGCTTCCCTATCTTCCTTTAATCCAGTGTGGGAGAGAGTGGAGAAAGATAGGGGAGTAAGCTGTTTGCCTTCCTCCTCTGCCTGTGTGTTGCTTTAAGCCTTTGGTAACTTGAGTTCCCAAACTTTTTTTTTTTTTTCTTTTTTTTTGTTGTTGACCCACTTAAATGTAACTGTAAACCCACAAACTGGGTTGTACAGTAGTTGGGGTGGGGGGAAACAATTCAAACAGTTTTCTGTCAGTAAACGAATTTGTTTTCGTCTGAGCTGCATAAACTGAGCAGGTTGACCATGCGTGCTTTAGTGATGAGATCAATACTGTGCTGAAATACAAAGGTGGATTTTTCTCCCAGGTGCATTGCATAAATTCTGACAGCTCAGGTTTAAAAAAAAAAAAAAAATAGATCAAATATTACATTGCTAGAAAGTAGTACCCTGTAAACATCTAGATCTTGAATATGCTTAATCAAAGACTGTAATATAATTTTTTTTTTTTAGCATTCAATACATTTGTTTTTGATGAATTCAGGTAAAAAAAAAAAAAAGTAAATTCCCACAAGTTGTGTGTATTTAGAGTGTATATGGAATCCTATAGGAACACCAAATGAGATTTGGAGGTCATTGCTAGTCTTGCAAATAACAACCCTTGGCACATCCCATGGGTCTGCCTGAAAAGTGCACAGACTGCATAACAGATCAGTTGACCCTGTCAGCTGTGCCTTGTAATGATTGACACCTCGCTCTTTGAAAGCTGCAGACTTTTACTAGCGCTGACAAGACAAGGTTTTCCCCTCACGCAAGTTTCCCTTCCTTCAGACTTACATGTTGTGATCAAGAGCGGGACATATATACACATGAACCCACCCCCCACGAGCACGCTCTTTCCTCGATGAGCGCCGGCCTGGAAAAACATGAAGCACTTGCTGCAAACAAAGCAAAGAGCAACCATGAAATAAATAGCCATTGAATAGAAATGTGGTATTTATTTCAGCACTAATGCATTAAAAACAACAACAACAAAAAACCTGTGGCTTCAAAGCAGCCACTTTATGTAGACTCAATTTGAGAAATGCACTGTAACAACAGATAAAATTAGGCCTTCTTTTACAGTGCAGATGACAAATAGACTAATGCACACTCTGGCAAATAGTCACAGTTGCCTACAGACACAGCAAGTTGGGTTAATTTAGCATAATTTACTGTGTTGGGGGCTCGAGTCTAGAGAAGCCTGGAGAATAGTTTCCCTGCGTGTGTCTCCAGAGTCCCTTTTATCGTTTCTGCAGCGTGCCTTTGGGTCCCAACTGTATTTTTTGAAAAAAAAAAAAAAAAAAACACTGCTCATGGGTAAATATCTAATAATGAAAATGCCCAGAGATTCACCATAAAGAGATGAAATGGAACAAGGTACAGGAACAGGTTTGTGCAAAAAAATGCATCTCCTTTGTCAAAAAATCGAATGTTTCTCCCCGAGAATTTTAATGGCATGCAAATTTGCAAACTGCGTCTGTACCCCATTGCATGATAAAAAAAAACAACATTATGTCCAGTTTCCTTAACTGTCCTCTAAGCACAACAGTAATAGTCCTCCTTGTGAGTGAGTGACTCCCCGAGTTTCACACTTACCCGTTAAATCACATCTTCTGGCTTGGAGCTTACCCCACTCATCTCTTGGAAGTCAGCCATTTTCAACATTATATCCTTATCTTAGTTAGTGGGGCCCACCAGGAAAAGCTCACACCAGCTGTTTTAGGCAATTGCGACTTCTGAAGTTCATTCACTGAGTCCAGAACGTCTCCTCGTTTTTAAAAAGTTTGTTTGATCTCGTTTTATTTTGCAATGTTATACAAAATAGTATTTAACTTTTTTTTTTTCTTCCAATTTGGGTCTTGTGTCCCCCTCAGCCCCTTCTTCCCTCAGCTCTCATGCGTTCAATAATAAGCTGTTGTGTGTGTCCCCATAGTACATGAAAGTCACAAAAAAATATAGAATTTGACTGATAAAATGACGACGAGAAGTTGCAGCCTTCATATCGTTTTATGAATGACAATGCAATAATTGTTGCAGCCTTCATATCGTTTTATGAATGACAATGCAATAATTGTTTTACTTTAAAAGCAAAAGGCAGCAGCTTTGTCTTTGTCCCTGAAGGAATGTCAAATGGAAGATCATCTGTGTGTTGTCGTCCAAAATATTAAAATAATGTCTTTGTTCATGGGGATGAAAATGCAGCTTTTTGGTAGGACAGACATTAGAAACTTCATAAACAGATTCAAAAGCCACACAAATGACAGAGTAATTTGAGTAAATCATTGCTCCAGACACCCTGATTAATACAGGAATTGCCACTGAAATAATGTTAACCAACCTCAAAGACCCAAGTTTCAAAATGTTAACCAGAACATCCCGTGGACAGGAGCTTTTATTTCTGTCACTCAAATTGCCTTTATAGTTTATTCAAACTTAGCCTTACACACAGCGAAGGTTGTGTATGGAGTTGAGTATTTTTGATACCAGTACCGATATCTTTACTTCCATTAACAATACCAATGTTCTCAAATCCATTTCAGGGAAATGAAAATTGCGTAAATTATGAGTTTTCATGCAGTTTAGAGGGGGAGAGTGAAGCCAAGGTTGTTTTGTGTTGATGTAACAGATGTCCCCTAAGTGCCTCGCATGCTATCGGTAGATGCTAACGAGCCAGCTGCACGCATAAAACAAAAACAAAAATAATCCTGTCATTAATTAGAAAATAAGCTTCAAAAAGCCTTGTTTTTGTGGTCTTGTCTGTTTGATTGACAGACCTTTGGTGCAGTCAGGTTATGACTATTGGTGGGCGATAAAAGTGTCCCTCACTGTGTGCTATTGGACACGTAGCATTTACACATATTTGTACCTTTTATTTTACCAGTAGGTTGTGTCTTCAACATTTTTTTTGTAATCCCACATTTAATAATTCTTGTCTGCCTTAAAAGATCACTGCCAAGGACAAAAAAACCAACAACATTTAAATTCAATATTTCCACAGGCTACTGTTGCCTGCATAATATCTATAAGAAGACAGGGAGAGAGGAAACTGCAGTTATAGGTTTCAGTAACACGAGCTAACAATATTAAATTTAAGTTTATTCTAAGTGCTGTAAATTTACTCTAAGGTTTTTTTTTGTCAGAAAACCTCTGGATGCTTTATTGGCAAAGCATTATTAGACAAATTGGCAAAGACATACTAATGTTTGTACTGAAAAGATTCAGTTGTAATACCAGCATCGCTGTAATTAGTTAACAGCAGCACAGCAGGTATGTCTGCCCCTTCAAACTACAGCTGTCCCCTCTGCTGTCCTGTAAATGTGTTTTGGTGGCACAGCTAAATGTGCTGAGAAACATTTGGTGTTAACACCAGAGAAGCAGAAACAGTCCCATAAAAACACAGACAAATCGCCTTAGACATCTCTAAATAGGTCCGAAGTTAAGACCAAGTTCACGGTGTATTTAGAGTTAAACGGTCTGGACAGCTAGTTTGGTGTATAGTAGATTTAAGAGCTAATATGGCTGCCAATGTTCATTGTAGCCAAAGTCTGATACATAGCCTATCCCTTTGTGCCTCTTAACACAACAGTGAGCCTCACTGTTTCACTGCATGATATTGTTCTTCATGACAATGAGCATGGGCACTCCAGCTTATTTAGAGACGATACCTCATGTGCCATCCTGCTGCTTTAAATACTGAACCAAATGAGCGTTAATCCCAGGCTAAAAATAGTCCACAACAAATGCAGTATTTTCTCCCACATGAGCTACATTTGCTAAAAGCCGCAGGGTCCACCTGTTCAAGGATATTTACCCTTTTAAAAGTGAACCTATATTTGTGCCCTACTTTTTCTTAATAAAGATTGACTCAGGAAGAGAATGCACTTTTTGCTGCGCTCCCCGCCAGGTTGGTTTTATTCTTTTTTTAGTTCCTTTATTGACAATAAAACTCTGAAATATCCCCAGCCATATTCTTAAAATTTTAAGGGAGACATATTACAAGCCAACATCTTCACTAGGAGAAGTTCATAACTTGAAATTCTGGTGTGCAGTTCTCTTGTTGCTTGTGAAGGCCAGACTACCTTTTCTAGTAACAAACATAATCGATTATAAAATGTACTATATATGCAGCCATGGGCACAACTGTATTGTGCATGAAGCTGTTTAAAGTATGTACAATGTATTTTCATGGCAAGCACAGACCTAATTAATAACTGCTAGGGATGTCACAAAATCTGAAATTTGGTAGTCTGCATTAATATGAAATTCTTCGATTGTCTTTATCAAATCAATACCAAAAAAGTCAAATAAATGCATTTCAATATAGACTCTTATTAGAGAAACACACCATGTACTAACGCATACAGTTACCTTCTCACAGACTGAATGGTAGTAACAGTAGTCTACTTTCAGGAGCAGCATCGAGTGCATGTTCAAAGCTATCGCTATGTTAATTTGCAAACAATAATGTTAACACTTCAGACAACACATTAATATAAAGTTAACTGAAACTCACTCACGTTTTAGATGCTGTGCACAGATCAAAGTTTTGTTCTCTGAGGCAAGTTTAAGGTGTTAGCTATTTTCATTTGAAATGGTCTGTGGCAGCATTTTCATTCTAGCTTTTGCTTCTCTAGAACGTTCCCAAAATGCAAAATATGTCCATACACAAATCTTGCTGTGTTTGTTCCCCCCCCCCCCCCCCCCCCACATCACAGCATACCGGTTGCTGCATCTGCACTCTTTTTGTTATTGTTCAGTATCTCTTGTACTTCTAGTATCTTTTGTACCTATAGTATCTCTGGTACCCATAGTAGCTCTGGTACCTATAGTATAGGTACCAGAGTATCTCTTGTATCAAGTAGCTCTTGTACCTATAGTGTCTCTTATACCTTTAGGTGTCTCTGGTACCTATAGTATCTCTGGTACCTATAGTATATATTTTACCCAAAGTATATATTGTACCTATATTATCTCTGGTACCTATATTATCTCTGGTACCTATAGTATATATTTACCCAAAGTATATCTTGTACCTATATTATCTGGTACCTATGTTATCTCTGGTACCTATGTTATCTCTGGTACCTATAGTATCTCTGATACCTACAGTATCTCTGGTACCTATAGTACCGTAGGAAAACAAGACAAACAACCTAACGACTGCACTCTCCTATCATCAACAGAGAACCATGCCTTATTACAACAATAGAATCACATCCTGAATCTAATATATTCTGTTTGTTATGATGAACACATTTTTTTCAACCTTTAAGTGCCACTTTGATGCTATGATACTCATAAAACAATGAGCTTTTTTTTTATCATATAATGATGCAGGACTTTGATATTTGGAATGGTCCAGATAGAACTGTACATCCTAAAATATTATCTACCTCCATCAAGGTAAAGTGGCTGAACACAATGTTAAATTTGTACCCTTTTTGTGCTTGTAGGGAACACGGAAGCATATGTTAAAAAAAAAAAAAAAAAAAATAGGAACAAAAACAATCCAAAAACCCTTTTGAGTTTTTGTCAAAGGCAGGAGATCACCATGTTCAGTACGTGATCATCTTCCCACTGTGCTTCAAAATGAGTCTATCTGATATGCTGAATCACAGAACTAGATAGAAGAGTGCAATATTTTTCTATCATTTATAGAGACAACTCCTCTCCTGTTTTTACCGTGAAGATTTTAACATTACAGGGAGCTTCAGTTTAGAGCAACATGTGTGTTGTTCTGCTCACAGCAACAACCTCAATTTAGTTTTCATCTTCAGTCCGAGCCTCGCCGTGTGAGAGGACATTCTTTACCTCTAATGCAATCTTCCTTTAAAGGTGCTTATTAAACATACAAGAAGTACACTTTGCTCCTCTGAATATTTAATGAAGGATCAGCTTAAAAATTCTCCCCATTTTCTACTTATCTGTGTGCAAACATGGGCCGTTTTATTTTTTTTCCTGAGAAAACAAGTCATTAATCATTCCAACCAACTTCTTCTCATCCACGCTCAGTGTTCCCGTCCTCCTAAATAAATGTCAACTTCCATGGCATGAATTTCTGCCCAGGCAATGAAGACCAGAGCATAGGTGCAAAAGTAAACAACTCTATTTGCAAATACTGACTTTACAGTCAAACCAAGACAATACTGTAAATAGATATTTAAATATTTCTGGTTCTTTCTATTTGTTTTCCTTTTGTTTTTGATTTAAAGGCAAAAAAAAAGCATTTGGGACACGGACTACAATAGTAACTATAATAATAACTTGAATGATAGAAATACACTTAAAAACATAGAGGACCATGTAGGAAGGTACCCAGGTGACTGGACTTTCATCGAGGAGACTGCTGTTCATGTCCCACGTGAAAATGAAAGTCAACGTTCACTTACTAAACGTAAGTAATGTAACTTATTTTAGCCCGACCCACAATCAATTTTTGGGAAATATGCTATACTGTTTTTTTGAGAAACAGTTGAGTTTGTCATATAGAGGGCACAGAAAACATTAATTTACTGCGTGTTGTTTTAGCAGTCATCGTAAATGGGGATGGGAATTTCAAGCAAAATTGCTATTCAATATTCGCTGAAAACTTTTCAACAATTAGACTCTCATAGTGCCACACATGTTTTACCACAGCCTGATAGAAACATGTTCTTTGTCTCCTCTTGTACTTGAATACTGGTTGGCAAACAGCTTTAAGGTGCATTACCGTCACCTTCTGGCGGTAGTAATGCATTACTACCAAGAGCAGGTAAAAATAAGGGAAAAGAACGCAACAAGGCAGTCAGATAAAAAGTTTGAAAAAAATAAATAATAACCACAAATCTAAAACGTGGATATCATGACCTTTCCCTAAAATAGACCCATTTCGTTGTTTTGGTATGAGGGTGTGTTGATAATTTCAGTCGAGAGTGAAGTCGCTGTTTTCCTCTTACACCATGATGCACTGCAGTTTGCTCTTCGATTTGGCAGATGCAGTGGGAGAGCCAGCCATTTATGAAGGAGGTGGTGAAATATTGTTTTATATTGGCTGTGCAGAATTACATCACTATATCCCTGAAGAGGTGGACCTCACTTTCTGCTGGTAGAATGTGCAGAATAAATACTGCAAAATGCAATGCACCTTTTCAGCTTTTCTCTCCCTATCAGTAGTAATTTAGCAAAATTCCATCTAAAAATGTATTAAAATGCAAACTCCAGGTGTGTAACAGAAGGATTATATTACCAGTCAATACTGTGTCCTTTTGGTTTATTTAGATGCCCGTGCTGCGGGACCACACACAGTGTTTCTCTGCTTTGATGGATTGTATTTTAATTGTAAATCAGGCTATTAAATAATGGAGATAAAGCCAGGCTTGATTTAGCACTGCTTTCCTGAATTTTACATCACAAAACTGTTTCCCTCTAATTTACAATATCGTTGGATCTACAATAAACCTGGTAGCTAGATGTATTGCATAGTTGGTTCATTTTGTTACACTTTGTTCTATTTAAAATCTCTTTCAAAATATTGCACATTGACAATTTATTACTTGCATTAGAGACTTGGAGACTTAGATGAAGCGTTGTCCCTGCTGTCCTTTCCTGCACAAGTCCAGCGGGTATTCTCAGTTTGAGACTGGTCTTATCAAATTACCTGCTCAAACGATCCTGCAGAGGCAGGGGTTTACAGACATGTTCTTAATGTTACAGACTTGAGTTGGAGTATCTGATTTTGAACCATAGGCATCAAACATGTTTGGTAGTTCTGATTTGAAATCCTGTAGTGGTGAAAGGAACTGCGATGAGACATTGAGCAGAAGCCCCCAGTAGCCATTGAGAGTGACTTGACCAGAGCACAATAGTATTAATATGAAACGGCATTTCTTTGGCAGTGGAAGATCAGATAATGTATAAAAATGGCAAAGTTTCTGTTGATCTCTGTTTCACTCTCCCCTTCACCTATATACTGATAACAGCAAGGTTTGTAGCAATAGCCCCATAAAACTTTATTTTCAACTCGTGTCCAGCTCCCTCTGCAAAATGTATAAGCAATCCCGATAGCATCTTCTCAGCCACAGTTTCTCTTTTTAAATCGGTCAAGATTTAAAAATTCTCTTGTGTGCACTAGGAATAACACGTTCACACACAAAATAATTCAAAACGATCAAAGGGAGACATGGAAACAACAATAAATGACTTGGAGAAAACACTGAAAAGTCCAGAAAAAATAAAATGCCAAAAATAAATTTGTCATTAACATAAAAACAAAACAAAAAAAGACTGAAAAACCCCAACAGGCTGAAAAACCGCAACAATTCTTCAAATTATTTGCGTGGCATTTTGCCTTTTATTGGACAGGCTGAAATTGAATTGGTGATGTTGCAGTTCGATGCTGTGTGTTGACGCTAATAGGGAGCCTCTAAAATATGTCCATATCTTTGATTTTTAAAGTGCTAAGTGATGTCCAGATCTGTGCAGCACATCCAAAAGCAGCCACCACCTGTTTTGATATAATTCTGTGAGAGGCAGAGAAGCAAAGCAGCATGAGGGCCTCATGACTTCCAGCTTTGACATCACACCATTAAACATGGCAGCAATATATCTGATGCAGTAGGTAGGAAGTCCCTTCCAGTTGTGCTGTATTATACAGTAAATCAAGGAAAATAACTATTGATATCTTATGAAAGATTAAAGCTTTACACAATCTAATTTGCCTACTCTGAAATTCAGTTCTGCAGTTTAATATTCCACCGCCTTTGGAGCGAATAAACTATCGTCTCTTTCCTCTGAAAGGCAGAAGCTTTTATCTTTTGTCATATTGTACCTCTCAAATTTGAGTTTCACGGTATACTAATGATCAGACCAAGTACCTTACACAAGTGTTTCAAGTATACTTGTTGGTCATATGCAGGTGTTGCCGCTCGAGTCGTCCAGCCCCCCCAGTGTACAAAGCCAGCACCTTTTATTTAATACTTCAATGTTCTCATCTTTTAATTGCTGTTCAACCTAAATTTGCATGTGTTTGCATAAAGCCAGGTTGTCAAAATCTGTTATTTAAAGCTTTTTTTTTTTTTTTTTCTTCTCCATGAGGTATGATGTTCGTTGTTGCATCCCCTCTTCATGCGTTAATTATGTTTTCGCTTCGGGCGTGCATTGTTAGTCATGGCACTTCCATATGAAAACGGTGAGAGTTTTTTTTTTTAGCCCGAGAGACCGGAGCTGATGAAGCCTGATGAAGACCTTTTTGGCCACTTGTGGCAGTGGCACAGATGTTGCACCTGTCACGGAGTACAAGCTGCATATTCAGTCGCGAGTCAGGTTGAGGGAAGAGCTTGTTAACTGGCTCAAACTGGCTGTATTATGTGCATATGAGCTCTTTTGGAAACTGGAAGTGGATGTTTAATTAATTCTACTGAGAGTTATTCACATCCTGCACTTCAAGCCTGTAACTTTCATGTGCCCATACTCGAGAGAGAGAAGAGAAAATTCAGTCATGTTGGGGAGCGAAGCACTGGTCACAGGCAGTGAGCAAAAATGTTTTTCTTTTTGTGTTTTTAAAAAAAAAATAATTGTATAGGTATCACTGCTCGACACAATATTAAAATATGAAAGAACGACATGAACCCACATAACCAGACTTAGCCAACAATTGGAAATGTGCAGTGAAAAACATAAGGATTACTCTCTGCAGTTTATCATCTCATTATTTTGAAGATCAGCAGTAAAAGCAGCGTGTCAGGTTGTTTTAGTTACACTAACTGTGTGCCCCCTGATGTCTACACCACGCTATGACAAACAATCAACAACTGGTGAAAGATAATTATCTCGACAAAAAGAGAACCTCTCAACCCCCGTGATTTTCACCATCTTGTTAGCGAAATAGACAAAGGCCACAGGAGACTGTGGGCTTTGTGACAGTGCTGATGCAGGACACCATTTTTGTCAAGACGACCAACAATTAACCTAAGAACGATATAACATAAATTCTCTGTGCCGCAGAAACCTGTTTGTGACCCGTACTGGCTTCTCACGGGCCAAATTTCTCACCACTGCGTTTCCCACAGATGATGACAATAGCTTTTTGCAAAGATCATGAGTAGCTGCGGGCTAATGAGGGAGCACTTTTTTTACATTTACGCTGCATTAGAGGAAAGGGCAACATTTTCAGTTTGCTTGACTTTTTAAATTGCTTTATATATACACAAAAGATGAAGTATTTTAATAAAGAGAAGGTCATTACACAACTTGTACAGTATCTTTTCCCTTGTACGTGTCCTTGTTTTAACCCTGTAATCCTGATAATCTGAAATGAACTGAAGAAAAACTGACTGATGTGTTATAAATACTCGATCCCGGCCTGGCGTGCGTGTCGCCATCGGAAACACGAACCACGTTGACACCAAGTCTCGTCTTATCTGATGGACTGTCAACTATGCAGCATGGCTGCAGCTCTGCTCAAGAGTTGTTCAGGAAGCCTTCTCTTTGGAGCTCTCACCTGTTTACTATTCTCCAGTGCTGCTGCATCATCATCATTCACCTCGTACAAAACAAGCAAACAGGTCCATTTCCAATGATTCCCAAAACCAGCCAGTATGAGCGTCTTCAGCGCCCTCCACATGCTGAGGCCTAAACGACAGAATTGTTCAGAGGCCAGAATGACTAAATGTGACTGATGGACAGAATCAGTGACGGGCGAACTGGACCTTCGTCGTCGTGGTGACAATAACAAACACTGTGAAGCGGTTACAGTTTGGTTAGGTTCAGGTCCCAGAACTACTCGGCCAGGTTCAGGTGTAGATCATGGTTTGGTTTGAAATAAAGACGTGACTTACACAATATACATGACGTAACTTGTATGTTAAGTTACCTTTTAAGTAATTATGTTAAAATAAGTCGGCATCGCCTGCTTTCACACGGGACATAAACAGCGATCACCCGTTTTTGGTCATTCCAACCACCCCTGACCTCCTTTATCTACAGACTTTTTCACTTTTTATTCTACGTCACCTGACTTTCTTCTTGGATTCCGTCATTACTACTACGGCCACTAGAGGTCTCCTACGCAAACATTTGTCCTGTGAGACTCCTTCAACAATCGACGAATGAGGTTTTCTGGTGAGGTCGGGCTCGATCATGCACACGTTTACAGTTGATTCAGAAAGTAGTCGGATCCCTTCAGTTTTTGCTTCGCTTATTGTGTTGCATACATTTTAAATGGTTAAAATTGCATACATTTTCCCACCAATCTACACACAATAATCCATAATAACAAGGTGAAAGCAGCTTTTTGGAATTTTTTTGCAAATGTAATGAAAATCAAAAACCAAAGTCTCTCATTCACAGAAGTGTTCAGGACCATAATTCAGTCCTGTAAAAACCCATTTGGCAGTAATTACAGCTTTAAGTCTCTACAGGCTTTGCACACCTGGATTTGGGCAGTTTATCCGATTCCTGCTGGCAGAATCTCTCAAGGTCTGTCAGACTGGATGGGAAGTGTCTGTGAACAGCCATCGTCAGGTCTCTTCGCAGACGTTTTATGGGGTTTGAATCTGGCCACTGTTCTTCTTATCTTTAGGAATGGTTTTATACCCTCACATGCATTGTGAATTGTGTTTTTTCTTACACATTTAGAAGTATGTCCAATCCAATTTGACACAGGTGGATTCCAATCAAGTTCTAAACACCTCTCCAGAATAATTAAAGCAAACAGGATGCACCTGACCACAATTTGTAGAGCCACAGCAAAGGGTCTAAAAGCTTTTATAAATAAAAGATTTTAGTTTTAGATTTTTCATCAATTTACCTTTTGGTTTCTTGATAAGATTTTTATCCCTTTTAAAATCAAATCAATTACATGTGTAGCGTGGAGTGTAAAAATGAGAGAAAATTTGGCAAAATTGGCCAAACAGATTTTTTTTTTCTCAATTATTAAATATTTAGGATTTCTAACCATCTGAAATGTAACAGGAGGGCCATGAATGCATTGCAGTACAATTTTTCAGAAGCTGAACACACTGAAGCTCAGCTTTGCATGTCCACCTGGCAGGAAACAAAACCGCTAAGACAAAGAAAAAGGAAAATGCAATTTGTATGTATACAAATGTCAATGTCAAGGCATGTAATCCTTTCAAAAGGTGAGGAGGTCTTTGTTTAGAGCTTGGCACGACTCCAAACTCTCGCAAGAAAAGTGCTTACTCCAAGTTGTGGAGGTGAACACTGACTTCTGATCCCACTTCCCTCCTCTTCCTCTCCCTCTGCAGTGCACTCACGCTCATTCGCTCTCTCTCGCTCTTATGCTTACGCTTTGAAGGGATTATTTCGGTATCATTACATATGGATTTACAGTAGTAGTGTACAGTATATCCTGAGTGGCATGCTGCATTTTGTTTGCTGTCAGCATACATTTAAAGTATGTTTTCCGCGGATGTGTGGGAACTGGGGGTGGATTTAGATTTCTTTATCAAAACCCAATTAAATAGTATGTCTTTTTATATTATAAAGGAAATATTTTACTCATTACAAATATTTAATGTATTAATTGCTACTATTAATTACTATCAATTGATACCCTGACCTACCATTTGAAAAAGTTATGTTAAACGTAATTGAGAAAAACAAATTGCTAAAATATTCACCAAAGTCCCTCAAGTCCTTTTCCAATGCTCCTTGTGTAGGTTTTGAAAAAAAAAATTATTTATCTCGCTATCCCAAAATTTGTGAAGGAGTTCAGAGTAATTTTTGCATACTATGGTAATTATGTCAGTGTTTGTGAGATTGTAAAAATCAATCGTATACATTTCTTTTGGGCTTTTACCCCTGGTTGGTCAAAAATATTCTAAATGAAAACTGCACACTTTATTTGATATTCAATGTATCCCTCAACTACTTTTAAAAAAATTTTGTCCAACGTCTGTTCTCCCACCACTCGTCTGTCTTCTCCCACTTACAGCAGCTGTTGCTAGGCAACAGCTCATGGCTGCATTAGAATATTAATATTTACACAAAAACAATATTCAACAGTTGGTGAATAGGCTATTTGATATAAGTTACAATTCAGGGGAATTTCAATCTTCAGTGCAGACTACGACATGTTCACCAGTTCAGCGCCTGTTATGTGATTATCGTAACTTAAACAGTCATTTGTTGCCACGGGGACATTAGCGTGATTTCAATTACATATTTGTGAGTAATGTGCTATCAGTCACTCCGAATTAATTCAAATATTAATATAAAATGGAGAAAACTAGCGGCATGCTCAGTTCATGTCCCCAAACATACAAAACTGTATGAAATTGAAGTTTAACATCAGTCAGTAAAGTTTGATACATTATATGAGGCCAGATTAATCTGCCAAAAAAGATAACGTGACCGTGGTTCCTTTAACAAGCCTGGAGCAATGTTAAGATAACTTTTATGTTTGACATCAAATGGATCTTTAGACCATCATCTTCTTTGTCTTTACTTTTCTAGTCCTCGGTTCTCCATCCCACCTGTTGTGGGATGCATTGGAGAACATAGCACCATATTACCTGGACACTGGCTGCCTGTCAGGTTTTGAAGAAATATTTGAGATTTTGCAGATGTCTTTTAAGTTTTGACAGGACCCAGTCATTTCTCAAATTCCTTTAAAATGGTTTTCTTCTGAGCGTCCCTGAACATGAAACATTTCTGGCATAAGACCTTAAATAGCATACATCGATAGGCTTTTTCGGTCAAGTTGCTTTTTAAATCATTTATAAGCATTTTACAATCTTTAATTTTGCTTTTAGCTACGCTGTATCTTGAATTTGATAACTTTGACATAGAAGTTTTCTTGGCTTGTTTCTGAATGAATATTTCATGTTCCGCTGCCATCGATGACCATTAATATTTGGGCCATAAATAGTAGGACTAATGGTAGATATGTTAATATTGCCAATAGACTCCTGCCTTAAATGCTAAAATCTACTGCGGACCTTGTCAGCGGTCAGTGTTCCTGTCATCTTGTTGCTTAACCCTGCTAATGACATATTGGTGTCCACTTACTGAACCAACAGTCTGCTAGATTAGCACCCGCACATTAACAGTGCCGGAGCGAAGCGGCGGCGTGTCGTTTGAACGGCTGAACAGGCAGCTCGTCTGTTTGCCAGCTCATCAAAGCATGGAAAAGGGCAGAGAATATCGCTGCCGCTGCCAAATGTTCGCTGCCAGCGCAGGTAAAACCGCCTGTTTAGTGCGAGATACTCCTGGTGCATCTGAGCTCGCAGCGGCCGCCGCTGCAGCAGCTGCAGCAGCAGCAGTGACGCTCCTCATCCAACTGTGTAAGACTCTTAAAACCACAGCCGGTACCGTCCCAAACATTCACACAACTACAAGCACGAAACTAGTGACAACGGTTACTTTGTCAACTCACCGTGTACCTGTTAAAAAAACAAAGAAAAAAAAAAAGCCCATTAAAATACACATGGGTCCGAAGTGATCAAACTGCACTTAAATATCAGAAGAAAAAAGCTCATAGCTTTGCAGTTTTTCTACTGTCTAAATTGGCTGTGATTTAGTCCTAGTATTAAAAAAAATAAATACAAATAAAATGTTTTTAGAATATCAAGTCAAGACAGCAGCAACGCAGCCTCTGATAGTCCCCACGAAGGCTTTTCGACTGGTCCTTATTAAATAATTTGAATGGCCCTTCTCAGATGTGGAGCGCAGCAGTTGATCTGGATACCTGGTGTCAAAATAAGATGTTGGCTGGTTTCTACCCACTGAAATCCAGCCTTAAAGACACTAAACATGTTTTCTTGCTCGATGGAAGTACATTTATGTCCCGGCAAATTGTTAAGCAACTTCACAAACCTAGTTTGTCACTATCTTTTTTTTAATCAAAAGTATTGTTTAGGTCTTTAAACCGACATACGTCTATTGATATGTTTTTGCACGTAAAGAGGGCAAGTTACGCCCCGGAGTTAAATCCCTTGTATGTGTGAACATACCTGGCCAATAAAGCTGATTCTGATTCTGAAAAACTTCACCTTATACTGTTGTTTTTAAATTTTTTAAAATTATAATAGTCTCCCAAAGGAAACACCGTATCAGCGTTACACTTACATACGCGTCTGTGGTACGTGCTCTCGTGCAGCTCGCCCTATATGTTAACCTAGATGCATAAAACGTTTGCGCAACTGTGCCCGTGCGCTGCTGGAAAATACGCCAAAGCTGCAACAAACGCGCAGCGCACGCAGTCTTTAGCGTGTACGGGCTACGTGACGCGTTTTCTGTTTAATCTGCCGCGTGACAGTCTGATCTATCAGCACGACGTGTGAGGTCCGGTTGCAGTTTGTCCTCACGCCGAACATGTCAATCTTGTCGCGTGTCGCTCGCTTCCAATTTGTCAGCGCCGGGGTAGAAGGGCCGCGTGATACTTTTGCTGCCTCGCAGATGGGATGCGTCCAATTTGGATTTCGACGCAGGCGCGGAAAATAATTGCAATAGTGTGCAAAAAGTCTTTGATATTTAAGCTTTTTGTCATTTTCCTTGTAAAGAAAGCTAGCTTAGTGTCAACATCTTTAAGTTACACGTAGAATCACCTGAAACACAAAATGATGGCTTTGAACAAAACAAGTGTGCACACTATCTCCATTATGAAATACTGACATAGAAGTGTGTAAAAACTATTTTCTTTGTCTCCCTGCCTTTGGGATTCACCTTGTGCTTATCTATTCAAAAGTCCTAAATATAAGAAATGATGATTCTTTTTTTTTTTTTTTTTTTATCAGATGATACTCATCTCGTCAGATTTTCCTTGCTAGTGTTTTTTTTTTTCTTCTTCTTTTTTGTAGTAACAACCACACAGACTACTACAGATTAAAGAAAACAGATGTCTTCTTCCAACCCAAAGGGCAACATTGGCTGACATCAACATGCGGCTTTTAAGCTCTCTCCCCCCCCCCCCCCCCCTCTCTCTCTCCCTCTCTCTCAAGGAGAGCTTGTTTCTGGAGCCGCAACACATATTTTAGATTCTCAGCCCACGTGAGTCAAACAGGCATGTTGAGAGTGCGTCATTTTCGGGCAGTAACCACATGCTCCTGCTCCTTCTGCCAGTTTTCTCAAATCATCTTTTGGATCGTTTGTCGCAGCACAGGTTGTCTCGTAGCAAAGGTAGCGCTTGATTGGCTGCTGTCAAGGCAACATGCAGCCGTGACTTTTGCCTCCATGGCCGCTACTACGATATGACACCTCGACATCGCCGCGACTAGTCTGTCCGTTACAGGAACGGATATGTCCCGACGCCCGGGTGTCTATTCGCTCCATCACTCGGAGGTATCGGCGATGACAGAAAACATATTCAGCTGTAACCGAACTCGTCGGAATCGCTGCTGCGACAGAAACCTTTTGCGGTTGGAGTGCCGTTACCTTTTACGGCTTTTTGCTCAAGTAGGATTTCAGCTGCGGGCTTCTGTCTCATACTTTAATATATGATCCATTAACTAGCATATTAATCAAAAACAAATACAAATAAAAAGCATCTGGTACCTCACGCGCGTACACGTACAGTATGAACATTGAGGCCACGTGAATATTTTCCACCTCTCTTCTCCATAAAATCATCAGATACTTGGCTTCTTCTTTCATCCAGTCTGTGCAGACAAATGTCTGAAGCTACTTTGAGCATAAAAGCTGCCAAAACTGCGAGAGATGACAAACTATAGTTGGAGGCAACAATCAGTGCCTGGAAACACAGTTTTTTTAAGGGGCCTTGGCCTACATCTTGTTTCACATCGGCTCCTTCTGATGTTCACAGCAGCAATCCCACTTCCATAGTATTGCTTTCAAACAATATTTGTTGAATGTTTTCGACTTTATTGGACAATTTATTGTGAAACAAGAGAACGGGATGAAACAAGCAGCCAAAGCGCAGCGTGATTACAACCGAGATTATATAGTTTGTGGAGTGTCTGACACTGCTGAGTTTATTTATGTGCAGAATTGCTGCTTAGTATGTAAAAAAACAAACAACAAAAAAAAAATAGAAGCTCTGTCATTCGTTTGCAAATTGTAATACCCAGGCTACGTTCACATGAACAAGTTTTTGTTGTAAAATACAGAACCTTTTTTCTGTTTACGCAGGAGTAAATCTCCTGAATGTCAGTGAACCACAGCATTTACTATACAGTACATAGTACAGTACATAGTATAGTACATAGTACAGTACATAGCCGCTACTTGGGCCCGCCATGTTGATAAAATCACTCATGGACTTGGATGAGTAAATCTCTCATTAGAGTGACTTATTTCACTCTTTTCAAACTCATTTTTGGCCACATATCCGTCTTGAGTTGCGCTGTCGTAACTGGTCACCTCTGTGCGCAGCCGGCTACCGTCTACCGATAACGCGAGGCCTTTAGGGAACGTGGGTAAATTGCAGAGTTTACCACGAGCTTCCACGTGAGGCGTTTAGGGGACATTTGTTAATTGTAGCAACAAAAAAAAACAACCCGGCTCACACTCTCCCCCTCTAAAGTGCATGATAACTAAAGATTTGCGACCTCATTTGTGATGTAATGTTCCTTTTCTTGTAATGGATTTTTATAATATTGGTCTAATATAGGAAACAAAGTCCAAGTCTACACACGAACCATTTGAGCTGAGTATTTCAGCTGTCCATCTATTGTAATCTGTCTACACGAGCGATTTGTAACGGCTCGCGTGTTGCTCGTGTGACAGTAAACGTAACCTGAAGCCTCTTTTCGCACTTGGAGTCTGTTTTGCTGCACATAAGTGCTCGTGTGTTGCTCTCCGAGTGCTTCCAAAATTGCAGGCTACAACTCGACACTGTCTTAATGCCGCCTATTTGGACAAACCTAAGGCACCGGAGCCGCTGCTGCTGCTCTGCTAACATGCTGCTCCACTAACATGCTGCTCCCGCCACGCAGACACGGCTGGTGTAGGAACCCGATCCACCGGCACCGTCCAGAAGTTCCCTCTTTAGAGCATTTTTTTTTTTTCCCAGCCCACACATTTCAGTCTGTGCGTGTGCTACCTGTTGGCAGCCTTACCTCCTCTCCCCCTGTCTCTCTCTGTCCACCTTTCATATGTGTAACAGGTGTTATTAGATGCTTGATTATGGACAACAGCAGTCAAGTGGGAAACCATCTGTTTCACAGCTTGCTGGTGGTCTGTTTAACCTGGCTGTCTTGTCTCTTAGAACTAGACTCCCTCGACAGATATTTTTTCTTAAAGGGCACGTTAGCGCCGGCAATGAAATAGGCTTGAAATTCAGAAGGGACTGCTTTGGTGATCATGTATGTTTTACACATGATTGAAAACATAACTGATTGTTCCTATAAAAGGTCATTGTTTCTTTGCAAGGGTCCATGTGAGGTAAATACCTGCCTATGTCTGCGAAGGGGTCTGTTTAAATGTCTGTGTGCAGCCCAAAAATATCGTGGACTATCTGCACAGCATGTGCCAGAACAGTAAGAAGCTTGTTTTGTACACGGTTTGTACTATATGTCATCATGTGTCTCCTTTATTCCCCACCTTTGGCCCTGTCCTTCATAATAGGTTGGACTCAGTGTCGTCTTTTTTTTATTTTTTTTTTTAACCTTGTTGTTTCTCCTTCACCAAAAATGCTGCAAATTGTTGGGGCTTATAAACCGGATTTTGTCACGATGCGCACGATGACAACAGCTCCAGAACCAAATCGGTATAAACGAGTTGTGAAGTTGTTGTTGCAAAAAAAATGCATTATGATTGCTTTCTTTCATCTAAAAGGAATGAATTTGTGTGTTTAGAAGTTGCTCCCCGCCCTTTACCTACATACATTAACAACCACGTGCACATGATGTAAGGCAGCTTCCACACCGGCTCTGCAGCAGAAAATGTGTGAACACGTCCCCTCAGGCAGCACAGGAGGAAATAATTGATCATTTGTTTGGAGATGGACAGTCCTGCCCCAAAGGAGAACGGAGAGCCGGAGTGAAACGGGAACTTGTGGCTTCTCTCCGTAAGAAAATGTCATTAAAAATTGAACCGCATGGTAATATAGCAGTAATACACAGCGTATCGCAACTGTTACGATTGTTTTTACTCAATTTGTCTCAATGACGATGTTGTTGTTTTTTTCAACAAGCACCAAAACCCAGAGGTTCTTAACTTTTGCACCTTAAACGTCACGGGCTGTAAAGAACAGGCCAGTCGAGTGGTGAAGCTATTAGAATAGACAGGCGGGCCTGAAGGACGACGCTGCTTTGCGTGCAGCGCAGATTACAGCTGAAACAAGTAGGGAGGTGCAATAAGAACGTATGAATACCAGTTGGAAGGATATCATTTCTTTAAAAAAAAAAAAGGCACTATTACACTACACGCTAGTTTAAAACGGTAAGATATTATAAGGCCAGTGGAGCTACAGGTGTGCTGATGGCCTGCGTACAAACTGCCATGTTCTACATTGGTATTTAATTAACCTTAAGTTACAGCGGTCTCCCGATGCGGATCTTTCTGCTTACTCGTTCCCCGTGGCAACATGATCGAACTCATGCCTCCTTGTGTTGTTTCGATGTATGCTATTCTTTCCCTCTGAAAGCCTCCGTTTCCTTTCATGTGCTCTCTGCGTTGCTGACACTTGTCATGTTAGCTGTGCATTTACTGTACACGCGCATGCTACCGCCAACATCCAAGACTACAAAAAAAAAAAAATCGAAAGATATCTCTTAAAGCAAATGTCCATGCGATTGTTTTTTTTTTTTTTTTACTCTGGTTTTGTTTATATTTCCTCGGTATAATGTAAATATTGTGGCTGATTTTTCTACACAATTTCGCAGCCCCACAGGAGCAGCAAAGGTTGTTATTTTTTTCAACTTTTTTCCCTTTCTTCTTAGATTGTGGTTAAAAAAAACAAAACAACTAGAAAATAACCCTATTTTTTCTGGACAAAGAGCCGGATGAAATATACAAATAAAAGCAGGAGATATACCCTCACATCCAAATCTTCACCAATCCCACAGAAAATAAATGATCATCTGTTGCACTACATGCGAAAATACTTCCATCTCTTTCGTACATTTTTACACACTATAACTATAAATGAATGATATTCCTGTTCAGAATGAATTAAGATTTTAGAATAGACATTCTAGCATTCAACCCGGACCACACACAGACAGTAAAAGTCTGAATGAAGCCTGCATCAATCGCCTCACAATATTTTTGCCGGGCAGCCATCTCATAGGCACTTTGTGAATGAAATGGAGCGATCCCGAAGGCAATTGTGACTGCGAGCCATTTTGTGCTGTTTTGGGGGCAGCGGGGGAAGTCATAATGACAGGCAGTCTGTTCCCTGAATTGAGGTAATTTCTCACACCAACCACGATTGTTTCAAGTAGATACTCCGTTTAATTGATTCAACATTAGATGAATTTTGCAAATGTCTGTGAGCTGCGGTGTAGGCTATTAGACTTGCATTTTTCCGACTGCGACAATGTTCTCCGAGGATCTGTGAGATCCTTTATTCACGCCGAGCGAGCTGAGAGAGCGGGAATAGCCCATTGTGTTGTTGGTTAAGAAATTCTCCGATTTGCCGGCATGAATCAAATGATTCTGTCAGACAGATGGAGTGATTCAAATTGGATAAAAGAATCCAACTTCCCACGTATAATGTAGAGAGAGTACTTCCCTTTCCCCTTAAAGAAATCCACATCCCTCCTCTGACCTCACAGAATAAGCTACAGTTGGTTTCTTTCCAGCATATTCTTCTCACTTCAGCATTCGGGGAGCTGCTTAGCAACCCTTTTAATGTTTGAGTCTTTCTATACACGTTCATGTGCAAATGGGACAGAGATGGCAAAATGGTGACAACATCCTCCGTTAATAAGACGTTCCATAAAATCTTTTGGAAAAAAAGAATCGCAATTTTTATTTGTATTCATGTACAGTATGAACTACAATCTCAGGTATCAATAATTGAACATCGTCAGGGAAATTAGTTGGACTCCTTACAAGCACGGTCTCTTGTTTTTTTTGTTTTTTTTCTTGTTTTTGTTTAGCTTTTTTAATCTTTTTTTTAACAATTGAAGCACATGTAAAATTATGATTTTAAGATATTTTTTTTTTGCATTACGTTTTTGAAAATATTTTTTTTTTTTGTAGAAATTGAACCATGTGATGATTATTCTCTCCAAAAATGAGAGAGAATTTCCCCACATACAGTAACACCCCCCCCTCCCCACCCCATACATGGACAGTTGGCAGAATAACACACAAGAATTTTGATCACCTTGGCTAAGGGTTTTTGCACAAAAAAAAAAAAAAAAAAAAATCAAGCTCACTCTGCTGGTATTTCAAGTCCAACATTCTGCATGTCAGTCATAATTTCATTCTGGCATTCAAACATCTCCTCACGTGAGCCGTCCTGCTAAAGCAAATACCAATACAGAGATATTCCATTCATTCTGAAAAACTCACAAACGTCATCCCCAAATATATATATAAAAAAATCTGTAACCTTTTTTTTTTTTTTTTTTTTTTCACTGTAGCCAGCGTCAACATTGAATCATTAAGCCACCAAAAGCATTGAAAAGGAATTGAGCACTGAAAAAAGGAAACGGTGGAAAGGGAACGAATGGTTTACTCATTGACGTTACCACTGGCGGTTACTATTCTTGCCATTAATGCACACTGTAGGGTTTCTGTTTCTGACACGAGCAGTCTTTATGCATATTTTTGCTTCCGTTATGTTTGTTTACCATCCTGTGGTTATTATAGAAAACCAAAGAATAAATGTAGGAGACTATTTGATCAGAAGTTTATGATTTTGTGTGTGATGGTGCTTTATGCTCACAGTTCAAGCTACAGTCTTCACAGAGATGAAAGTCAACAAGGCAGGTTGAGATGCTCGACGGTTACATTTTTCAAAATTTTAAGTGATTTATTTTCAATAATTCAAACAGAAAGTTGCTCTGCGAAGTGACGAGTGAGTGTGGAGGTCAATTCCCATCAAAACCCATTTGCAAAATATTCATTCCATTATGGCAGCTTTGTCGATAATCAGTTGCATTTGTGAGATCGCCATTGGGAAATTAAAATACGCTTGTTGCACAGAGACCAAAGTGAAAAGGCATATCTACCTCTTCTTACTTTCTGCACAAGGTCACTGTTTCCATGGCGACAGGCTGATGGCTAGTTTTGCCTCTTTATCCCTTATCTATTTTTCACTCCTCTCATATCTGCAATATCTCTGTTTGAATACCCCTCACGACCATTGTGACCCCCCCCCCCCACCCCTTCCCTCCCTGACAGCTGTTCTTCACTTTTCATTCCCAGCACTCCCCCCTCCCCTCCCACCCTCCCCTTCCTTGAGCCTCCCTCTTTGAAAGACTAAATGAAAAAGCAGAGCGTAAACAGACTAAGAGACAATGTTTTGATGGTCTATAAATGATGCAACATCAAAGTGCCCGTGTGTGTGTGTGTGTTTTTCTCAAGCAAAAATGAGACTGAGCAGGGGTCGCTTAAATATCAAAGGCCGCTACCCCCCCGTTAGATGTTGGGCACAGTGAGAGTGGAAAAGTCTCATGCTGTTTTCTTATCAGCTTCCCTCTGTTAGTCTGCAAATGAACTGCTGATACAGATTAATGAGCTATGATCCCATCTTCCCTTATTTTGTTGCAGGTTCCTAGCTGCTTCACTGACTATGTTAGCCCCGTCTGCGTCAGTCTGACAGGGTCACACTACATTACGAAGCGGCCTCATTTGCCTCTTTATCTGTACTAACAGATGGACTATCAGCGCCCGAGCTCATGTGACCCTGGGGTGATGGCAAGGTAACGGGACACTGAGTGGACGTAGATCATTACTGGGTTAACAGGGAGGCTACAGACCACAGCCTTATGCTCCCCTTCATTTTCCAGCGCAATATTCTGCCGTCGTACGGCACATGCCGGCGGATAATGCGGGACAAATGAGACATGGAGGGGTGAAGAACGTGCCTGAGCTGAGTGACGGAGAGACAATCGAAGAAGCAAGAGGACATGGAGGGAAGGAGAGTGGAGAGAAAAGCAGGGAGCGGGTAGAAAGGAAGCAGAAAAATGGGAGAGGATAAGAAGGGGAAAATGTAGTAAAGTTAAAGAGTGTAAATAACAGGTAGGAGGAGGAGTGCATGGGAGCAAGACCTTAATTAAAATGAAGGATGTATGGCTGTTGTTTAGGAGCCACAGGGGAGATGAACATTTACTCATTTGGCAGCGTTGCTCCACAGGCATGCTGGTTTCACTGCGATATCATCCAGAGATTGTGTCATTAAAGATCTAATTTTGTGTTGAGTGACAGCTTGAATATGATGGTGAGGAAAATAAACCCATTTCATGTGTTGTGTCTCAGAAAATTCCTCCAAATCAGACAAGGAAACCTGACCAACTGGCAAAAGAATGCATATAAATGCTGAAGAAATGTCCTTGATCAGGTAAAATCAACGTCTTAAATTAATGGCATTGCATTAATTTTGGTGTCAGGCCAAAATCTAGAGTGGTTTCTAATGCTGCATTTTGATACCTTTCATTTTGTCTTTTAGTAAACCATTCCTTCCCTTGTGCAGTATTACACAGAGAGAGAAATAAAATGAGCTAAAAAGCTATCACAAATTGTTTTTCTTCATTTAGCCACTAGACATATTTTTAATAAATAATCTTTGTTTTTGTAAAGACACTTTTTAAAGTATCATATGTCGTCCCTTTGCCAAATGCTGAATAATTGCTGTAATTGACATCAACTCTGTCGAGTCAACGGCATTTGATTTCTTTTATCTTCACGGTTTGGTCCATTGTACTCCAAGTGTGAAACTGCTGATATGGGATATTTAGTCAAATTTAAGATCAGATTTGGGTTTCTTGTACATTGTCTTTTGAGCAGGCTTGAATCAGTAAAGGTTCCTGTGTGGCTGAGCTGTGTATGGTACTGAGCATAGGACCGTGGTGGTAAGTGCTCTTGTAGGTGTTGTAGTGGTTGTAGTGCTCCAGAGGGGGCAGCGATAGGTGTCTCTCCATAGCTGCGACCCCCGCGAGCTCTTCCTCAACAGTAATGACCTCCATGGAGGAGGCAGGGCCATCGGGGTCCTGCTGGTTATGCTGCTTCCTCATCTTGTAGAAAATAACCAGCAGAACAGCAGCCATAAGCGTGATGGCCACGAAGCAGCCAATGATAATCTTGGTGGTTTTCATCACCTCATCCAGGCCATTGAGGGCTCCCTCTCCATCAGGATCAAGAACTGGAATGGTGTAAGTCCGCTCTGTGGTCCTTGTTGAAACAGGAGTACCTTTTGTTGTCGAGGATGACACCCAGCCAAACGGGGGAAGTGGCGTTTGGCTATCATCCCCCGGGGTCTCAATGGTCTCCACAGTGACTGTGGTAAAATAGGTCACCCCGCTGTTTTCCACAGATGTAACATTAAGCACAGCAGAGGCGGAAATGTTGCCTGCTGTGTTGCTAACCATACAGGTGTAAGTCCCAGTGTCCTGCATTGTGACACTAGTAAAGTTCAGCGTCCCGTCATTGAGTACGGACAAACGCACCTTGTAAGCTCCGTGTGTCACCAACGAGCCGTTTGGTGTAAGCCAGCTGATGGAGGTCAACGAGCTGGTACGACATTTTAGCTCCGCACCCATGCCCTCTGTCACATTCAAGTCACTGGGTGGCTCCACGATAACAGGAACATCACACTGGAAGTAGCTGTGGTCCAGTTCTCCAATGTAGCGACCTTTGAAGACCGAAGGGCTATGGCAACGCGCGCAGCAGCTGGTATTGGCCGGTACCGTTTCCTTTAGCCACCAGCTGAGCCACAGAATATCACAGTTGCAATTCCAAGGGTTGTGATGGAGGTGGACTCGCTCCAGCCGATGCAACGGTGTGAAGAGGTCATGTGGTAGAAAGGTAAGATTGTTGTGAGCCAGGTTGAGCTCCACCAGCGACTGAAGGTCATCGAAGGAATTCCTCTCGATAGTTTGGATCTGGGCGTGCATCATCCACAGCTTCTGGAGGTTCACCAACCCTGTAAATGCGCTGGGCTTGACAACAGCGAGCTGGTTACCTGACATTTCGAGCTCTTCAAGCCTCACCAAAGGTATAATGTTGGGAATCTCTTTGAGGTTGCACATTCCCAGATTCAGGTAGCGCAGATTGCTCAAGTCCTTGAAAGCTCCGTCAGAAATGTAGGAGAGACGTTTGAGCTCACCTAGATCCAGCCTTCGAAGCGAGGGGACCCGGTTGAAGGCATAAGATGGTATACTTTCGATGGGGTTGTTCCTTAGCCACAACTCCTTCAGCTTGGACAAGTACTCAAATGCTCCATTGGGGATTGTCGTGAGCCGATTATCAAAGAGCTCCAATGTGTTGAGACTGGCCAGCCCATTGAAGGCGCCAATTTCAATGCTGCGGATGTGGTTTTTGCTCAGTTGCAGGATCTCCAGATGGCGCAGATGCTTGAAACTGTCCACCTTGATGACCTGAATGAGGTTATCCTGGAGGTTCAGGTAGCGAGTGTTGGTAGAAATGCCATCTGGGAC
Source organism: Embiotoca jacksoni (assembly GCF_022577435.1). Classification (NCBI taxonomy): domain Eukaryota; kingdom Metazoa; phylum Chordata; class Actinopteri; family Embiotocidae; genus Embiotoca; species Embiotoca jacksoni. Next base: position 2,047,497 of record NW_027185387.1, on the reverse strand, counting down.
GTCCCGTAGACTGCGGCGGGTGCATATGACCTTGCTGAATTGGTTACTGCAGGAGCACACGGAAGGACAGGTCTGAGCGCGAACCAGCCCAGCCACCACCAGTATCTGAAGGGCCAAAAGCAGCACAAAGAGGGGGTTGGACAGCGCCCCCTTCAGCCTACGACCTCTCATTGTCTGGCGCTGGAGGGAGGAGATCATTGTGTTCAGCATTCATAGTTCATCCGCTGTTTGTGTTCTCTGCAACAAGAAGAAAGAGAGAGAATCGTAATCAGTAAAGTATCAAGGACTACATTGCTACTGCTGTTATTGTGAGTTATGGGTATCACTGGCAATATATAAGAGCCTTTTAGTGCTGAATTTATTAGTTGGACGACAGAAAATGAACTGACCACGAAAACACATTTCCTCGTTTTAGCTTCTCAATTGAATATCTCTGGGATTTGCACTGTCGGTCGGCTGACAGAAACAATCTGTAGATGTAAGTGGGAAATTAAAACACTTTTTTATTTTTTTGGACACTTTAGACAAAATGATTCATCAAAAAATGATCAACAGACTATGAAATATGCAATACATTTGTACATAATGTGCAGAGGAATAATGAAAGAAAAAGAACAAGCTGAAATTAAAAGCTTAAATTAATTGTCAATATATCTCATTTTTTGTAATATAACAAGCGTCTTCTTTTTTTTTTGTCAGCTCTCTAGCCCTGGCTTGTCCCAGATTTTCAGACTTCACAGAGGCTGATGCATCTACACAGGAGGCTGGAAATGAAAAATGAGAACTTAGCATCTGCCTCCCCTTGGAGCCGGACCTGTGAATTTCTTGTTAAGCCCTTTACTCGTTGGAATCATGAGTCTGGAATTATTTAATACACAAAGCTTTAGGTCATTAATATTTCAAACGAAATAGCGCAAACTGTTGGAGTTGTTGGGAATCATTCGTTTCAGGGCAAGACATGTGACTAACACCACCAAAGCGTTACACTCAGTGAATGTGGCTCTGCACTGGTACAAACAAATACTGCCTGATTACCCATGAAAAAAATTTACACAGATTATGTGTCTATGCTAATAACGATGCAAAAATCAATGCAACCGGTGAAATGCAGCCAATGAAAGTCCAGCTGTTCTTGGCTGAAATTGTACCATGACTATTATCTGGAGCACAATACAAAAAAAACCATATCTACAAAGGCCCAGTTAAATGATATCCAGTGACAAAACAATGAAGTTTAATAAATCTTTGCTTAAATATTCTGTAGACTGTCTATTGCCTTTGAAATATATCATCTGATTAATCTTCCAGGGATTTCAAAACCAACATCTTTCATTGATTCACGATTCATTTTCTTTTTTACTCAAAGCAATATCGCAGTGCTGTTTACTTTTCATTACGATCCAATTTATCACCACACCAAAATATCTCCGTTCATGAGTGTGAAGAGGTCTAATTCTGCCCTCGCGTGACTATAGCAGAATTTATTATCGCTCAAATCAAGTGACTAACAAGAAACTCGTTACTCCCTTATCTTAGATTAGATTAAATTAGATTAGATTAGATTAGTCCATTCAGCCAACATGTCGAAGAATATGCCCGAGTATGCTGGAGATAAAAATAGACCGAGAGACTCATACACATAGACTACAGCCTGTACTTCCCGCTTCCACACTGCAGTGTTTGTGTTGCCATCACCCGTCATTTCTGTCTGCCCCTAAAGATGCTAACCTACGAATAAATCAATACATGCAGTACAACAAACATCATATACGAGGTGAAAGTGTAAAATCTTGACGGCATTGTGTCAAGCTGTGCTGTTAAGTGATACAGACACACATTCTTCAGTACAGTTAATACCTTTGCCAAGAGCAAAGCACTCTTGCCTATTGCAAAAAACATTAACCTTGCCTACAGGGTCCTTAGATTTAAGTATTCTCCTCGTCTCTTTCCAGCTCTTACAACTGAGGTTATCTGTTAATCATCTCTTTCCGTCAACCCACAAGCAAGGAGGAACAAGTATAGTATGACAGGTGTTTTCTAAACTGTAAAAATTGTTAAGTGAAGTGGAAATGTTCTCCGGTGAGGATGAGCGGTTTACTTAATCAGAAGAAATGAGTCTACGTGTGGCTTTTTCTTTTTCTTTTTTCCTTTTTCTGCACCAGCCGGGCTGCCGCGGCCGTCGTGATGCGACGTGGCTGCGGAGAGACAAACCTCTGCTGGGGAATCAGATCGAATAAGACCTCCCACTGGCAGGGGCTCATTTTGTCTGGCTGGGAATTACAACAACCTTCCGCTGCCACCTAACAGGAGAAAATGTCAGACAAGGCAAACACACTGATAGTGATTATCCGCTGTCAATAAAACATATCAGTCTACATTTCCACTCGAATTTTCTTGATATAACGAGCATGTCGATGTCCTACTCCTGGAGTGATCCTAGCGCTGGCCACATGCCTTCTTCGTGCAGCATTTGATCTCAATACACGTTATCATCACAGAATGCTTCATTTCATAAAGGAATGGCACATGTATTGCAGGAGGAAAAAAAAAAAATTAAAAAAAAAAATGCTTCAATCCGTCCTGCTTTTGTTGGTGCAACACTGCATGGATTAATTTCATCTTGGCACGCTCAACATGTATTCAGCGCCACTGAAAGCAGTAGCTGCTTACATCTAAAATCCTGCCAGCGACATAAAAACACACCCACCCTTACTTTTTCTGCCTCTGCACCAGCAGCCACTGGCATTACGTCTGACACCACTGTGATTTGCCAAACTCATTTATTATGAGTTTTGTTGGGAAAGTGCGAGGGGTAACATATGTCTCCGTCAAGGTGCATATAGCAAGGCGACCGTAACGTGGAACATTTACATTACGACGTCGGATGAGTCGAGCCTTTCGGTGCGGAGCACCTTTCAAGAAACAAAATTTCACTTCAGCTCGCAAAATGTGTCAACTTGGATGTCCCCACGCACCGGGGAAGCAAGCTTGGCACGAATGCCGAGATTAACTAAGTGTCTTCCTATCAAGAAATAAAGAAACACATTGAAAAAAATAAATAATCTGTGTTGTAGTCTCCTGGTATGAATATGAGAAAAAAAAAATCTGACAAACTGACAAAAGATAATAAATCTTTGAGGATGAAATGTAACAAGGAATGTTACATTATGGAACAACTTTCATTTTGATGCTGCATTTTGAGTTTGATATTTCTCTTGGCCTGTTGACATATTTAGCATTTCCCTTTACACTTCTAAAGGGGGAATTTGCATTGTTTTATAGTATTGTTACGACAAAGTGATTACAAAATTAAACGTCTGAATTTGCATTTACAGCATCCGAACAACAACAAAAAGTCACATGCCCACGAGCTAAGGTGTTTGTCACAAGATTATAACGCTGATGTTAACACCCGGCATTAAAAGTACTCACCTTCTACGTCGTATACACTATAAATGTCATATTCCTACATTAAATGTAATGATATAATATCTAAAGTCACTGGAGTGAACAATAAACAATAGTTGCATGAGTACATTATTTACCTAGTGTAGTGTGTGGGAGGAGAGAAAGCATCTAAACAAAGGCACATTGCTTATTAGGCAGTTATTCATCAGCCATTTACAGTTGATCCCGTGAGTGGGAGATTGATAGAGTGGCTAAAATATGAAGTGACATGAAATCTGGGAAGTCTGTCATCATATTGGAGAAAGAGGCCCCTTCGCCGCCTGATGCACTGATTAGAATTTTTTTTTTGCTAACGCATTACCGATTCACTACATTTGCATACGTTTGTTGCATGTCTTGTTTTTATACCTCGTTCGTGCTGATGTTGTAACCTCACAGGCCATCTGGGTCTTAACAAGATCTGGGGAATACAGATGGAGAACAGGTTTGTTGCATCAGTGTTTGAAATTATCATAAATCTCTGAGTTCTAATAAATATATTAGCATAGATACTGAGACACCTAGCAAACAATGTAACGTAACAAGCCTGCGGATATTCTAAACTTTTCTTATTTTCGACAACAGCACGAGTACATCTGTGACACTAAGCTCGAAGCCCATTTGATGTAAATCGGCAAGAAGCACAAATACATAATTCCTTTCTTTTTTAATCTTTTTTTAGCAAACCTTACTCAAGCAGGAAGTGGTTGGATTTGTTGGAACTACACACTCACTACTTCTTTATAAGATTAAATCAAGTGTTGATGTGTTTTTATTTTATGGCACTGGCAGAAAAGTAAACATAAATATAGAGAACCGACAGCTTTATCCTCAAAAAAAATTCAACAAAAATGAAAAACTAAATCTGCAAATCAGTTAATCATCAATTATTTTGCCCAACTGATTCATTATTTTACTCATTTTTAAAAGGAAGAATGCCAAACATTTCCCTGGTGCCAACTTTTCAAAAGTCTTTCGTGATGGTGAAAACATCTTTGGATTTTGGACAGTTGCTAACATGCAGGAAGCGAAATGACTGCATCGCTTTTACCTGCAAAAAGTTAAAATGAGCATTTTTGACCGCTTTGTGATTTTTTTTTTTTTTATTTATAGCTGAAACCATCAACTGATTTGTCATTATAATGATTTTCAGCTTATTTGAGCTTTAAAAAAAAAAATAATCGATTGCAGCGCTACAATAAATTGTTGAAGATCAGATGCGCTGCTTTAATCTTCCATTTGTGTTACATTTCGACAAATGCTACACGTGGCCCGCTGTGAGTGATGGACTTTGCTGTTTTTCTTGCCATCCCATATGGTAATAAAGAAAATAAAAGATGATACAAAAACTACTCTTATAATTGGTTCAATAAAACACAACAGCTGCACAGCTGTAATAAAATCAGAAGACAGTGTGTACTGTGGTTTAAAAGCCTGCGACTGCGTGCATCTTTATGTCTGTAGTGTTGTTCTGCTGCTCAGTTGTTAACATTAGTAGCCCACGTGTATTAACATCCCGATGATAATTACTTGCTTTGGTAAGTGGGTAATTTGATATTGTGACTGTGACCATGTTTAGTTGCTCCATTTGTTAATGAGAGGGCCAGACTTTTAAATCCAACACTATGAAAACATCTCCCTTTGCTGCAGTGTGTTTGCATGCTTGTCTGTGGGTCCCAACGGGGGTACATTGTGTGTGTGTGTGTGGGTGGGTGGGGGGGGGCTTTAAAATCTGGCGCCGAGGGGGGGGGGTCATAACCAGTTGCCATCACAGACAGGCAGACAGGAAGTGCTTCACTCTTCAGTTCTGCTCCACCTCAGAAAAGAGAAGAAAAAAAAAAGCAATTGCACAGCTGCTGTGTCTTGGCCTCAGTACTCTGAGTGCTGGTGTTGGGGAAATAAATCTACAGTCAGAGGCTGTTTGGGTGCTGCTGACATATCAGCTACACTCTATTCTTTTAACATCAATGGAAATGCTAGCCCTTTTGTGTATATATACATATATATACACACACACACACACACTTTTTAAGGTCATATATAATTTTCAGAATTTTTACTGGCTTGCTGCAGCCATTTTTTTTTTTTTTTTTTTTTTTTTTTTTAAACCCGCTGTCTGTTGCTGGAAGTAGGGTAGCTTCTGGTTGTTCACACTCTTGGCCTTGCTGCAGCTGTCATTGCGTGGTTTAGCGTCATGTTTACAGCGGTTGTGGCATCGTCACATCTGTCTTTTCTCTAGCTGTTTAAGCCCGATACAATTTTTATGTGCCTTCATCGTTTGACTCGGTCGGGTGTGCTGTTGAAGGAGCGTTGGTAAGAGAAGGACTTTCCGCACTTGACACGTTCAGTAGAGTGCTTTTAAAAAAATTAAAAATAAAAATAAAAAAAAAAAAAGGAGGGGGGGGGGGGTCTTTGCTCTGTCTCCTCTGTGATTAGAAATACAGTGATGTGAAAAAGTGTTTGCCCCCTTCCTGATTTCTTGTTTTTTTTGCATGTTTGTCACACTTAAATGTTTCAGACCATCAAACAAATTTAAATATTAGTCAAAGATAACACAAGTAAACACAAAACGCAGTTTTTAAATGAAGGTTTTTATTATTAAGGGAGAAACAAAATCCAAACCCACATGGCCCTGTGTGAAAAAGTGCTTGTCCCCTAAACCTAATAACTGGTTGGGCCACCCTTAGCAGCAACAAATGCAATCAAGCGTTTGCGATCACTTGCAAGGTAGGTAGGTATTTACTTTATTAATCCCTGAGGGGAAATTTTTATTTTTATTTTTTTTAATGCAATGAGTTTTTTTGCAATGAGTCTTTTACAGCTGTGGAGGAGTTTTGGCCGACTCATCTTTACAGAGTTGTTGTAATTCAGCCACATTGGAGGGTTTTCCAGCACGAACCGCCTTTTTAAGGTCATGCCACAGCATCTCAATAGGATTCAGGTCAGGACTTTGACTAGGCCACTCCAAAGTCTTCATTTTGTTTTTCTTCAGCCATTCAGAGGTGGACTTGCTGGTGTGTTTTGGATCATCGTCCTGCTGCAGAACCCAAGATGGCTTCAGCTTGAGGTCACGAACAGACGGCCGGACGTTCTCCTTCAGGATTTTTTGGTAGACAGTAGAATTCATGGTTCCATTTATCACAGCAAGTCTTCCAGGTCCTGAAGCATCAAAACAGCCCCAGACCATCACACTACCACCACCACATTTTACTGTTGGTGTGATGTTCTTGTTCTGAAATGCGGTGTTACTTTTACGCCAGATGTAACGGGACACACACCTTCCAAAAAGTTCAACTTTTGTCTCGTCAGTCCACAGAGTATTTTCCCAAAAGTGTTGGGGATCATCAAGATGTTTTCTGGCAAAAATGAGACGAGCCTTAATGTTCTTTTTGCTCAGCGGTGGTTTTGGTCTTGGAACTCTGCCATGCAGCCATTTCTGCCGAGTCTCTTTCTTATGGTGGAGTCATGAACACTGACCTTAACTGAGGCAAGTGAGGCCTGCAGTTCTTCGGATGTTGTCGTGGGGTCTTTTGTGACCTCTCGGATGAGTCGTCGCTGCTCTCTTGGGGTAATTTTGGTCGGCCGGCCGCTCCTGGGAAGGTTCACCGCTGTTCCATGTTTTCTCCATTTGTGGATAATGGCTCTCACTGTGGTTCGCTGGAGTCCCAAAGCTTTAGAAATGGCTTTGTAACCTTTTCCAGACTGATAGATCTCAATTACTTTCTTTCTCATTTGTTCCTGAATTTCTTTGGATCTCGGCATGCTGTCCAGCTTTTGAGGATCTTTTGGTCTACTTCACTTCAGGTCCTATTGAAGTGATTTGTTGATTGAGAACAGGTGTGTCAGTAATCAGGCCTGGGTGTGGCGAGAGAAATTGAACTCAGGTGTGATAAACCACAGTTAAGTTATGTTTTAACAGGAGGCGGCAAACACTTTTTCACACAGGGCCATGTGGGTTTGGATTTTTTTTCTCCGTTAATAATAAAAACCTTCATTTAAAAGCTGCATTTTGTGTTTACTTGTGTTATCTTTGACTAATATTTAAATTTGTTTGATGATCTGAAACATTTAAGTGTGACAGACATGCAAAAAAATTGGAAATCAGGAAGGGGGCAAACACTTTTTCACACCACTGTACAGGCATGATGCAAATGATCATTTTTTGGTGTTTATTTCTTTAGCTAGCACCCTTTGTGAAAACACTTTTAATTAGTGGGATGGCCCGGAGAGGAATGGAGAAATCATCATTTCATTTCTGAATTAAACCCAATGTAAATCATTTCTGCGCAGCTGAAAGCAGACATAATGTATTTCATTTTCAAGGTGATGAAAGTAACATGAGCGTCCTGACAAAATAGCTGAAGTACAACTTTGTGGAGCCACAATATTTCATTTTTAGTGGACTCGAGGTAACATCATCCTGATTGCTTCGGATATACAATCCGTGTCACATAATGTAACGTCTTGTTGGAAGACAATTTTGAGTCGCGGATTTGGGGGAAAAAAAGCTAGTAGGTTGCACCACATATTTTATCTCATCTGTGTGGAGATAAAGTACTTTGTGAATGGATGGCTGCCAAGGGCGTTAGTGGAAAGGTGGAGTGGCTCTATATAGCCATAGGGTGCACGGTGCTATGACAACTTCAGGGACACTCCAGATTTATTTAAACTAAAGGCTTTCACAGAAGCGCCATCGACTCCTTTTTCATTTTGAAGCTGCATTGATTGATTTTAGCCTTGAAGGAGGAAAAAAACAAAAAACAAACTTGCAATTGTGTTGATTTAACCATAGAGTAAATAGGAGGGCACGAAATACAATCATGAAAACATATGGCACAGTAGTGTTACTGAAAATGCTGTATGAACTGTTGATCAAATCCCTTCTATATTGTACATATTGTAGTCTATTTATTTGTTATTAATATTGAGTCTCAGTTTTTAAGCTTTATGGTGAGATTGGTGTTCATGTTAAATCATTTGCACAACCCCACATAGGTGTATGGATCATAGATATGGTGCGTTTATTTATATATATAAAAGCCATCTGTCCACTTTCAATACCCACTTATCCTGTGCAGAAGGACGCTCTATATAAATACGCTAATTTATTAACAAATGTGTTGCCACTGTTCTGCTAAAATGTAGGCAACAAACTAGCAAAACAAGCTTAATTTGCTTCGTACCGAAAACCAGAACAGACATTAATCTGAGGCTCTTTATCAAGAGAGAAGGGGTGGAGCAGTTGACCCCATGACCCGAGTTTAACCTCGTCCCCTCGGGGCAGCAGCGCTCCCAGATGGCACCATCATATTATTGAAAACCATCACGTATCGAGATGACCAAGCTCATTTTCTCCAGTCTGTGATGGCAGAGATTAAATTAAAAGAAAGGCCAAAATTGAGAGCAATCAAACTGCCATCTGGAATTATGATTAGACGGACAATCGCTGTGAGGACAAAACCTATAGACACTTTTTAATTTGCTATCAGGCAATACGCGATGATAATATATGTCTGAAACAGGACAGAAGACATTTTTTTTTCATCCATCTCTTATTTTCTGGTGAGAAATGTGATATAATTATCAGCCTAACAGCCACTTTGCCCTATAGACAGACGATGGCTATGTATGAGTCCTGGTTTATGTGAACACCGCTGTTACATTATTACACTCTTTCTTAAATGAATGTCTGTCAATTCGCTAGCTATTGCCAAATAAGGGAGAAAAAAAACCCTGAACTACTACCGAAAAATGCCTGGTCATTCTGTACCAAACTTCGCTACCATGGCTTCGTCCACACCGATATGTTTTCTTTTTTAAATACACAACTTTTGCTGCGTTTATGCAGGAGTATATTTCATCAGCATCAGTGAGCCACGGCCTTTACCACACCACACATTGACTCTACTTGAGCGGCCAGCCCTCGTAGATGAAATGACTCGGTTTCAACTCCTGAGACGGTAAATTGTCCAGCGATAACGTGCATATTTAGGGGACATCTGTTAATTGTAACGACAGAAAACAAGTTGGGTTATATTATCTCTCCCCTGAAACTGCACGGAAATAAAAAAAAAAATTGTAACATGAGATGTAATGTAATTTCTCTTTTGTTAAAATGGATTTCATTAAAACAAAAACAAAAAAGTATTGTTCAGGAACTGGTATCAAAGTACCGATATTTAAAATGTTTTAACAATACCCAGCTTTGCTAAGTGACTGCCTTCACACGGGCGACACTTTGGATGTCCAGGTAGTGACTTCCAAATGCTGCAATTACCACTTATCACCAGAGGTGCTGCCAAAAAGAATGAAACAGATTTTTTTGGGATTGTTACGTTACATGATTTCAAAATTACCTTGATATGTAGGAAAAGCAATTTTTTTAAAACACTGCAAAATGACTGTGTAAGAACGTCTAGAGATTTAAGTAGAAAAGCCCCGCCCCGCCCCACACTCCCAAAAACAAAAAAAAGCCTTGCAACTCTTTCACTCGAACATCACAATGATGATATGTGAAATTCCAGGCATGTATGATACGGACACATAACACCGATTTATATCAGTAGGTGTATCTTGTTTCTGTAAGTAAACCTGAACGCAACAGTTATTCAGGTAATCATACTTGCATTACCTCTTGTGTTATAGTGTTAAGCAGCATCTCATTACAGACCGCAGTACCTGTATGGTATTTGATGTGCCTTAATTTCAGGTAAGTAGTGGAAAGCCGCTGCTATCATATGCCAATGCGGGGAAGACGGAGAGCGACAGGGTGAAGAGGCACCTTTCAAGTGAAAATTCAATTCCTGTTCACGTATTACCTTATGCTGCCTCCATTATGATAATTGCATGGGCTAAATAATCTGTAGGGACCTCCATGTTCAAATGCACTCTGCCAAGGCTCTGTCTGGTCTCTGCAAAGGGATTAAGATAGGATGCCCTGGGTGGCAGACGGGACTGAATGCGAGGGCGCTCTTAGTATTCGTGTCACTTGTCTAGCCCGCCAATCTGCTCCCATGACTGCGCCTCGAAAAAGAGATCTGCAGGTTCGGCCAACTGTAGGTGGAAGGGCATCGCGGCAGAGTCGAGGCTGATTGAACTAAGTGAAAACATGGCACAGTGAAGGATGGTGGTATGACTCAGGCAGCGGAGACCATCTTGGTAATTGGCTGCACACATATGGACTGACTCTCACTAGGAGATAACAGTTTGGTTTTGGTGAACAGAAAACTGTGGAAAGGTCAGCAGCGGTCTGAGTTAGGTTGGTGAGCCTCCTTAAAAGTCGATGAGTGGAACCCTTCAAGATTCTTCAAGTGGAGAAGTCATTCAGTCTTGTTTTTGTTTTTCTTATTACAAACATTGGACCTCTCACTTTCCTCCAGAGGCAGGAGAAGAGTTAGGTACTGGAGGCGAGCAGGGTGAAGCCGCCGTAGTGCGCTTAGTTTAAGTATCCGAGTGGCAGGTTAGGACCAGGTGTCATCGGACCCCACGCCAGCTTCACTGTGCACCCTAATTAGGCGTCGACTGATATGTTTTTTTTAAGGGCCGATACCGATTATTGGTAATGAAGGGGACCGATAAACTGATATTTGGAATCGATATACAGTCGCAGTAAAAATGAAAATCTTTGTGTCCAAATTTTGAATTGGGAATGGAATTGATTGGCCATTACTCATGAGGTGTAACCAAGGAGATAACGCTGTGGGCGGAACATTGCTCAACACTACAGAGTGGTGACGGCAGACTGAGAGAAACATGCATCAGAGCGACTGAGGTCAAGCAGCGCATTTTTTCATGAATTCATTTTATTGCCGATTGAATTGAAAATATACCGATAAGCATAAAAATGTTAATAATCGTCCAGGACAGTAATCGGTCAACCTCTAACCCTAACATCTCGGAAGTAATATGGGGGATACACGGTGGTCCGGTTGGGAGCAAGGCCCGGACTTGGGGGTGTATTTGCCGAAAACAGACCGAGCAATATGGAGACAAAGGACTGTGCGCTGAGGATTTTCTGATCGCTAGATACTCTAAAAAAAGAAACAGTAATGAATCGTCAAATCTTTGTATTTAATATCCAAATCCGATTCCCATGACACATTTCTGAGTGAGGCAGAGCCGCAGAGTACACGGCCAGCACCATTGCCTGAATAATAAACTGTCGTCTTGCAGTAGTTGGACAGATCACCACTCTATCAGGGGATTTCTGATCGGTGAGGTAGCAGGTCAAATATGCAGCTGAGGACCAATGTTGGACTCCCAGCAAAAGAATTCTGAATTAACTTGTAACACGTATTTTGTATGAAAGATGAATTATTCAATATTTACTTAAAAAAAGGTTCCACATCACAGTGATGCCCTTGTTACATTTTATGCTTCCTTAGCGGAACTTGGCGGTTTCCAAATGTGTTAACGACATAGTGAATGGGATTTCTTTCAGGTTCATAAGCTGTAGAAAAATGGGCAAGGAAAGTGTGTTCTAATGATATGAAACTGTAAATTTAAAATGTTCATGGCCAAGGGTAGATACGACTTTAACGACGAGATTTTTCTACCTTACTGTTGCAAATCGCCGGCGCAGTGGTATTCAATGGTTATGCGTCCAAAAGGCCAAAAATGCTGGCGTTCATTGTTAGTGCGGAGGAAGACAACAGTGTTGCATTAAAAATGACACAATAGCAATGTAGCTTCCGTGGCCGGTCTTGGCAGGTTGCCACTCCCTCCAAAATGCAGAGTGCTTGAAGGGATTAGTTCACTGAAGTGTCCTCTGTTCAGTCACAGCTATTTGCCAATGAATTCCGGCCATTCTAGTTTGCAAATTGACTGAATAGCAGAAGTTGCAGGCAGTTCTCTCTGGAGCTTTTGTGTTCACATCGGGGTGACAGGATACTGACAACAGATGACACCATACGTAGTGCGGTCTTTTGTTCTTTTGTTCTCAAGATTGCTGCCCACCAGTGTGTCATTGTCTCTCATTGGAAATCTTTTTTCTGGATCCTGCCCCATGTCTGTCGGCATGTGAGAAGTCATTCGCACGTCTCTAACAAGTGCAATGCTGCGACCCACAGTTGCTTTGAAGGAATGGTGTCGATAAGGTCTCAGGAAATTTGTCTGAAACAGGTTACAGCTCATGTGTGAACGTAAATGATAATTTGGTTACATTTATGATGTATAATTATGGTGGTCTAAATTGCATTTGTATTGTTTTTTTATTTACAAAATAAAATACCTTTTAGCTGGGTGTAGCGTTAGCATTAGGAGACAGTAAAGATTTTTAAATCTGAACAGTTTGGCTTCAAAGGGCGTATATTATAGCAACACCCTCTTTTAGTAAAGAAGAATTAAGATTTTGTTCAGGTTTACTTCAGTTTTGTTGGGTTGATCAAAATAAAACTATCAAATCAATACATCCAAACAGGTAAAGGAAGTCTAAAAAGATGCCGCTGAATATTGTGTACACCTTTCTCTCAACTATACATTATTATTACTCCCAATCCAAAATGTAGAAAAACCCCATTAGACCGCTATCCATTTTTAGCTAAATTTGGTAGGGACGGGTCATGATTTTCCTATTTTTGAAAAGCCATTAAAATGATAAAAATGTAATAGTTTTTGTGACTATTGTTGTGTCTTATTTCCCCTGTTTTTTTTTTTTTTTTTTTACCAATGCCTTGTAGTAATGCGTAGCTACTGCCAGAAGGTGGTGGTAATGCACCTTAAAGCTTTTTGCCAACTGCCGTTAAACAGCAAAAGAAAGAGGGGAAGAAAATGTTGATATCAGGTGTCTGGTAAAACGTGTGTGGCATCGTGAAACTAGATGCTACGACAACAGACTATTAGTCGTTTAGTCCCGAGTTAATATCGGAAAGTATTCTTGCTTGAAATACCCGTCCGTGATATTTGCCTCTTTAGAAACTCCGCTGTAGCTCGTGGAAGCACCTTGCTTAGGTTTCTCTGTTGGCTTGAGGAGTTGTTGATTATCACAGCAAACTATTAACTAAAGGGAACCTTTATTTGGGAGAGAGAAATAATAGAAATAAACAAATAAAAAGCTTTTCCTGACTTGCCTTAGCTGGCCCGCTGCTCCTTACTACAAGCATTAATATGTTATGTTGAACAGAACTTCTTTCAAAATTCAAGAGGGATGTTACAGTTCTGATTCAACAGTGAGGAATTACTATAGTGCTGAGGCGTCAGATCTGTATGCACTCTGAGGCTGGATTCCAGCGCTCATAATCATGTCGGGATTCTTAGAAAATGCATAAGATGAAAAATACAAGGAAACCTTGGTCTTGTATAGTTAATGGGCTTCGTATGAATTGACCTCTATAGTTTAAAAGCACGGAGCGTCATCTGTATGCTTCCATTAAGAGCACGCAGCGTACACCTATGAGCCTATAGGTAGGCTGTTTACGCATAATCACACGAGTAGACATTGCACCGAAAAAAAACTGAAATACAGGAAGCATAATAACATGTCATTATACTTTGTCACAGAGCATGAAGAGATTCAAGTTTAAAATGGAAAACAGAAATATATATTCGCCAGGAATAAAACAAACAGAACTGAAACCGGCCAACCTTTGCTGCGCAGTAAATACATATTCACCTTGTGATCACATTTAATCCTGCAGCAGCTGCAGACACAAGCATACACAGCCACAGCATAAAAAGATGACACGTAAATACAGCATATCTTGGTCATGGATTAAAGGAAAGCTAAACCCTTCTTTCCCCCAAATTGCTTCAGTGACTTCAAATACAACGGTCACAATGTGATACGGCTATTGATCCCCGCAGTGAACCTCTCTTTTCACTTTGCTCCCCCCAGGGAGGTCAGAGTGTCGGGTCATCTTCACACAGAGCGCCCCCACGACCCCCCTGGAGCTGGCAGCGGGTTCTGTGGGGAATCGCTGACTTGCTCAAGGGCAGGACAAGAACGGCGTATACATTACAAGGACTTAAACTGTGTGGGTAAAAGGGGAGGGCAATCTCCGACTTAGAACATCTTCAAAAGCAATTCCCAACATGAGACAAGCTTCTAATATTCGGGGTTAGATTTTTATTTGAAGTGAGTATGAGGAGAGAGCTGTGAGGTCGTCCTACTTCGAAGGCAACCTATTCACCCAGTCCTCGATATAGAACAAAAAGAACAATGGGTACTCCTCAACTATTTTTCTTAAAGTATATATCTGCTATGTATATGTCATAAGGGTACCTGCCGCCACGAATGGTAATTAGTATGTCAAAATTGCTAAATGAGACCCGGAACATTGTTCCATGTTGCATATATGTTGTCACCTCCTAACTGTTGCAATTGTAGGACATAAAGCAACTAGTCTGTCCCACTGCAACGATTTACAGCTTGGAAATTAAATTCCCTTCGACCAGATTACTATAATTATCCACCTCGCGATGAAGGGTGAGCAGAGGATTAAGTTCTGTTTAAAAATAACCACCATCAAATATATTTGGACTCAACAAATGAAAGCTGAAGAGCAGACATTCTCTCAGTGGTGTGATCTCCCCCTCCCCTCCCCTCCCCTCCCCTGCCCACCCTTCCCCTCCCCTCCTCTTTTCTCTGTTAATCTGCTTTGAAAATTCAGCAGTGAATACATGACGCTTGGTGGGAGACCATCTTAAAGTCAGTCGGAAATCAAAGCAGGGAAAATGTAATTGTTCAAGCGACAGTCAACAAATTTGTCAAAGCTCAATCTACGCTGTACACAGAGTATCTCATAGAAGCCCAGATGTACCGAGAGGATGACAAACCAACACCAATGAGCTTTACAGTTGTTAAGCTGATACGAGGTGATTTGGTAGAAATCATTTTTTGGTTGTATGGTTGCGGCCCAAGCGCGATGCTGGTGATCATCACCTCTTATTTTGAAGGTGGTGAAGGAAGTTTTAATTTTACAATCGACCGAGCCGGTTGGTGAACAGCCTGTGGTTGGAGCTACATATTGGATTATGTTGGTTTCTCACTGCTGACGGCTGATTGATTGTGTGTCGCCGGTGTTGACAGCCTACAGTAGGTAGTCCATCATTTTTTTGTTTCTTTTATTATTTGTTCATAGTGAGAAGCCTCAGCTGGCATGCTGATAAGCTGTTAAGAATTGGTGTCGTGCCAAAATTTGTATCGCTCCAAAAATGTGCTTCCCTGTTGATTTGTCCTTGTTTGTCCTTGCTGTTTTTGTTTTGTGTGTCGTGTTCTTTATTTTGTGGCTCTTCACGCGGATATCATAATACACAGCAACTTAAATTATACCATCACAAATCACAGTTCTAAACACAGTAATCTATTTACCATTTCAGAACAAATGGTGATATATGGTACATTAGATTTATTTTCCTGATCCAACTATTGCGCAGCATATTGTCAGGAGACACATTCAATGAGGAAAACGCACGATCCAGAAGTGCTTTAAACTGCAATACCACCGAGTGCCACTAGAGGGTGACTCCAAAAAGCCTCCGGATCCATAGACTCCCATTCAACTGGTCTCATAAAATGAATAGTTATTTAGCTGTTGCTAGCTAAAGTCACTCCTTTTTTTTTTTATTAGTTTTCTGGCGGTCCATCTGAAAATAATCCCATCTGTTTGATTGACAGGCATGTGCTGGAGTCAGGTTATTGCTTGGTGGGCGAGACGTAGTATTGCCGGGTTTCCAATCAGATCCAGTCAGATCCCCCTCTCGATCCCCCCCACAGCTCCTCCAAATATGGTCACTGCTGGTTCAAAACCGCTATGAACTAGTGAGATGGCGCCGGCCAATATTTGAACTGGAGGCTTCATAACGGCCGTTCACAAACCAATCGGTGACATCACTGCTGGTTGTCGCTTGGTAAAACCGCTCGCGTCAGACCTCCTGAAACATCCTCCTTGATCCTATGGGACATTTTCTCGCTAACGTTTTGCATTTTGCTTGCTTTTACAATACTTTGGGTATGTGAAGTTAACGTACTTTACGCTGGGCCTAGTATCACCACAGTAAGGAAGATGGTTCATTTCCATTATTGTATATGAAATTTTGACTAATTCAAACAAATATATATATATTTTTTTTTAGCTAGAACAATGATCCTGACTGAAATATGAAGTGGTCCACAGTCCAAACACTTCCAGTACAAGTTTCTTCCCACACTTAACCTTATTAATCTTGGGATTCAATCCTGATGTTTGAATTGCCCTGGGTTATCTTTACCTATTTGCTGGTATTTATATTTAGTCCTGGTTAGCCTGAGGCGGAGCTGTCCAGCCACTGTGGTGCTGATTATTGTTCATTGAGGTATCTTGTTTTTCTCCCCTTTCATATTCTTGCTTGACACCAAGCTACAGTATGCTTTTGTATTTGTTAACAAATGTGCACTGTGTACTTTGAATTATTCATGAATTTAGAAAAATATAACTCTATTTCATGGCTACAGCTAATGTCAGCCAGCTACAGGGTTACAGATGCCATATGTATATCACAATGCAGGGGATGTTACATAAATTACATTTATGAATGTATTATGGCTTTCTAAACTAATGTTGGTCAATATGGGTTTAATGCATTCTGCAATGTGTACAAGAGTTTATCGAATTTTCTTTTGATCAGACCAGTTTAAACGCGGATTAAAAGGATTTGTTGGTAAATTTGTATTATTACAAAACTAAATATGTGTTCTAGTTATCCCCTGATTGACTAAGAACATCTCATTACTGGAAGAGGTACTTAGATCCTTTAATTAGATAAAAGTACCAATAAAATAATTCTAACTATAATTCTAAATCTTACTTAATTAAAAGTACAGAAGTATCATCATCAAAATGTACTTAAAGTAACTAAAGTAAAAGTACTAATTAATCAGAATGGCACACTTCAGAATCACACGTTATAGGATTATACGTATTGAGTAATTAATGTGTATATCACTTTAATGTTGCAGCTGGAGACTATTTCAATTACCTTTTATACTACTAAGTAGCTCAATCTATAATAATACATCTTAATTTGTTAGTTAATTAAAATTTTGGATGAATAATCTGAATCTACATAATAACTAGTAACTATAGTGTTAAAATAAATGTGGAGGAGTAAAAACTGACACATTTGCTTCCAAAATATTGAGGAGTAGAAACAGAAAGTAGCATACCAAAGAAATACTATAATAAGTTGTATTCATGTATAGTACTCGAGAAAATGCACTTAGTTACATTCCACCACTGGAACGTTTAATGTGTTAGTGTGTTGGGAAACCATGTGGATATCTGATTGCAATGAATGAGCATACCTGTATTATGTTAAGTGACTGTGTATTTTAATTGAAGATTTAATCATGCTAAAGAGAAAATTTGTCTCAACCCATGTTTAAAAAAAAAAAAATTATTTGATAAATGCCGAAGAACAAAGAAACTTAGAGTCACGACTAATAAGCTTTGTAAACAGCACAGAAATGTTATCACCAAGTACATATGGCAAATTTGTTAAAAAAAAAAAAAAACCAGCTGTTTCATATGCAACAGCCTTAGCATTCATTTTGGAGGTGTGTTTCTGGACACCTCACCAACACCTCCACCAACACCTGAGAAAAAATGTTCAGCTCTTTAGCTGCTAAATGCTGCATGACGTCAACCAGCTCAATTTACTATCGGTTTCTGTCTGCAGTTCTGTGCAAAGCAAGTAGTGCACGGTGTCTTTTGTTTGTTTGGGGGGGGGGGGTTGTTTTGCCCAAAACTGCTACCAGCTGTAATTCCAAAGTATTTCAAGGCCAGAAAACAATAAACTGCAACTCTGAAAACTTCTCTAAAAAAAAAAAATCATCACTATTAGCTTATTACAAGTCCTTCCACCTAACGACCAGCAAGGTCCGTTGGTCCCTACTCTGAAAATACTACCAGTACAGGAGCGTAATAAATCACAGATATTTTCACATCTGCTTTGTTAAACGTGTCTAATGTTTGGTCAACCCATCCCTCCGCCCCGGCCTCCTCCCTATGTTGGCTTCATGGCGTCACCTCACTGCCTCCTTTGCTCCCGTCGATATTACTACGGCCAGTCGGTGGAGCTGTCACAAATGACCGTTTGACCTTTCTTTTCCTGCCTTTTCTATCGGCAGACGGTCTCCATTACGTGTATTCCTTCGGTGACTGTTGGCATTGTTAGCAGCTTTAAATCATTAAAACACCCGTGTATGTAGCAGTTGAATGTATCAAGTATTGATATACTGTCAGCAAAAGCATCCATTCATTATCTATATCACTTGTCATGTTAAAGGTCTTGGAGGGGTTGGTAGCTATCCCATCATGCATTGAGTGAGAATCAACCAGTCTATCATAGCACTAACAGACACATTTACATCTGCAGGTCAGCTACCCTGCATGTCTCTGGACTGTGGGACGAAACTTGGGCACGGAAGAAATACGATGCAAACATGGGGATGATGTGTAGCTATATAAAACAAAAAAAAAAATCATAGAGCTTTTGTGTCTAGATGTTTTCACCAGCAGGGTGTCAGGCTAAAACAAACAATCCTCTACTTGTGTTACATATTTCCCTTCATTGGAAAATCTATATCTGTAGACTTCTTTTTTTTTCTTCCTAAATCTCAACTCAATGGAATTTAAAGCCGTGCACGCTGAGCACATAAGAGTACATTGTCTTACTCTCGTCTCTCCCTGCAAGCCTGCAGCTCCACTGCACCTTAATCCTCGAGCTTTTTTTTTTTTTTTTTTTCACTCTCTTTCCTCGAAGCACCTTTTCTCCCTCTCTCCCCCGAGAACCGCTATCTGTCTCCCTCTGTCCTGGAGCCTTCCTCCGTCTCCTTCTCTACTCTCATCACTAAATAATTCCTTACAGACGAAAAATCTAATCAAATCTCAGCGAGAGCAAGAAAAGCTCGAGATGGGGAGAAATTGTGTGTGTGAATCAGACTCGGTAGAGAGTGTGTGTGGGGGGGTGGTGGGGGGCTAAAAAAGAGAGAATCGGGAAGCAACATTGGCAGTGTGTGAGGGGGTTGTAGTGTGAGGGACTTGCGAGTGCATTAGCAGTCAGAGCACTTAGTATGAGGAACCATTCATTATTCATTAGCTAATTCACCATGTATAGTAATTAAAATCAGGGCCTGCTCCAAAATGGAAAGAGCTATGATAGACTGGTTTTCCATGTACAATATTTAAAAGGGCTGTTTTTTAGTACTCATGCTTCGGGGTTTTCATACATCATGTTTTGAAGGCTGCAACATGCTGTCAGGACTCCTCCGGTGCAGTGAATACATAGGGTGACATCCCTCTGACACCACAATGAATCCAAAATAGAAATATGCAAATGTGCGATGTGACCTATAAATAACAAACAAACTGTTGCCTATTAATTATACAGCACATGCGAGGAAGTCACTAATTAAAAAAAAAAAAAAAAAAAATCAGCATCATCGTTGTCAAAATTTTACTTCTGATAGTCAAAACAGATATAACTAATTTGCATTATTTTTGGAGAAACTTTTGTCTTTCACTGCGCTCAGTGTGTCTTAAATACTTTATGAAGTACAAATATATGTTGTGCCCCAATTAAAAAAAAACAAATAGACATGTTTATCCGACTCCACCACAAGACCAAAAATAATGTCATGTCAATTAATAGCAAACTAAAATAAGGCGTGCTGATCATCCCCCTGTTCAGTCTGTAGGGGAGGGGGTGGGGGGGCGACAAGGTGCTTGTTTGAGCTATATTTGAACAACAAAGTTGCTTGTTTTGGCCTTGTTCTGACAGCAAGGGAAAAGGTTGGCATCAAAATAATCCTACGGTAATGTGTGTGTCTGTGATATGTCTGTTTATTCCAACCATTAGACTAATTATCTCTCTGGCAGGTGAGTAAGTTCAATAGCTCTCATCTCCAGCTTCTGTTTCTTATTATTATCTGTTGACCACAGTTCAAAAAATAAAATAAATCTACGTTTGGGTGGCTTTGTGTGTGTGTGTGTGTGTGTGTGTGTGTGTGTGTGTGTGTGTGTGTGTGGGCCTGCCCGAGACTAATGTGTCTCAGGCGCCTCATTTATGAATCTAGACTGATTGTGTATAACAATCAATCCACAATCCTGCCAGAATACAAATGTGCAAGTCTCATGAAAATGCTGAAACTCATTGGAACTATTTACACATATGTATGTTAATCAATAATCGACGATGACCGATTGCCTCTAACACAAAGCCGGTGCAACATAAACTCGTCAACAACCTCGTATTATTAAGTGAAAGCTATTTTCAATGTCTATTGTTGTTTATTGACGATTTATAGCAAACAGTAGTGATCGATGCAGGTCAAGAAAACGTTTATATTCGCGCATAAAGTGAACACCCCCCCCCCCCCGTTCAGCACAGACAATTATGCCAACAACAGCAGCCGGTTTTGGAATAAACAGGAGGAGATCTGGGGACTTTGCATGAGCACCGCCAGCCACATGACTGGGCAAACACACGGGGAAAAAAAAAGGATGCCACCTGCAATCAAATTACACAAACAGGAAATATGAGGATACACCAGCTGCTAAACGTGCAAATAACTGCATGCAAGCCGAAAGTAGGAGTTTTGAAGATGGAAAAAAGCACTTGAGGGTGAAGCGGCGACAACGAGGAACAAAACAGACTGGGCCTGTTTTTTTTTGGGACAAAGCACTGTTCATATATCACGCAGCAAAGCTGCCGCCAACATGAAATGGGACCACAAAAAAAAAAAAAAAAAAAATCTCCTCACATTTGGACACCCAAAGTGTTTCAAAAACCATTTAGCGGCAGTTTTGTGCGGGGCAGAATCACATGCATCTGCATCCCGGCGTGTACTATCTCACTATTACAGTGATGACAGGTGTCACATGGCTCTGAAATTCTGCACAGCTTTCAAACTTCACCGCCGTCATTACTGTCGTCGCTGGTGCCTCTTGACCTAAAAGAGCAGCGGAGAAACAGCAGAGTGTGTGTGTGTGTGTGTGTGTGTGTGTGTGTGTGTGTGTGTGTGTGTGTGTGTGTGTGCGTGCGTGCGTGCGTGTGCGTGTGCGTGTGCATGCACTTTTTGAAAATGGTCAATTCTCCTCTTTACAAATTGTCCAGGAGCAAAGATTGAACGTCACACGGAACATCTTCATCTTGTTTTCCGTTGACACGATAATAGAGAAGGTCAAGACGAAATCACACGAGAGGGTCGATTCTCTGCAGGCAAGACCTAATGGTCGGAGCCTTTTACCCGCATCATACAACATTACCAGTGAGCCATCGATAACAACCTGACAATAACCGTTCTGTCACTATACCTGTTATTCTCGTTTTAATCCTAAAAAAAAAAAAAAAAAAGGTACCTTTTATGCGCCTCTATGGCCACCCCCACTAGTGTCCCACAAGGCTGTTGACAACCTGACCAACTGTGACTAACAACAACTTGCTAATGTGAGTCGAGAAAAACAAAAATTACATAATGCATTATACAAAGTTTGTACGCTTGTTTTTCTTTTTTTTACCAGCCTTTTCCGGGGTTTTATACCTGATCTGGGAATAAAGGCACGGATCAGGTGGCTTCTGTATCACGCACATTTGGGAACACCATTGGTTTGTGTAGGTGGTTATGGATCTTAGTTTTCTGAATTTATGGAAACTACTGAATAGCAGACGTGCTTCATTTTATGAACAAATTTGCACACATTTGACTTTTTTTTTTTTTAAATGTATTTAACATAGATTTAGGTCACTCTAGCCTGGTATTCCCGGACCCCAAATTCCCTTTTTGAATAGATTTGGTCCGGCCACGCTTCATTGGGAATCGTTTCCAGTTGTTGCATCCTAATGCGCGTAGACCCCGGGTTAACTTTGAAACTGTTGGAGCAGCCTTTAAGCAATTGCCATTGACCCTCATGTGACCTATGTTGTGTGCCTGGAACTCACCAAGCTGTAAACAACAGAGACCTTTCCCCAATGTGAGCAGAGTTGAATGCCATGTTGGTAAAGGACAACTGCAGGCTTAAAAAACTAAAATTGGGCATTACCAAGCGAAAAATTGAAAAAAAAAAAAAAAAAGCTTCTTTATCTTAATTTCTCGAAGCAACTGATGTTCAGATTACACATGACAAAAATGTTGGGCTGCAACTAAAGATTATTGCCATTATCGCCGAATGTGTTGATTATTTCCTCAATTAGCTGTTTGGTCTTTGAAATGTCAGAAAATGGTAAAAAAAAAAAATGTCAACCCATATTTCCGAAAGCCAATGCAGCCAAAAATATCTTGTTTTGTCTCCAACAGGCCATAAATCAAATAAATCCAGTTTATTATCATGGAGGACTAAAGAAACCAAAAAATATTAACATTTAAGAAGCTGGATTTTGAGAGTTTTAGCACTTTTTTTTTTTTATTAAAAAAGATGACTTGAAACAAAGACAGACTGTAATTTATTTTCTTGAAATATACTAATCAACTTATGATTGCGGCTTCATCAAAAAGTTACAAAATCCTCACATTTGAGTAGCTGGAACAAGAATATGTTTGGTTTTTATGGTTTACTTGTGAAAGATATATTTTTTTTTCATCTCTGTTTTGTACCTTTTCTTGGAAACTTTGAGCGAAGAACAAATTATATATCTCAAACGTTTTATATCAACAACCCACCATTGCTCGGTTTCACAGCAGCTCTTGTTCGGTGTTCATGAATAACTTTATCCGTCGTATGTGAATTCTCCGTCCAATTACAATATCTGGGCTTGTTTTACAATTTTAAGTGGATGAAAGCGGATGAGTAAATGCGAGATAGAAGGAAAGCGAAAAAAAAAAAAGATGTTGGCTGAAGTCACTGTTGCTCCTCTCTCTCTGTCCCGGTGTAAAAGTGGGTGTTCATCCCCTGAATACAGATGGCATTACACAAGCAATCCTCTAAACGGCTGAGACAAGCAAACATGCTGCTGTTTGGAATGGCCTGTTTCTATCTCCAGCGCCTTAGCAATGCCAAACACCTATGTTAATCTCGCAGCCAAGAGCCTTAGCTTAGGATATGGTTCAGAAAACATTTCACATAAGCTTTTACTCGCACTTAGTTCCGTAAATGTGTTGCATTGGTTTTTCCTATTAGCCGTGATGTCGGTGAGAGGAGAAGACAAGCAGTAACTTCTGTAGGAAATTGGAGAAACTCTTTGATGCTGCCTGAAGGTATTCTGCGCTGAAGAATCAATGCCTAATGGAAAATATTGCTTGAATGCACAATCATCTTAATAAAATTGAGTTTCAGCGTGGTGTCTCTCCTCTGGTCCCCTCCCTTGTGCCTCGGTGGTGGATTGGACCTGAACTTTTGACAATTAACCTTGAACACCGTGGGGGGAAGGCAGAGGAAGGAGCCCACAAGATTTTCAATAATTAAATTACCCCTCCTGTTGCACATCTTCAAGTTCATTGCCACGTTCGCTGCCTGTGATAGATCAGGTCTTTGTCGTGTGAAATCCAATTCACTGTATCCTATCTGACGAGTCAGACACTGTTTCTGCACAGGGAGCTTCATAAGAATGTGCAGCTACACATTTGACATGCGAAGTGGGCTCGTACCCATTATTCCGCTGTGTAATCCAGCAACTGCGCAGGCAACTTGCACGTTTCTGTGAAATATGCGTGTGCATTTCGAACGTCGGCCATAAACTCAAGTGTGCAGTCAATTGGTTGGAGACTTATCACATGTTGTTGCAAAGAGGGATGGAAACTCCGACAGAGACATGAAAGAAAATAAATTCAACTGAAGCTGCATTTGCATCGTATATGTATGAATCGACCAAAAAAAAACAACAACAAAAAAAACCAAACGTTGTTATTGAGGACAACCGGAGCCAGTGTTTTGGATCTCGCTGTACAAAAGCCGGATTACATCTTGTAGTCTCAGTTTTTGCCGAAAGAGTTTAATTCAGCTCAACCAATACAAGGCGGGTCATCGGTGGAGAAAAAGAACACCAAAGCGCACTGAGTCACTGCTTTAACAAAGCAAACAAAACAAAATGTCAAGCCAGACAAAGGTAATGAGCAAATTAATGTGCAATCAACTCACGTTAGGTGTCATTGTATTAATCAGTTTATCAGGATAAACATTAGACGAGTCAGCAAATTTACGTAAATGCTTGACTCCAGACCCTCTAAAAACTGGGCAGGTCTGGTTACTGGTTGGTAAAATATCGGAGTTGATCTTTTACTAAAACTATTTTCCCTCCTTGCTTGTTTTTTTATTAACATAATTATACACTTAAAGGCTTCTGTAATGTTAATACAGTAAAGTCATAGTAAACATTGTGTCTGTTGATGGGTAAATGCGCTTCAGCAAGATGGTGTCATGTTGACAGTTTTAAGAAACAGCTCGACTTACTTTTATGAAATTGCTTTTAACTAATTTAATTTTTTTACCATCACTGTTTTATTTAATACTTTTTTACTTCCATAAAAGTTTTATGTTTTTTTTTTTTTTTTTTTTTATCCCAAGCTTGTTTTATTGCTAACTTGTCTTATTAACGGCATGATCCTATTTTATGTTTTTGCACTGGCCTTCTCTTGTAAAGCACTTTGAGCTGCATTTTATGTATGGAAGTGGCTGTACAAATAAAGATTATTATTATTATTAATATTAATATTTAGAGGACAAAAGATCCCTCTAATATTGTTTGTCCAGAATTTGACTGTTTTTGTAGTTCAATAAAGAGGACAGAGTGGCGACATTTCTCTGGCAAAACTGCTCCGACTCCAATTTAAACTTTTATAAATATCTCATCCACATGATAAGCTTATAAATTTTTAATTATGAGTTCGGACATGATGAAGTGTCCTTGAGATAAAGCGGCCCTAGTGGATGTTAGAAAGTAAAGCCTTCATCTGTCAGAAGCTGTTCATGTTTCTTCATTCATTTTCAGGCTGTTGCTACAGGTGGTGAATATGGATCTGTTCAAATTGATCCAGCAAAGTGCCCAACTTTGAGAAACCACTGCAGTCCCACTTTCTAAATCTCAGGGGAGAAATTCCTCCTTCGATTAATCGGAACTATTTGAGAGCAGTCGGCACTTGCCAGCCAGAGCAGCTCAGAGTTTAGCGCCTTGGTTAAAAGCAGTATTTGTAACATGACTTATGGTTTGGAAGGAGGCTTGGCTGAACAAAAGGACAACATGGAAACTAAAAACAGCAAAGACCCGCGTCAGTGAGGCGAAAGTGGGGCCTTTTCTTTCCCCCCTTAAGAGCGATCTAGAAACAAATTTTGATGAATCATTTCAGAGCTCTAGAACAACTCCAGTGATTTTCAATTTGGAAAATGAGAGAGCAAAGAAAAAGCAGTGACGGCCCGGTGAGTGCTGCCTGCGCTCATTCATTCAGGTTGAGAAGTGTGCGGTGCTCTCAGTCAGATGTAGGAAGGGTGCATGTTGACACCTGGGTGAAGCACGGAGCTGCCAATCACTCACTGAAAAACCCACTTGACAAAACACTTGTCTCAAGCTAATTCCTATTGATCAGCATGAGCAAGGCAAAATTGTGGGCCCCGCTGGCATAGATCCACCCCGAGGAAAACGCACCGCTACAGAACAAAAGGTTGCGATAGTCGGGCCATTATAGCTTGAAAAAAATAAAAATAAATGGATGCTTCATTTTGCAAGGTAGAACAATTTTTTGAAAAAAAAAAAAAAAAAATAGTCCCTAAGATATGGAATATAGTAATTAAGGTATGAAATTATCATCATTTCTGCAGTCTATTGCCATTTTTTTTTTTTTGGTCAGTAATGACTTCCACTCGACTTAATTTACGGTCAATTTCACACAAAGGGTGTGTTCAAATACATTTCAGGCACGCTCAGTCGTTCGGTCGTGGTCGTGACCTTCACTTTGAGGGTGAACTCTGGAGTGGTTACGGTAGGACCCGCTGTGGTGTAAAACACTCTCTGATCACCTAATGGGCAAAATGTGCTATAAATCACCACCATTACAGTAATAGAGGGGCCGCACTGTAATCACAAAAATTACTCTAGATCCCCATTTGGCTAATGTAAATGAGTGGCTTTTTAATTTTATTGTTAAGTCAAATGTAATTTCAAGCAACACTGAGCAGACTGTATTTATTAGTGCTGGGAGTGACAGTATTCAGTTTTTTTCTCTTTTCTTCATTTATGTTTTTTTTTTTTTTTTTTAACTGGGTTAGGTTTAGTGAGTGAGAGGCTGGATGATGACGTTACACCATTGGTCAGCTGCATGAAGCGTGAGAGAGTTTTCAAAATAATGGGTCTCGTTTCAAATTGAAAAGCCCTCTTGGATTTCATACACGGTCCGCAACATATACACGAGGTTTTGACTCGGGGAAAAAAAAAAAAATCCAACTTTAGTGCTTTTACAGCACCGCCTGCATTGCCTTCATTGAATGCTTGGTCATTCGTTATCATATTTCAATGCTTAGCATTACTTTTGTTTTGTTTACGCAAGGAGAAAATCTTGTCAGCGTCAGTGAGCCACCAGCATTTACCGAAGCTTCTACTTGGACTGCCGACCGACGGAAATAAACTTGGTTTCAACTTTAGTGAGTAAATCTTAAATTAAAACGCTTTATTTCACTGTTTCCCCCCCCCAAAAAAAAGCTTGGCAAAGTTGTTTGCTTGTGCTTCAGTAACCGGAGGCTTCTCGCTGTCGTGTACCGATAGTTTGTGGGACGTTTAGGGAAAGTTAGTAAATTGGAGTGTCTAGCCGTAACTTGCATTTGACGCTTTCAGCGGAAATCTATAAATTGTAGCTTCAGAAAATAGCCTCGGTTACACGCTCCCTCTCTGAACTGCATAAACACTAAAGATTGGTACTGTAGTGGATGATATAATTGTCTTCTTCTTAAAATGATTTTCTTTTTTTTTTTAAATTGGTAAAGCAATAAGTATCATTCAGGAACAGGTATGGAAGTAAAGCAATCGGTACCGGTATTGGACATTTTGGAGCGATGGGAGGCCCCGCCTTGTCTTGTTTTCTTTCTATTGATCTTATAGAACACTGCAGCTGATGTACAGAAACCAATCATGGTACTATTTACAATGTGAAGCTTCTCTGATCAGTGTTTTTTTTTTTGATCATTTCATTGTTGTTGCTGTCTCTACCTCTGTCTATACTTTGGGGAGGTGGGGGGAGAAGGGGTGAATCAATACAGGTTTGAAGTTTAACAAGGCTTACTTTCATCACACACACACACACACACACACACACACACGCACAGTCGGTTAGACATGTACAGGTGTCTCGTGGGGCCTCCTTGCAGTGCTGCACTTTCCCCTGTATATGCTCAAACAGAATATACGAGCTCGAGGGCTTGGAAGAGGGCCAGGCTCGTCTCCTCCATTTTTGGGTCATAAATGCGGCCTCTGCCCAAGGACTGCAGGGCCTTTTAAAAACAGGGCTCAGCTTGATTGGACACACTTCTGTTGCTCCCTCCCGACTGCTAGCAAGCCAGCTGATCAGAAAGGCAGAACAAAGCCGCTCTCTTACAAGTCAGTCCGCTCTCAGCCTCTCTCGTACAGTAAACAGGATATGTATATATGTTTAAAAGAAAGACAAAAGAAGAAGAAGAAGAAGAAGAAGAAGAAGAAGAAGAAAAAAAAAAAAAAAAAAAGGCTGTCTTCGCTTCACCGCTGCTTGTAGATGGTGGCTGTAAGGACAGCAGCCTGGAAATCGTTTTGCTCTGTGGCATATATTCAGCGTCGGCAGCTCATTTGAACGGCGGCGAGAGGATCAGTGATGGAAAGAAACCGAATTTAAATCCGCGCATCGGGCCAGGAAGAGGCGGCAGAGTTTTCAAGTCAAAGTTCGGTTTATGAGCTCCTATGCGTTCTGCGTACGGCTTCTGCTCGCGCTGGTGTTTTGAACGTCTAATTTGCCCATGAATATTACAACGGGCACCATTTGGCTCATGAATATGAAATAGATGGAACCACAGGCTCTCCCCATAATCAACAGTCGACACACACAGTCCGTCGTCAGCTCTCTAGCTCTGCGGCAGCATTTTCTCCAGTGCATTCAGCCATTCACGGCAGATCATAGCCTCGGCACGCTGTCAGTGTCGGTACAAACTGTCCGTGAATAACACGCGAATCCAGCGTCTTTTTTTTGTCACCGAGGATGTTTAAGTGGATCCCGGGCGCTCTCCCTCTCCTACTGTCTCTTCTCTGGCTGTCTCATCTGCATGTGCAGACAAGTGGTATTTACAGTGTAATTCCTTTGAACACTAACTTTCTTGATCACGGAGCAAAAAAAAATAAATGTGATTGCAATGTTTTATTCACTGCTGTTGGATAAACAGTGCGCTCGCTGTAGAGACAACAATGAAACATGATGCAGAGCTCGAACAGCTAATGCACCAACAGTCTCTGCCCATCCGTTTACCCCGCCTTAAGCCGCATGGCTCGGCTCCAGCATGGCCATATGCCCCTTAGCATAGCTGCTCTACGCTATATTAAATGACTCACGATAGTCGACATATCATCACTTCCCAAGAATGAGAGAAAACACGACTGGGGGATACTGGTGGAGACGCTGCTGCTCGTCTGGCTCACAGTGACACAGTTTCAGTGAAACAAGATTCAAATAGCACAGCAGGGATTTTTTTTTTTTAAAGGGATGTATTTCTGTCATTATCAGTCCATTGACTAGTTTTGTCCTGAAATGATCAACAATTAAAGCAAAAATACACCCATTGCAATTTCCAAAGCCCAAAGTGATGTTTTTAAATGACTTATTTTGTCTGACCAACATTTTAGGACACAAATATTTCAGTTCGGAATCATACAAAGGAAAATCCCCCAAAAAATGTAAATGTGAAAAGTCTGAGAATTTGGAGGATTTTTGATAGAAACATGTTTGCTTGGTAATCCAATGACTCTTTGTACATTTTTCTTGATAATTGAATAATCCGGTTTTAGCACTAATAACTTCTTGCAATCAGTTGACAAAAAAAATTGGAAAACAACCTCTGAATAATCAATTAGTTTAATGAGAAAAATTCATTTAATGGTTTCAGCTTCCCTAAATGTGAGGATCTGATTGTTTCGCCATTCAGCTGTAAAAAAAAATTAAAACACACAATTTGTCAGGAAAATTGTTGATACATTGATAATTAAAGTAAAGTTGTGGTGTGATTGATGCAGCATTATGAAAAGACACATTATATTGACTCAACAACACACAGTGGTCAAGTCAAAAACAAGGCAAAGTCATTTAAGATCCAAGGTTATCACCACAAACCATCATCATGCGTTGCATAAAACTTTTTTTGAAAATCCAAATGTGATATCACATTTGAGAAGCAGGAACTAATCCATTTTTGGCAATTTATCAAAGTTATTTGATAAATAGTGAACACCAAATAACCATAAATTATTGTTTTCCCACCTAGCCTAAGTAATATTAAGTACGCATATAATTTGGGATTTACAGCACGTGTTCAATTTTGGAGAGCCAACATGCAAAACGGAAATTCATGGAATTTTCTACGTGGTTTTAATTTGAAGACATATTTTTCAGCCTTCAATTTGCATGATTGCCATATACACAGAGCTTTTGTTTTACATTACATCATGCAGACAAGCTGTAGGTTCTGTAACAGCCACACAGCCTGATCCACTTTGGATCCTTTGTTTTCAGACAGTGACCCATGAGTGAATTTCTAAGCACAGAAATGACAGAACAACAAAAACATGATCTGTCATGCAGTGCAACCAGGGAGGCGTCCTGTCATTCCCTACATTAATTTTGCATCATGACTACTCCAAATATAGCTGAAATCATAAGAAATAACTGGCGGTATAGTCACGCTGTCTTCAGCATCGTGGAGTCAGTCTGGGGTCTATTTGAGGAGACGGAAGCCACTAAGAGATCTACAGGAAAAACTGTGGCGAGGTGCTTGGAACAACTGCCCCCCCCCTCACCAAGTACCTTGAAAAACCGTGTGGAGTTTTCTCCAGGAGAATTTGGGGTTATTTTAGAGGCAAAAAGTGCTCATTTCAAATATTGATTAAAGTTTGTGCGGTTTACTTTGTAGGAAGTCAACTAATAAATAAAAACTACTAATGTCATCACTTAGGAAACTAAATGTGTTTGGTCATAACGCCTTTCATTTTGCCTCTGCAAATGACTGGAACTCACTTCAAAACACACTCAAACTAACAGCTCTCACCTCTCTCAACATGTTCAAACTAAAGCTGCAACAAATCATAGTTGACTGCTGTACCTGCTGACCAGCCCTTGCTTTTCTCTCTCTCTCTCCCCTCTCTCTTTTTCTCATTTTTATAAAGAAAATCCAGTAATCTGCCTTTCTCATTTTATTTATTTATTTTTATTACTTGTATTGTTTATTTTGGTACATAGTACATTCATTTACCCATGTTGTCTTTAGCCTTTTCCTCGTGTTTGTTATACTGTTTTGTATCTGTGCTGTTTGTGTCACTGTGTGGACTGTGCTGACAGGTCATCATTGTAAATGAGAATTGGTTCTCAATTGATTTTACCTGGTTAAATAAAGGTCAAAAAAAAAAAAAAAAAAAAAATAGTTTTAGTGCCTAAAATGTTGAGCCCGGTACTGTATGTCACCATGATTTATCAGTGTTTGCCGCACCTATGCTTCAAAAAGAGAAAGTTTGTTCGCATCTGAGCAACAGGAACACTAAATGCTGACGCAATTCTTCTGAACAGGTTCAGGCTGGCTGTTTTCGTTCCACAGACGTTACAGAAAAGTTCAAACTTTATTTTCTTGGTTTTTTTTGTCCTCCAGCTGACATGTGTATTCCACTTCTGCATGTCGTTTTAACATTTCCTTCACATTACTATTTGAATAGCGTTGTCTTCTATTCTTTTCACTGTAATTTTTTTTAAGTAGAATTCAAATTGAGTTGAAGCAGAACTATTTACTTGTTGCGTATTTACAGTTAATAGCTTTACGAAATTCATACTAATTTCAATTTCACTTTCAATTTAAGGTATGTATGCACTTAACACTGGCATTATGTTGTCATAATTAATACAAAAATCATTGGAATAGATTTTTGGGGCTGATACCAATATTTGGGGTAAAAAAAAAATTTAAAAATCCGCTATTCTGTATGTGTGTGTATATGATCCCTCAAATGTGGTTTTGAGTGTTTAAACTGAAACCGTAAACGTCACTGGGAATTTAATAATTATAAGAAATATCTATTAAACTATAAAACCAAAACACAAATAAAACAATTTCTAATTTATTTGACGCATCTTTTTCTGCATTATGTTCTGTAAAAAAAAAAAAAAAAAAAAAAAAAAAAATCATATCCACACATATTGGCCAACATATACACCGATACCCATACATCTGTGCCAATATCTTTCGGGCTCTAATTGAATGGCATCGTTACAATGGAAGTCTTGAATGATTGTGATGTCGGTATCTGCAGTGACGTAAACCGATTGCCAGATGCAGGAAGCGAGTATAAGATCGAATTGTGTGTGCAGCTATCCTTTATCCTAAGTATCCTCTGGATGCTTAGTCAAGGCATAATACATCTCATGACAAATGGAAGGGACTTTGTGTTATTATTGGATGTACGAGACAAAGAAGAGCAAAATAAAAGCTTTTTCCCCCTTTCTCTTCCTTTGAACTTGAAGGACAAAATACTCTTGTGGCAAACAATGAGGTTTACCAATAATACATTAGTGCATAGCAACAAGGGAACATTATGTTCTAACAGCTTGGTTCAAGCCCAGAAAACAGTGCGTTTGAAGAAAAGTGTTGTCATAAAAGGCGGGAGGAATGTAGCAGTGGCGACTCCCGGCCTCGAACTAAAGAGGCAATCTTGTCATCCCTACAAGACTCCCCTCTCGGTTTAGTAGTGTTTGACTTGGCGCCAGTTACTGGGGTTTCATCTTTGCCAATTAAGCCAATCTAGTGTATTCCAGCAGCTACAATATGCGCTGTTTGCCAAAGCATTAATGAAGTAGATATTAATTTCATCCTTCCACTGATTTTGCTTACTCCATTCATTGTAACACAAATCCCCGGCCCGTCTCCTCGTGAGTTGCGACATGAAAGTCGGTGCGTGCGTGGCTCTCAGTAACGTTAAGATACTCCTCGTCAAAGACATCTAAAGCTAAATGAACTGGCAGGCGATAGAATGTATATTAATATGTGGGGAATTAGATAAATAGGGGAAAGTTACAGAGAGAGAGAGGTGGAAAAGAGGAGGAGGCATTGAACATGAGAGATAGAGACTCATCATGACAGTCATCACTGCAGCTATTATCCCTAATTCTCTGAGGGAATATCTCAGTAAGGCGGAGTAAATTTGAGGCTGATAAGCAGACAATGAGATTTGCCCGCGCTTCGAGGCAAAGCCTTTCCAAGGGCTGGCTTTCACCTACACTAGGTTTGAACTTGACGCATCAAATGGCAGAATACTCCGATGACTCTCTTTGGCGCGGGTTTGGATTTTGCTGTGTAGTCGTGTTTTCAAGCGAAACATTCCAGGTGTCTCTGCAAACTGTTGCTGGGAATTTGACGCTCTCTCCTCTGCCCTCTGCGAGTCTCAGTCTAATTAGTACCGTCGGAGCCGAAACCCTCGAAAAAGTCAAAGGTACAGCTGTAACTTCTCGCAATTGGGACACACTCGGGGAAATTTCTCCCGGCGTAAAGCTGTGGGCTGAGAGTGAAGGCAGAGCAGCGAGGAGTTTTGTTTCGGATGGGAAGAAGCAAATGGATGACGTGTTGGAGGTGTGCAATGTTCAGCCGACAGCGACGTCACCCGTCGGTTCGTGAACGGCCGTTGTGAAGCCGTGAGTTCGGATTTTGGCCGGCGTCATGTTCCTAGTCCCGAGTGGTTTCGAGCCGGCAGTCTGACTCTGTCTGATTGGACAGCCGGCGATACTACGACCCGCCCAGCGATAACCGTGATCTGACTGCTCCACAGGCCTGTCAATCAAACAGACAAGCCCCCCCCAAAAAACACAGCTTTTTGAGGGCTATTTTCTAATCAACGACGGATTATTTTCATATACACGGCCAGAAAACTAATAAGAAGGAATGACTTTAGTTAACAACGCCAAATTAACTCGTGGGTATATTTTATTAACTTTGAATTTTATGAGACTAGTTGAATGGGACTCTATGGAGGCTTTTTGAAGCCAACCTCTAGTGGCACTCGGTGGTATTGCAGCTTAAGGCACTTCTATTCATTCATTTTTGTTGATCCCATAATGATAATTTCCTCTCCTAGACGATGTGTCGGTGCATTTTTAACACTATAGTGATACGATTCTGGTGTATGTGCAACATGAACTTGCGTAAAAGGTCAAAGGTCAGAGGCCTGGGTTGTAAATTAGGGCAATTCCCCTCAAGGCTTTTTTTTTTCTGGTTACTTGAAGTGTCTATGTTGAGCGTATGTATGACGAGACTATGCAGCTATGTTTAATTGACCAACGGAACGAGGAGAACGTACACTATAAAAGAAAGGGCTTGTCTGTCAGGCTTCGAGATGAAGAAGGTGACTGTCCCCATATTACACTGTACAGCATAATATAATCATTTGTCAACGACCTGCAAGAATTTCATGTTTTTATTTAAGTCTTAAGCAGTTTTTCCACGACACTTGCAACATGATTAGCAATAAAATGTGACTGCTCGGGATATAATCCTGCAGGAGTTTATACATTCATGGAGGTTTTCATACTGTTTTGGGACTCTGGCATTTAAAAAACAAGCTGCTCTTCCACCTTTTAAACATGCGCTGGAAGAGTGTTTTGATATTCATAAACATAAGTTTCTGAATTCTTTATTTTATGGATTACTAAATGCAAATTAAGCAGCTCTAGTTGACTGTATGTATTCCAATATTTCATCCCTTACTGATCTGCATTTAAATTGCATTTTAACATCACATAAACAAATGAGTCACATGTTTTGTCATGTACGTTTGACTTATTCTGTCATTGCTGGTAACTGACTTCAGAGGAACCATAAATCAACATTTTAGCCGAATTAAGCATTTTCTATTATTGTTGTATGCCATGCAATGGTAAAGCCAGGCTTAGTTGATTCTATATTGAGGAAAACCTGTTTCTGAATCTGAATCCAAGAATGAATCTTATAAATCAGAATCGTGTTCAGGCCCTTACTTCATTAAATCTATATTCTAATCTCACCATGGTTTAATTGTCAGCAGTTAGAAGTTAAAGAAGTTAGAAATAAGTCAATGCAAGACATATATATTTTGATATATAACATTACTGGACGTACACTCCAGCCAACTCGAGGTTGTTGAGATAAATCAGAATATTCATTTGGTGACTGGCGAGTCCAAAAATATCAGTTTTCTCAAACGTCTGGTTCACACACAGCCAATGTGTTGACTTAGACTTTTAGTGACCTGATTTGAACTTGTGGTTAGGACCTGCTCTGCACAGAAATGGAGCTGTTGAGCTGTGAAATTGTAGTCGTATTTATTTGTAAACAAGACACGCTAAAAAAAAACAATGAATTTCGCCGAGCGGTAAATTAGATGTCTGGACATCTTTTGACCTTCAAATCAACAATTTTAACGCTTTCTGGTATTACTGAATTGTTATCAGATAGACAGTGGAGATCGAAGATTTAATAAGAGTTTTTTTTTTTTGCCATGAACTAATCAGCGTCTTTTGTGAGCTTGGAATCAGATCCGAAATGAAATCGACAATCGAAATATTCCGAATAATTCCCAGGATGCACTGTTTTCTGTGCTTTCGTGTCATCTGCTGTGATATGTTTTGATTTCTTTTACCATATTCTTACACTGAGGAAAACTTTTGAAATGGTACAAAATAGATTAAAAACCAAAGAAAAAAAAGAAGCTGTCTTTAGGCCATTGTTTACTGTAATTATGAATTCTTCAGAGCAGTGAGCAGGACTCACATCACAGAATATAATCACAGAAAATATTGTTGACTTCAGCACTAGCGCTAAACTGTATATATATATATATGTGTGTGTGTGGGGGTTGTTGGGAATCTGTGGAGGAATCTATAAAGGTCGTTATGGCATTTGCGGAAGGTGGTTGCTGAAGAGGCAGAAAAACGTGGTACCTGTATAGCCTCAACATACTCTTCCCCACCAGAGGCTCTCGCTGGAGGTGGATGGCTGGGATCCCGTTGCAGGCCACTGCAGACACATGGTGCTCAACACAGATGCCGAAATAAAGCACCAACGGCCGCAGTCAAAACAATTATGACATTTGTGTCATAAATTGAGATTTTTTTTTTTTTGCAGGCATCAACACTGTCACTCCACATAAGTCACACTTAGCTGTAATGAACAGTAGTGGGTCTACAGGCACATAACGGCGCATAACAGCCTCCTCAGACATCACCACGTTAATATTTGTTGATTTTAGAAATGCCGACTCGTGAATGACACAGAGCAGGATTCGCTGAATAATCCCCTTTCTGGTGCACAAAGGCATAACTTAAGCTGCTACAGTGAATACTAAGTCTCTCTCTCCAGCCTGGCATGCGTTGGACTCTTTCACACCCGAGCAGTCCGACTCGCTCAGATCAGCCTGTCTCTCGACTCGACACAAACACATGTTTTGTGGAGGTACTACTGGAAAAGATACAGAGCGCTATCTATCAAAATGGAGCCGGCTGGAAGTCAGGGCTAATCCCGAGCTGCACCCCACTCACATATTCACATCGCATAGACACATATATATGTAAAAAATATATGTAAAAATATATGTAGAAAAAAGTGTATATATATATATATACACACACACACACACACATACAGGAATGCACACACTCTATCCCTGTTTAGTTAAGTTAAAACACACTGTGCTGTTTTTCCACTTTATCCAGACACCTCTGGCCCATAAATTATCTGCCACTGCTATCACCAGTCCTCACATCACACACACAGGAGTATAGAGGGCAAAGTTGATGAAACAACAAAATAGTGCACAGTAAAGCATATTCCTCAAAAACGATCAGGGCCCGCATCCATCGTCCTAAAAGCAGAAGTGCATTGGATAAGATAGTAATTTAAAAATGAATCAGCATTTTTTTTTTTTTTTTTTTTTTTTCTGCAAATGACAGGTTGAAACCAAAGGATTTTAGAAATGGGCGTTGATCTATATCTGCAGTTTCAGTCAAGAATTACCTGTCGTACCTTCACAAACACCAAACAACCATCGCACAAAGAGCCATTCAGGCTTGTCAAAAGGTTCGTCAATCATTGACTAAATGACAGCGACAAGGTGGAGCCACTGGGTAAAATATTTAGCATCAAGGGCTGCAACAATTTATTACTCTCAACAGAGGATTAATCTCTCGATTGTTGTGTTTTTGATTAATCGATGAATAATTTCAAGTATAAATAGCTGAGAAAATTAGGAAAAATGCCCTTCAGTTTCCAAAAGCTGCATTTGACATCTTTAAATTGCAATACTAAAACCAAGAGGCAAACGATATACAATAAGAAAATCAGCAAATCCTGATAATGTATAATATATCATCGTAATATGACTTCATTTATGTCATTACTTTTTGTCTATTACTTATTTATTTATTGATAGATTTTTTTTTTTCCAGTTCTAGTTTAATCCCCAACAAACTTTAGTACCATCATAACTATAACAAGCAGATTTGTTTTTTCATCTTCAAAATATCATACAGAAATCAGACTCGGCTGCAGCACCAATGAACCGCTCTGAACTTTCAACAGTTGACCCGTAACCTGAGGATTTTGAGGAAACTAATTAAGAAATCCTAGTTTGGCTGACGGGTCATTGGACATCCAAAAGAAGGGGCGGGGGGGGCAGTTTATTCTCCACACGTGTGGGTCCGGTCATTTCAAATAGCTCTGTGATTAACGTCCCACCACGCTTAGTGTTGTGTAAAAACCCAGGGCTGACTCGGTTTGCTCATTATTTTGGCTCCTGTGGCTCAAAGAGAAAAAAAACCCTGAGAGTTTCATCAGCAGGGCTGATTGCTGAAATACATCTACTGTGGTGTACATTGCTCCACTTAAATGCTGTTTGACGATCGGTCAGAGCAGCTAAGGTCACAAATGGCATGAAACGGGGAACATTTGACTCTAGAAACAAAGACAAGGCAACATGAATGGAGCCGCTACAAAAAACGTTTTTCTGAGGCGGAAGAAGAAGGCGGCTTGTCAGAAGGAAAAATTAAGGAGGAGTATAATGGTGGAAAATGTAAAGCCCTTATTATATATTAATCACCTCTTTGATGCAGAAAGAACAAAAGCAGTGGGGGGGGGGAAGGTTTTAGGGAGGAGAGGAAAGAACCTCGGATGCTGATATGAGTCACCGTTCACCCTGTTCTGAACCAGTGGTTGACTACATGCGTGTCACGCATGAAAATAAATCTATTCAGCTTATTTCCCACAGTGAAGGCTTCTGTCAGTGGTTGTTCTGGTGAGCGGTTCTGGCTCGGTTTACACCCGTTCGTTCCCATAGCAGGCAGGTAAAGGATCCCCCTCTCCCTCCTCCCCCATTCAAAACCGCTTTTGGTGTTTCTGTCCTGATGAAGCGAAGCACGCAAATCATGTTAGCCAGCCTTAATGGTCACACGTTCTCAACACTGAAACGTCAATGCCGACCGCCTTTAAACTTCCTGTGAACGTCTGGTGAGAAATACTCACATCTCCAGGTTTTTTTTTTATTTTTTTTTATTCTGAATCTAAAAAGCTGAGTGTAGCTGCTCAGGTGGCCCATTGCCCTATTGAGACACTTACTGGTGTGTGGCCTTCATTTTAACTCTTACCAGCGTATTACAGTGCACTGAAACAAAGGAGTAACAGCAGATTTTAGACCTAGAACTGCAGAAACCAGCTGAAAATCATTTGTAAAGGAGCAGTAGTTCAGTATTTCTGCATAGAGGACACAGTGTATGTACTACATATTCAAATGTCGGGAAGAATAACACCTCAAATTACAGTTTTCAGACATTTAAAGACCGATACCGACACTAAATAATAAATGAACTGATCGGTAACAGGTTAATCTTTCTGCAATCGGCAGAACAACCCGCTGAAACGTCTTCTTAGCATTCAATTCCCCATTTAGTCGTCGAAAGAGCCAAACCAATCGAGCAAGACTACAAGTGAGACACCGCAGACTACATAATGGATAGACTGTGCTTATACATGCATGCCAATGCTGTGGTAACCAAAACCCAGAGTGACAGACCCATTCACACTCAGACTTGTGTTCTTCATTTTTTTTTTTACAGGCGGCTCGTAAAATCGCCAGATGTGAATTTGAAAGTGTACACTTGAGGAGGAACTGGTTTCTGGTTCAAGTGGGATGCTTTTTTGGCACCAGCACATTTCAGATGTGATGTCGGATCCAAACGCAGCTCTTCCTCTCTCTTTCTGCCCATTCCAACCAACACACGCATGTATTTTCAGCATCAGGGCATTTTCAGCACCTCCCACTGATGGACAGCTCCTATTCAACATCATTTCAAGGGCTGCATCGCCAAAAGCAACAACTTGACAGTTTAAATTATAAAATCCACCCCTGTGCTACTTCTGGTTAAACTGGTCATGCTGTGGTTTGGGTAGAAATGACAGCCTTGTTTCTGCTTGAGGTGAAGAACGCACGGGGTGGCCTGGCTGGTTTTTTTTGTTTTTGTTTTGTTTCATACACGCCGGGTCAACACGCATAGAAAAAAAAGAAAGAAAAAGAGGAAATAAAAGCAGATAGTGTAAAATCAAGCTCAATCTGAGGCTTTTTGCTTTCCAACTTCAAGCGCCCTTCCTCTACGGACCAACCGGTCCACCTGGCCAATCCGGCGCCCTTTTTGCTGCAAACGTGGATGCTGAGAATACCTGAACTGAATTTGAATTACCATATGACGTAGGCCTTTTTCTAGCAGTAATGTCCTACTGGCAACAGGGACTACCACAGACTCACAGTCAAGCGCTCAAACACACAATTTGTTGCACCAGTTTACCTCCACATCTCCTCCAACCCCCTTTCTGTTCCTTTCTATCTCTCTTTCTCTTTCTCTCTCTCTCTCTCT